>NC_141757.1:108133218-108796985 GCF_982258835.1 Parasteatoda tepidariorum | reverse complement strand
CTTGAATTAGTATTGAAAACGATCCAGTTTGAACTGTAGGTTAGAATTTCTGATTCTTAATTAAAACAATAAAAACTAAAATATCATTCAAATGATTAAATTCTCTTTTATTCACAACTCACGAAGTATGTATGGGATCTCTCTGGCCCCATATCTCAAAAATAAACTCTTACTTAATGCACAACTTAATGCATAACAAAATATAAAATTGAAAAAAATAATTCTAAGAAAATTATCCAACAGCAGCGGTAGCCATAGCGGTGGCATGCTCACTGTTTACTATTACTCTTGATTATTGTAATTGAAAAGTGCGGACGCCATGAAATACTAACCGAGACCCATTTTGCTAATGGGTTATAAAACAGTTAAAAAATTCATCATTCATAAGAAATGCTTCCATCATTTTATTTTATCATAAAATACCAAAAAGTAATGAAGCACTAAATTTTAAAATTAAAAATATTTAATTTTCTTTAACAGTTACAACATAATATGCTGAAGGCATATTAGAGAGCCAAAATAAACTAATAAAACTTTTATTTGAAACACAAATGTTCTACTAAGGGCTTCAAGAATAGTTCGAAAACATTTCCGGCAGCCAATAAAAATATTAGCTACTCACCTATTTTTTTTCTTCGAAATTTGAAATTTTGTTGAATACATCCATGAATAAATATTAAATACTTACATTTGGAATGCTTATTACAACATAATAAAAAATGTAAAGATTTTTTATGTAATATCGAAATAATATATAAAAATTTATATATAATTTTAAAGTATTATGTTTTTATAACTAAATCTGTATATTTTCTGAGAATTTGCGATTACGATTAATAATAAGATTCAATTTAGCGGGGTTCCTTTTACGCAAATTTATAAATGGGAACGCAACTTCGTCAAAACTTCTGAGTCAGCGATATCCGAAAAATTTCAAATCAAAATTCCGAAAACCCGATCTTTGCACTTGAATGACACGATTGCTGTGAGTGCAAACAATTGTTTCTTATTATTTTCCTAAAGTAAAATTAAATCGAATGCGTTTTGCTATCTTTTTAAAATGAAGAACGGAAGTTTTGAATCGTGTATTTAAGTTATAATCTTCCGACCGGCTCTATTTTGCCCCGATTTTTTCAGCAATTAATTATTAGTATAGATTTTTGCATGGTTTTCTGAAACACCCATATTTTTAATAGGGTTTCGAGACAACGCATTTGAATGACAACTTTTGACCTGTTTCGATTTGCGTATCGTGAATTCATATGCTTTTTTTTTATAACTTTTTCCGCAGTAATACCCTTGAATTTCTAAATAATTCTGAAAATTGAGCTATTTATAAAAGGAGCCAGGTATTTATATTCGACTCATGAATCTCGAATCACGTAATGCGAAATCAGAAATTTGAGGAATACGCGACAGTTAAAAGAGAAGGAAAAATCGGAGTTTTCTTCTGATGATGGTTGAAAACACGGACGAAAACGAGGAAATCGTTTCTCAGATCCAATTTAATAAATAATAAAGAAAATTCAAAGATAAAAATATTGCCTCCACACGAAATGTATGGGTTGCCAATGGCGACCGTATTTCACGAACCCTGGTACTAGCACCATTTCTACAAATATTTAAATTTTAAAAATAACAACGTGAAGAACTGGAAGCATTTTCTTTATACTTCTATTACATAAAATACTAAACCATAATTTCATCTTTAAAAGCAAGACGAGACAAAAGAAACAAGTAAATAATGTAACAATATTTACTTTTTTGAATGTTTTTAGTCTAATCAAAATGCCCGATGTCACTGTTCTTGTTATCCCTACCCCATTGTCATACGATGTCACAATTTCACAACCCCCCCTCTTTTCTTCAATCTGGACACTATTCGTGGACAGCTTATAAGTCACAGTGGCGTAGCAAGCAGGAGGCAAATGGGAACATCTCGCTGGTTCAAAACTAAAACGACATATCTGCTAGCGTATTATGCTTGCAGATGTGTCGTTTTAGTTTTGAACCAGCGATCTGTCCCGGGCGTAGCTTTAGAGAGACGCAAAATTTATGAAAAATAATTAAAAATAAATTCCAGAACAAACTGTTTTTCATTTTTTTAAAAATATCACCAAGTTCAGTCGCAAAAACCGCAATGACTCAGGGGCAAGAGCGCTCGTCTCCCAATGAAGTGTCCCGGGTTCGAATCCCAACGATGACTGTTCACCACAAATTCCGCACCAACCACAGAGCTGACGTAAAATATCCACAGTGGTAGACGGAACATGGGTTAGAGTACCCTTGTCGTCATGCTATCCGTGGGATTTTCCTCTCCATGTAATGCAAATGAGGGTTAGTTCCATCAAAAAGTTCTCCACGAAGGCAAATTTCTCCCAATACTTAATCCAGGAGTTCCCTTGTCTTCTAGATTGGTTTCAAAATTACGAAGGCTACGGAGTTGAACATTGGAAGTCGTAAAGACAAAACTGGGTTTGGGTGTTCAGTGACGGTTATAAAATTTCGTTTGCAAATTAAGGACCCCAGAACTTCTTCAAATTTTTATTCGATTTACCTATACATTGAACAGGATGTCTATTACTATCATAGTAATTCGCTTTACATGTTTTTTTTTTTAATTATTTGCGACAAATTTGCAACATATTGAATGAAAAATGCCTTTAGAATAAATATACTTATACTACAGCAGTAAACACTATCAAGAACATTTAAGTGGAATAGAAACTACATTAGTAACATACACCATTAAATTTTAAACTGAATCGAAAATTCATTGAATTATCAAGTAACGTTGTAGTTTTTTATAAAAATATTTTATTTAAAGATGAAAAATCTCATTCTATGTTAAATTTAAAAAGTCTAATGCCAAGTGGGATGTAAAAAGGGGTAAAAACTGAGCCTCAGGAACTGTTGAAACCGGCTGTTCCCCTTTAAAAAAACGGACGTTGGTCACCCTATATAAGCTTCTTTAATTGCTGGTCAACTGAAAAACAACGACTACAATTGTTAATTAAATGAAAGCAGTTAATTGATTCAGTAATTAAATACACGTCATTCATTGTTAAGAAGTTTATTTAAAGAAATCCATGAAGGTCGAAAGAGCTCCGCTTTACTCTATTCTTTTTTAACCTACTTAAACAGGAGATCTTTGTTAATATAATTTCTCCCTGTCAAGGTCACGAGTTACGTAACCCCCCCTCTACCGCACATGATACTCCTTTCGTAACAATTAAGAGTTACGTGATTTGTTCTGTCGGGAAGTTTCTGCAATAGATTCTTTCCTCGCCAAAATATCGTTCCCACTGATCGATAAAAGTTAGCAGTGCTGTATCCTAAAGAGTGATATTTCTTCGAATAGTTGTCTGACTAGATTATCGTCTCATGCTTTACTTCTAATCGTTATTATTTTTTTAAAGGAATATGTATGTCAAAAAATAGTTCTTTTTCACAAGAAATTTTTTTTTTAAAAAATGCGAACTGAAAAAAAATATGGAACGAGTCAATATTACATTTGAAAAATACCTACTACTTCAAATCAGAAAATCAAATAAAGGCGTTTTGAATATTTAAAAAAAAGTTAACCTGTGTTTTTCTTAAAATTGCTCTCGATCTTAGCATGGTTTTTCGAAGTTCTATCACGAAAGAAAGAATAAAGAGCCACAGTTTAAACTCGAAGCGAAGTTCTAATTTTAAATCGCATACACCATCTTGCTATAAGGAATTATCTGGGTTTTAGAACGGAAAAATACCTCCCCTAAAATATTTTTAAAATTATTAAACATTTAAAAAAAAAATCGCCACTTTGGCGCCATTTTCCCTCACAGATGAAAATTATCAAAATTAATACTTTATTCCCATTTTTTGCACATTTTTATGACCCCAGATAATGCAGCATTGGAATAAGTTTTTAAATATTAAAAAAATTGGACCACAAATGCTTTTCGTTACGTTTTATGCCATTTTCTATATGAACATAGAATGTGCTCTCGAAAGATAGGCTGAACTTGACATAACAATCATGAGTGAGTGTTACAAAACTCACATCACATTGTGAAGAAGTTTAAAAAATGCGTAGAAAAGCGTTTTTTTTTTGTAAATGTTTGATCTGAAAAAAATCATAATGCTCACATTATTATTATTTAAAAAACATACAAATCAAATTTGAAAATAAAAGAAAAATGTTGAAAATTGAAATGTTTAATTGAAAAGCTCGATAAGAGTAGCTATCTTTATCTTAACAATATTGTACTTAGGTGATTTCGGAATGAATAAAAACTGGAAAAAAAGGAAGGATAATTTTGAAATTAAATAATGCTTTAAAAATGAAAATAAAATATGTGAAATATTTTTTTAAAAAACATTAAAAATTGAGCTATTTTTAAATCACGCTAAATAAAAAATACATTAAAAACTGAAGTATTCTCAGGCATAGAGCTCCTTCAGAAATTTGAGTGCTGCAGTTATTCAGAAAATGGATATTTCGTTTTTCTCGAGAATACAGATTAGCACCAAAATCTTTCAAATTTTTAACATCAAAAGTTTGAGTTTGTAATTTAGGTGCCTACAATTTTCGAAAAATAACTTGAAATTAAAGTCCTAACAGGATTCATTTTTTTTTAATTTAATCTTTTTAATATCTAGTACTTCTTAAATTACATTTAAATAAATATTTACTTAAAACGAAAACTTTACTTTTATTTCCAAGGATTAAAATTTAAAATAAAAAAATTAAAAAAAGAGGTTCATATTTAGATTTAGGAGATTACTTTACATAAAAATCAGCAAAAAAATGTCAAAGATTTTTCTCTGCAACGCAAATGTAGCTTAGAAGTTGCAAGGATTTTCATGTACAAGAATTACTATTTTTTACTTATATTTTTATTTACTCGTTAGCTCGTTAACAGTGTTAATTTTTACTACAGAGATAATAGAGGTATTGTTTTCTTAGATATTTCTTGACGTAGTTTCGCTGGAGACCAAACACTAGTCAATGGGTCATATAGTTCAGTAGCTAAAAAATATTGATACTTATTATACTTCTAACATTTTTATCTTTTCGTTATCTAGACAAGTGAGGTATTATTCTCAATGTCATATTTGTTACGACAAATCAAATATGATAAAAATATTCGTGCACAGAACAAATAATTCTGAAGTTTAAAAGATACACAGTTAAAGCATCCCACCAAAATTTGTTGCCCTACCCATCCGTGAGTCCCATATGTCTGTAATTGATTTTCTCATTCTTAAAAGCAGAAGAAAAGGAATAAGACACCACGCAATTTTTAATTACAAAATGCCATAGGGACCTAAGAATAGTGGTACTAATAACAGTTCTAAGAATAGAATTTATTAATGGAACGTAGATTAAAAAAAAAAAAATATTTCGCGCGAGCAGCGTTGGATCTGGGAGTACAATCCCAGAAACGGCTGGTTGATACAAATTCTCTTTGTGTCTTGCACCGACCACATTGCTGAGGTGAAATATCCTCAGTGGTAAACGAATCACGGATCCCCTTCTGTCTAGCTAACAGTGGGAGGTTTCCGCGATTTTCTTCTCTACGTAACGCAAATACGAGTCAGTTCTGTGTTTTCTAACTCGTCAACGAAGGCTAATTTGTCCCAAGGCTTGGTCCAAGAAGTTCCCTTATTTTCTGGATTGAGTTCAAAACTATTAAGCTAAGGAATAGAACATTTCTAGTAGAAAACTCAAAAATGACTAGTCTTTTCAACTCCAAAAAATTGCACCTTAAGCATTTTTTTAAAGCATTAAAATTACGCTATATTACAAACTATATAAGTCTGAAATTTTAGTAAAGTAAACTTAAGGCCTGGTTCAAGAAGTTTCCCAATTTTCTGGATTGAGTTCAAAACTAGTAGGCTAACTATAGCTATAGTAACTATCAACTGTAAGGACATTTCTGGTAGAAGACTAAAAAATGACTCGTCTTTTCAACGCCAGTTATAAAATAAAATTATTTAGATCCAACAGTTTTACTTCTAAATTTATGTAAAATAGAAGAAATCCATTTTTTTTTTAAAAATAAAATAAATAAAATCTTTAAACCGGAGTACAATACACTTTTAGAATAATTTTTCATAAAACAAAATGCTTATTTACTGTTTCAATTAAATACTTCTTCAAATAAATAGTTTCGTGTTACGAATAGCAACATAGAAAGTGGTTTCATCAATCTACATTGACACCATCACACATGTGAAAGTGTTGCGGCAGCAGAAAAAAAGAAGCCCTTGACCTGCCTCTATGGATGAGTGGCCAGCCAGACCAACGGCAAGAAGTGGCCAGTCTTCCGATTAGGGCCAATCTCCATCCGCTTTCCCTTTCAGTAGAGAGTTGGGGAAAACTGAAAAAAGATACTTTTTCCCCTCAAAAAAAAAAGTTCTAACAAGTAGGTGAATGCCAAATACATGTAGGTCAACAAATCCTCTTTTTTAGTAATTTTAAAGAGATTCTTATCAATTCTTTTGTATTTAAATGATATCATCAATTGGGTGAACAAGACACTTTTTTGTTCATTTATTCAATAAAGTCTTCCGTTGGGAATTAAGATCACATACTTCCGTTATTTATTACTTTATTTAATGCAAAGAATGTGTTAAAAATTTTCAATTGGGGGAATGTTATTGTTTATTTGCTTTTCTTTTGCGGAATTAGGAGAGCAATTTTAAAACCGACCTATTTTTTTGTATGCGAAACTTTCTCCATTGGTTTCGAAGTGGTATTTAAATTGTTGTTTATCTTAACAATAAGAATAAAGTAAGTGGTTAAAAATATACAAAAAAAAAGACTGATTTTTTTTCTTCTTCCAGTTTTCAAGACAGACTTAATAGAACTATTATTTCTAATAGTCCACTAATTTTTTGTTGGAAAAATTGATATCCAATATGCACTTATAAATATTCATTTTTTAATACTAATAATTCATGAGATCAGCTCTACTTTTCAATGTTAGTTTCAGTGAGTTACCGAATTCTTAACTACTTTAAAAATTGGCCTAAAAGTATAATGGAAACTAAATGATACTTGTGGATTCAGATAGAAATGAAAATGCAATTACCCGTGGGAAAAAAATCTTTAAAACAATATTTTGCGTTGCATGAAGCAAAAGCTTCGCAGTTATTATTTAGCTTCGCAATGTTAGTCAATTACCGTGTAATTGACGAATTAATTTTTAGTGTTTTATGCTACTGCATCTACTTACCCTTATATATATAGATAGAACAAAATAAGATAGGTCAAATATAAACGAACAAGAAAAATCAAATGTAAACGGGTGAATTTTTTAAGGGGATCAGGAAAATATTTTTAAAACATTTTTAAAAACCCATTTTTCGTACTGTTGGATCCTTTAATAAATATTCAAAATTTGTTTACAGTTTTCTGAAAAACATTTTAAAACAATTAAAAATTTAAAAAAACGATGTTGTTTATTTTTGATATACTGAAAATATTACTCTATAATATAAACAATTTTCGACTTACTATTAAAATCCTGCGTAATATGTCTTAACTATTTTGCGATTAGTATTTAAATGAATTATGAATTTAAAACAGCATATTTTTTATTACTTTTTAAGAAACTGTTATCTAAATTTAAATCAGAATTTTTCGATTTCATGAAAATTTAATTTAAATCATCTAAACTATAGATAAACTACATATTAAATAGACTGACTTTTTTTTGCTTTTGAGATACAGTGCGCAAAGTAAAAACAGACCACCCTGAATAACTTTTGATCTAATGATTGCATCTTCACGTACTAGGACTCCATCTTAAAGGTTCGAAGGCGTAACCTCAAATATGCTAATTAATTAAATCAGATGATATTTTAAGTTTCGAGATCAGACACAAAAATACGACTTTTTCAAAATTCGATTTCTCAGGATCTAATCGACTAATTTTGTTCACAGTTTGCTATTTTATGTGTGTTTTGCTATTTAAAATTGTATTCCTTAAAATGCTGTACAAATTGTATATCTTATAATTCAAAAGTTTTTTGACTATTATAAATAAAATAATTAAAATAATAAATGTTTACTAACAGTTATGCTTTGCATGGTATCTTTGTAATATCTTTGGATGAATTATTTTTATAATTGTATGCAAAATGTTTTCCATTCGCTTAAAAAGTTATGGTGAAAAGACAAATTAACATTAAGGGGTCCAAATTTAGGACAGCTCTTCTGACCATAATTTCAAGATTGCGTTAACCCTATATATTTGGTAGCTCTTAATCTGTCGAGAAAAAGGTATGTTTATTAAGAGAAAGTACGTTTTTGAGTCTAGTTTCGCAACTTAAAATATCGTCTGCATTAATTAATTAGCATATACCCCCCCAACCATTAAGATTGAGTCCAAGAAGGTGAAGATCCGATTATTAGATAAAAAATTACTCAGGTCCGTTAATTCATTTGCACACTGCGCATCGTTTTAAAATTGAAAAATTGCGAAAAATAAAAATAAAAAGAGTTAATAAAAGAATTGTAATGTGTCCCACAGATGACAAAAAGAGGCCAATTTTACTAATAAAATTAAGCGTCCCACAAATATCATCCCTATCTATGTGACGATAACAATTCTAATGTATATACATATTTCTCATATGTAGCACCATAAAATCTGGTATTTCTTCATGTACTTGGTATAATTTTTATGAATGAGAAATATTATAGTCAGTTTACAAATATTTCTAAAAAGTTATCGAAAACATGTTTAATTGCTTTATTATTTGAGAAAAGTTATAAAAAAGGCTAAATGAATAAAAAAGCAATTATTTAAAATCAAACATTTTTAGCCCTTTTTTTTTTGCTTATCACACCGTTACTCTAAAAAATATTTTATGGCAGCAAAATATAAATAAATTAATTAATAAATAAATCCTTCGAGTATTTTATTCTTAAATCTGTCAACTGTTTTATGTTATCATCTTAGAAAATCGTATATCTATATCATTGACTTAGGGACCAAAATAGTTAAAATGAAATAAATTTTTTCCCATTCGTCCTTAAAAAAAACAACATACAAGAAAGAATATTATTTTCTCTTTTTCTGCAGTTCGAAACATGCGTGCTACGTAATATTAAACCCTCATGCGAAATTGCAAGCAATTATCACAAAATCAATACTATTATCATAATGGCGATGGCGTAAAATGTATAAATAAAAATCTGGTTTTGAGAAAACACATTCTAAGTTAGAAAAAAATGCATTGTGTAAAAAAGAAAATTTTTTTTATTTCAAAAATTCTAAATTTATTTTTAGGGGAAGGAAAAAATTTGATATCTCGGTTACCATGTATCATATAATGGTAACCATAAAAACTATTTGAATTTTATTTACATGAAGGAACAAAAAGACAACACATAAAATTGAATCGACAAAAATACAATGTATACAACAGCATACTATTGGTTAACACGGTGTCGTTCGATATTTGCATTCACTTTTCTTTGTGAGACATACAGGGAAAAAATTAGAGACGATGAATAACGATGTTGAAAGAGTTTCTCAACATGGTAAATTAGAATTCCTTTTAATTACCTTTTGAATGAGCCTTTGTTTGGAACGTTCTGTAAATAAGTTGGAATTGAGGATCTAAAGATATATATATTGTATAATATATTTTCCCGAGTTATCGGTATTTGGTACATTAAGTCCTCGTGGGTTAATATTTTCGCGTATTATACATTCGTTTGGGTTCATATCTACTATATATATATATATATATATATATATATATATATATATATATATATATATATATATATATATATATATATATATATATATATCAGAGGTCGGAAAAACTACATTATTTTCGTAGTTTACTACAACTGCAACGACTTTGCTACTTTGTTACTAATGTAGGTAACTACAACTACTTTTTTGAATGTAGTGAACACAAACTACTTTGGAAATGTAATAAGTATACTTCGCAACTTTAGGGAGACGAAACTGAAAGAACTTGAGAAATTAATTTACATCTATGTTCAAAATGGTTGTGAATAAGAAATTGGCTTATATTAAATGTAAGGAAATAATTAAGAAAGATTTAGCCATGTTTACAAGAGCGAGTTTGTTACCCCAAAACATTTTTTTCGAATGTGTTCACTTAACCCTCTACTTTTTATGCCGTTTCTGACAGCGAATATTTAATTCAAGAAATTATCAAATAATAATTTTTTTAACTGTTTAATGCTATTTCATTTCTTCTAAGAAATGAGGTACATCGAAAATACGTTCCGTTTCCTTGAATTAATATCAATGTTAGTGTGGCGGGGTTCGAACCCAGGAATTCTCGGACATGGGCCCAGGTCCCAACCGACCAGGCTATCCCGGCCTACTCATTACACTATTTTTTTTTTCTTAAAGTAGCACACTACACTTCAAACTAAGAAAAAAGTAGCGACAATAGTTTCACTACTTCAGACCACTGATGTATATAGAAACAAATATCATAAGAAAAGACGGAAACTTATTGATATTTATTGTATTATAGATACCCACTCATTAAATATCGAGAACAACTATTTTAAAAGCAATAATATATTTTTTTTTCTTGAAAGAGAAGCAAAATTATTTTTGGAACATTTGCAATGATAAGAAACAATGATAAACAATTGGTACTTTCCATGTTGGAAAGCCGTAAAAAACCTGTTATTAATATACCAGAAGTACCAATTATTACTATTAATTATTCACTATAATGTCAATAACAGATTGGTGACTTTTTTTATACTGTCCCCCGATAAGCTTAACTACCAAAAAAATTACTTTTAATGTCGTTATTTGTTGTCATGGCAGATTTAAAATAACAGTCTAAAAGCCTTTATTTCTAATATTTGAGTGAACATATGAATATGATTTATAAAAAAAAAGTAAATGTGGAACAATGTTTTTAAAAACAAAAAGCACAGAATAATATTCTTACTAAATCAATTTTTTGCTATATTAAACACAAATAAAAAAATTCTAGAATATTATTCTGCATTTAATGTTTCGAACAGTAACTTCAAAATGAACATAGATTGAGTGAGAAAAACATCACGCAGGTAATATTTAAAAAGCTCCATATGGATACACAAAGCTTTCATTTTTCATCATTAGTGAATTTTGTTTTCGAGTAGCTTTTATTTTGCTCAGGTTATGTAGCATTTATTTATTCATATATTTTTTGGAAGTGAAAATAAGACTGCAAATAAAGAAAAGAAAGAGCCAACAAAATATCAACATTGGCTAGATTTGATTGTAACCGTTTGTATACAGTGTTGCTCAATACCTAAATTTAATCAAATGAAATATCTCAAATCTAGAGTTCCAGGGGGCGCCATAGTAGCTTACCACTAATCGTTAACCTTTAATATTATTTGGGCATTATGTAACTTGTTTTAGTTGTTTTGGCAACAATAGAATGAGATAAATCATTTTAAGGAATTTAAATTAATTGTATACCTGCAAGTACTCAATCTTCGTAAGTAAATTGTAGCATTTGTTGATTCAGAAGCCAATCAGGTTCGACACACGCACGTGATGTTGCTTATCGGTATCCAATTAAATCTGATTGAAATCATGTGTTTAGGCATAATCACTTCACTTCCTCTCGAGTTGCAAGTACCCAATTGAAGTTTTCATATAGTAACGAGCTTTATTCTTTTACTTGTCTGATGTCTTATTTTATTTTATTTTATTTTATAACCGTCGTTGAACAGCCAACCCAATTTCATGGGTTTACGACTACTTACGTTCAACTCCGTAGCCTTGTAATTTTGAACCAATCCAGAAGACAAGGAAACTCCTGGATCAGTACCCCCAGAGGTATTGATTTGTTGTGGGAACATGGAGGACTTTGAGACTCGACAGATTTAACGTGCATCAGTCACCATTTACTACACGGGGAGTCTTCGGCCGGCGAGGATCGAACCCACGACCTCTTGGATATGGGCCCAGCGCCCTACCGACCAGGCTATCCCGGCCATCTGATGTCTTATTGTGGAATAAAATATTATGTACTAGAACATTCTGAAGGGGGTTGTCCGGGAATTATGTAGGTATTTTATGTTCGCTTAGGCTTAACGCACGCGAAAAAAATCCCTCTATTTAATTCTATTTGAAAAATGTAGATTTTAAAATTTTATTTCCTCCTATTTTAACAGAACAGCGATTATCGATCAGAACACAAAAATGTTTGAATTAAGGAAATTAACCTCAATTAACATCATGAATCATGCCGTGCACTTATTTAATGCATGCAGATTTTGTTCCTCCAATAAAACCTTCATTTTTCTTGCGTTGTTTCGCCAATTCGAAAATGATGCCAATACCACAATTTCGAAAGTTCAAAAACAATGTTTTTCCTTTTGCTAAAATCACTTTCCCGAACCTGTCTCAGGCGGAACATTTTAAAAGGGTTACTAAACTTAGGTTTCATCATGTTCTTGCCGCCGTCCTTGTAACCTAAGTTTGGTTATTCCTCACGGAACATTGATCAACAGATTTCATTTTTTTTTCTTCCTGAATAAATATTTTCGAAATAATCTAACCAATTTTAATCTATTACGGCTATGCACAGAATACGCACGCGAAACAAGATGTTGGAAAACGCAATGGTCGAACAGATTTGATGAAGTACGAATAGATTCTAAGATTTGAATAATGGTAGAAATTGCTATTTTTACCTAGAAACTGGTAGGATAGATGAGAGAATGATTTAAAAAATTCTGCAAAATATTAAAAAAAAAAAAAATCAACCAATTAAACCAATTTTTAAAGGGAAAAAAAATCGATGAATGAGAGGTCATCACGGGGGTTGGTGAAAGGTGCAATTAAAGGGAGTGGACCATCCCAGGGACGGAAAATATCCCATCATTTTCTATTCAATAAGCATTCTGAAACCAGGGTTTTAAATAGTTGCAGCAAATAAAATTTTTATTCAGAAATAGAATGTAGCTTAGAAGAAAGTATACTCTAATCAGATAGAATATTTTTTTTATTTTAAATTTCTTAGTTTAAATACGATTTTTTAGCTATTTTTAATTATTACATAAAAAAACAAATAGGTAACTTTAATTTTTGCAATTATTCTCTTATTGTTGAATGTTTTTACAGTGTATTACTTTAGATGATGAAACAAAATCAGTCAGATTTCAATAATAAGACATTTATATGCCACAAAACTACTTTCATTTTATTTTTAAAAAAAAGAAGAAAAAAAAGCTCTGACCACAGAGCGTAAACCAAATTATGTTTTTACAAAGACAATCGCCTTGTAAAGCCAAACAAAAACAAAATTAAAATATTATTTTTTAGAGATAATAATTTTACCGATTGTCTAATATATTGGACACTGAATTTTAGAAGGATATTGTAGGTCTACCATCATTATTAAATTTAATGAAAGCTATTTGCTCTCTAATGTAACAAATCAATGTTTTCTATTAATCTTTTTCAAATTAAAGCTTTCAAAACCTCATGCCTAGTAAAGTCATGTCCTTTCCGCGAAGATTTTGATTTTATAAAGCGGTCGATTTTATAAGCCTTAATGTCTATATTTAAGAACAAAAATTTCAAAGTTAAACTTCAAATATACGCTTAAAGCTAAGTTGATAGCTACATTTATACAGTTGGCGTTCGATATAACGACCCCCCTGTAGTTCGACGCGTCATATAACAAAAACGGACGTTATAAAGTCTATGAATACTTGATATATTTTTCCAAAAACTTACTACACTTTAAATAGAATTATGAAACTCACAAATAAGCATTTTTTTATGTCAATAAAATAAATGTATTATTTAGTAAGGAATTGAAACTCATTAATGCGCATTTTTTTTCTGTCAAAAACATAAATGTGTTATTTAGTAAAGAATTATGAAAATCGCTAATACGCAGTTTTTAAGGCCAATAAAATAAATGTGTGTTAATAAAGTACACTAGAGGTTAAAAATAAATGTAAATTTTTTTTAAATGACTTCTTTTAATATTGCGTATAAACCTTAGCCAATCATACAGTGCTTTTTTTACGTTTTGAAATTTTTGCTTCACAAGAATGATGTCATGAAATTAGAACATTTTGTTCCTCTGCCTTTAGCCGTTTTGTTCTTCTGCCGTTTTTTAATTATAGTAAACAAAATGCTTTTAGGAATCTTGAACTTATGTTGTTCTTCTATCAACTTCCTTTAAAAAATTTAATTCCTTTCTAAAAATATGACATAACATTGGTAAGGAGCAGCCATTTTTGTTTATGAAACATACGTCCAGAGAACGAGCAAAACTAAAATAAAAAAGAATGCGAATTATACCAAGCATTTTAATTCGAAAATCAACCACCTCTTGCAAACACTTCATAAAAAAGAGTGAATGCAGTTTTCGAACATTAATGAATGCATTTAACCCTCGGAAAATAAATTTTTGGAAGATTATGACTGTATAGGAAACTCTGATTTCTAAATGGCGTTGCAATATACACTTTAAATTCTCAATAATGGTAAATCATCCATATTTTGCAATTCTTTTGACCATAGATTGCACCAAGAGTCCCATAGGTTTAGAATAGGTGGTCCTGGCACTCTTTCTTCATCCACAGATTCATTTCTTCATTCAAGATGTTTCATGTTTATAGAGCGGTGAAATCAAAAGAAATAATAGTTTGAATAGTTTTTTCGAGACTTTTGTAAGTGATTGACTCGTTGTTAATTGAAAAATGCTGATTTGGAGAATATTCAAAAAATGTCTTAAGCCTAATTTTAGAGTGATTTTCTGGGAATTAAGAAAAATTAAACAAACTTTAGGTCACTATATTGGAATAAACTGTTCAGTTCGGACGTTGTAACGGGCGTTAAAATAACATTGCGTCTAAGAAACAGAGAATGAGATCTCATGTAGCTGAAGGGTCGTAATAAAGAATATAGACTGTACTTTATTTTTACTGAATCTTATTGATTTAATAATCTGCAATTAATATAAAAAAGGGTTTTAAAAATTATTAGCACATTTTTTTGATTATCAAAATTAAACATGGTTTGAAAGTCTATAAAAGTCTTTCTGACATCGACTGAAGATAGCTTTACCTTAATAATGATCAATGAATAATGATGAAAACAGACAGGATTCTTAAAATGTAGAAATTCAATCACATTTCAATCATCTTTTTTATTTTGTTATTCGAGCATAAACATTCACATAGATTGAGAATAGCCACTTTTCCTTAAAAAAGGAATCGCCGTCCAATAGAAATTGTTTACATATAAATGTATCCGTTATAGTTTCATTCGAAAATAACTAATACATCTAAGCAGTAATCGATTCTTATAACTATCTCTCTATATCCTAAAGATAAATCACACATCTATTGATAGATAAACCTAAGAAATTTCTAGAAAGAATTTACTGGAACATTTCCTTGTGACGGATATTTCCATTTGCTTACATCTGGAAAATTCTGGAAGCATTCAAAACATAAAGCTGGAAGATATCAAGATGAGAGAATTAGCTTATAGCTTACATAGATTGACTTAAGGGATTAAAATGGAAGTTAACAAAGTAAAAATGAAGTGAGTAATGGGTAAAAAAAAGAGGTAGAGAAAAAGAATATATGATAAGCAATATCACAGATGATAGGCATTTTCTTCGCACCTAATGTTTAATTTTGTTTTAATTCTCATCTCAATTTCTCTTAGAAGTATAATCCACACCTGCATCTTTGTTCTTTTTGATCGTAGAGAGTTTTTCACTATTTAAGATATGCCCTATAAAATTTGATTTTGCATAACGGCGGTCATGATTTTATAAAAAGGTGTTTTAGCAAGTTTTGTTAATGGAATGATTCCGTTCTCGCAGATTTGATTTTAAAAAGCTAGTGATTTCACTGTTTTCAGCTTAATGGTTTTCATAATAATACATCGTTGGTTTTCATAATAATTTTTCTTATCTTACATTCATCTTTCATGTTCCTATAATATTCCACATGATTCTTCAGTTACAACTTTCAAATTCAGTATTTTCCGATATTTATATCACACCATAGTCCCACCAATTATTTCCTATCCTAATGTTCGAAATTAAATAAATAAAATGGATTTTAAATTTGTATTTCTTTAATTAAGGGAAAACTTTTTCTTTTTTTAAAAATATCTTTTTTAATAAATTTAAAAAATAATAATTTTACTATTTTCCTGTAAACTGTAACTTCTAAATTTCACGTAACATGCAACGCCTGCAGGTCTTGATACGAGAAAGATTTCACAGCTTGTAGAATTATGCGGATGCGCGCTCTTTGTTATAAGAGGCCTCTGAAAAAAGTAATGTAGTCATTGAATTTTAATTTAAAAAAATTAAATTTGTATTTTTTAAATTTAAGGAAAACTTTTTCTTTTTTCATAAAAATCTTTTTTTTATGAATTTTGAAAAAACTAAATTATTTTACTATTTTTCTGCAAACTATAGCTTATAAATTTCACGTAATATACAATACCTGCAGGTCTTGATATGAGAAAGATTTCACAGCTTGTAGAATTATGCGGATGCTCGCTTTTTTTATAAGATGCCTCTGAAAAAAGTAATGCAGTCATTGAAGTTTAATTTAAAAAAAAGTTTGGAAAGATAAAAATTTACGAAAATCTGTATGCAAAAATTATTTCACGATAAAAATTTACTATTTCCCTCAACTTATTCTGAAATTTTGCATGAATCTGAAAAATATTTGAATTTTAATGAATTAAAATTTCATTATTAAATTTGTTACAAAATTATAATTTATTATTTATCAAATATTGACTTGTATTTATCAGTAGGAAATTCAAATTTCTTTTATAAAAACAATATTGATAGGTTTAAAGTTATAGTGTCCGTATTGATGGAATAACTGCCCCCTTGCCTGGCTGGATATCTGATCCAGTTGTCCCTTTCCCCTCCCTATCTGCTTGTTTCATTCAACAACATTTCAAAACTGAAAATTAGCAAGAGTAAAAAAGAAGAAAAAGTTTTGACATTTCTAAAATTGTTTGGCTAAAAGAATGATCGAGTTTTGTATGTTGTATGCACGCTTTTAGCGAATGTTTAATTTCATTAAAATATCTAACGTATAATGGAATAACAGCGTTAAGAAAGAATCGCGACTTGTTGCAGTGAAGAAAAGGTAGCACCAGATGGCACTGATAGTAGCTTATAGAAGAAGTTAAATTTATTTAACATCGGCTGTCTCTCTTCCTTATTTAGAATAGTGCATAGATATAAAGGCTGATCTCCTATATTAGTCCCCGGTATGGTGATAGTGGTCCCCAACTCCCTTTCCGCAATTGTTAGAAGCTCATTCCCCCCCTTTCCAAAATGACAAAATATATCCCTACTAAATTTATGCAGATTATTTCTTAACATATTAGTATAATAAGTTAATGAACCAAAAAATCGAAGAAACAGTGCTTTAATAATTATATCAGTGTAAAAATTTCAGGACGCTAATAATAATAATAATGAAATGAATAAGTGACGAAATGTTATTGTTTGTAAGAAGAGGAAAGAGATCCACGCTTTCACCATTTTTTTTTTTCACGGCTTGTTGAGCAGGCAACACGACGACGAACGCGAATAAACACGGTAAAAAAGATAAAGGATTAAATAGAAAAAGAGAGAGAGTTTAAAAATTATCAGCAAAAAAGCGCATCAGTACAAAACTAGGTGAATGCCACTTAAAATTGGGACAGTTCATTGTACTCGCAATTCAGTGAAAGTGGAAAAAATGTGATTTCGCTTTCTTTTTTTCACTTATCGAGGGCAAGCATTCGTTTGTGCTGATCTCCCTTCATTTCACTTCAAAATAAAAGAGATGCAAAAGATCGTTTGCAAGACGATAAAGGGAATTATTCTCTTTTGTGTCTGTTACTTTCCTAACACGACCAGGCAATTGACAGTTCAGGGTTTGCAGTATTAATAGTGCGTAAAATGAAAATAGAAATAAATAAATACGTAAATGAATAAACTTTTTCATCTTTCGCCAATGTAAATTAACAACGCGGGAATGTTTATCAAATAAATATGTCATCATCGTACGAATTATGTTATCTTTTTATTTTTTAAGGTGCAATTTTTTATAATTTGAGGGTTTAACCTACGATATGCTAATTAATTAGGGTGGACGATAATATAAGTATCACTATCAAACAAAAAGAAATATACTTTTTGTTTCTTACACATTTGGAGTTTGGACATTGACTGATTTAGTTCATCCCATTAATTTAGTGAGGTAAACATTTGTGTCGATTTATGTTATTTTTTGTCTCTTTCGCTATATATTTAAAACAAATAGCGTGAGTAAAAAAAAAAAAAACTTCTATAAACAGCTTATTTTATAAAACTTGTAAATCGAACTTGTACTTGTTATAATACATTTATAAAACTTGTTTATCCAAATACAGTTACAGGCAAATGAGGGTTAATAATAATGAATTGTTTTTCATTATTTAATTTAATGATTCTTAAATATAAAAATCAAAACTTTGAACAAAATCTTCTTCTTAGCTAATGAGTTCATCAATAAATTTTCTTGTATCAAAAATCACTATTTTTATTTAAAAAAAAACGAAGTTTAAGATTGTTTAAATATTCGTTTTTGCACCGATTTCAAGTGGATAATCTTTTAATCAAAATTTCGACATTTTTCAACTTAAAAAGTTAATCGTTTATTGATTTCTACAAGCAAAATGTATTTCCATTTTTATCTCAAATTGTAAAATTTCGATCAACTTCAACGGCATAAAACAAGTGCCCTGATTTTCTTGATATTTATTTTGTCTTTATTTGTCTCGATTCTTTGCTTTTTGTCCTGGCTGGCATTCCTAATTTTCCATTTTCTATGAACACAAATGACGATTATAAAATAATCGATATGACCTATCTATATGTTACTATATATCTAAACAAATATATATATATATCTACATATAAACAAATATATACACAAATATATATATCTACATATAAACAAATATATACACAAATATATATATAAACATATATTTGTGTATGCTGAATATCCCCAAATATATCTATATATTTGAACATTTTTTATACTATATGTTAATATATTTGCATATGTAACACTTTTCCCAAAAATGTCCGATTTTTTGTTGAAAAAATCTTGCTCTGATCTTTTCTTTGGTCAACCCCAAAACAGAAATGACGGAAATAATTAAGGAGTTAAACCGCGTTTTTTAAGTTGCTAAAAAATGAGAGAAAAATTTTATTTTGTACTTTCATTCCATCTAAAGCTCAAAACAACGAAATCATCATTTTCGCAGTAATCATCTAACACACCCTTAAAATCACCAGACTTTTTTTAAAAAAAATGTTTTTTGTTTTTGATGTGATAAAAATAAATTATTTACTCCACTGCTCCTTATTTGAAAATCTTATTTGAATGATAGGTACACGTTAAATCTGTCGAGTTACAAAGTCCTTCCTGTTCCCATAACAAATTATACCTCTGGGGGTACGAAACTGGAGATTTATCATTGTCTAGTTCAGGTCAAAGTTACGATCTGTGGATGAATGAATGGGTTCGCCCTATAAACGGATGTGACGTATGGGTGTGGCTGAAGTCAAATTCTTGGTCATAGATTGATTTCTGGTCCACTGAAAACAAGAAAAATCGCCTCTCTTGCCTTTATAGCCTACGACAACAGCGACAATTTTTACAATCACAGCTCTGATCTGATTCAAAATTTAATCTGATAAGAAGGAGAAAAGGAAAAGGAAAAAGAGAAAGAAGAATTGGGTCATTGCAGAGTCCGACGGTGAGCCCCCCCCCTCTCCTTTGCGAATTAAAAGTTAGAAATAAAGAAATGATTAGCTTAACTGATTAATGATTAGCTCTTAGCAAAATTTCCACTGGAAAAACGAGTTTAACAAATGAAAACATCGTTTTTTTAAATTTAATGCACAAAATGTAAATCAACATAAGGGGCCCCCCAACTAAGGTATTAAGTCTGGAACCATATCTTACAGATTGCGACTATCCTTTAACAAGATCAACAATTTCGATCGTCAAGAAAAAAAAAAGAAGAGAAAATTTATATGAATTTGAAACATTGTAAATACAGTTACTAACCTCATTTACAATTTACTGTTTGATTTTCTTGTAGCAGTTGAATATTAATAATAGAGTTAATCAAATTATCAAATTTCATAAGAAATCAATCGGATTCCTTATGAATTTTTTTTTGTAACAGAATATTTATTGAACATTACTGCTAGCAGGTAATAATAGTTATTTTTTTGAAGTTATACTTCTTATGCGACTTCCAACAAGATTGTGTTAAACGTTTAACGAAACATTTTTATTGGCCAGGAAATCACGTGGTAGGATCTAGTTTTCTCTCATTCATTTCCATATTGTTTTGGCTCTCACTAGCATAAAAATAATAAAAGTCATAAAAGTATTCGCGATCGCAACGCTCGAGTACGCCCTCTATCGGGAGCCTGTAAATATCAGACATTAATTTATCACGTTTTCATTTAGTTCCATCAAAATCATCGGCCATGACGGACGCCATTTTCTTAGCAGCAAATAAAAATCAAAATTTCCCTAAGGAGCAGCTGAAGAACTTGAAAAAACTAACCAGAACATGCCAAACATTGAAGCAGAACACGCCAAGCATTTGAAGAACAATTTCTGAATAATTTTTACCTTTCTATTACCAACAACATAACTTACAATTTCATGATCACTTGCTGTTACAGATGTGTATATTACGGTAAAATAATTTTTTCTGTCTTCAATTCATTACAAATTAAAATGAAGTCAACATTACTTTCGTCATTCCAATAAAGAAATGTGAATTCAGAACGTCAAGAACTGCAATAGAATTCTTCTTTGTTATAGAACAGTATATATTTCTGTATCTATATAATTCGGAAAACAACAATAAAGAATCAACCAAATTACTTGAAATAGTGTCATTTGTGCTCATGATTAATAAATTTTTTATCGTTTTCTTGGTAAGTATTTCTTAGTTTTGAAAGAATAGATAATTTCAACTAGAATTCAGCTGTTCTGTTTTTAAGCTACATATTCAAATTCATATCGAGATCTTACAATTATAAAATTTTGATGTGTGGTATGTTATCTAAAAGTAATAAAGGGATAATCTATGCACACATTATTTGAAAATAAAACTTTCAAACGAAGAACATTTCATTTGGAACTCTACGGATTTATAAAGAAGGTAAGTGTTATGATTTTTACAGTAAAAAATTAGCTTGTAAAACTTTTTTTTCTTATTTGATGATAGTTCTCTACAGAATGGTTTCTTACGTCTGATTAAGAACTATAAGAATAATAAGAAAAGAAACTATATGAAAGTTTTTATTTCAATGTAAAGAATTCTTCAAATCGTTTTTTATCCTAAGAATTCTTTATTTTCCGTTTTATAGTTTATAATTTTTTGATAAAAATTGTTGTCAAAATACTTTTTTTGAAAACATAAATGGTATAGCATTATGTGTTTATGTATACTTCTTGCATATTCTAATGTTTCAAGTAATATGATTCAGAAAAGTATGAATAAAAATTCGGTACTTTTGTATTAACGCCACAGCAGCTACAGATTTTGCTGTTTTAAAGTGCCGCCAATCTACACCTAAAATTTTTGTGACAAATCATAAAACGAAATACTTTATTTAAAATCAAAGTAGTTTATCGGATTTCGGTGGACAATGGGCAAAATATTTCGCTCCAGAAAAAATAAAATTGCGCCTTGTTTTATTTTCGGCAAATCCCAAAGACGCATTTTCGTAGCACTAAAAATGGTAACAAAAATCGAAGAACAAATCATTTTGGAATTCTTTTGATTTATGAAGCAGGTAAGTGTTAATTCTTATAAAATAAAAAATTTTACTTTTAAGTAGTTTTTTTCGTGATGATAGTTTTCTATAGAATGGTTTTCTACGTCCGATTATGAATCAAAAAAGAAAAAACATCAAAGTTGTTTATTTTAATATAAGGAATTTTTAGAATTGTTTTTCTTTTGTTTTGTATCGTAAGCATTCTTTACTTTACGTTTTTCAGTTTCTAAATAATGATTTTTATTAAAACTTAAAATTTTTTGATAAAATTACTTGTCAAAAAACTTTATTTACAAAATTAAATTACATAAAATTATGAAGCTTTTATGTATACTTTTTGCTTATTTTAATGTTTGAAGTAATATGATTCTTGACACTATGGAATGTAAAGTTTAAATAGGCCTTTCAGGTTATATCATTAAATTTAGTAAAACTATTTCTCAGGCATTAGGTTTTAACTCTAATAAGAAGATAAATATTTTTTTCAGTTTATTTACAAATATTTTTCAGATGTGTTTTGGATGTTCCTTCTTAAAAAAAACAGAGATACCATCTTGTTTTCGGTTGTATAAGTAAGGATATCAAACATTTTTCTTTTTTAAATTTAATAAGCCACATTAAAGAAGGAACGTTGCGATGCTACACGCTACATTAAAGACGTCTCCAGAGTAACTGAATGACAGTTCATTCATATAGAAATCGCAGGTATGCGTCTCATACAACAACGCCCCCTATAGTTCGTTGCGATCGCGAATTGTTTTTTCTATAAATATTTTTTTAGTTTGTTTTGATACACGTGTAATTTAATAGGATAGTATTTTTTATTTTCAAATTTAGTGGATAACAATTGTAAAAAATGAGTGAAAACAATCCCACTGACAATGCGACGGATTTAAGGTTATGTCAAGGTTCGTCTTTTGTGAATATCAATTGATTGTTAGGTTTTCTCTTCTGAAATTACATTCACATACATTATTAATACAAATACATTTTCCATGGCGAGACGATGAGGCAACCACAAGCACTACTCTATGCTCCACGCACTATTTTTTTTAATTTATTCTTTCTTCACATATTTACATTCTTTACATATTTAAATTCATTCTCTTCTTGGATTTTTGTTGAAAGTGGAATATTAGCATTAATTGTTAATCGCTTAACTTTCTTGCTTAGCGATTAACTGTTAAATCGTTAAGCAGAAAAGAAACGAAACGAGAAAAATAGTTAATGAAAAAATATAAGAAAGAAAAGAAAAAAGGATTGAAAAAAAGGAAAAGGAATGAAAAAAGTAAAAAATGGAGAAAGGAAAGAAAAAAGGAACAAAGGAAAGGAGTTAGAGAAATGAAAATAAATAGAACATAATACCACTGTTTATTGCTGTTTCGATGAAAAAGAAAACGAACTGTAAAGGACGTAAAAAGAATGAATTAATGCAACAACTTAATTTTAACTCATTCGAGAATTTTCCTAAACAAGTTTTGCATCTTAATGACAAATTTTCTTATCGAACTGATTAAAGAGAGCGAAATGTTCTTCAATGCTGTGTCAACTGTCACGCATCTCCATTGTTTTTGTTTTTCACATCACCTGCGATACAATTTTTCTCATCAACATTGTTGCAATGTTACTTAAGCCAATTTTAGAAACTTTTTCTTTAAAAAAAATATGCTTACATTCTTGCTATGCTTACATCTGGTGTGGAACTATCATCAATTGCGCGCGACTGCGGGGCTTTTCAAACTCGGACGACGCGACTACACCTGGATGCGTGCGCCCAGACGAGAGCAGACACGCGGCATTTCGTTAAGAAACGTTGGTTAAACTCGACCGTTTCCACGCAGATTGTCTACAAATTCTACAAACTCGCTTTGGTACACTTCTAAATTAATATTGAAGTAAATTTCAAAACTGTTATAAAGTATTTTTATTTGATTTAAAATAATAACCCTTTTAGATGGATAAATACGTAACTGGGTTGAAAAGAAAATTGAATGAAGCAGAAGCAGACGGCAAAAGAAGAGGTAACGAAAATAGCGGAACATCTTCGCAAAATAGTAAACCTAAATGTAGAAAATATGATCCAATGTACTTATCATTTGGATTTACATGTAAAATCATTAATGGCCAAGAACGACCAATGTGTTTGCTGTGTCTAAATACTTTGGCCTCAGACAGCATGAAACCAAATAAATTAAAACGGCATCTCGAAAACGTACATGCAGATCACGTTGGCAAGACAATTGAATTTTTCCAAAGAAAATTGGAGAATTTAAATAAACAAAAAGAAATGTTTTCAAAGACCATGTCTGTTACACAAAAAGCATTGCTTGCGTCTTATAAGGTTTCTTATAGAATTGCTAAATGCAAAAAAACCCCATGTAATAGGAGAAACTGTAGTACTACCTGCAGCTATTGACATGGTAGCTACGATGCTAGGTGAATCATATGCTGATCAACTTAAAATCATTCCACTTGCAGATAATACGGTGGGAAGACGAATATCCGATATATCTGAAGATCTTTGCGACCAATTAATAGAAAAAGTAAAACTATCTTCTTTCGCCTTGCAAGTAGATGAGGCTACAGATGTTCTTAACCCACTGACGGTTCTGCACGTAAAAAGTCACATTTTAACCTGCAGTCTTCTCTGCATAGCAAAACCGGTTTTCCCATGTTAACTGATAGGGGAACTGTGTGTAGGGGAGAAACATTCTCCCAATTTTGCCCATTTCCTTAACCGCCAGTGGGTTTTAAGGATGCACACTTGATTACATATGTAAGATATGTTGTGGAAACTGATGTTAGAGAAGACATGTTATTCTGTAAACCTATTGAAGGCAATACTACAGCAAGTGAAGTTTTTAGTATGATTGATAAATTTTTCAATGAATATAACATTCTGTGGGAGAACTGTGTTGGACTATGCACAGATGGAGCTCCATCTATGGCAGGAAAAAACGCTGTTCTACAGGCACTAGTTCGAAAGGTGGCTCCTCGGGCAAGTTGGACGCATTGCATGATTCATAGACAATCACTTGTTTCAAGAGATATGGGTGAAGATTTACTAACAGTATTTCAAGTTATTATAAGAGTTGTAAATTTTATCAAAAATAGCCCATTAAGAGGAAGGCTTTTCGCAAAATTGTGTAATGACATGGGTTCAGAATATACATCACTTCTATATTATTGTGAGGCACGTTGGCTTTCTCGTTCCAAAGTACTTCAAAGGGTGTTTGAGCTAAAAGAAGAGATCGCCATATTCCTTACTGATAATAATAGAGATGAAGCAAACTTGTTTTATGACACGAAATTCCTTGTAAAACTTGCGTATTTAGAGGATATTTTTCAAAGACTCAGTACTTTAAATAAATCAATGCAAGGGCCTCAAATTCATGCTTTTCTCCAGAAAGACAAGGTTACTGCATTTATGAGAAAATTGGAACTGTGGATAATAAGTTTGAAAAATAATAACTTTGACATGTTTCCCACTTTTAAAATTACCTGTCTTGCAGATGAAATAGAAGAAAGTAAAGTTCTTATTAATAAACACTTGACCAGTTTAAGGGAGCAATTCTCGTTTTACTTTAAAGATCTTGACATGTCCAAATATGAATGGATTAGAAACCCGTTTGTGATTGAAAAATATGATGATTTTGGCCTTACGACAGCAGAGCAAGAAATGATATTTGACTTATCTAGTGACAGCACATTAAAGCAGATGTTTCAACACGAAAATAATATTGTCACGTTTTGGTTACAAGTAAAGGACGAGTTTCCTACTTTAACAAATAAAGCTTTAGAAATTTTATTGCCCTTTGTAACATCTTACTTATGTGAAACTGGGTTTTCTGCAGTAGCTGTCTTAAAGACAAAGTATCAATCTTGCTTAAAGATTGAAAAGGAACTGAGAACCGCGATATCTTCAATGATACCACGGTTTGACAAAATTTGTGCTGAAAAACAAGCTCACCCTTCACATTAAATTTTTATAATGTTGTATTAATGTTGAATTCTATTTTTTCTACTTTTGTAAGATTTGTTTTTATTACATTATATTATTATTTCTTAAAATAGATAATTATTTTTTATGTATTTTTATACATAATATTGTATATTATTTTGTAGCCCATTGAATAAATTACAATATCAGATGAGTGTTTATGAAATTGGATTGTTAGAAAAATTAAGGGGGGCACAACAAATTTTTTTTCCAAAGAGGGGGGCGCAGGTACAAAAAGTTTGGAAAGCACTGGTGTAAAATATTGAAAACAAATATTTATTTTACCAGTTAATAAAAAAAAGTCAGTGTAATTAAAAAAAAATCGAAATTTATTCAAATTATTAATATAGCTTTCTAGAAGCTTATCAGTGAAAATTTATAGATTGAATTTCATTGTCGCATCGAAATAATTTTTTCATGAAACAGAACTAAATTTCGACCCGATGTTATTTTAAAATTTAATCGAAATTGCTTTTTTGAAAGTAGTTAGATAATAATTATTCAGGCTTCCGTCTGGTTACTACGCAAATTTTGTCTAAAAAAAGGCTCAATTAAAATTCCAATTTTATGTTTGCCAAACAGGAATCCTAAAGCTATTAGGTGAAATTTAATACTTAATAGTTTACTGTTATTTATAAAATATTACTACTATATTAGTTACTACAATTTATAAAAGATTTTTTTAAAAAAAGGGTCAACTTGAGCATAACACTATTAATTTTTCGTGTCATGGTAACAGTTTAACAAAAAATTGCTGTGCATATTTTTCAAATAAAATTTTTTTCTAGATCAATAACGTGAATATCTGTGTTTTGAACTAAAATTTAAAAAAAAAGAAGGAAATAAACACTGATAAAGACCTAATTACATTGTTTAATATCGAATTTGTAAAAATCTAAGTATTCTTACTTCAAGATAAAAAGAAAACTTACACCATAGCTTTTAGTTCAAAATATCGCTAACATTACACAAAAATTGCATTCAAAATTTCAAAGAATTTCATAATAAACTTTTTTGGTAATTTGTACTAGGTTAAAGAAATTTTCTCAAAATAAATGCTCTTCAGAAAATGCATTTAAAATGCAAGAAAATTCTAAAATGCAAAAAAGACAAACAAAAAAAAAATTAAAAATTCGAAAATTAATTTCTGAGAATAAATTTTATTTGTCCTAAAATATAATTTATTCTAATAAATAAGGGTTCAAACGAAAAAAAATAAATTTTTTTTTTCGTTAGTTCATTTACGGTTTCGTCTGAAAAGAAAATTTAACTTTATTTCTAAAAATTGGAGACAAGAATATTAAAGGATTTAGGAAAGCTTATGAAATAAAGTTTAAATATGGATAATAAAAAAAAAAAATCGAAATTTTCGCCGAAATTGCCAATTTTCTCCTTACCAGAAACCTTAAAAAAACAATTAAATTATTAAAATTTTCAAAATATCGAAAACACAATCTTTCCACCCTAAAACTCTTTTATAAAACGCCACTGAGATTTAAAAAAATTGAAAATCGTAATTTATTCAAAGTATTTATATTAGCTTTCTAGAAGTTTATTTATTCTTAAATGCTCAAATTATCGCATCGAAATATTCTTTGCCATCTAACTGAAGATAAATTTCCGACTTCATGAATAATTCCGATTAAAATTCATTTCGATTAAATTTTGATCGATATTGCCTTTTGCAAACTAGTGGGTTGAGAATTATGAAATGGTTAATTTAATTATTAAAATAGTTAAAATATCGAAGAAGATTTTAATATGTACAGAGCGCAAAAAAAGAAAGAAAGAAAAAAAAATGGACCATCCTGAATAACTTTTGATCTACTGATCGGATTTTTATGTTTTAGGACTCAATTTTGTGGTAGGGGGAGGTGACCTCAAATATGCTAATTAATAAGTGCAAACGATATTTTAAGTTACGAAATCAAACACAAAAATGTGGAAAAAGCACACCAAATTAAATTTTTTTTTACTTAATCTATATGTCCGTTTTAAAGTCAAGTTGATCGTTTGTGGCAAGATGGTGTACAGTGCTCGAAATGAAAAATGGACCACCCTAAATAACTTTTGATCTAATGACCAGATCTTCCCGTTCTAGAACTCAATCTTAATGGTTTGAGGGGATGACTTCAAATATGCTAATTAATTAGTGCTTCCGACTTTTTAAGTTACGAAAACAGCTGAATAAACATGCCTTTAGTCAACGGTTTCGGATTTTTGATTCCCAAAATATAGGAGGTAGCCGCAATCTGGGAAATGTAGTCACCATAGTTTAATGTCCATAGTTGTAGTCCCCATACTGTAAGGTATACAATTTTTTGCATAATTTTAAAGTTTGCAATTTTACATGGCAAAATACAAAATTTTGGCAAAATCGGTTGAATAATTCTCGAGAAATGGAATTTGAACTATGCGACTTTTTTGAAATTCAATTTTTCAGGAACTATTCGACCGATTTTGTTTAAATTTTTTATTTTTCCATGTAAAAGTACATTCTTTAAAATAATGTAAAAAATGGATTATCTTACAATTCGAAATTCTTTGGACTATTATTGAATAAAATAATAAAAAATTAAAAAATTTGATAATAAAAAATTTTGCATGGAAATCTTTGGCAAAACTAATTCTATAATTGTGAGCAAAAATTGCGAAATACGCAAAAAGTAAAATTAACTTCAAGGGTTCATTTCCTTATCGTTCTCTTGACCAAGCTGTTAGGACCATATTTCCCAGATTGTGGCTATTCCCTCCCTATATTATGGGGGTCAGAAATCCGAATCCGTTGAAAAAGTTATGTTTATTCAGATAAAGAACGTTTTTGTGTCTGATTTAGTAAGTTAAAATATCGTATGCACTAATTAATTAGCATATTTGATATCATCCTCTCGAACCTTTAAGATTGAGTCCTAGAACGTGAGGATCCGTTCATTAGATCAAAAGTCATTCTGGGCAGTCCGTTTATTTTTTTGCGCTCTGCACATAAATGTAATTTTATTTCATTCAATAATTGAATTTAAAAATACAAAATCATTACGAAAAAGCACAATTTTTGAAAGTTATTAGTTTAAAAATGTTTTATTAGTTTAATTAGTCTAAGATGTATACTTAGTTGAAAATGTTGCTCGCTTTTTTAATTCCCAAATATAGTTCCTATGTAGGATAAAACATAAGACACTTTTGATTGATTATTATAATACGATAATTTATATTTTGCACAAAATTTAACTATTAATGTTTGCACATTTTAATGTATTATTGTATGTAGTATTTTACTGTATTCTAGCATTAGGATATACTACAGGTTTAATCAGTGAAATCAAACTGGTTTTTATTGGATAATAAATTTAACGACGACTTTGTTAATATTATCTTAGTGACGCGTCGTTTAAATCATATTCATAAATTGAATTTTTGTTGCCTATGTTCTGTTTTTGTACCAATTTATTTTATTTATGTCCAAAATTGCGTCTTTTGAAAAGAATCGTAAACAATGACAACATAAAAATAAACGTATGACTTATTGACTAAAATAACAGTTGCTCGCATAAATGGCACACTAAGACAATGAAAAATCATATTTAGCCTGATTCTTAAATTTCTAAAAAGGTTTATTTAGTATTAGCCATGACCCAGTGCCGCATGCACCCATACACAAATCCTGGTGTTTCTTCATGTGGGTGAAAATAATAAAAAAGGAAACAAAGAACAATTTTATTTCAACTGCGGAAGAATCGTCTGCCTTTTATTTTGTTTGGGCTCATGAATTTCCCACTTGGAAATAAATAAATAAAAATCTCTTCCTTTTGTTTTGTTTGTTTACTTATTGAGAGTTAAGATAGTTTCGAAACATTATTATTTTATTGTCGCTTACGAGTTAAAATGTTCGATTTCCACTTACGTGACTTTTGTTCTGTTTTCCCTCTTTTATTCACAATTTCGTCAGGTGAAAATGGCAACAAAATGAGCAGCGAAATTCTTCACCCAATTTTGAAACTAATCTGTGGTTATTGTCTTTAAGCAGGAAGCTTAAAGCTTCATAACAAAGATCAAAAGATGTATTTTTAATGCAGACAATTATGTTGCCAGAAGTTCAAGTTGATGTTGAACAGAAATTCGACATTGAACTACATATAGAATGAAAAGGATGTTTCCAGAAATCACATTGTTATGGAATTAGAATTGAGCATGCACTTTTTATTCATTTCAAAATTTATTTAGAACATAAGTAACGAATTTTTTTTAAAATTCTGACTGAAAATTAGACATTGAACCAAGTTTTATTAACTAGCCTGTGACGTTGGAATCTTTCAATCTAAATTTCGATCATTTTCCGATTAAGCAGAGCACTAAAATATATTGAGACTTAATGTCTGATGATTATATAAGTTTCAATTGTTTCCTGACCACTACAAAAAGGGTGAGATCACCATTTTATCACCCAATAGAATTTATCGTTAATCGAAATTACGATCATTTTTCTACTATTTAGAGCTCTCAAAACTTCCCTGGAATTCATATGCCTGATGACATTATAAGTTTCAATCACTTGCTAACCACTGCAAGCAGAATTTTTCTTTAGATCAGAGTCAGAAAGAATTTTTCGTTAAACAAGATTTTCACCTTTTTCCGTTTATCTAGTGAGCTTAAATTTTAACTGGCATATTAGATAATAACACAATATTTAATTATCTTCTGACTGTTTAGAGCATAATTAATAGCCTTATAATTGATACAGGAATTTATCGTCACTAAAATTTTGACCATTGTTCGACTAGCTTAAGTCTTAAAACTTTATTTAGAACTTTTTGGGGGATGACAATGCGCATTTTCAGCATTTTTTTTATTGTTACAAGCAGAATGTATCCTCTTATTATTGACGAAACGGGGCACATTGTGATTGTGAAGAATTAGGTTTTCATTTCTACTGGTGGTTTGAAATTCACCCAGATTATGATTAATAGGTACCAGTTTGTCTGTTAAATGAAGGCGGCAGGTACGCAATGACGATCACATTACCATCGGCGTGCCGCTGGTCATAAAAATTGGCTTAATTTTATTTCGGTAACGAAAACATTAACTAGTTCAAAAATGATATGATTTAGTAAAATTGGAAAAATATCTCAATATATTGTTAAATATCGATATTTTTTGTCAATATATAGCGATACTTTCAGTTGTAGAGGCTAATATTCGTGTTGACAACGGCTCTGAAAAGAAGTCGCCAGCACACAATCCGTTTAAGCGTTAAGTACCGAATTTAGCGTAAGTCGTATACCTTTCCATTTTGAACCCAATCCAGAAGACAAGGAAACTCTTAGATAGAGTATTGGAATAAATTTTTCTTCGGGGAGGTCTTTTTGATTAAACTAACCCGCACTTGCTTCACATGAAAAGGAAAACCACAGAAATCTTCCACGGTTAACCCGACGACCAAGGGGATTCCAAGTCACGATCTGTCAATCACTAACGATATTTTATGTCAGCACTGAGTTCAAATATACCTGAAACTCTATGTCTGATGTCAATACAAATTGCAATTTTTTCTTGAATACAGCGAGCAACACTATCGCCGATCGAAATTTTGTCAACTTTCCAACCTAAACATACTCGAAACTAAAACGAAAATAAAAATTAAAAACTATGTTTTTCAAGTAAAATAAAAAAGGATGTATGCATCACTTAACAATGAAATACTATCACCATTGAAATCTCCCCACGTCTTTTGAAATCTAAAAGAAACCCCTGAAATTTTCGTTCGAAGTCTCACAAAAACGAAGCTATTCTTGAGTGAGCTTTTTATTTCGAACACAGTTTGGTACTCTATTTTTTTCGAAAGCTATTGCAATTCTTAGTGCTTTATTCGCGAATATTTTCGTACTTTTTGTTGCCTGAGAAAATGACTATTTATTCATCGTTGTAGAATATTTTATTTATCTCTATGTGTTATATAAGCTCACGTTCAAGCTGATGCCGAAAGCAGGGCTCGAAAAAACTCAGAAATTTTACCCGTCCCCGAGGACGGCTTGTCCAACAATGTACCCGTCCTCCTTTGAAACTAACCCGTCACTTCAAAATAAATAAAAATATAATTTTCTCTTATTTAATACAAACATTTATATAAATTGCACAATGAATTAGTAGTTACTAGGATTACAAATACTAGGATTACATTATACAGTAATAAAAGAAATACTAGGTTACTAATAGTAAAACCTAGTATTTCTATTATGAAATAATTTATTTCTATTATGAAATAATTTATTTCTTTGATGAATTAATTTAAATAATAAAGGTTAAGTTATCTGTCAATTATCATGTCAATTTATCCGATGGTACTGCATTTTTTAAATGAATCAAGTATGACGTTTTCCTGTTCCACAATCAAGCCAATGATTTACAGAGGTTTCTACACAGAAATCTGAAAGAGGTTTTACATTTAGGTAGATGTTCATAAATGCGTTTAACGCTTCTTGTTTAAGACCTGTAAGTAATGTGTTTTTTTGTAAATTCACTGAAAAGCCCCTTTCAACCGCTGCAGTACTCCCAGACAGAGAAAACATCAATTCCACTATGCGCAGTATGTTGCTGTATTTCGAGATTAGAGGGTCATTTTAGAAGTGAGGCGCAGACTCTTGTAAGATAACAAAAATTTAAAATGTATCACGAACATTAATGGGAAAATGGCCGTCCGCGGGGAATTTTTGACCGCCGAGGACGGGCGGATGGGCGGTTTTTCGAGCCCTGGCCGAAAGTAAGCTGAAGAAAAAACGAGTAAAGACATAATATTTTAACATTTAAGTAGAAAGTTGGAAAAGTATAAGAAACATTAGTTCTAGAGTTCAATTAAGAAAAATAAAAGCCGTTTATTATTTAAATGGTTAAAATGACGTAATATAGCGAGTAAAATTGCTACTCTTCTATTTTTACTTCTTATTGTGTCACGCATATTGTTTTGCTAAGTTTAATTCTTTTAAAAGTACAGCTGATTTTTTTTCTCAAATTTACGTATTATACGAATGACATATACGTTATGATTAACATTTCAGTAAAATTTTCATACATATTACATAACATTGAGACAGAATGTGTATTGTGACATATAACATTATAATATTTATATATTTTATTAACAAAATAATGGATGCTGTTTCAAAAAATATAAACTTGAAAAATGGATGAATGTGAAGCAATCACGGGGTTGGTCAACGGAGCAAGCAGGGGGTGGTTTTTTTCTTCAAAAATTTAAGTAACTCAATTCAATAGAGATAAAAACCTTTCTGATTTAAACTGTTATAACGGTTTATCCCTTCAATTTAGGCACTTAAAACTAGTCAAAAAGGTCGTATATTAACAAGTCTCTGCCTTATTCAACGTTATAACGACATAAACCTCGTAAACAAGTTAAATTATTATCATGCTACATAATAATTTAATATTATTATGTCCCATATTCTCTTAAAATTTCTTTCTCGAATATATTAAAAACCAGGTAATTATTTATTTCGTTACGATTGTTATCAAAATTTGTTACATATGATTATAATACAATTGCACCATTTTTGGTGTTGAGATAAACTAAATACATTTTTAAGTACAGAACAGCAGTTAGTGTGCAAAAAATTATATAAAATAGACAAAATGACAATTGTTTGAAAACATTAGCCGTTATGTGGATTCCAATGAGCACGAAAATATGTGTTGTCAGTAAACAAACAAACAGAACATGAATAAATAAATAAATGAAACTATAAGTGTGAAAAATAAATAAAAATGTGACGTCTCTGTAAAAACTGCAAAATGTCACTACAAACAATTTTAGTTTACCTCAATATCAAAGGTGGTAGAAACTGTGCAATAAAGGTTTTTGCAGTGCAATAGTCTCATACATTGAAAGCGTATTTAAGGGTAAAATTCTTTAAAACTATAGTTGCTCACTCTTAAAAAATTTCTGGCAGCTTAAATTAACATTTAAAAAAATTTATTTAAAAAAAATAATAATTAGATGGACTATTAATTGACAATTAAGTTGAATCGAAGTTTTATGTATCGATGCTCGAAACCATAAAATAAATAATGCAAAGTAAGAGCAAGTATAGAAAGCAATCGTAAAATGGTTTGAGTAACGTAACGATCAAGTTATCGTACGGTAAGCAAAACTGTATGTGTGAACTGACGGTTTTAATCCGTTTATAATTAGGGTGTAAAACGGTGAGAAATCGTTTTGTTAACTAAACTGTCAAATATACGAAGAAAGTCTGAAAAAAAGGGTATTTTTTAACGAAGTAGTAAAACTAACTTTTCACCTTGACTGATTCATCTCAAAAAATATACCTACTCATATTCTATATATATATATATAGATATATATTGTATATATATATATACATACATTAGTTTCCCTGATCCTTGACTTTAGTTGGTGCGACTATTGATATTAAAAGTTTTGATTGGTTTGATTGGACGAGTGCGATGCATTATGAAAAGTCCGCTGCTATGACACTATTCAAGTTACAGTTAACACGATATATAATATTAAAAATACAAAAAATGGTGAGTTTATAATGAGCTGAAAATTACGAGCCTTCTGTTATATCCAATAATTTGTTTAGAAATGAGCATAATTTTTTACTGTAGGGCAAAATGGACGATATTTTATTCATTTCTGACATCAATACAGAATACTAACATCGTTTAACCTTTATATTTAACTATTTATGCTTATTACGTTATGTGTGGAGGTTATTTACATTCTTTTACAATGTTGAAGAATTCTATTGCACAAAAGAATGAGCCTTTTTGTTGATCTATAATGCTCCCTTATTTTCCATCTCGACAGCTTATTATTGAAATGAATATATTCAGTGTTATGGAAGACTTCAAAAGCTATTGGGTTTCATTTACTACTACATACTACAATCTATGGGTAACAGTAGTCTACTCAAGACGTGCATTTTAAATCAAAATAGGTGTTCGAAATAAGAAAAAAATAGTAAATATGTCTATTTCATCTTTTAGTTTTTATTACTGTTGTATCGTTAAATAGGTGTATTTGTTTACACTGACTCCATCCCTCACCATAACGGCACTTCTATCTGATATTACGAATTGTCATTATAACGGACTTTTAATGTATAAAAGAATTGTCACACTCGAAATCTCGAAATGCGTTTGCAGACATATGCTCAAACGAATTTTGCCTTATCTCCAACAAAACATTTTCCATTTATTTAATCTAAAAAGTGCTTTTAATCTTTCTGCTATTTATAACAAGTTAGTATTTCCAGTTTTTGTCCGTTTAGTTTTTCTTTTTCGTTTGGTTCCTAATACTTATTATGCCATACTGCAAATTAGAGAAAATACGAGCCATACATATTTTCATGATGGTTCCACAATCTGCGTTATCTCGGAGTTTACATTAATGGAAATGCTACCTTCTTCCTTACGATGGCAGTGCAATGTTTAGAATTTTCAATGCAAGAATCGATAAATATTTTAATGTTTCACTTTTCTGAAAGTTACATTTTCCGAAAGTTAAAATCTGTGGAAATTCAGCGACATTTAAACTTTGTTGTTTTGTATAATTAATTCACGAGTTATAAGTACGAGATTTTCAAAGTCACCTTGCATATTTTAGGGAAGAAAAAAACTTGCACTAAAATTGATCCCCAACTTAATAAGATGCATATTTGTTCCACGCATCCTTCATATTCTTACCATAAAAATATTGGTTATTCTTTACTTATTTTTATTTAAAAAAAAAAAAAGAAAAGAGGGAGGGAAAAAAGTTCTTTTCAGTGATGCATTCATTGATAGGCTGTTGTAATCTAAAATATATAAACTACACAAGAGAGACGTTAATGTCATTCAGTTATTATGTCCTCATTTTTGTTCCATTCACCTAGATTTATCCATTTTATATATACCATTTCCCAATTCTTCGGAATCTAAAAGCGGCTAATTTGAGAGATATATCATCGTTTTTCGCAACACACAAAACAAAAGCTAACTCGTGATGGCTAACAATAGGGAGAACTTTCAAGTTATCCAAAGAGGGATCATAAATTTCGCCAAATTAGCGACGATTTGGTAATCGCGCCTTTTTGTCAACACTCGTTTGTCATTTTCTGACTTAAAAGATTATGGAATTCCACTTGTATTCAAGCGTCAAAGCACCTTCGTTTCATGGTTTTAGGTTAAATGCTTAGGAAAATTTATTTCTACAGTAATTTCAGCAATAAAATTTTTTACTTGACCATCTGATATCTAATAATGCTCAAAAAAACTTTTAGTATCCATTTTCAGGTAATAAGTTTGAAAACACAACATAAATTTTGCGTACTTAAATTAAAATACGAAATATAGTCGTTCTTTATGTTTAATGATGCTTCTAAGTTATTACGAAAGTTATTATTATTGCTGCTAAGTTAAGTAATTATATTCGATTAGCTTCTACATTATTGCAAAGTTATTTTGAAGATATATGTTAAGCTTTGCAGCATTTTTAAGTTATTGCAAAGATATTTTTTAACTTTTACGTTATCGTAGAACAGTAATGAATCGCCGCCTTTAAAAAAAAAATCAAAGCTCTTTTGTCTATAAGCTATAGCTTTTCCTAATAAAAAATATAGTTTTTCTTACTGAAAACTTAAGCTTTTTCTACAGAGAGTTATAGCTTCTCAAGCTGAGAAAAGACAGAGAAGCTATGCTACCATATAAATGTAAAAACACAATTTTTAGCTTCTGCAATATACTAAAGTTGACATAATATATATTATTGAAAGTTATGATTTTATAATTTTGTTTTTGAAACTATTACAGTTAGTTATAGATAAATATTATATTTTCTATGAAAAAATGAGATCAATAATTCTTGGGTGATTAATACATTTTAGATCGGATCGACTTACTGCAGAGATAAGCACTGCAGACTCATGTAGAAAAAGAGTAATGCATTTGTGTGGGGACATTTTATTTTTTGTTAGCTGTCCTTTTTTTATATGTAAAATTATGATGTATTTCATTGTTTTCAGATTCAAATATATTTCTTGATGTATTCAATATATTTTATTTAATATTGAAATTTTATTGAAGTTTTTCTTCTTTTCGATAACGTGAAAAGTGATGAAATTGAAATGTAAATTTTTACTATTTAGAAAATAATATATAAACTTCAAAGTTAGCATAGGAAATTTCGCAGTATGCCTATTTATCAAATTCATCCCAACAAACTCTAAAAAAACTTAATAAACATCAACAAACAAGTAACAATTGAACGCATTGTATTAGGAGTTTGTGTTTAGTTATCTTTATTTTTGCCACATTTTTTATAGCTTTTACGACTTATTTCAACGTGTTTTAAAATTAAAAAATAAATGTTTGCACTCAATGAAAGAAAAGTTTTTATTAAATGTTCGGAACTGAAATTTATAATTCAATTTTATATATATCACAATTTTTGTTGATTTTTTATTAAATAATTTAATTGATTCGAACAATTTTAGATTATTATTAAAAAGTAATTGAGGGATATAGCACTTTTATGCTTTAGATAATAAAAGCTGGTTCTGTAAGATATTACATATTTGACATTCATAATCTTTTATCACCACACTAATATGAATTTCAAACAAATATTGAGCTAAAATTAGATTTGCAATACGAAGTTTAAAATTTTTAAGGGAAAAAGTCAAAACGTTACTAATAAAAATAATACAACTGCGTAATAAATGCATATCACTAGTAATAAAAGACATGGAATTAATTCAAGATCTAGTAATAAAGATTGCTGTTAGGTTGGAAAAAAATGAACACAATAAAAATTCTCCTCAAAACTGTACACTTTGATATCATTTTTTAACGTTTTTCCTTTTTAATAAAATTTGATGCGGATTGCAGAATATACGAAGGACATTTTAAACTTACGTAAAATATTGAACTATAGTATATATGTGACCATGAGTGACCGAAATCAAGAGAATGTCGACTTTCATCGGTGAATGTCAACAATCATTTATTTGATCGATTTGGTGAATGTCCGAAATATTTGTTATATCCCATTTGATATTAATTTATTCGTTGATATTATTATATTTATTCGATATTTTAATATCTGATGAGGATAGATTAGGAGAAACATCAGAAGTTGGTATATCGGTTAAATGCAGTGGCACTTGTCTTTAAAAAACATTGATGTAAGGCATACCGGGCAATGGCTCTTAACTTGACCTAGTACATGTTTCGGACATTTACCAAAACGACTATGTGATTGTCGACATTCACCGGTGGAAGTCAACAACCATCAATTTCGGTCATTCACAGTAACATAGTGACTGCTCAGTCGTCATTTTAAAAATGATAGTGGAAACAAACTATATATATTTAAAAAAAAGGACTTTTTTTAATAATATTTTTTCATTTCGCTTTCAAAAAGACAAACAATTATAGATGATATTGGAGGTGAATAACAATTCAGCAGTGATGATAGGATAAATAATATCAAAATTATAAACCAATTTTACACTATCATATGAATTTTACACCACACTGAAAGTATGGTCACAACTACCAGACTACGGTAAAATTTACTACGTTTGTGGCTCTATAAGAACACCTAAATGCTCATTAATTTATACCAAACTACCTTGGTATTAATTGTTTGCAAAATTAAGGATTAAATATGGTTTTATAATCTGTGACAAAACTTGGTAAATGTGGTAAGAGTTTGCAATTTTATTATGATACCTTAGAGCTTGGCATAAGAATCATTTATTCGGTTAAATTTATTTTTTAGTTGTGAATTTTTTACTGAATGTGTTGTAATAAGAACTATAATTTTGAATACCAGAATTTCCGGTAAACCGTTACCATATGAACTGAAAAATTACCAAATCAATGGTTTAAATGGGCCGGTATAGCCTGGATGGCAAGACACTGGACTCGCGTTCATGAGAACGGGAGTTCGTATCCAGCCGATCGAAGTGTAGTAAATATTGGCTGGGGTACGTTAAATCTGTCGGGTCACAAAGTCATCCATGTTCCCATAACAAATCATACATCTGGGGGTACTGAATTGGAGATTCTCTGGTTTAGGCCAAAATTACAATCTGTGGACAAATGGATGTATGAATGAGTCTTCCCTATAAACCGGGTGTGGAGTATGTGTGGGGCAGGAGTCGAATTCTTGACCGTAAATGTCGCCACTGGAAAGCACGAACAATGGCGCCCCCTCTACCTTCATGGCCAACAACAGCATCAACAATAGTTCAAATACCGATATTTTGAGTTTTATTACCGGAATTACGTTATTATTATTTTTTCCAAAAATATTATCACCATACAGTACTGTAATTGTACCAATTTGTTTTCCTCCGTGTAGCAGGTAATTTTAGTGAAAGAGGTGAGAAACTTAATTAATGATAACTAAACAAATGAGATGTTGAGAACCCAATACGCTGACAATAGGGAACTAGTTCGAAAAAAATTATGGTTTTTATGTACGAAAAGTACAATTTTGCACATGTGCCTGTTTAATTTAATCACCTGAGATTGCTATCAGGGAAAGTGTAGTATTGACTTCTTTATACTTTTTGTACTGAAATGAATGAGACTAAATGTGAGTTTATACAGAAAGCAATTATTTCAGAAGCTGCAAGGTGTTTTTGTATTAAAAGTACTATTTTTTAATTGTACTTTGTTTAAATAAAAAACTTACAATTTCTTCACTATTTTTCCTATCAGCTGCAGTTTTGTTTCATTCAGTTAACGTAAAAAATACATGAATAAATATAACCTTACTTATCTAAGTAGTAAAGCCAAATGCGTAAAAAAGGCATCTGTTAAAAATAGTACTTTTTACACATGAAATGCATATGCTTTCTAAAATGTTTGACTGTATTGACTCATGTTACGTTTTACTCAATTCAAAGTAAAAAATACACTGAAAACAATACCGCACTTACCTAGACAGCAATATCAGGTGTTTAAATTGAGACAAATATACAACTGTACTTTTTGTTCATAAAAAAAAACATACAGTTCTGTGATCTCATACTTGATCTCATTCGATTTAAAGTGAAACCTACATCGGAAGCGAGGCCTCATACCCATAAGTATCAGTATTTAAAAATATCGCTTTTTTTACCCCTATTCACCTTCTTGCCGGATAATACTTAATAGTGAGACCAAATCTCAATAGGTTTGTTATTTTAAAAGTCCAGTTTTATTTTTTTAAACTTAATTTTAGTATAATGTTGTTGTTGTCGTGAGCCATTAAGACAGAAGGGATGCGATTGTTCTTGTTTTCCAGTGGCGCCATCTGTGGCTAAGAATTCGACTTCTGAAACACCCATACGTCACACCCATTTATAGGACGGAACCATTCATGCATCCATTCATTCCTCCACAGATCGTATTTTTGACCCGAACCAGAGAACGATCGATCTCCAATTCAGTACCCCCCCCCCCCAGAGGTACTGATTTGTTACGGGAACATGGAGGACTTAGTGATCAGACAGATTTAACTTTCACAAGTCACCATTTACTACAAGGGGAATATTCAACAGGCAAGATTCGAACTCCCGTTTTCACAAACGTGAGTCCAGCGTCCTGCCAACCAGGCTACCCCGGCCTAATTTGAGTTTAATAACAATAGTTATTAATACTAAAAAGTTAAGTCTATAAGTTGGGCTGAAATTTTCAAGCACCTAACTAGTAACAAAGTGAACCATGCAATTTCGCACTTTCATATTCAAGGTATATTCAAAAATAAACAGATAAATTTATTCATTTAAAATATGTATAAAAAGAAAAATGAAGTTGCATCGAAGAAGCGATGTTGAAAATAAGCTTTACGTAACGTGTTGGTTATTCTCTGGCACAAATGCCAACAAATCACGTAAACGATGAATTAATTCTTCTACTTGGATGGTAGCCAATGTAAGACTGGCTCAATAACCTTTATTTTAAGACATTATGAAATAACCCCTTTCTCAACCACATTTCTTTTCCGAATATTTTCTATTGTTTCAATTACTTAAAAGTGACACGATTATTTTTGAACATATTCACTTTTTAAAAATATGTATTATAACTCGTAGTTAAGAATAATATATTTGGTATAGAGTATGTATACTAAAGTATATCTATGCTTAATATATATATATATATAAATATTAGTTATATATATTTTACTTTATAACCGTCGTTTAAACAGTCGACTCAATTAACAGCCGACTACTACTGATGTTTAACTCCATTGCCTTCTAATTTCGAATTTGAACCCAATTCAGAAGATTAGGGAACTTCTGGATCAACTGTTGAGAGAATTTTGCCTTCATGGAGGACTTTTTGATGGAACTATCCCGCATTTGCGTTAAACGGAGAGGAAAACCACAGAAACCTCCCACGGTTAGCCTGGTGGAAAGGGGACTATTACTCATGATCCGCCAACCAATGAGGATATTTTACGTTAGCTCTGTGGTCGGTGCAAGCCGGATGCGGAATTCGTATCGTCCAGCCATCACTGTGATTCGAACCCGTTTCACCTCATTGGAAAGCAAACGCTCTATCCCCTTACATGTATAGTAGTTATATTATCTATAAGAATAAGATTAAGAGGTGTGTCTTTCTTAAAGCTCTACAAGCAGGGCCTGATAGCAGATTAAATTTAATTTTGAGCTTATATCTATTTCAATCTTTGTTTACTCGTAATTCTAACAGACAATTCTTAAGGAAAATCACAAAAAAGAAATTATTTGTAACATTTTGCCCCCTCCCCCCAGAAATAATAGGGGCCTGGGCTCTCAGGCCTTATTTTAAAACAGGCTCTGTCCAGAAGTGGTTGTGCTAGTGTCTTGTGATTTGGACATCTCATTTGTTTAACGTTAGGCAATGTTATAAATTGAACTTAGAAGAGTTTATTATACGTTCTTTAATATACAACTATTTTTTATTAGTTATGTTAGGTAAACTCAAGGATCCACATAAATGAAAGGGTTACGTCACCTAATTAATATTTCTAAGGTTATTTGAAACTAGGTGTTTATACTGTTTATAAAGAGTGTCCCAAAATTTAACCAAGGAAACAATTAAAGATTTAAATCGAAAACACGTTTTTGTTCAATTATATATATACGTATATACATATCTATTTATCTATCTCTATATATATTAAAATTTTCCATGACCATTCTGCATAATTGTGGTTAGATTTCCATCAATGTATGGGTAGGTTGGGGCTTGTTGACTTAAAAATGAATGTTAAACCACATGATTATAATGTGCCAATTCTGAGCACCGAAACATAAAATTACACAACCAGGAAAGGTCTCCTGTAGTAATAGGATTATTTCGTGAACTTTTAACAATGAAAACACGTTATTGTTAATTGTAGTACTGCATTTTTACAACTAACTAACTGTTTTTCTAAACTGTCATCTATCTACTTTCTTTTTTTTTTTGGTTCTCAACACTAAATATTTAATTTACAATTTAATTAAAATTTGGAAACATACTCTAGTGAACATACTGTTTTGAAACTTGTTCCCATAAAACTAAATAATTTAAAATCAACGGTAATTGAAATAAAAATCAAAATAAATGGAGAAGAGGTATTTAATTCTTTTGGAGGATCGCCATACAATTATTAACGCCAATGATGCTTAATTAATTTCAGGAATGGTTGCTGTTTTAATAGTTACCAAATATACTGATATAGGTACCAAAATACTTATTATAGATATTGTGGTTATATGTTTCCCACGCCCCCTAAAAGGGATAAAATTGCGTGATTGTAGTAAATTCAGACTGTTAGATCTCAAAAATATACGCCTACGCGTTTTACCCTTATCGCGCCCCCCACTCCACTTTGCATCTCTGTCAGAGAGGCAAGCATTCGTTCAATCAAGAACTTCGAACAAGGAAGTTCACTTGTCTGCTCTCTCATGAGCTATCTTTCATTGTTTACTGCTATTGCAGCAGTCATAATAATTTTCAATTTTCTTCGTGTATATAGTTCATTATGTTATTAAGTTTGTTTAATAAATGTTAAATAAAAACACTACAGTCCGCTTTCTGTTACATACAATGCACATAAATTTGGTCGCACACAGCCGGAGCTGTTACCATTAAAAATGGCTTCAAAGGATAAAATTACTATCCTAAATCGCAAAAGAGGCTCATTTAAGTCTCAATTAACAAAAATTGACCAATTTCTAGTTACTGAAACGGTCTTGGATATTGTGAAGTGCCAAACAAAATTGGAAGCTTTGCAAAAAATCAAATGCAAACTTGAAGAGTTAAAATATGATTACTTCGAAATCGTTGAAGATGATGATGTGGATACGATTGAAACTTCATTTTCGGAATTGGAAGAAGAAATAGAAAGACTAGAGGTAAGTCTCAAAACAATTTTGACCTCTAGTAAACAAACTATTTCAACTGAAAATAGTGTGCATAATTCAGAACTCTTGTCAAAAACAGAATGTGTCAACATTAAATTGCCAGAAATTCCATTACCTAAATTTGCTGGGCAATATCAGGAATGGCATAACTTTAAATCGCAATTTGAGAATGTAATTCATTCAAATTACAAATTATCAGATGCTCAAAAACTGTTTTATTTGAAGTCTACGTTAATTGGTCCAGCAGCAGACATAGTGACGTCAGATGATTCATATGATTCATTATATAAAGCATTGTCTGAGAGATTTGAGAACAAAAGATTAATTGTTAACAGTCATTTTAATGAAATATTATCTTTAGAAATACCTTTTCAAGAATCCGCAAAGGGGTTAAGAAATTTTGTTGATTGTATTCAAAAACATGTTAGAGCTTTAAAAACAATTGGTTTAGAGTTAAATGATTTTTCTGAAGCATTGTTAATTAATTTAATTTTGAAAAGGCTAGATAAAGAAACTAAAAAACAGTTCGAACTTTCATTGGTATCAACTGATTTACCGGCGTGGAAAGAATTCATTGAATTTTTAGAAAAAAGATGTTTAATGCTAGAGAATATTCAGGCTAATATAATAACAAAACCAAAACATTCATTTGAAAAGAATCAAAAGGGAAAAGCACTTTTTGTAAAAAATGATCATAAATATGTTTGCGTCTTATGTAAAAAAAACCATCCCATTTTCAGATGTGAGTCATTCTTAAGTTTAGACGAAGTTGCTCGATTTCATGTCGTAAAACAGAATAATTGCTGCATCAATTGCCTAAGCCCCCATCATAAGTTAGCTCAATGCCCATCAACACGTGCTTGTACCATCTGTAATGTGAAACACAACACCCTCTTACACCGAAAGGTTGATAAGAAACACGCTCTTCAGGAGCCCCCTTTGAAGTCGGAAGACTCAAAAACCCATAAATTCGTAGATTCCCAAACACAGTCAGATTTATCTTTTTCTCTTATCGCTGGGAAGGAAATAATTCCGAAACAAAGTGTTTTACTCTCCACATGTGTTTTATACATAAAAAATGCATCTGGTAACAGATTAATAGCGCGCGGTATAATTGACACGGGAAGTCAGCAATCGTTTATTTCGACTGAATTAGCTAATAGATTAAATATAAAAAAGGTTAAAAATCATATATCTATTTCGGGAATAAATGGATGTATTACGCAACTACATTCAAAGATATGTACAGATATTTCGAATAAAGATGAGTCCTATTCGAGGACTGTTGATCTTTTAATCACTCCCAAGATTACAGATTGGATCCCGTCGCATAACATAAATGTTGAAAGGTTGAATATTCCTTCGGAATTAATTTTAGCTGATCCAAAATTTTGGGAATCAAATAAAATAGATATTTTATTATCTGCTCAGTTTCTTTTTGAAATTTTGTTACCAGGTAAATATAGCACAGGTAGCTTAATTTTCCAAAATTCAAAACTAGGATATTTAACCAGTGGGGTTATTGAAGGAAATGTTAGTAAACAATATTGTGGTTTAATAGCTCAAATTGATCCAATTGAAGACTTAATTGAAAGATTTTGGGAAATCGAAGATATTAAAGATAAAAATTGTTCTTTAAGTGAGGAATCGGTTTATTGCGAAGAGCATTTTAAATAAACGCATAAACGGGATTCTACTGGTAGATTTATAGTTGAGATGCCAATGAAAGAGGAACCACCTAATTTAGGGGAATCAAAACATATCGCAGAGAAAAGGTTAAATAGTTTAAATAGAAGATTAGAGAAAAACCCTCACATGAAGGAACTTCATTCTAATTTTATTAATGAATATGAGAATTTGAATCATATGGAAAGAGTTAATGAGGATAAATTACCCTCTCATAACTATTATTTACCTCACCATTGTGTTCTCAAATCAGAATCTAAAAGCACTCCTCTTAGAGTTGTTTTTAATGCATCGTCTCCTTCCTCAAATGGAAATTCACTTAATGATGTATTAATGAAAGGAGATATTGTTGAAGATATTTTGGATCTAATACTCAGATTTAGAACGCATAAGTTTGCCTTTACTTTCGATGTCCAAAAAATGTTCAGGCAAATACTCATAACTCCTTCACAAAGGGACTATTTGCGTATTTTGTGGACAGATAATATAACCAATCAGCTTGTAACTTTCAAATTAAAGACTGTTACCTACGGAACTGCTTGTGCCCCATTTCTTGCAATAAGAACTCTTCAGCAACTTGCAACCGATGAAGCGACGAATCACCCATTAGCATCTGAAGTAGTTTTACGAGATATGTATATGGATGATTGTATCTCGGGTTCCAAAGACATAGAATCAGCACAAATACTTCAACAACAGTTGAAAAGTATATTCGCTAATTGTGGAATGAGTCTTCATAAATGGACATCTAATTCCCCAGAACTGTTGAATGATCTATCTAGTTCACTGAAAGAACATTCTTTTTCCATTTTTGAGCATGCAACTGCCAAAACTCTTGGAATGAACTGGTTAAATTTCGATGATCTTTTTGTTTACAAAATTGAATGTAACCAGGACACTACTTACACCAAAAGAACCATACTTTCGTTAATTGCCAAGTTGTATGACCCACTTGGTCTTCTGGGTCCAGTCATTAGCAAGTTTAAAATCTTCATGCAATCATTATGGTTACAAAAACTTAATTGGGAAGATACTTTGCCCCAAGCACTAACAAAGAACTGGTGTTCTTTAGTTTCGTCTTTAAAGGACATTGAACAAATAAAAATTCCCCGTTGGATTTTAGTAGATAACCCAACAAAGGTTATTTTACACTGTTTCTCAGATGCTTCTGAGGCTGCATATGGCGCAGTTATATACATTCAATGCATACTTCCAAACAATTCAGCTAGTGTAAGATTGGTCACTAGCAAGTCTCGAGTGTCGCCATTAAAAACCATTTCCATACCTCGCTTGGAATTATGTGGCTGCCTTCTGGCTGTTCAACTCAAGACAAGAGTCGAACAATCTTTGAACATTATCCTTGATGAAATAATCATGCATACCGATTCATCGATTTCTTTGGCCTGGATTCGGACACCACCGCATCAGCTAAAGACTTTTATCGCCAACAGAGTTGGAAAGATTCAACAATTAAGCAAAAACTGTAATTGGCAACATGTTTCATCGAAGTGCAACCCGGCAGATTTAATTTCCAGAGGAATGCTTCCAAATGAGCTCGTTGCTAACAAACTTTGGTGGCAGGGACCTACCTTTCTGCAAGAACCTGCTTCCTTGGCATCAAACCACTTAGATGATCCTTCATCAAATACAGACTTTTTGTGTGAACTAAAAGACACTAATACTCAGAACTTAATTGCTGTCAAATCTGACTTTATAGATAATTTTTTGAAATCAACTAATGATTATAGAAAATTAATCCGTGTATTTAGTTTCGTCCTTAGGTTCATAGGAAACTGCAGAAAACAAAAGAAATCAGGTGAGTTAACCGCAGAAGAATTGAATGGCAGCGAATTAAAGTTGATTTCCTTAATTCAAAAGGAAAGCCTAAATCAAGATTATGATAGGTTGAGCAACTCTCAACAGGTAAAAAATTCCAATTTAAAATTTTTATCTCCATTTATTGATGAAAATCAGAAGGTTATTCGTGTTGGAGGTCGACTGAGGAATTCAGAATTATCTTATGATAAAAAATTTCCTTTGATTTTACCTAAAAATCATAACATCACTAAATTAATTCTGTTAGATATACATGAAAGAAACTGTCATGTAGGAGCTCAAACACTTTTGCATTTAACGAGACAAAAATATTGGCCTATTGGAGGTAGAAATTTAGCTAGAAGTATTGTTCATAATTGTGTAATTTGTGCAAAATTTAATCCTCAATTCTCAGTGCAAAAAATGGGAGATTTACCCGCGGAAAGATGCATTCAATCTTTCCCATTTAATATTACAGGAGTTGATTTCTATGGCCCCTTTCAAATTAAAAACAAATTTCAAAGAAAAGGTCCATTGCAAAAAATTTACATTGCAATTTTCATTTGTTTTGTTACTCGCGCAGTACACTTTGAAATAGTTACAGATTTGACATCAGATTCTTTCATAGCTGCTTTAAAACGATTCATGTCTCGAAGAGGTAAAGTCTCAACTCTTTTTACAGACAATGGCCGTAATTTTGTAGGTGCGAATAATGAACTCAAACGCTTATTTAAACTAGTAAGCAAACCAGACAATATTTTGGTGAAATATCTCAGTTCTGAAGCCATTCGTTGGAATTTCATTCCCCCCAGATCTCCACATTTCGGAGGCCTTTGGGAAGCTGGAGTGAAATCATTTAAATTTCATCTTTTACGAGCAGTGGGATGTTTAAAATTAAATTTTGAGGAATTTTTAACAGTAACAAATCAAATTGAAGGAATCTTAAATTCCAGACCAATGGTACCTCTCTCTTCTGATGCAAATGAAGAACAAGCATTAACTCCAGGTCATTTTTTAATCGGAAGACCGATTTTGGCCATGGTAGAACCTAATTTGACCGATTTGTCAGATAACTCCATAAAACGTTGGCAACGTGTAACTACAATTGTCCAATATGTCTGGCAAAGGTGGCATAGAGACTACCTAAATCATTTGCAACAGAAGAATAAATGGTTTTTCCAAAAACAGAATATTTCTGTTGGGGATATAGTATTAGTTAAGGAAGATAATCTTCCAATTAATAATTGGTTATTAGGAAAAATTGAGAAATTGTTTTTTGGAAAGGACAATAACGTCAGAGTTTGTCTTGTGAAAACAAAAAATGGCATATATAAAAGATCAATTAACAAATTGGCTGTATTACCAGTTTCAACTAATTAAGCATTGTTTATTCTGAAATTATTATTTTATTGTGTTTTTTTCTTTTATTATTATTATTCTAGTAAGCCATTACACTTGTGAAATTTTAAATAATTTATGTCCATATATATAGCTTTTGTCATGCATATATTTGATTAGTTGTGAAACTTATAATTTTTACTATGTATGTTAATTTTTAGTTATTGAATAGTTTGTGCAATGTCTTGACAATCTGACAGACCTTGCACGGTGGGGCGGAATATGTTAGATCTCAAAAATATACGCCTACGCGTTTTACCCTTATCGCGCCCCCCACTCCACTTTGCATCTCTGTCAGAGAGGCAAGCATTCGTTCAATCAAGAACTTCGAACAAGGAAGTTCACTTGTCTGCTCTCTCATGAGCTATCTTTCATTGTTTACTGCTATTGCAGCAGTCATAATAATTTTCAATTTTCTTCGTGTATATAGTTCATTATGTTATTAAGTTTGTTTAATAAATGTTAAATAAAAACACTACAGTCCGCTTTCTGTTACATACAATGCACATAAATTTGGTCGCACACAGCCGGAGCTGTTACCATTAAAAATGGCTTCAAAGGATAAAATTACTATCCTAAATCGCAAAAGAGGCTCATTTAAGTCTCAATTAACAAAAATTGACCAATTTCTAGTTACTGAAACGGTCTTGGATATTGTGAAGTGCCAAACAAAATTGGAAGCTTTGCAAAAAATCAAATGCAAACTTGAAGAGTTAAAATATGATTACTTCGAAATCGTTGAAGATGATGATGTGGATACGATTGAAACTTCATTTTCGGAATTGGAAGAAGAAATAGAAAGACTAGAGGTAAGTCTCAAAACAATTTTGACCTCTAGTAAACAAACTATTTCAACTGAAAATAGTGTGCATAATTCAGAACTCTTGTCAAAAACAGAATGTGTCAACATTAAATTGCCAGAAATTCCATTACCTAAATTTGCTGGGCAATATCAGGAATGGCATAACTTTAAATCGCAATTTGAGAATGTAATTCATTCAAATTACAAATTATCAGATGCTCAAAAACTGTTTTATTTGAAGTCTACGTTAATTGGTCCAGCAGCAGACATAGTGACGTCAGATGATTCATATGATTCATTATATAAAGCATTGTCTGAGAGATTTGAGAACAAAAGATTAATTGTTAACAGTCATTTTAATGAAATATTATCTTTAGAAATACCTTTTCAAGAATCCGCAAAGGGGTTAAGAAATTTTGTTGATTGTATTCAAAAACATGTTAGAGCTTTAAAAACAATTGGTTTAGAGTTAAATGATTTTTCTGAAGCATTGTTAATTAATTTAATTTTGAAAAGGCTAGATAAAGAAACTAAAAAACAGTTCGAACTTTCATTGGTATCAACTGATTTACCGGCGTGGAAAGAATTCATTGAATTTTTAGAAAAAAGATGTTTAATGCTAGAGAATATTCAGGCTAATATAATAACAAAACCAAAACATTCATTTGAAAAGAATCAAAAGGGAAAAGCACTTTTTGTAAAAAATGATCATAAATATGTTTGCGTCTTATGTAAAAAAAACCATCCCATTTTCAGATGTGAGTCATTCTTAAGTTTAGACGAAGTTGCTCGATTTCATGTCGTAAAACAGAATAATTGCTGCATCAATTGCCTAAGCCCCCATCATAAGTTAGCTCAATGCCCATCAACACGTGCTTGTACCATCTGTAATGTGAAACACAACACCCTCTTACACCGAAAGGTTGATAAGAAACACGCTCTTCAGGAGCCCCCTTTGAAGTCGGAAGACTCAAAAACCCATAAATTCGTAGATTCCCAAACACAGTCAGATTTATCTTTTTCTCTTATCGCTGGGAAGGAAATAATTCCGAAACAAAGTGTTTTACTCTCCACATGTGTTTTATACATAAAAAATGCATCTGGTAACAGATTAATAGCGCGCGGTATAATTGACACGGGAAGTCAGCAATCGTTTATTTCGACTGAATTAGCTAATAGATTAAATATAAAAAAGGTTAAAAATCATATATCTATTTCGGGAATAAATGGATGTATTACGCAACTACATTCAAAGATATGTACAGATATTTCGAATAAAGATGAGTCCTATTCGAGGACTGTTGATCTTTTAATCACTCCCAAGATTACAGATTGGATCCCGTCGCATAACATAAATGTTGAAAGGTTGAATATTCCTTCGGAATTAATTTTAGCTGATCCAAAATTTTGGGAATCAAATAAAATAGATATTTTATTATCTGCTCAGTTTCTTTTTGAAATTTTGTTACCAGGTAAATATAGCACAGGTAGCTTAATTTTCCAAAATTCAAAACTAGGATATTTAACCAGTGGGGTTATTGAAGGAAATGTTAGTAAACAATATTGTGGTTTAATAGCTCAAATTGATCCAATTGAAGACTTAATTGAAAGATTTTGGGAAATCGAAGATATTAAAGATAAAAATTGTTCTTTAAGTGAGGAATCGGTTTATTGCGAAGAGCATTTTAAATAAACGCATAAACGGGATTCTACTGGTAGATTTATAGTTGAGATGCCAATGAAAGAGGAACCACCTAATTTAGGGGAATCAAAACATATCGCAGAGAAAAGGTTAAATAGTTTAAATAGAAGATTAGAGAAAAACCCTCACATGAAGGAACTTCATTCTAATTTTATTAATGAATATGAGAATTTGAATCATATGGAAAGAGTTAATGAGGATAAATTACCCTCTCATAACTATTATTTACCTCACCATTGTGTTCTCAAATCAGAATCTAAAAGCACTCCTCTTAGAGTTGTTTTTAATGCATCGTCTCCTTCCTCAAATGGAAATTCACTTAATGATGTATTAATGAAAGGAGATATTGTTGAAGATATTTTGGATCTAATACTCAGATTTAGAACGCATAAGTTTGCCTTTACTTTCGATGTCCAAAAAATGTTCAGGCAAATACTCATAACTCCTTCACAAAGGGACTATTTGCGTATTTTGTGGACAGATAATATAACCAATCAGCTTGTAACTTTCAAATTAAAGACTGTTACCTACGGAACTGCTTGTGCCCCATTTCTTGCAATAAGAACTCTTCAGCAACTTGCAACCGATGAAGCGACGAATCACCCATTAGCATCTGAAGTAGTTTTACGAGATATGTATATGGATGATTGTATCTCGGGTTCCAAAGACATAGAATCAGCACAAATACTTCAACAACAGTTGAAAAGTATATTCGCTAATTGTGGAATGAGTCTTCATAAATGGACATCTAATTCCCCAGAACTGTTGAATGATCTATCTAGTTCACTGAAAGAACATTCTTTTTCCATTTTTGAGCATGCAACTGCCAAAACTCTTGGAATGAACTGGTTAAATTTCGATGATCTTTTTGTTTACAAAATTGAATGTAACCAGGACACTACTTACACCAAAAGAACCATACTTTCGTTAATTGCCAAGTTGTATGACCCACTTGGTCTTCTGGGTCCAGTCATTAGCAAGTTTAAAATCTTCATGCAATCATTATGGTTACAAAAACTTAATTGGGAAGATACTTTGCCCCAAGCACTAACAAAGAACTGGTGTTCTTTAGTTTCGTCTTTAAAGGACATTGAACAAATAAAAATTCCCCGTTGGATTTTAGTAGATAACCCAACAAAGGTTATTTTACACTGTTTCTCAGATGCTTCTGAGGCTGCATATGGCGCAGTTATATACATTCAATGCATACTTCCAAACAATTCAGCTAGTGTAAGATTGGTCACTAGCAAGTCTCGAGTGTCGCCATTAAAAACCATTTCCATACCTCGCTTGGAATTATGTGGCTGCCTTCTGGCTGTTCAACTCAAGACAAGAGTCGAACAATCTTTGAACATTATCCTTGATGAAATAATCATGCATACCGATTCATCGATTTCTTTGGCCTGGATTCGGACACCACCGCATCAGCTAAAGACTTTTATCGCCAACAGAGTTGGAAAGATTCAACAATTAAGCAAAAACTGTAATTGGCAACATGTTTCATCGAAGTGCAACCCGGCAGATTTAATTTCCAGAGGAATGCTTCCAAATGAGCTCGTTGCTAACAAACTTTGGTGGCAGGGACCTACCTTTCTGCAAGAACCTGCTTCCTTGGCATCAAACCACTTAGATGATCCTTCATCAAATACAGACTTTTTGTGTGAACTAAAAGACACTAATACTCAGAACTTAATTGCTGTCAAATCTGACTTTATAGATAATTTTTTGAAATCAACTAATGATTATAGAAAATTAATCCGTGTATTTAGTTTCGTCCTTAGGTTCATAGGAAACTGCAGAAAACAAAAGAAATCAGGTGAGTTAACCGCAGAAGAATTGAATGGCAGCGAATTAAAGTTGATTTCCTTAATTCAAAAGGAAAGCCTAAATCAAGATTATGATAGGTTGAGCAACTCTCAACAGGTAAAAAATTCCAATTTAAAATTTTTATCTCCATTTATTGATGAAAATCAGAAGGTTATTCGTGTTGGAGGTCGACTGAGGAATTCAGAATTATCTTATGATAAAAAATTTCCTTTGATTTTACCTAAAAATCATAACATCACTAAATTAATTCTGTTAGATATACATGAAAGAAACTGTCATGTAGGAGCTCAAACACTTTTGCATTTAACGAGACAAAAATATTGGCCTATTGGAGGTAGAAATTTAGCTAGAAGTATTGTTCATAATTGTGTAATTTGTGCAAAATTTAATCCTCAATTCTCAGTGCAAAAAATGGGAGATTTACCCGCGGAAAGATGCATTCAATCTTTCCCATTTAATATTACAGGAGTTGATTTCTATGGCCCCTTTCAAATTAAAAACAAATTTCAAAGAAAAGGTCCATTGCAAAAAATTTACATTGCAATTTTCATTTGTTTTGTTACTCGCGCAGTACACTTTGAAATAGTTACAGATTTGACATCAGATTCTTTCATAGCTGCTTTAAAACGATTCATGTCTCGAAGAGGTAAAGTCTCAACTCTTTTTACAGACAATGGCCGTAATTTTGTAGGTGCGAATAATGAACTCAAACGCTTATTTAAACTAGTAAGCAAACCAGACAATATTTTGGTGAAATATCTCAGTTCTGAAGCCATTCGTTGGAATTTCATTCCCCCCAGATCTCCACATTTCGGAGGCCTTTGGGAAGCTGGAGTGAAATCATTTAAATTTCATCTTTTACGAGCAGTGGGATGTTTAAAATTAAATTTTGAGGAATTTTTAACAGTAACAAATCAAATTGAAGGAATCTTAAATTCCAGACCAATGGTACCTCTCTCTTCTGATGCAAATGAAGAACAAGCATTAACTCCAGGTCATTTTTTAATCGGAAGACCGATTTTGGCCATGGTAGAACCTAATTTGACCGATTTGTCAGATAACTCCATAAAACGTTGGCAACGTGTAACTACAATTGTCCAATATGTCTGGCAAAGGTGGCATAGAGACTACCTAAATCATTTGCAACAGAAGAATAAATGGTTTTTCCAAAAACAGAATATTTCTGTTGGGGATATAGTATTAGTTAAGGAAGATAATCTTCCAATTAATAATTGGTTATTAGGAAAAATTGAGAAATTGTTTTTTGGAAAGGACAATAACGTCAGAGTTTGTCTTGTGAAAACAAAAAATGGCATATATAAAAGATCAATTAACAAATTGGCTGTATTACCAGTTTCAACTAATTAAGCATTGTTTATTCTGAAATTATTATTTTATTGTGTTTTTTTCTTTTATTATTATTATTCTAGTAAGCCATTACACTTGTGAAATTTTAAATAATTTATGTCCATATATATAGCTTTTGTCATGCATATATTTGATTAGTTGTGAAACTTATAATTTTTACTATGTATGTTAATTTTTAGTTATTGAATAGTTTGTGCAATGTCTTGACAATCTGACAGACCTTGCACGGTGGGGCGGAATATGTTAGATCTCAAAAATATACGCCTACGCGTTTTACCCTTATCGCGCCCCCCACTCCACTTTGCATCTCTGTCAGAGAGGCAAGCATTCGTTCAATCAAGAACTTCGAACAAGGAAGTTCACTTGTCTGCTCTCTCATGAGCTATCTTTCATTGTTTACTGCTATTGCAGCAGTCATAATAATTTTCAATTTTCTTCGTGTATATAGTTCATTATGTTATTAAGTTTGTTTAATAAATGTTAAATAAAAACACTACAGTCCGCTTTCTGTTACATACAATGCACATAAATTTGGTCGCACACAGCCGGAGCTGTTACCATTAAAAATGGCTTCAAAGGATAAAATTACTATCCTAAATCGCAAAAGAGGCTCATTTAAGTCTCAATTAACAAAAATTGACCAATTTCTAGTTACTGAAACGGTCTTGGATATTGTGAAGTGCCAAACAAAATTGGAAGCTTTGCAAAAAATCAAATGCAAACTTGAAGAGTTAAAATATGATTACTTCGAAATCGTTGAAGATGATGATGTGGATACGATTGAAACTTCATTTTCGGAATTGGAAGAAGAAATAGAAAGACTAGAGGTAAGTCTCAAAACAATTTTGACCTCTAGTAAACAAACTATTTCAACTGAAAATAGTGTGCATAATTCAGAACTCTTGTCAAAAACAGAATGTGTCAACATTAAATTGCCAGAAATTCCATTACCTAAATTTGCTGGGCAATATCAGGAATGGCATAACTTTAAATCGCAATTTGAGAATGTAATTCATTCAAATTACAAATTATCAGATGCTCAAAAACTGTTTTATTTGAAGTCTACGTTAATTGGTCCAGCAGCAGACATAGTGACGTCAGATGATTCATATGATTCATTATATAAAGCATTGTCTGAGAGATTTGAGAACAAAAGATTAATTGTTAACAGTCATTTTAATGAAATATTATCTTTAGAAATACCTTTTCAAGAATCCGCAAAGGGGTTAAGAAATTTTGTTGATTGTATTCAAAAACATGTTAGAGCTTTAAAAACAATTGGTTTAGAGTTAAATGATTTTTCTGAAGCATTGTTAATTAATTTAATTTTGAAAAGGCTAGATAAAGAAACTAAAAAACAGTTCGAACTTTCATTGGTATCAACTGATTTACCGGCGTGGAAAGAATTCATTGAATTTTTAGAAAAAAGATGTTTAATGCTAGAGAATATTCAGGCTAATATAATAACAAAACCAAAACATTCATTTGAAAAGAATCAAAAGGGAAAAGCACTTTTTGTAAAAAATGATCATAAATATGTTTGCGTCTTATGTAAAAAAAACCATCCCATTTTCAGATGTGAGTCATTCTTAAGTTTAGACGAAGTTGCTCGATTTCATGTCGTAAAACAGAATAATTGCTGCATCAATTGCCTAAGCCCCCATCATAAGTTAGCTCAATGCCCATCAACACGTGCTTGTACCATCTGTAATGTGAAACACAACACCCTCTTACACCGAAAGGTTGATAAGAAACACGCTCTTCAGGAGCCCCCTTTGAAGTCGGAAGACTCAAAAACCCATAAATTCGTAGATTCCCAAACACAGTCAGATTTATCTTTTTCTCTTATCGCTGGGAAGGAAATAATTCCGAAACAAAGTGTTTTACTCTCCACATGTGTTTTATACATAAAAAATGCATCTGGTAACAGATTAATAGCGCGCGGTATAATTGACACGGGAAGTCAGCAATCGTTTATTTCGACTGAATTAGCTAATAGATTAAATATAAAAAAGGTTAAAAATCATATATCTATTTCGGGAATAAATGGATGTATTACGCAACTACATTCAAAGATATGTACAGATATTTCGAATAAAGATGAGTCCTATTCGAGGACTGTTGATCTTTTAATCACTCCCAAGATTACAGATTGGATCCCGTCGCATAACATAAATGTTGAAAGGTTGAATATTCCTTCGGAATTAATTTTAGCTGATCCAAAATTTTGGGAATCAAATAAAATAGATATTTTATTATCTGCTCAGTTTCTTTTTGAAATTTTGTTACCAGGTAAATATAGCACAGGTAGCTTAATTTTCCAAAATTCAAAACTAGGATATTTAACCAGTGGGGTTATTGAAGGAAATGTTAGTAAACAATATTGTGGTTTAATAGCTCAAATTGATCCAATTGAAGACTTAATTGAAAGATTTTGGGAAATCGAAGATATTAAAGATAAAAATTGTTCTTTAAGTGAGGAATCGGTTTATTGCGAAGAGCATTTTAAATAAACGCATAAACGGGATTCTACTGGTAGATTTATAGTTGAGATGCCAATGAAAGAGGAACCACCTAATTTAGGGGAATCAAAACATATCGCAGAGAAAAGGTTAAATAGTTTAAATAGAAGATTAGAGAAAAACCCTCACATGAAGGAACTTCATTCTAATTTTATTAATGAATATGAGAATTTGAATCATATGGAAAGAGTTAATGAGGATAAATTACCCTCTCATAACTATTATTTACCTCACCATTGTGTTCTCAAATCAGAATCTAAAAGCACTCCTCTTAGAGTTGTTTTTAATGCATCGTCTCCTTCCTCAAATGGAAATTCACTTAATGATGTATTAATGAAAGGAGATATTGTTGAAGATATTTTGGATCTAATACTCAGATTTAGAACGCATAAGTTTGCCTTTACTTTCGATGTCCAAAAAATGTTCAGGCAAATACTCATAACTCCTTCACAAAGGGACTATTTGCGTATTTTGTGGACAGATAATATAACCAATCAGCTTGTAACTTTCAAATTAAAGACTGTTACCTACGGAACTGCTTGTGCCCCATTTCTTGCAATAAGAACTCTTCAGCAACTTGCAACCGATGAAGCGACGAATCACCCATTAGCATCTGAAGTAGTTTTACGAGATATGTATATGGATGATTGTATCTCGGGTTCCAAAGACATAGAATCAGCACAAATACTTCAACAACAGTTGAAAAGTATATTCGCTAATTGTGGAATGAGTCTTCATAAATGGACATCTAATTCCCCAGAACTGTTGAATGATCTATCTAGTTCACTGAAAGAACATTCTTTTTCCATTTTTGAGCATGCAACTGCCAAAACTCTTGGAATGAACTGGTTAAATTTCGATGATCTTTTTGTTTACAAAATTGAATGTAACCAGGACACTACTTACACCAAAAGAACCATACTTTCGTTAATTGCCAAGTTGTATGACCCACTTGGTCTTCTGGGTCCAGTCATTAGCAAGTTTAAAATCTTCATGCAATCATTATGGTTACAAAAACTTAATTGGGAAGATACTTTGCCCCAAGCACTAACAAAGAACTGGTGTTCTTTAGTTTCGTCTTTAAAGGACATTGAACAAATAAAAATTCCCCGTTGGATTTTAGTAGATAACCCAACAAAGGTTATTTTACACTGTTTCTCAGATGCTTCTGAGGCTGCATATGGCGCAGTTATATACATTCAATGCATACTTCCAAACAATTCAGCTAGTGTAAGATTGGTCACTAGCAAGTCTCGAGTGTCGCCATTAAAAACCATTTCCATACCTCGCTTGGAATTATGTGGCTGCCTTCTGGCTGTTCAACTCAAGACAAGAGTCGAACAATCTTTGAACATTATCCTTGATGAAATAATCATGCATACCGATTCATCGATTTCTTTGGCCTGGATTCGGACACCACCGCATCAGCTAAAGACTTTTATCGCCAACAGAGTTGGAAAGATTCAACAATTAAGCAAAAACTGTAATTGGCAACATGTTTCATCGAAGTGCAACCCGGCAGATTTAATTTCCAGAGGAATGCTTCCAAATGAGCTCGTTGCTAACAAACTTTGGTGGCAGGGACCTACCTTTCTGCAAGAACCTGCTTCCTTGGCATCAAACCACTTAGATGATCCTTCATCAAATACAGACTTTTTGTGTGAACTAAAAGACACTAATACTCAGAACTTAATTGCTGTCAAATCTGACTTTATAGATAATTTTTTGAAATCAACTAATGATTATAGAAAATTAATCCGTGTATTTAGTTTCGTCCTTAGGTTCATAGGAAACTGCAGAAAACAAAAGAAATCAGGTGAGTTAACCGCAGAAGAATTGAATGGCAGCGAATTAAAGTTGATTTCTTTAATTCAAAAGGAAAGCCTAAATCAAGATTATGATAGGTTGAGCAACTCTCAACAGGTAAAAAATTCCAATTTAAAATTTTTATCTCCATTTATTGATGAAAATCAGAAGGTTATTCGTGTTGGAGGTCGACTGAGGAATTCAGAATTATCTTATGATAAAAAATTTCCTTTGATTTTACCTAAAAATCATAACATCACTAAATTAATTCTGTTAGATATACATGAAAGAAACTGTCATGTAGGAGCTCAAACACTTTTGCATTTAACGAGACAAAAATATTGGCCTATTGGAGGTAGAAATTTAGCTAGAAGTATTGTTCATAATTGTGTAATTTGTGCAAAATTTAATCCTCAATTCTCAGTGCAAAAAATGGGAGATTTACCCGCGGAAAGATGCATTCAATCTTTCCCATTTAATATTACAGGAGTTGATTTCTATGGCCCCTTTCAAATTAAAAACAAATTTCAAAGAAAAGGTCCATTGCAAAAAATTTACATTGCAATTTTCATTTGTTTTGTTACTCGCGCAGTACACTTTGAAATAGTTACAGATTTGACATCAGATTCTTTCATAGCTGCTTTAAAACGATTCATGTCTCGAAGAGGTAAAGTCTCAACTCTTTTTACAGACAATGGCCGTAATTTTGTAGGTGCGAATAATGAACTCAAACGCTTATTTAAACTAGTAAGCAAACCAGACAATATTTTGGTGAAATATCTCAGTTCTGAAGCCATTCGTTGGAATTTCATTCCCCCCAGATCTCCACATTTCGGAGGCCTTTGGGAAGCTGGAGTGAAATCATTTAAATTTCATCTTTTACGAGCAGTGGGATGTTTAAAATTAAATTTTGAGGAATTTTTAACAGTAACAAATCAAATTGAAGGAATCTTAAATTCCAGACCAATGGTACCTCTCTCTTCTGATGCAAATGAAGAACAAGCATTAACTCCAGGTCATTTTTTAATCGGAAGACCGATTTTGGCCATGGTAGAACCTAATTTGACCGATTTGTCAGATAACTCCATAAAACGTTGGCAACGTGTAACTACAATTGTCCAATATGTCTGGCAAAGGTGGCATAGAGACTACCTAAATCATTTGCAACAGAAGAATAAATGGTTTTTCCAAAAACAGAATATTTCTGTTGGGGATATAGTATTAGTTAAGGAAGATAATCTTCCAATTAATAATTGGTTATTAGGAAAAATTGAGAAATTGTTTTTTGGAAAGGACAATAACGTCAGAGTTTGTCTTGTGAAAACAAAAAATGGCATATATAAAAGATCAATTAACAAATTGGCTGTATTACCAGTTTCAACTAATTAAGCATTGTTTATTCTGAAATTATTATTTTATTGTGTTTTTTTCTTTTATTATTATTATTCTAGTAAGCCATTACACTTGTGAAATTTTAAATAATTTATGTCCATATATATAGCTTTTGTCATGCATATATTTGATTAGTTGTGAAACTTATAATTTTTACTATGTATGTTAATTTTTAGTTATTGAATAGTTTGTGCAATGTCTTGACAATCTGACAGACCTTGCACGGTGGGGCGGAATATGTTAGATCTCAAAAATATACGCCTACGCGTTTTACCCTTATCGCGCCCCCCACTCCACTTTGCATCTCTGTCAGAGAGGCAAGCATTCGTTCAATCAAGAACTTCGAACAAGGAAGTTCACTTGTCTGCTCTCTCATGAGCTATCTTTCATTGTTTACTGCTATTGCAGCAGTCATAATAATTTTCAATTTTCTTCGTGTATATAGTTCATTATGTTATTAAGTTTGTTTAATAAATGTTAAATAAAAACACTACAGTCCGCTTTCTGTTACATACAATGCACACAGACTATCATGAGTTGGTCGCAAGCAACAGCATCATGCTGAAGGTTACCGAATTTTGATGGGCTCTATTTCTAAAAATGTATTTCTCTTAATCTAATAGCGAAAAATCACCGAAAATTGCAACAGAAAAAATTGGAATTATTTTTAGCTTCATTAACTGTGTCAGTACATGCCTTTTGGTTTTATGGATGACTTTGTAGTATTGAACAATACCAATTTTTATTTTATTTACTTTTTTTCCTCTCCGTACGAAGAACGAGTATTCAACTAGTATTGTAGAAATTTTTTTTGTTAAATTTGTGAAAATAATCGTTTCAACATATGGCATCGAAGGGGGCTCTAAAAAATTGATGTAGACGGTGCTGAACTAAAAACCTAAAAATTTTTTCTTCCTATTTTAAGAATTGGTACGAACCAGATCATTGCCTAAATACGAATCAGAAAATTGGCTTTAATCATGCGTATCGGTGAAGAAAGTTTTAATGAACTTTTAAATATTTTTTTTTCATACTTCCAGACACAATAATTTCTTTAATTTCCTATCGATCTATTTAAAAATTTAACAATATGTATGTTTTTAATGTACTTTCCGTTAACAGTGCACAAAAGAAAAAAAAAGTTATCACCCTAAATAACTTTTCTTCTTATTATCGGATTTTCACGAACTTAGGGCAATCATATGATGGTTTTAAGAGAAGACTTTAAATACATTAACTAAATAACGCTGACTATTAATTAACAGTTTCAGACACCAAAACGCTCTTTTTCTGAACAAACATAACTTTTCTTTAAAAATTTGGATTTTTGATTATCAAAATATGGGAGGAGGGGATAGACGAAATCTGAAAAAAAAATGGTCCTAATAGTTGAGATCCATAGTGTGGATGCGATTCAAATCAGCGGTCTACGGTTAATTTCACTTTTTGCGTACTTTCCCACCTTACAGAATTCGTTTTTTTCTTGAAAATTTTTATTTCTCAAAAACTATTGGACCGATTCACTCTAAATATTTTTGGTTTCATTATTTAAACTCACATAGATTGAATAGGCTTAAAATTTTGCGTGTTCTACGTTTCGAAGTATTTTCGTTTACTTGTAAACTAAATAATTAAAAATAATCAATAAGTTTTTTTACATGAAATCCTTCGACTAAATACGTATTAGGATTGTATGCAAACATTGTTTGACTCGTTTCATTTGTCCCGGATGTATGGCATTATACGCAAAAAGCGAACTTTACATTAAGGGAACCAAACTTTCGACTGCACTTCTGTCTTCAATCATACCATATATTTACTAAAATCATATATAACTGCAATCATATATGTAACAATCATATATATATATATATATATATAACATATTAATAAGACTGCAATCATACCATGTTTGTTTTTAATTACGGATAAAGAGCGGTCAGAATCCGCGTAAAAAATGCACAATGCGCTAAAAAAAACAACAACAAAAACATACTATTCTGTATAACTTTTGATCTAATGATCGGATCTTCACGTTTTAGGACTTAAGCTTAATGGATCGAGGGGGTGACCTGCTAATTAATTAGTGCAGACGATATTTTAAGTCAAACAGAAAAACGCTCTTTCAAGTTCCGGATTTCTGACCTCTAAAATGTGACTGCAATCTTGTAAATGTGGTCCTCATAATTTGGTCAGGAGAGCGATCTAAGGTTAGGACCCCTTAATTTTACTGCATCTAAAATTTATTTAATAAAATTTATACTAAAAAAATTATTCTAAATCAATAAAAATTTATTAATTAAAAAATAATATTATTTTTACTTTATTGAAAATTATATTTTTCTTTGCATATTTCGCCATATTTCGAGAACTTTTTTAAGCGAATAAAAAAATGTTTGCACACAATTATAAAATTCGTTGATCCAAAGATAATTCCGTGCCATAAAAAATAATGATGTAATCTAAAGATTTATATTTATTCCCGCTTATATACTTAAACTCTAATGGTAGTGTCGGATATTTAGATCTTTAAAGTCAGAGTGAAATAAAAGCTCCATAGATCAAAGATGGCACATTACGCGGTGTTCGCTATTTCGACAACTTAATTTGTTTCATTTCGACAAGCATCGTCAAAATTTTAATATTAAGAAAATACTAAAATATATTATAATAAATACTTAAGATACTAAAATACATTAAAAATACTTCCGCTATAATGACAAATGTTTTTTTAAGGAAATACATTTTCCTGCTGCTAATGAGCAATATTCTAATTTAATTTTTGGTATCAACTCAGAAAAGCGCATAATGACCATCATTTTCCTCTTACAATTTTAATCTCCTATTTTATAAAGCAATGTGTAGGCGTCTACCAACTAATCTACTTCATATCAAAAAAAAGTTCCTCATCTATTTTTAGAAATCCTGCCGTACATTTCGCTTTCTATTGACCACATATCAAACATTCCACCCTCTTCTCTTCTTGACAACTTACTATAAAAATCAACATTCCCTGTTATCAATGACTTTAAAAAGAGCCTTGGTGCCTCAGGGGATAGAGTGTTTGCCTTCCAATGAGGTGAACCGGGTTCGAATCCCAGCTTTGACTGGTTGACACGAATTCTACACTCGGATCAACCATCGGCATCAAACACAGTGCTGAAATAAAAATATCTTCAGCGGTAGACGGATCATGGGTTAGAGTCCCTTGCCGTGGAAGGGTTCCGTGGTTTACCTCCCCATGTAACGCAAATGCGGATTTAAAAAAAGACTTTGAAGTTCCCTTGTCTTCTGGATTGGGTTCAAAATGACAAGGCTACGGAGTTGAACATTGGTAGCCGTAAACCCAAAAAAACTGGGTCAGCTGTTCAACGACGGTTATAAAATGACGTTAAAAGGTTACATTTACTTTCATTTTCTTCTTGCAAAAACTTGTTACGATTCGGTTACGTATTGTTCAAATATTTCTATTGAGAACATTTCACAAAGTATAGAGCTACATAATTCAGTCTACAATCTGAAGACAAAAGCAATCTACTCTAGCTACGTATTTTAAATCGAAATAGTTGTTCGAAATAAAAAAGAAAGACATAAATATGTCTATTTCATTTTTTTAAATAATTTTTATTGCTATTTTAACATTCACTATATGTATTTACTCATAATGACAAATTCTCCAGAACGACAATTTCATCTTCTATTATTAATGGTGGTAATTAACAGACCTTTGCTGACACTTACAGACTTTTACTGACTTTGAACCGTTGCCTTTTGAATTTGATTAGCTCAGTTAAGAAAGAAGGTTTGTTACCAAAAATAAATAAAGTCGCATTTTTTTCTTCTTCATTGTAAAGAGTTTAGAAAGTTTAAAAGAAAGTGATCGCGGGAAAGTTTTGCTCGAGGCATTCGTTAAACTTGATCTGGTGCCCCACTTTCAGATTCTATACGGGGCGCAACACTTTTCTTCTCAAGGAACAGAGTCAAGGGCTACACGGGTCATTGCTAACCTCTCCCCCGGAGTTCGAATAAAAAATTACATCAGTTGTTAAATCACGAATACTACTACTATTAGAGTTTCGGGAGTTCATGGTCGATGAGTTAGTTTGCTCGGAATTGCATCATGGATACTATCTCCGTTCGTAATATATATATTTCTTAGTGGGTTAAGGTTGATTGTGAAGTAATCAAATTAAATGTAGATATTCCTCGCATACGTAAGTTTATAGAAATGTGATGCAATTATGTTTCAAATAATTATGACGATCGAAAGTGCGGTTATGGTGAATTGAATATTCGAATTCTAGTGAGTTTAAACAAAAGTGGCGGGCTGCACTACCCTTTATCGTAAAATTATATCGCCTGCTTCACTGATATTGCTATAAATAAATTAAATTTCGAAATCGGACATTAAAATGAGTTCCAAACAAATGCATTTTTTTAAGGATTTGACTTTTTAATATTTAATTTTTTTAATTAATGGCCGATGATATTTTAATATAATCTAATTAATTTATTTTAATCTTTATGTTTTACAATAATTTAAGATTTATTTTGTAGCGAATAGATTTTATGTTTGTTAATAAACATAAATTTTATGTTTCATTATTGCTCCAAAAATTTAAACCCTAAACATTTATATTTGACAACATTTTTTGCTATACTTAAATGATCTAATTTTTTACAATACTTAAAATTACAATACTATATACTACATGAAGAAGTGAGGAATTTTTTTTCTTATAAATCCTATTGTGATTTCCATATTTTGAGAAATGCTTTAAATGTCTTAATATAAATAGCTTTTTTTTGTAAGAAAAGTTCAGAATTTTCAATTTTTGTAAAAGTGGCCACTAGCCCCTGACCGGTAACAAAATTTCTTAATTTAGCTCTATAGATTCACCGAAATGAGTGACTGTTTTATTGGTGTTTAACCAAAAAAGACGGTTTTTATGATATTATTTGAGCATTAATTGCACCAAATATATGTTTGTCTTGTCGAAAACTACAGAGTTACGAGTCAAACCACATTTCGATTAATGAATACGTTTTGTACCAATATTGATTGAAATATAAAATCGCAAATTAATGGGTGCTAGTAAATAATTCAGGACCTCTAACCGAATTTTATAATAGCCATTGAAAGTTTATTATCAGTATAATAGTTTTAACTTAAAAAATTATCTCATTTATCAAAATAAAGATGGTAAAAAACTGTTCCGTACGTTAAGAAAATACTGTGCATTATTATTGAATTAAAATAGAAGTCCAGAATTTCAAATACAATTTGATTTGACCTAATTGTACCCAAACAATATAAACAACAAACAATCACAATCCTCACCAGTAAATTAAAATAGGATTCTGTTAAAGCTTGAAATTAAAAACATTTCAAATTAAAAACACATAAATTAAAAGCATTTGAAATATTCTGAACTTACTCAAATTAAAGTTTTTGTCAATCACTATCTCTTTGTAAATCAAAGATTTAGTCACAACAAGCAATCACAATCCCCACCAGTAAATTGAAAAAGGATTATGTTAAAGCTTGAAATTAAAAACATTTAAAATATTCTGAACTTACTCAAAACAAAGTTTTTGTCAATCAAATTTTTTTGTAAATTAAAGATTTGGTCACAACAAACAATCACAATCCCCACCAGTAAATTAAGATAGCTAAAGTTTGAAATTAAAAACATTTAAAATATTCTAAACTTACGCAAAAAAAGTTTTTGTCGAGGAAGGATGGCTTTAAAATATCAAATCTATAATATTTATTGCAGGCAAAAACATACTCATATATATTTCCATTTGTGAACTTCCTGTAAATAAATATAAGTGGGAAAATGTTTCAAAGAAAACAAATAGCTAGTCGAAAAAGCTTAATTGGAAATTACGATGAGGATTAAGAGGATTTTAAAGATGAGGACTAAACCACGGATTTCAAACTTTTTAAAGCGAGAGATATCTTAGACGATTCAAAGGTCAAAAAAAATTCTTTTTAAATTTACATTGTTTATAAAATATTTATTATTAAGCAAGACATAACTAAAGTTCGGGTATTTGAAATTTATAAAACCAGTGAACCTTTAATGACTGAATAAATCTTCTGAATCAGCTAAAACAACAGATAATGATTTCTTATTATAACTGATAGATCAATGCTCATTAATTAAAAAAAATCATAAAATCCTTTGAGGAAAAATAGAAGACGATTGAAATTTTAAAACGTCCATTTTCTTTTCCAGTGTTTCGACCATTCAATATTTTATGTATTAAGAAATGTGAATAATAATAGTTTTGAATAATTACATGTGTCAATAATACGACAGCTAGGAAAGTTATACAAAAGAGTTCACAAATAAATACATATTCATTTGACGGAGTTTTTTGACACTCGAATTTTGGAGGGCATTTGACTTCTGTAAAATATGATCCTAAAAGTTTAGGCAGGAGAGCCCCTTAATGTTAGTTTAACTGTTTGAATTTTTCGATGCCATACCCTTGGAACTATTCCAGTAATTTAAGACTTTTTGAACTCATAAAACTCATTTATCCAATAATAATTTCATGAAAAATTATAATTTTTAAAAATTATTTATGTTTTATTATTTTATTTAATTACAGCGACAAATGCTTGGATTGCAAGCTATATAAATTTTGTATTCATTTTATAATACGTAATTTTAAATGACAAAATACAAAAGTGCAAAATCTGAGAATTTTTTTATATTTAGTTCTTATTATTAAAATTTCATTTCTCAAGAAATAATGAACCGATTCCGTTCACATATTGAAATTTTTAATACAAAGTTGAACTGTTTAAATTGATCTCATTTTTGTATACCTCAAAGAACTTTTGAGGTATAGAAATAACTTTTATTACGATGCTCAAAAAACTTTTATTACGATGGTCCAGTCTAGTGTATGTTTTGCCTAAGCTACGTTTAACCCAATTGGTTAAAGTCATATTATTTTTAGAAGAGAAGAAGAAAACCATTATTCATATATGGTATCTAATTTTCTGAATGAATTTTATCAATGGAAATTATTTTAAAAAATGTGTCATTTTTTAAACTTCTTTTTTTTTTTACATATTTTATAAAATCTTAACTAATAATAACTAAACTAACTAACAATAATGCAGATAAAATAAAATATGCCTAAATTTTTTTAAATAAATATTATAATTTTTATTACTTGTAATTCAAAGAATTTAACAAATGATGAAAAATAACTTTTCATTCCAACGTTATTAGCAGCGACCCTTGATGTAAATTTTAAATTGCTTGTAAATACAAAATAAAAATACAATAAAAAATTTAAACAGAAAAAAAAATTGATAAAACTTTTATCAAAACTTTAATAAGATCGTAAAAAAAAGTTATCTACAAACATTTTTTAATACCACCGTAACTGCACAATACATCTTATGTGCATATAATTATATTTTTTATTTTTATAAGGTGTTTGATTTTCAAATTAATTCTTGCTCCATTTTCAAGAATTTTACAGAGAAGAAAAAAAAAGCATTAAGACATTTATATTTTGGGTATTTTTGCTTCTCCTTGACTATGTTAAGATATTTTCTATCTTAGAAACTAGAAATTTGAAGCAAAATATTTTAGATCGATCTAGAACAGGGGTTGACAAACTTTTTGATCATCGACCCCTACATAATTTTTCGAAATCTCCATCGACCCCCATAAAAGTAATTTTCTGTTAATTAAGATAAAACTCTATTAGATACTGTGTTTGTACATTTATTTTATGATTTTGAACATTTATTAAAGTAATAGTACATAGTGTAACAATAGTTTTATGAAAAATATTTTAATGTTGAAATATAAATACCTTAATATTTATGAAATAATAAGTAATTATAAGTAGAAATTAGAAGTAAAGTAACTACGAATTTATTGCTTCTGAATCAATGACATGGGTGTGCCTGGTATTTTTTTTTTTTTTTTTTTTTTTTTTTTGCATGGTTCGTTATATTGGGTTCAAAATTGGTCAATTTTAATTATAAATCCCCTCGAAACTCCATATTTAATTTTATTTCTGTTCTTAGTTAAGATTGAATTTACGTGACTGAAACCGGCTTCAACCATATAGGAACTTTGAAATGCTATCATAAATGGCTGAGCTATTTCGTAAAGTCTTACATATTTTTGCATTATATTTATATTTGTCCAAAATTTGCTTATTGCTAAATTTTTAAAAAGCGTCTTTGCTTCAAATTCCCATAATAATTCAGCAAGCTCATCTTGCAGGTTGATGTCCACGTTTTCAATTTGAGCAGAAAATGGCACAAAAATCCAATCAGGGATGTCAATGTTTTCCAAATCAACAAAGTGCAGTTTAAAACCGTCGCTCAATTTTTGAAGATTACCTGTATATATTTCCAAGTCTTTTATTTTTAATTGTCACATATCTGAAAAACACTGATAATCCTTCGACCAATCGACCCTTCCGGTTCGGATCGACCCCCATTCTACCCCCTGGCTCAGATCGACCCCCGCTTATGTTAAATAGACCCCTGGGGGTCTATATAGACCACTTTGGCGATCTCTGATCTAGAAGAAGAAAAAAGAGCAATGATTCTCATTTCGGTGTAAAAATTTGTTGCTTAAATGTAACAAATATATTGAACTTTGTTAAAGAAAAATTTATAATTTTTTTTAAAAATTATTTTTTAAGAACTATACACGTTTTTTTTCCGAAGAAACTTAAAGTAAAATGTATAACTGTGGTAAAAAGTTATTTTGCAAAGGCAAAATTTGAAAATAATGAATAAAAAAAAAGAAAAAATAATAGAAGATGTTTTTGATAAAAAAGGATTAGATAATAGTTTATTCATCGAAGTTAAATATAAGTTAATAACTATAAGATAAATACAATAAAAAGAGCCAACAAGAACTTAATTGATGATAAATTGAATTATACTTATATAGGCTAAAAAAATAAGTGATTTGACTTGAAAAAAGAATTAAAAAACAAATGATCATAGGAGTAAAAAATTATCTGGGATTAAAATCTGCCAAAGAACTTAATGAATTAAATTATACTTATGTAGGCTAAAAAAAGTGATTTGACTTGGAAAAAAGATTTTAAAAAATAAATGATAGCAGGATTAAAAAAATAAGTGAATAGAGTGAGTTCACAAAATGCTGAAAGTATTTCAGATCGAAAAAATGTGAATGTAGTTGGTTTTAAAACCAAAAACCTCTTATTAATAACCAAAATTCAACAATACTTATTATTTTTCAGATAAAACTTGGATTGTTTTGTCTTATAATTCTAATAAATATAATAGAATTAACTTCCTCTTTTGAAATTGATGAACTATGCTCAGTCACTAATAATCACATGGAATGCGTTTGTGATAATTATCAAAATTTCACTGTCAATACTGTAATATTAGAAGATGTGAATGAAATATCAATAACAGGATGTGATTTTGTTATATAGTTCCCTTCAATGCCTTGACCTACATGGAATTGAAAACACTGGAATTTTTTCAATATTATAATAATCTTTACATCATGCCGTATGCGTTTGTAGCAAAAACCTATTTGGAATTTTTAATTTTCGTTAATATTTCTGACTTTCATCAGCAAGTCAACAGTTTTACAGGAGTTAATGTCGACACAATTAATCTACGACACATTTCATGGGACTTAATACTTTCAAAATCATTCGAGCATATTTCAAATGCCAAAAACTTTGGAAAAAGTAACTGTTATTTCGAACAAATTCAGGCAATATCCTTTCTTTTGTACAATATTTCATATTTTGATACATATTTTTCAAATCTTGGTTTTTTAGAGAACGAAGCCATTTTAATAAAAGAAACTCCATTATTTGATCATAATTAAAATGAATAATAAAAAGTAATTAATTAATATAAAAACTCATTTTGAACATTTTATTTTATTTTATAACCGTCGTTGAACAGCCGACCCAATTTTATGGGTTTACGACTACTCCTGTTCAACTCCGTAGCCTTGTCATTTTGAACCCAATCCAGAAGACAAGGGAACTCCTGGAATGAGTATTGGGAGAAATTTGCCTTCGTGGCGGACTTTTTTTGATGGAGCTAACCCGCATTTGCGTTACATGGAGAAGAAGACCACGAGAACCTCCAATGGTTAGCCTGACGGCAAGGGGACTCTGACCCATGATCCGTCTACCACTGAGGATACTTCACGTCAGCACTGTGGTCGGTGCAAACCGGATGCGGAATTCGTATTGACTGGGATTCGAACCCGGTTCGCCTCATTGGAAGGCAAGCGCTCTATCCCCTGAGCCATCGCGGTTTCATTTTTCATTTATGTTTGAAAGAGCGTGAGGAAAAAAAAAACAATAGAAGCAGCTTTAGTGATAGTCTAAATGATTGACTGCCCTTTTTCAGCTTAAATGAAATATAGGTCTGTTATATGATTTAATCATCCGATAAATTGTATTTAAAAATGGAAAAGACGATTAAAACAAGCAGACATTTGATTTAAAAATATACCGTAAAAATTGCAATTTTCCAAATAAAAATCCTCCTCAAGTGAAAACAGCTTAAATTACACAGGACAAAACCAACGACATCTAGCGGTAGTTTCTGTTTAAGTGTGGTTTTCGGGAAAATCTTGATTCGACCCGTCTTGATTTAAAACTCGATTTTATCGTCTTTGACTTATTTACAATTGGAAATATTTATAAACGTATATACAATTGGAAATATAAATAAACATAGAGGTAGTTATCTTTCGTCGTTTTAAATTATGTGTTTAATATCATTTCAAAATTAAATTTCCTATAGCGTATTCAAAAACTAAAATGTAAAATATTTCAAAATACAACAACCAGATGACGCCAGTGATAACTGAGGGCTATTCTTGCTATTTAATACTTCATAGGACCATTAAAATATCATATCAAATAGTTCATATTTAGTAGCTACTTGAATTACATTCTGTAAGTTCTTGGAAAATAATGTTTTAAATTGATTAAAACAGTCACTAAAATATATGAGAATTTCTTCTCGATTTCCTAAGGAATTAAACTTCAAACAGTATAATTTGGTATTAACTCAAAAGTTGCATTCGAAACTTTTTATACTGTTGGGACAACTGCTCCAATTAAGAAACCCATCTATTAGGAATAAAAACTAAATTTAAAAAAAAAGAGAAGGGAAGATAAAAATCACGATATTGATTGTTACATAAAGATCGACTTAAATGTATATTTTTCAGAAATTTTGTCAAAGACCAAAAAAAGTGTCTACACATTAGACACCTCCAATTAATATTTAAGCTCGGGAAAAAAAACGCAATCAAAATCTAAGAAATCACTATTCAGAAAGTTAGAGCATCAAAACTTAATTGACTGTTGAAACAGTTAAAAAACGCTTGTTTAAACCCTTTCCATGTATTGAATCAAATCGGTTCTGATACCAATCTTCCTTTACCTTTTGTTTACTACTGGTACCACTGATGTTCCAGAATAGAAAGAGCGATCATGCGCCGTAGGGAAAAGGTTAATAAGTTATTTTTTCGATCACTCTAATGTTTTTATTTGCTTAAATATGATTTGCTAATAAAGCGCAGAATATTTCACTCGTTATTTACTCCATCTTTTGTGTTTTATTAATCATTTGGCTAATGTTTTGGTGCAGTATTGGATTTTTAATGCTATTTTTAATCTTTCGATGTTGTATAACAGTGGTTATCAACTGACGGCCCGCGAACCAAAATATATTAGTTGTCATTTTTTTGCGGACAATTTTCGAAGAAAATCTATATGAGTTTTAAATACTTTGAAGTTTTATATCTTAACAATTAGATATCTTTTGCACATTAATTGTTTAATACATAGATGCACATTTAAGTTATTGTAGTCAGAAATTTTGAATATACAATTAAATATTTTTAAAAATCTACTTCTTATTTTAATTTGTAATTCAATACTTTTGTTTTGAACAACTTGATAAAAATCTGACAGTAATATTTAATGTTCCTTCAAACATAAAAAGAGTCCTATATAAAATTTTGATTAAGTTGTGGTCCACCATTTGACTGGTGTTTTTAATTGCGGCCCCCGGCCTCATGTAAGTTGGAAACCCCTGTTGTATAAGGTTTATACACTAATCGGAATCAATTTTTGTGGGATTAATATAAAACTTAGGATAATAATTATTAAAAAAACTTATTCTTTTTAATGAAGGTAAAACAACACTACGATTGCATTTGAAAACAATTTCTAAAATATTATTTTAACGATCAGAGTTCTTCGCTGTTTGATAATTCGCTCTTCACTGAATAACAATTATAGAAAGAAACTAATTCTTTTTATTGAAGATTAAACACTATTGTACTTGGAACACAATTTCTAAAATATTATTTTAGCGATCAGCGTTTATCCGCTGTTTTTTGTTTGCTTGCAGAGAAGGGCCGTTATTGCGCTGGCGCGGAACAAACATCTTCACCCAATAATCGGTAGCCAAAATTCAATCATTTAAAAGCTCCAAGAGAGTTCTAAGTTCCATAATATGTATTCCCGCATCCGGGTGTAGACTTACTAACTACAAGCACAGTATTTATAGAATTAGAATTTTATCGCTAGATCTTAATTTTTTTTCTCTAAACTGTTCATAAACGAAAAAGTTTTTAGATGATAATCTTTTTAATGTCAGACACACAATTGAAGACAGCATAATTTAACATTGATAAAATACTTTATTATACTCAACATAGGATTCACAGAATAGATGAAATGTAACAAAACAAGAAAACAGATTTTTAATTTTCATGAGGAAACTAAGACACACACGTTTAACAAGAACACTCCATAAGAAAGAGGGAACACACACACACACATGTATATAGACCACTTGAAATACAAATTCATCATTTTACTTAAAACTTCTCTAGACTAGACGATGACAGCATTAAATAAATATTAAACATATAGTCTCACAATGAACAATCTAAGTTTCAAGTCGACAAATAAATAATTTAATTAGAATTCAAACTATTTTATGTAACCAAGTTTTAAGTATTTTTTTTTTAAATCTGTTCTAATTACTTTCCTTTACAAAAAGTCATTTTATAAAAATTTATACTTATTTTCTTTTATTTACGTATAGAAAGAAGCTCGTTTTTGTCCAAACCTCTAATTGAGCAATCAGTTTTAAAAAAGTTAAAAATAGTTTTTTCAAAAGGTCGCGTTAAATATATTTTAAAAATATTTTAACTTTTTAAAAAGTCATGTGGCAAGTGAATTTTTAAAAATAATTATTTTTTTATTCTGTCTTCAGATTATGTAAAATAATAGATTCGAATCTAAAATCTATTACTACTTGTATCAAATTTTATTTTATTTCAATAGATTAATTGGTAATATATGAATACAATTTAGTTTCGAAAAGACCAACTATATTTGTTTAGTTATAAGCAAATCCATTAATTTATAGTAGCATAGTTGATTCTTTAAAAGTAACTTTTATTATATATTTCAGCTTTATTAAAATTTTTATCATTGTAGTTAAAATTTATAAATGGCATATTGGGTCGTTAGTCTCTGAGAAAACCTAATTTCAGAAATAAAGTTAATAAATAGCCAAAACAATTTGGCTTTTTTTAAAATCACAATAATTTCTGGTGAATCTGTGTCATTAAATCTTCCCATGGAAACACTGTTTACAATACATATTTACACATAAATATTTCTTCTACAATTATATATTTTAAGAGTTTAAACTGTGAAATCTGTAACAATTTTCATAAAAATAAAACATAGTAAATATTTTATGGCTATCTACATACTAAAAGGTTGATTAAAAAGAATGAAATAAATTATGTTTTAAAAGAGAAAAATTTAATATTATTCAATACTAGTATTCTATATGCTAAAACGAACGCATACAACCAGCTAACTATTACACTTTGATTGATATAATACGTTTCATTATAAAATAAGTTAAGAACTATTATAGTCATATACTAACGGTCTTTCAAATATTGAAACTTTAATCATCTGAATTGTTAAAACGACTGATATCAAATTCTCACGAAAAAGACAAATACTTGGCGACAAATATTTGCTCCCTTGGCGCAGTTTTCACAAAACTTCATAAAAATTGTACAAGTTTTACATCAACTGCTATTCTCACGTTAATAAATAATTGAAGCTCGTGAAAATGAAGCGCTTGAGCAAGTTGGATTCAACTACTAGACGTTCGGCAGTGCTCAGAATGAGTTCATATTAACGCTCTTACAGTGATTCTTAGATCTTAATAGCTCAACAAATTAAATTATAACAAAGAAAACTATTTTTCACATTTTGAATTATAACAATCCTGAATTTATTCGGGATAAACCAAATTCGACCCAAGAAAAAAAATTAACAAAACACTTGGGACGAATAGGGTAAATCCAAACTTTGATCTACAAAATAAGTTAATGCGTATAAGCATCATAAGAAAGAAACTTAAAAATTTTAAAATTAATACTAAGTTAAAATTATTATTTTAATATTCAGGATTGTTCATAAGATATTTTTGTTTATTAAACCATCAAACGAATCGAAAAAAGGGTAGCATAAATGCCATCCCTCAATCAATTACAATCATTTTAGAATATTATGTTTTTTTTGGCACATCATATCAAGAGAGGGGTTTTCTTGAAAAGAAGTACAAATGATTCCAAAGTTGTAGAAGTGCAGCATTTTTAAATATAAAAAAGAACTGAAAATTGAAAGGAACTCAAAAGCTCAGTGTATGTGTGTGATTCATTTAGGAATGATTTGATTACAAATGCAAAGTTTTTAACTGATTTATAACGAGAGAAAAAAAATGCTTTGATTAATGCAGCACCCATGATTACGAGGAGAGTTTTATTGTGATGACCACAACTGCGCACCGTTTTAATGTATCACTCTATGCATAAATGTTCATTTGCTCACTGCATCGTAGGGTTCGATGATATTGGGTGAGGTTCGATTGCTATGAGGTGGTGTGGTGGGTTCAATGGGGGTTTGAAGTTCGAGTGAGGGTGGCCTGTTGCACAGCAACATGTCTTTTAGCCCAGCAACTTCAGAGGCAAGTTTTTTCAGTTCAAATCTCAAGTGTAAGTTCTCAACTTGCAGTTCTGCACCCATTCCTTTACCCCTCCTGGAGAGCCTTGCCACTTTGCGCGGCGGTTCTTCCGAATTTTGAGGACTGTCTGAATTGGGGACAGGGCTTTCCTTGCCACCACTATCACCGTCTGAGGAGGTGTCATCTCTTCCACTACTTCGTCCACTATCTGGATAGGAAGGTACCTGTATAAAGGCATCTTTGTCGCTGATTAAAGATTTGTGACGCAACTTGTGAGGTAAACAATGCTGTGGTGAAACGGGCCTGGCGTGAATGGGTTCTTCAGTGGATGACCAGGAGCTAGATTCATCGTGATGGGGTGATGCCGATGTGGGGGATGGAACCTCTTGAGGAGGACTGCGGACGTTGAGATTGCCACGATAATCGTACTCACCGGGTGCCATTCCATTATTGGATGTCAGGCGATTGATGACATGCTGATGAAGTTGCTGCTGTTGCTGATGGTTCTTCAGCAGCATTGCCTGGTGATGCGATTCCTTCATGGCATTTTCGTGAGCTTCTTGCCACTGCGCGTGATCCATGGCATGCAAATGCGACATCATGTGGTGCATGGAGTGATCTGGAGCATGAGCACCAGGAGAATGGTTCATACCATGGGGTAACATTCCAGATTCCGGCTGAAGGGGAGATCCGTTCGGTAAAAGAGTAGTGAGAAGCTTACTACGTCGACTACGAACATCGATTTGAGGACAAGGTATATGAAGATGCAATTGTTCAGAATTCACAATAGGCGTGGGTGGTAGAGAAAATTTCTCTCTAATAGCGGTCAGCTCTGCTCGAAGAAGAGTATTTTCTTTGGTCAGCTCCAACATTCTTGTCTCCAGAACCATGTCATTCAACCTACGTTTTTCACGAGATCTTTTTGCGGCTTCGTTATTACGTCGACGCCTGTCCCAATAGCTCTCGTCTTTTTTGTTGTCAGGTATGAATTCGCGCTGTTTGCGGGCTGGAAAGATCTCCTTATTACCCTTTAATGCTGCCGTCAGGTCTACGGGTGCTTCCATGTTGTTCGACCAGATAGGCCTGCCGCTGTCAGAATTGGGTGACTGGTAGGGATTTGGAGACATGCTGTTGCTGCCTGGACTTAGTGGTGAGTAATGAGGATGACCAGAGTTTGAAAGCGGAGGAGAATAGGGTGGGGAGTTGGGACGCAAATCCTGTATTCTGTGCTTGCTTCCGGTTGAGTCGTTGGCAGTTATCATCATCATGAGATCAATTAACGATCTGAAATTTTTAAAAAAATTTATAATTAAAAATTTACAATAGAGTAAACTTCTTTTTTTTAAACATAAAATATGACTTTATAACATTTTTCCCCCAAATAGGACGCATGGAACTGTATATATTTGATAAAAGTAGATAATATATTCATTCATAAGTTGTTTTCATTAGTAGTTTACAAAAGTTCAGCATATTCGCAGTTTTACTTGCAGTACTTTTGATATAATAAAAATATAATGACTAACTAGAGACTATCAAAAAAATTTTTCCTTATAAATATGAAACCCAGTATTTGACAGAGTTGTGCAATTGCTTTTCATGAAACACCAGAGCGATTTTCAGAATGTCAAAATGCAGCGATTAATCAATACAACATAGCATGATTAATAAAAAAAAATAATACTAGTAAATATCAAGTACTTTATTAATTTTGAAAAAAAAAATTGAAATAATCTCTATGAAAGAAAAAAAAATGTTGCATACCTACGGAAATTATATTAATGAGATTTTATTGAATGTTTATTTTCAATAAAATGTGCATATTTAGAAAAACGCTACTTTTTTAAAACAAGTTCAATTAAGCTTCAGAAAAGGAAATATTAATAGTTAAAAGGAAATAATGCAAAATAATTCTGAAATATTGTGTTAAGATAGATGTTCTATTCAGCGGCTCAAACGGGGAACCATAAAAACTAACTCTTAATAAAATATGTTATTTTTTTTAAATAATAAAGAACCATTTTATCGTAAAAAATGAACCCTTAACAAAACATTTTACTTTGCAATTTTCATTTTAAATATGGATAAATCAAAAAAAAAATTTCTTTTAAATATTTAGAGTTGACATGATGTCATTAATTCATTAGATTAAAAAATGCAACTCCGTGAAAAACTTCGTTATTATAATATATTTTATAAATCTGGACAGAACCCTGCTTATGGATTAATGTGAATTTTGGTTAACGATATTAAAGTATTTTTTTTTATCCTACACTGTGTGAACAAAATTATTTATTTTATTCTATTATTTTTTTAATCCTTTTACATGTATTTTATTTTATAACCAGCGTTGAACAGCCGACCCAAATTTGGGTTTAAGTCTATCAATTTTCAACTCCGTAGCCTTGTTTTTTTTTTTTAACTCAGCCCAAAAGAAAAAGGGAACTTTTGGATGAAGAATTGGGACAAACTAGCCTAAAGTGGTGAAATTTTTTCGATGAAACTAACTCGCATTTACGTTATGCGGCGAAGAAAAACTCCCGTGGTTAACCCATTGGCAAAAGAACTCTAACCCATAATCCCGATAAGAACACTGAAGATATTTTACGTCATCACTGTGGTCAAAGGGTCACTTTAAAGGGAGGGCAGCACTCTACTTTGCGCCACCGTGCCTCTATGTGAACCCTCTTGAACAAAACATTTCATAAATAAGCATATTCTATCGAATAAGATCGTGTTTCTTTATCCAAAACTTAATACTATTTTTTGATTAAACACTCATTAAAATAGAAGAGTAAAAAAAATTAAATAAAAAGAATATAAAAATTGAATGACATTTTTAAAAAAATATTTATTAAATGAACACTTTGAATAAAATATTTACTTTTAAAGAAAATATTAAAATTTTAAAAAAATACATCAAAATTATTAAATTAAAAAATTTAAAATTTTTTCCCGCAACATTAAAATGAAATTCAAATTTTAATTTACTTTGAAATTATATTAGATTTTAAAGTTTCAGGAACGGCTACGTTTGTTTAACATTGCATGCTCATTTCTTCAAAAACTCCTCTTGATCAATAAACGAGAAACGGTAGTGTGTATAAAGGGAGAATTTCCGCGCAGGGGACTTCGAAATTCTGGAGACATTTCGGAGAAAGATGGGAAAGTTGAAAAAAGACATTTAGAATTAATAATTTATTTATTCTAATCTCTAATACTAATTTATGCACACGGCAGTAATATTACACGAATTCTTCAGATTGATTGAAAATAGTATTTTTGACAACAAAAATACGGTTAATATTTTTAACAACAGTAAGTATAATGTTATAACTACACACAAAACAATTACAATAATAATAATTAATTAATTGTGCTTTTTTAATAATTGTACATGAAAAATGTAAGTGGGTGCTCTCTTAATGTACACAAAGTAATAACAACGAACAATTCAAAATATAATTAATAACCAATAAATTAAAAAAATTATATATTGGTTTTGAAAGCAAATATATACATATATATAATGTAAATATTTGTAAATACTTTGAGAAGAGTTGCTATGCGCTAAGTTCATAAGAATAAACGTATTTGATTATATTAAAGAAAGAACAATTGTTGCGCTGTTCGACGAGATAATTGTCTGATATTCTATTTCATTATTTTTTTCATTTTTATTTCAATTTCATAACAATAATTAAATCGATTATTGCTAGAACATTTGAAAATAGTTTCATTTTAATAATGAAGGGAATATACACATATCAAAACAATTTTTTGAACAGAGATGATTCAAAGTTATGATGCAAGAAATGAAAATAAGAGAGCAAGTTTTAATCTGTCACAGGTAGTTGTTCTGTTTACTCTAATACGCTATCACAGTCAAAAGGGTGCATCTAACATTATGACCAGCAATTTTTTTATGTAAAAAAAATTAGAATATATTTAATTATAAAAGTACATGTTTTTTATCAGGTACTATACCTGTCATAATGAAATTTATCATCATTAAACGAAAACTTACTGTTATAATTACTATTGCGGAAAAGTTAAGTGGTCAGTAAATAATAATCCAACTTTATTTAAATAAAAAACTATTTAAAAATGTTTCCTCAATTTTAAACTAATAATTAAAAATAAAAATAGACAAAAGAAAGTAAAATGGATAAATTGAAAAAAAGTTCGAATTATATATTTAACGTTCATAGTTCTTCAAATCATTAAAAAATTATTTTTTCCTATATTTACTATTTTTTATATCATAAACATAAAAAAGCAAAAACACTTTTATTATGATTATGTTGAGCATTTCATTAATGAACAAAATATTCAACTGGAATCGGAAATATTGGATTACAAAAAAAAAAAAAAAAAAAAAAAAAAAAAAAACCAAATTAAAAAATAAAACTAATTATTCTATACTCGTTATATAGAAGACGAATACACTTTTATCTCCAAATTATACAAACAATTATTTCTTCAAATGAACATTTATAATCATAAATAAGCAGATATAATAAGTTTTAACATAAAAATAAACTGAATAAATAAGAAATGTTATGAAAATTTAAAATAAATCGCGCAAGAAATATTTAGAAACAAGAACTTTTTTTCAAACTATCTTCACTTAGATATTTAAATACATATTTATAATCTTATGTTGTGACATTATATTTAATCATAATAATTTATTAAATAAATTTTTTTTAAAAATGTAGTTTTAATTAAACTTTAATTTTATCGCAAGAATATTTTACATAAGCTATTCATTTCTAAAAACGTATTGACTTTTTAATTTTATTTATTTATTTCAATCAATTATTTAATTTAATTATACAATTTAATTTATTTTGAAATAATATTTATTGGAGATTTGAAAATTAATTAGAAACATTTACAGTCCAAAGAAAGCAGCTAATTAAAAGAATAAATATTGATAAATCTAAGAAATGTAATCACCTAACAGAAATAACTAGACTATACATTTATAGTCAAAAGAATGCATCTGCAGGAAATGTTGATAAATCAATAAGATACAAACACTATTGATAAAAATTATTACATTATGCATTTACAGTTATTAAACGAAATCTTCAGTGCAACATCAAATAAATAATTTTATTATAAATACTAAAATAAAAAACTGTCTCAAATTATAAATGATTACTGAATTTATTAGATGATTTATAGCTTATAATGATATAGCTAATAAAAACTACTTCTAATTTAATTTTAAAATGCCAACTTGTATTAATTAAAAATGAAGAAATAAATTAAAAAAGAAGCATCAACTAAGAAAAATCATAAAATTTTACTTAAATATTTTATTAATAATATCTTTTAATTAAGAAACATTAAATTATAGTTTCATTTTTACTTAAAAAAGTACAATGGAAACAAGGTATTATGATATATATTATAATTAGATTGATAGTACTAAAAAGTATGCGGAGTCAAATTTTTTAAATTTATAATAATACTCTTCCAAATTGGATTTATAAAAAAAAAAAAAAAAAAAAATACGGTTAATTAAAAAAAAAAATCATAAATTTTACTAAAATATTTTATTATAAAAAAGGAATTTATTAAAAATTTCGTTTTTCATTAATTTAACATTTTATATGTAAATGAAATAAAAAGGTTAAATTTTTCTTAATTAAAATATAAAAATATATTATTTAAAACACTCACTTTATAATCCTTAGATATGTTTTTCGCCCATGTTGTCAAATATGTATAAATGCATGCACTATAACCAATAATCCAAGAATAGTAAATATAAACAAAAAAAAGCAGTAGATAGTCTAACAAAAACACACACCAACAAAAACGAATGATGCTAAAAAAAAGTGAAAGTTCAGTAAAAAGATGAAGTCCAAAATAAAAGATGGTAACCACAGAGTAAGATAAATTTCGACTCAAATTGATTCTACAACTTTTACGTTATGCGGTGAGATGAAAATGATCACACCGTTTTTCTTTCACCACGTGACCTCGAGTATTATTAATAGTTCGCCAAATAACATCGCCAAGTTCCAACACAGACGATAACACCAGCGCCTTACTAATGCGGAAGAAACGGCCCTCACTTCACCAGTGTTTTTTTCTATTTCGTTTTTATCTTTGGCAACGGATGCGGTTGTTGCACTTTCACTACTTACACATTACAAGGGGGAAGATTACTCTTATAATCGGTTTGTTTTAATTATTTATGCTTCCACTGACCTATTTAACCCAGTTTAAGGCTTTTTATAAAAATTCGCCTTGAACCGCACTGATATTCTCCTACTAGTACAATGAACGATTAACGTTTATTTTGATAAATGGCGAAATTTAAAACCAATCGGCCTTAACATGTTAAGATTATCATTCTATTTATCACACATTTATAGCACCGTAGGTTAAATTTTTTAAATACGTTTTGCCATTTTTACGAAAATAAAGAATATGACGTAAATGGACAGTTTAACATTAATCTCGATGTTATTTAGATTATAGAGTAAGTCGAAACAATTCGTAATTTTCTGTGAACATTTTATGAAATGCAATTTTAAATCAACAATTGCGTTTTATTCTTCTTCTATAATAACTTAACATTTAATTTTTAGATTTTATGTCAACATTTTTATTGTTTTTTTTCTGTTTGGAACTTATTTTCATATTTACTTTTTTTTTTTTTTTTTTTTAAAAAAAAAGAAGACAAAGAGAACAGATATTTAACAACTTCTGCGATGGTACGCTGTTATGATGTTAAATTATACGTATTATGTTATACCTGAAACATATCTAAACTTTGATACTATTATAAACATACTTTACGTTTGTATTATTTGTTTGGCTGTGGGTGAAGTTAGAACAATCTTTAGGTTTTTATATCATACATAAATTAAATTTTTTGTGTTGATTCTCTTTATGTATCATATTTAAGAAAAAGAAAACAGATTACAACGTAAATCTATATTTTATTCTCCTGGTGTTGATATTTCAATTATTGAGTGGATATAGTAATTTTTCAAAAACAATTCTAAAACGAAATCTAAGACGAAAATTACGAAATTCAAGAAGGAAATAATGATTCGCAACTAAGTTTTTAAATCAATTATTTTTCTTTTAGAATTGCACTATGTTTAATTTTTAAATGCTATTTTTATTCTTTAACTTCAGAAATTTTTTTATTGATGCTCTTTTTATAATGCGAAGAGTTTTTTTAGATAAGCAGAAACTATTTTTGCGAAAATGGAGAATGAAAACGTAAACGAATATTTTAACCCCCTCGTGCTGATATTTTGATCATATATTAGGTCCATGTAGTTTTTAACTTTGTATTATATATATATGCATGCATTTATTAAAAAAAGGGGGGTTGCATTATTTTTATCTTTAATATTATGGCATACCATGACCTGTTTTGTGAGAAATCACAAACAATAACCAATCGGTTGTTTTAGATCATCCGATAATTTCCTATTAAAAAAAAAGGTTTACGTACCGTTTTTTTTGTTAAAGATTTATTATTGTGAAAAAAAATCGTTGTTTCGTATTGGTATTATAAGGTTCAGTTTTATGTGAAAAAAAATTAAACCATGTCTATTAACTAAATCTAATTATGAATTAATGACTTTTATTTTTTGAAAGAGAAATTTTGTGTAGCGTTCGTTTTCGATATAAATTATTTAGTGATGAACCCGTCAATTTCTCCTTTACCCCTTTTAATATACTTTCCGACTTTAGCATTAATAATTTATAAATTTGGAGCTCTCCATTTTATATGCTCTTTCGTAACTCGAGAAATTTTAAATATTTTAACTATTTTTCATAATTGCCCCTTTAAAATTTATCATATAAAATTTTATAATAATATAACATTTTAATATTTAACTTTTGCACTAATAAATCAAGAGGCCAAAATTTTCAATTTAAGAAACGATTCAGTGCGTTTTTCAACAAGCCGATGAGATGATAAGCGCCATAAAATAGGAATAAGTTTGTGAACCATAAAGTTTATCAAGTTCTTTTTTAGTTGGATTCAGTTAATTAGTTGTTGAAAATGAAGAAGATTAACGTTCGTATAAACGTTCATTGATCGTGATGTAAAAATAGATAAACTGTATTTTAAATTCCATCTTAATGAATTATCGTTCCGCTCTAATTATAATTATAATGGCAGTTAAACCGTGAAGAAGTCTATTATGAATTTAATAATTTTGTTAACTTTGAATTAAGAGGAAAATAAGTTCGTCTAAAACATTTATATTTGAATCTTGCATTCTAAATTATTTTATTGTTATAATCATAGATTAAAGAGTGATTTAAACATTGAAATAAATATATGTTTAATGACTAATGTATATCTATTTTTTAATACATTTTAGTGATTTCGCATATTTATTTCATATATTTTTATTAATATAAGACATATAAAATGCTGCTTGCGCCTAAATAATAAATGTGGTAATTCATTGATCTGCTATTTTTTCTTTGGTGCGCGATTCACTTGCATTTAAGATCTAATTTTAATAGAAATCCTTGATCAAATTTTACATTAGATACTAGATCAAATTTGAGTTTAGATGCAAGATCAAACTTTCGAATTTAGGTTAGATACTAGATCGAATTTTAGGTTAGATGCAAGATCAAACTTAAAATAGGTTGGCTTCTGGATCAAATTTTAGGTTAGATGAAAGCTTAAATATAGGATTTTATGTGAGATGCGAGATCTAATTTTTGATAGATTTCAGATTAAATGCCATATTAAATTTTAGTTTTTCGGTAAGACGATAGTGTTTTTGCAATATTGCGCAGAATCGGAAAAAGATGTCAAACAGATTTGTTACGTTAAAAAGGCAATAAAATATGAATTACTCGTTTTAAATGATAAAACTGATGCCTGTAAATATACACTGATTGTAATGACCTATCATTTGAATCTTTTAATTTATTGTATAAATATTACTTTAATTAAAACTCTTATTCTGTATGCGCATTATTTCAATTATTGTTCATGGTTCATTTTGTCCAATCTGAACGAGCAAATTGTATTTTTTTTAAAAATCAAACGCGAGTAACTTAAAACTTTTCTTAAAATTTACAACATTAAAAATAGTCAATTAATAGACTAGTATTAATAGACCGTAGAGTAGTTCACGACCTTTCCTTATAATAAAAACTTTGGATCTAGGTTATTAAAAGTCTAGAAAGTTCAGCTTTCAATTCCTTTAAAGAATTTACAACTTTCTAAGTAGTATATCATAACATCAACTTTCTATTAATTATTCGAATAATCTACTGTTCTAATATGGTTCTTTACATAGTGTGCTAATAGACTGTTCTATTATAATGTTTGAATAAATTTAAACATATTTTCGCATTGTTTTATCAAGATTTTATATATTGCTCTAAGTTGTAAATCTCTATTATAATACACTTTTCTATAAATTGTTCTAATAAATTTTTACATTGTACTATAAAGCTTTTATATTTATAGAATGTTCAAATGAATTTTCAATGAAATAATATATCCTTATTCCTTTCAAAATATTTCTTCATTCAAATGCTTCGTAAGTCTTGTAGGTTTCGATTACAACTCAAGTATTACCCCATTAGCAATTGAAACACACAGATCATTATTTTCTTCCAAGGTTTAAGAATTTCTCAATATCTATTTGTGTCGTTTGGCACATCCTAGTCGAAGGCTTGATAAAATGGATAATTACGTCTATAAATGTCCCTCACAAGTAAAAAGGAGGAATGAACGACCGTGAACGAATTTTTAAGAAGAAGAAGAAAAAAAATAGCGAAGAAGAAGAGAAGTGAATTAAATTTATAAACAAAAACTGCTCAAATCGGCAGCAGCGGAGTAGGAAGTTAAAAAAAAAACGAAAATAATAAAACATGTCATGGGGAAAGTTAAACATAAGCGAAAAAAAGAGAGAAAACGGGGCCAAGGCTGAGCGAGCAAGTGCAGCAAATCAGGTAACCCAGAGATCAAGAGTTGCGTTTTTTAAAAGAGTTTTCGGTAATGAAATCATCGAGAAAGAAAAGAAGAGGATAAATAAGGAGGAATTAAGAAAAACAAAATGCCAATGAACCTTTTGGATTCGCTCATTCAAATTACTTTACAAAAAGTTATTGAGCATGCTTTTTTCCTTTCTTTTTTCACAATTAAAATTATTTAATTTTGTGCTGAGTAGGAATTTCCAGCTTTTCATTTTAATAATAATATTTTGAGTTTTTGGTAAACCCCTTCAAATAATGTATTGATTTTGCAATGCTAATTGCTTTTCTTCAAGTTTTTATTCAAAAGAAACTTTGTGCAAAGAAATCAATCACCCTCGAAATAATGTATTGATTTTGCGACCTTAAATTTTTCAAGTTTTTATTCATATTGCGGTACGACAAATTATGACACTTTAAAATGGTCAGTTGATTTTGCGATACTAGTTTTTTTTTCAAGTTTTAATTCAAAAGATATTATTTACCATCAAACACCTTCAAATCATTTTGCGATATTAAATTTTTAAAAGTTTTTATTCAAAATATATTTTGAGGTATGACGAATGATGTACACCTTCAAACGGTGTATTGATTTTGCGATACTAGTTTTTTTTTCTTCAAGTTTTTATTCAAATGATATTTTGTGTAATCGAACACCTTTCAAATTGTTTTACGATATTAAAAATTTCAAGTTTTTATTCAAAATATATTTTGAGGTAAGACGAATGATTACACCTTCAAATGACCATGACCAGTGGTTAAACAAATGATATACTAAGTTGCAACAATCATTAAAAACAAACTGCAGCAAAAAGAGATAAGACTGAAAAACGAAAATGCAGCCGATATTTTCGGAGAATTTTTCTTTTTTTTTAGTTACTTCAAAACGCTGAGCGAATGAAAGTGTTGTAAATATCACTTTTAAGGGAAGGTATTTTCAAATTCGAAAAGGAAGATACTACAACAGATTCTCCGTTACGGAGCAATTTGGAACAAATGCCTGAAGCGATTTAATTTTGCTAAATACAAACTATATTATAAACTGAATTGAATGAAAGCAATTGCAATTTCAAAATAAGTCTGAAGAGGCTAAGGTGGTTGGTAGCAGTGCGGCCCGTATTTATTTACCTAAACAAAACGTGAAAGACTTCAAAGTACAATTTACGGAATGAATATGCAGCACTATTTTCATAAATCCAAATTTGTCCGCGACCTCAACACAGTCAGGTAGCGATTGTTTTCTTACAAATTCAGCTTATTGCTTCATTTACAAATATAAGATCCTTAAAAAATTTTGATAGTTTTTAAATTGTTGATATTTAAGTTGAATATTATACAATGATCCAAAAAAAAGGGATAAATCCCCAAAGAGATAAATCTGTAATCAAGTAAAATTAAAAAAAAAAAAAATCTTCACGGCCAGTTCTTTGCGTTTTCAGATGTTTTAAAATGCAGTCACAGAAATATTTCCCATTTGTTTGTTTGCTTTTTAACGATAAAGAATAAAACTTTGATATTATCTGCAGATATTGTAATAATCTTCAGCGAACACTTTATGCATCTGTTTTTTTTAAACCAGATATGAATAACTGATTCAATCTTGCACTTAGCGAGCCGCGGTGGCTTGGGGGATAGAGCGCTCGCCTTCCAATGAGGTGAACCGGGTTCGAGTCCCAGCCATGCATGGTCGATAAGCATCCCGGCACCCGCCTCACACTGACCACAGTGCTGACGTAAAGTATCCTCAATGGTAGACGGATCATGGGTTAGAGTCCCCTTACCGTCGGGCTAACGGTGGGAGGTGTTCGTGATTTTCCTTTCCATGTAATGTAAATGCGGAAAAAGTCCTCCACGAAGGCAAAATTACCCCAACTTTATCCAGGAGTTCCCTTGTCTTCCGGATTGGGTTCAAACTTATAAGGCTACGGGGTTGAATATTGGTTGTCGTAAACCCAAAATTGGGTCGGCTGTTCAACGCCGGTTCTAAAATAAAATAAAATCTCCATCCAGCACAAAATTGAAATACTTCTTCCCCTCCCCCAATATTTGTAGCTGCGCTATAGCATAAATGAAGTAAAGTGACATAATTCAAAATTCCAATTATTTTTCTTATTTAAAAATACATTTTCTAAATTCTCAAATGTACACGTAATACATATGTTACAAAACTTTCAAAAGCTATACCAATACATTATGATTTAGGAAAACTTATTAAGTTTCAGCAACTTAACATTTCAGTACATGAAATATTTGAGCTCCCCCCGCATTTATGTTTTTAGCTCCTCAACACTAATTCACAATTCCACTTTTTTATTTTCAGTACAAATGCACAACAATTAGATTCGGTTATACTGCAGCCAAACATAAGATACAAATTAAACAATACAAGATTACAATATAAAGTAAGAAAAATTATACGGTGCAATTAACTACATATGTCGTAAAACTAAAAGAATAAGAACAAGATAAAACAAACAAAAGCAGAGGAAATGTCACTAAGGGTCGTGGAACCTGTATTTATTTAAATAAGTTCTCCCACTAATTTTTGTTTGTGTATTTTGCACTGAGTTGCAATTTTTAAAGGTACGAAAAACGTCGTCACCCCAGGTTTTAAGAATTATAAATACTCTTATCCTGTATTTTTATGCGGATCAATTTCAAATGAAGTAAAACATGTACCCTCTAAAATTATTTTTTTATCTACATGTTGTAGTTAATCCAATAATAAAACTAATAACATTAAATTTGTTTCTTCAGCTTTTTTTAATGCTATAATTTTAGATTAAATTTTAACTGAAAATATTAGACATCACTTTGAAAATGTAAGTTTGCTTCCATTCTTTTTAAAAAGTTACAATCCGAAAGAAACAAAATTTGAATATACAGATATTAAACTACAACACTAAATTTCTTTTCATTCTTTTTAAAATGTTATATTTTTGAAAAAACAAAATTTCAAAATATACATATTAAACAATGAAGGTTAATTTGTTTCCATTTTTTTGATGTTACAATTTTTTGGAAGAAAACAAATTTCAAAATATAGAAATCTGTTATTAAATGATGATGTTCCATTTTCCCCATGACTTAAGCTTTAATTTTGTTAAGCATTGCAATATAATTTGGAAGAATTTAAATTTCAAACTTCTTTAATATCAGGTATAAATAATGATGAATCAAATTATTTAAAAAAATAAAACAGTAAATGAATTTTATATATGATCTGAATAAAATTATAACCTAAAATAATATATTAGATATTAATATAACTTTAAACCCGATTCTATATTTTTTAAAACATAGAATAAGATTTTTTGGATGAAATTAAAATTTTAAGTAACGATATTCAATAATTTAATGAATCGCCCAGTCTTGGCAACTTCCGGGCACCAACCCGCGAAAAACTAAGGGAAAAAAACGTCACAGAAAGAGACCAACGCGGAAGGTATAACTGGTAGCCGGCAAACATCTACATGTTTTTTTTTTAAAAAATTAGCAAGTTTAAAATCTATTTGGCACATTAGCGATTGTAGTTGGCGTGACAGATCACGATACGGAAATATCCCCGTAAAAAAAAAAAAAGAATACATTAATATTTCAGATAAAAACAGAAATAATTATTAAAAAACGAAAAACGGCATTTTTAACCGGGGTATATTTATAAAAGAATATTTACTGTAAGTGTAAATTATTGATATCAATTTCAAGGCATTTAACGCATGAACTTTCAGCTATTACGGATTCTCTTTAGTTTCGAACTATTTTTTTAAATTTTAGTGAACTAAATCTAAAGTTTTTGAAACAAACAGATTATGTTTTTTTTTAAAAAAATATTATAACTTAAACATTCGTCTATATGTTTTTACATGTTTTTATTTAAACTACTTATGTTTAGTGAAGGAAAAAAATTGTTTTAATTCTAATTTATTAAAATATAAATACATAATCTTTGCCAACACTAAGAATTTTTTTTCTGAAACTACGGAAAATCCATAGTAGTTTAGAGTCTCTGTGAACTAATTTTTTTCAGATTTAAAATTCCGAAAATAAAAAGATTATTGCAAAATATCAGGGAAAAAAACAAGAAATTATTATAAAAATAGCAAAAATATATTTCATATCGGCGATCAAAATTAAATCTGAAATAAAGTTACTTAATCATAAAAATACTTACCTCAAATGTAATGTTTTCGCGTATGAACTATATTTTATCAAGCAATTTAACTACATTTTTTGATATTTTGTAATAATCTGCTTATTCCGAAAATGAAAACAAGATTATTGAAAAAAATCAGGACAATAAAAACAAAAGAAATTATTGTAAAAATAGCAACAACTTATTTCATATCGGCGATCAAAACTAAATTAGAAATAAAGATATTTAATTCTAATTTAGTGAAATATAAATAAATTATCTTTGCCACTACTAAGAATATTTTTTCTGTTAACTACGGAGGATCCGTAGTAGTTAAGAGTCTCTGTGAACTATTTTATTTTTAAAATTTAAAATTCCGAAAATTAAAAGATCATTGCAAAATATCAAAAAAAAAAAAAAAGAAAGAAAGAAATTATTATAAAAATAGCAACAACTTATTTCATATCGGCGATCAAAACTAAATTAGAAATAAAAATATTTAATTCTAATTTATTAAAATGTAAATACATAATCTTTGCCACTACTAAGAATATTTTTTCTGTTACTAAGGAGAATCCGTAGTAGTTAGAGTTTTTGTAAAGTACTTTTTTAAGATTTAAAATTATGAAAATAAAAAGAAGATTATTGCTAAAATCTAAAATAAATAAATAAATAAATAAATTATTATAATACTAGCAACAAAACTTATTTTATATCGGAGATCAAAACCAAATCAGAAATGAAGATATTTCATCATAAAAATATTTATCTCATTTATCTCAATCTCAATGCTTTTAGCATATGAACTATATTTTGTTTAGAATTTGAACTATATTTTTTTGATATCTTGCAATAATCTTCTTATTCCGAATATAAAAAGAAGACTATTTCAAAAATATCAGAGAAAAAAACAAAATAAATTATTATAATAATAGCAACAAAACTTATTTCATATCGGCGATCAAAACCAAATTAGAAATAACGATATTTAATCATAAAAAAAATATTTACCTCAAGTGCAATCGTTGGTATCAATCTCAATGTTTTTAGCATATGAACTATATTTATTTTTAAACTTTAAAATTCAAGAAAAAGATTTCAGTGGAGAATTGAGTAAAAAGAGGTAAACATGCGCCGGCAATTAGATCATCAGTTCCTGGTGGGCAGAAAAGGTTGTTCACTGTTCGGATTCCACGTGTGGAACTGAGTTGTTGTTATGATATGAAAGAGGTTTAACAGCACCTATCTAACATTATGCAACAACCTTGCGAGTATGGCTCGTTTAACGCATGCGCACTTCAATCTTCCTCGCATCCCCCTTTTCTCTTCATCCTTTATTAATCCATCTTGTTATAAACAATGTACTACATTACAAAACTGTTCTTCCTCCCCCCTTCGGATCAATTTAAAAGCGCGCGTGTTGTTTCTTTGCCACTTCAGTTTGCTTCCCTAGTTTTCGCATTCACGCTTTGGCATTTATTGCTTTTAAAATTTTTATATGCTTATATAAAATGGGTGATTAAATTTTAGCATCTCTTTATTTTTTTTCTTTATTGCTCTTATTTTAACTTTTACTTGAATATAAATATTAAATCAAAATAAATAATTTATGATTGCATTCCCTGGGAATTTGTTTCCCATTTTAAATATTTAAATTATACGATTGTTCATTAAAATTTTAACTTTAATTTAAATATTAATTAGTCTTATGCTTCTTATAATTATGTAAATATAATTCAGCTCATATAGGAGGTACTGTAACCATACAAGGCACTGCGTATGTTTGCGTTGAAGTAAACTGTTCTATAAATTCACAACCGGCGTAAGGGTGACACAAGCGGATCATTTGCCAAGGGGCAAAATTTCATGACTCAAGGGGTCCTCACAACTAAATTTTAAAAAAGTTATTTTTAGTATTGGATATTAGAAAATCTTTTTTTCCCCCTCCTCTCTTTCTTTCATCATATCGATGAAATATAGTGGAGATTTCCGTATCGTGAGCTGTGGCAGAATAATCGCCAAGTTTTGGTAACTCTTCCGGGCAGCGGTAGCGTAAAATTTAAAAAAAAAATAATAATAATAATAATAATAAAGAAGCATCACAGAAAGGGACCAACTTGAAATGTATAACTCGTAGCCACTCTTGGGTCAAACATACATATATATATATATTTTTAAATGTAAGTTTAAAATCAACTTGGTACCTTGGCGATTGTGGTTGGCGTGACAATAAGATACGGGATCATTCCCGAAATAAAATAGACCGATCGCACTATTTTTAGAGGCCATATACTGAAAGACTTTTTGTAAATCTGAATTATAGATTAAAAAATAACATTTATTTACCCCTAGTTGATAGGGGAGGGTGTAAAAATTCCGGGCATTCCAGGCAAGGGAACATCCATTTGACTCGAATAAGGAGATTAAATGTTTAAATTTATTGCCAACTATTCTTATTTTCCTTCAACTGCTTGACTGACTCGAAGGCTCCGCTCACCGTATTTGTTTCTCATTCATCATATTTTTACGTAACAAAAAAAAACATAAACAAAATATACAATAGTTGTAGTTTTATACATGAAAAGTCTATTGTGTTAATCGTAACGAAATGAATGATTAACTTGATTTAAAAGTGAAAGAATTAAAATTATGTGCGACAATACGAAGAAATAAATTATTACTAAGTACTAAAAATGAAAGAATTAAAATTGTGTGAGACAACAAGAAGAAATAAATGATTACTAAGTACTAAAAATGAAAGAATTAAAATTGTGTGAGACAATAAGAAGAAATAAATGATTACTAAGTACTAAAAATGAAAGAATTAAAATTGTGTGAGACAATAAGAAATAAATGATTACTAAATACTAAAAATGAAAGAATTAAAATTGTGTGAGACAATAAGAAGAAATAAATTATTACTAAGTACTAAAAATGAAAGAATAAAAATTGTGTGAGACAATAAGAAGAAATAAAATGAGAAGTTCTTTTACTTATTAACGAGATATATAAACAGTTGAAATAGGGAAAGGTTCTTTTCTCTCTTGTATAAATTTTTTTTTAATTTTTAAAACTTTTATAATAAATGCTATAACTCTGTCTCTCACATTTGACATCGTGCTTATACAATAGAAATCTCGAGATAGAGAGATAATTTTTTTTATAGCAATGGATAAATAGTCAATAAAAAAAACTGAGAAAAAATTAACGTAAAAAGCACTTAAGATTCCTCCAATAACTTCAAAACAAATTAGAATTTCAAAAAATAAATAAATAACAAAACAAATTCGATAACAATAATAAAAACAAAAATATAACGTAAGATTTAAAAAAAAACAAGGAATTTTATACGATTTTAAAAATGGTAGCAAACATTGCAAAAAAACAATTACAAATGCGAAAATGCCGATGTCAAGTACTTCGCGCATGTGCTTCATTTTAGTATTTGAGCGGATTTTAAGGTCTATTATGAGTTCATCCAGGGTGCTTAAAGGTACTTATTTTTGCTTTTTAAAGGTGCTTTTTTTATTGAGTGTTTTTAAAAAGTGCTTAATTTTCCCTTTTTCGAAAGGAGATTTTTCCTTTACCATGTTGATTTTCGCTATGAATTATGCAAAAAGACACATTTCACATTGTTCTATTCAAAGTTTTCACAATTAATTCAAACCTAATCTATTTTGCGTATTGTCAGTCGGTAGCGTATGAAAACGCCATTCGTTTTACATGATTCAAAATTTCATGATTTTTGACAATTCTCAAAAACAATGCCAAAAGTTTTTTTTTTTTTTTTTTGACATGGCGGTTAAAACAAAATAAAATCGTCAATTATCAAAAACTTTCCATCCCTGCCTAATTATGATATTTTTTTAAAGTGCTTAAAAATAGTTTTTGAGTACTAGAAAAGTGCTTATTTTTTGTTGAATAATTTGTCTACGCACCCTATCATCGTTTTCTTTTATTATTTGAATTTATGAAGTACCTTGTAATCATTTTATTTTGGTTCTGTGAAATACTTAGATGTTAATTCTATAAGAATGTTGTATGTAAATGAAGGTCAAAGTACAGTGCACCAAAAACGAAAAAAAAAATGAAAAAAACAGACCACACCGAATAACTTTTGGACTAATGATCGAGTCTTTACGTTTTAGGACTTGATCTTAATGGTTCGAGAGGGTGACTTTAAATATGCTAATTTTTTAGTGCAGACGTTCATTTTAAGTTAGGAAATCAGGCACAAAAATGCACTTTCTCTTAATAAACATATCTTTTTTTCGACGGATTCGGATTTCTGACCCCCCAAAATATAAGGGGTAGCCGCAATTTGAAAAATATGGTTCTAATAGTTTGGTCAGGTGAGTGTTCAAAATTTTGGACCCCTTAATGTTAATTTTACTTTTTGCGTATTTCGCCATAGCTCGAGCTTTATAGCGAATTAAAAAAGCTTAGCCGCTTTTGTGTCTGATTTCGTAACTTAAAATGTCTTCTGCACTAAATAATGTGCATATTTTATGTCACGCAGTCGAATCATTAAAAATGAGCCCTATAACGTGAACATCCAATCATTAGATCAAAAGATATTCAAGGTCGTCCGTTTTTATTTGGCGCACTGTATATTTTATAAAGTAAACTATGATTTATTTAAAATATTTTAATATCTCACCATTATTCTTGCTCTTAATTTTATTTCAATTTTGAATAAAATACATACTCGTATTTTTAGTGATGACACGCAACATAACTCCTTTTAATTTAAAAAATATTTAAAAAAAAAAAACATTTCTGTCAAGCGTTAATACTATAAATTTTGCTTTTTTTCTGTCTGCAATCCGTAATGGAATTTATCATATGATAAAATGAAATGAAAAGGAGTAAATAAAAATAAAAAAAATTGAGTTTTAAAATTTAGAAAACTAATTATTAAAAAAACATTTTAAAAGAAATATATTTAAAAAAAAAATTTGCTGGTCACCCATTGGCAAAATGGTTGTTGTCTAATTTACAAAATACAATCAAAACTTTTCGATGAATCAAAACTTTCAAAAATTGAATCGATGAATCAAAACTTTTCGATGGTTTTCGATACGGCCAAAAATATCCGGACACCCAGTGGTATGGACTTACAGCGTCCTGTAATATGATATTGGTCCCCCTTTTGCATCCATGACATCCTGCACACGTCTGAAAAGACTTTACACCAGTTTTTGATGGGTGGCCATCGGAATTCACTTCCATCACAACTGAAGTGAGTACTTACAGTGAGGAGGGTCGATTTGGCTTTCTACGTAATCTGCTTTCTTGTTCTATGGGATTTAGATCGGGGCTCTGAAGTATTTGAACACCCATTTCGTCAAACCAAGCGTGTGAGCCGCTGTGACTCAGGAGATAGAACGTACGCCTTCCAATGAGGTGAACCGGGGTTTGATCCCGGCGATGACTGGTCGATACGAATTCCGCATCCGGCTTGCACCGACCAGTGCTGACGTGCAATATCCTCAGTGGTAGACGGATCATGGGTTAGAGTCCCCTTGCTGTCAGGCTAACCGTGGGAGGTTTTCGTGGTCTTCCTCTCCATGTAACTCAAATGCGGGTTAGTTCCATCAGAAAGTCCTCCACCAGGGCAAATTTCTCCCAATACTCGATCCAGGAGTTTTCTTGTTTTCTGGATGGGGTTCAAAATGACAGGGCTGTGGAGTTGAACATTGGTAGTCGTAAACCCATAAAAATTAGGTCGGCTGTTCAACGACGGTTATTAAAAAAAAAAAACCAACGCCCCTCGATGTGTGAATGAAGCAGTTATCCTGCTGGAAGAGAAATGAGCCGAAATATTGCCATAGAATCTCGAGTGCAGGCATCGTTCAGAATGTTCACATACATTTCAGAATTCATGGTTCCACATGGCCAAACCACGAGATACACCCCCACCCCTTCCATCACCATAACAACCGGATAGTTTTGGCCAGACAGTATATTGGAAACGGGGTTAGAGAAAATATTGGGTCCCCAACAAAACGAACCAATCAAAGAAGTTTGAGTGTGCATTCATTATATTTTACTACACACTTCTTGGAGAATATATTCAATGATTTCCCTCAAAGTAAATTGAAGATGACAATGACTTGGGTTAGATTTGTCGGTACCGTAAAAGGATCTCCTCTTTATGCAATGGAATTAATCACTGCTCTATAAAATACAATTATATAGAGCAGCGGTGTTTGGACTACGGCCTGCTGGTTTAAACCAGTCCCTCCGTTTCAGGTTGGACTCGCCCCGCAACTGGCACCACCTAAGTTTTATTGAATTGAAATTTAATGAAATTTCAAATTGACTACAGGGGAAGGTCTTACTAAACTATAACCTATAGAAACCAAATGAATTTTAATGAAATTATGATGATTTCACTTTTTAATTCAAAATAACTGTGTGAGGAGAAAGTTATTTTAAGCCTCTCTTAGAAGTTGTAGGTTTACTCAATATGCCTTACTAGCAGCGGGCAAGAAAGATCGAAATCCTTTAAAAAGTGCTTAAAACGGTCGAGATTTCGGGAAAAATGTTTTAATTTTCTATAGGGGCCGAGGGTGATGATAGCTTCCTCCTGAACATCGCCTCTGCTAGCTACAAGTATGGAGACTCGGCAGAGAAATCAGTATAAAGGAAAAACAGTTTTGTGACTCTTCAAATAGAGTGTCATATTCGATCTTTAGATCTTAGCTAAAATAAAAATATATCTTAGCTTTTAATAAAGGAATGCTTTGAGGTGATCTACGCAGATTTGAGGGGGAGCTCTTCATGTTTGAAATCAAATAATGAATTTAAATCAGCGCAATTTTTCAAGTATGAAAGCGAAAAATGATAAAATTATTTTAAATAACCTAAACTTAAACTAAAATATTAAAAGCATTTTTTTTTAATGTGGCTACTCTTTAATTCATATTCTAAGAGTCATTTCAGCTTAAATTTCGGTAATTTTTAAGAACCTTAACTCAAACTAAAATACCAAGAGCATATTTCATTTATTTTTCTCTTTATATTTAGAAAGTCATTTCAGTTTAGATGGGTGCAATTTTTAAGAACCCTAACTTCTAAAATAAAAAATAGGATATTTTTTTTTAATGCGGTTACTCTTCTATTTATATTTTGAGTCATTTCAATTCAAATTTTTGCAATTTAATGAGTCTTAACTTTTAAAATAAAAAGAGCATATTTTTTTTTAAATGTAGCTACTCTTCTCTTTTTATTTTGAGAGTCAATTCAGTTAACACCAAAGATAGTTCTTAATGTACCACTTCACTTCATTTGGTGCAAAGTAATTTAAATCCCTTTAAGTAGGGTAAACCAACCAGTGAAGGAACACTACCCAGTGAAGGAACATTTCATATATATTCATTAAAAATAAGAATTTGAAAGTTTTTCTTTAGATTGATTGGTAACAATAGCTTACTGCCAAACAATAGGAAGTCATCTAGCAATATTTTGGATTACCTGGTCAAATAGATTTCTCTGAAAAAATTTTTGAATTTGTTATTATCTCTGCAACACCTTGTTTCGTTGAAAAAATTATAAGGTGAGTGTTTGTACTTATATGTTTGAAGTGGAATTAATTGCATGTAGTAGTCTTCTTTTTCTCACTGTGAAAAAGAGAATTCAAAATATAGTTATTGAAGTTACGTTTTATTTTTTTTAAAGCACCATAGCATAATCAAGTACTGAGATAAGGGGGTGTTTATTCACTGGATCACCAAACGATGAAAAACCAGTGAAGGAACAAGTGTTCCTTTACTGGGTTTTTCTCCCAGTTAATGAAAATAAAAGAAATTTTTTAATTTTCTTGTACTTTTAGTCATATTATACATCAAAATTCTGTTTAAAAGACAAAAAACAACTTCCAACCAGTGAAGGAACAGGCATGTTCCTTCACTGGATCACCAAACGATGTAAAACCAGTGAAGGAACAAATGTTTCTTTACTGGGTTCATTTCTCAGTTAATGAAAATAAAAGAAATTTCGTAATTTTCTTGTACTTTTAGTCATATTATACATCAAAATTCTGTTTAAAAGACAAAAACCAGCTTCTAACCAGTGAAGAAACAGGCATATTCCTACACTGGGAATACTTCCAGTGAATGAACAGTAATGTGTGATATATGATTTTACATGACTCTAGGATAAGTAATTCTGCTATATAGAGGACAACCGAAATTTTTTTAAAAATTGTATGAATAATTCCTGAAATAATTTTAGTTCAAAATGTTAATTTAATAGCTTAATTTATGAAAAAATTATAATTTATATTTATTAACGGGGTCTGTAGTTACATCAAATGTTAGGCAACTTAATAAACTATGTTTACAAATCGAAAACTAATTAAATATAATCATAAAAATAGAACATTTTTTCGCTGGCTTTTGCACCAAGAACTCCTAATAAGCTATCATTATAGGATAGCAACGTGATTATATAATTTATAGAAACTACTTTACAATGTTAGAATTTAGAAGTAAGTTCCTCAACGAAAAACAAAGTTAAACAGAAACGATACTCAATTTCTTCAGAAGCTTGAGAGGGAAATCCCTCAAGATATGTTGTAAATTTTTAACACAGCATTGACGGAAGAGTCTAATATCGAAAATGTCCAAGAGCCTGTACTTTTTCCAATATGGAAGAAGCACGTATTAAAAGAAGACCACTTGGTTAAGTCAAACTTAGGAACTGAAGCTAGTATTGATAATGAATGCATATTAGATATCGAATTTGAAATGAGTCCTCATGCTGATTCTCTTAGTTGAAAAAAGAAATGATTCTGTAAGTAAAATCAGTACTTCTAAAGATCCTCTAGATATAAGTCAACAAGAGATGGATTTGCCTCAAACTTCAAGACACCTTTCCCCCGTCTATTTTCGAGAAAGGCATTCTAGAAATGTTGTTGAAAAATCAGAAGAAGTTTGGAAGAGCCATTTACATTGGCCAAATATTGATGATAAAAAGAAAGGTCAAATAAGAAGAAAAGCGAATAAATTACCTTTTGCACTAACTTCAGAGAAATGGCAAAAATTTCAAGAGGCTGAAAGATCTAAAAAACATTAAAACAAGAGAACATGGAAAAGAAAAAGAAAGAAAAAATACTTAAAAAAGAAAAAAAGCTTCAAGAAATAAGAGGAAAAAGAGTAAACAAAAAGGTGATAAAATAATAATGATAATAAACAGCATCGGATGACACAATGATTTAGATTTGACTGTCAAATTATAAGAAAGAACGATTTTTTAAAATTTATTTTGTATTTAACATCACTTTAATTTCTAGTTCATGATTACAGAAAAAAGTTAGCATTTTACAAGTACTTGTATCTCATAATTTCACAAATAGTCTTGTTTTTAGTCGGACCTCTATTTAACAAAATCACTTAATACCAATAATAAGCTCGTTATATGGAAAATTCGTTAAATAGAAAATCACCTCTTAAAATACTTAAACAACACAAAACAGGTTTTAAATTCTTAAACACTAGACATAATTAAAATAGCAATTGATACACTGTTATCTTGTAAACTAGTATCTACTATTTATCATATAAATCTTAACCATAAAAGAAATCTGCATGGAAAGCAAGAATAGAGCAAAACATTATCCAGTGTTACACTATCATGCTATATACATTTTCAACTGAAAAAAGTCTAAATTTATGTATAAAAATATAGTTGCATTTATTATAAAAGTAATTTTAAACATACATTACCACTTGCGTTAAGTTAAATTGCTACGGATGAAATCCGTTAATTTGAAGTGAGTTTTTCGTTTGAAGTGCAAACAAAAAGGGAAAGGGAATTTACTGCTTTCTCTAAGATAATTTTTAGACAAAACAGTAATACATTTCATAAAGCAGTGGCTTCGAAAATTAATTTAATGTCATTTCCCCCATAAATTGCTTTAACAAGTTTAAAATGTTAAGAAATATTTTGGAAAATAGGGAAATTGGATCTCAATGAAAAGTTCGTTAAATAGAAAATTCACTTCGCTATATGGAAGTTATTTTACAAAAAAATTTCCAAAATGCTCTTGGTTCCTCGAAAAAATTCGTAAAATAGGGAAATTCCTAGAATGGAAGTTCGTTAAATAGATGTCCGACTGTATTTGTATGGCTAAAAAATTCATAAAGAGCATTAAAAAATAACCAAAATTAAGTGTTCCTTCACTGGGCAATTTCGTGTTCCTTCACTGGTAAGAGCTGTTCCTTCACTGGGTCTTCTTACTACTTGTTATTTGAACCTCCAAAACTTTAAAACAATATTATGTAAGTTCTCTGCAATTTTTTTGCATAATTTGCAATTAGTAACAAATATGTTGACACTGTCATTCAACTGAAATTACGAATTTTGAAATTAATATGATTTTTTAAAAGGCAAGCGAAGCTTAAGTGTTCCTTCACTGGTTAGTTTACCCTAGTTGAAACTTTTGGCAGTAAGATATAATGTGATGTTATTTTTTAAGATTATCTTTATAACAAGAACTATTAATTTGTAGTGCATGAAATAAAATTAGTTTGTTTATCAACCCTGCGCGCATTGCTGAGAGGACATTAAAACAAATTCGAAAGTGGATAGAAATTAAATATTATAAAGTTATTTAATATTATTCTCAGACTTGTATAAATCTTCTTATGAGAACATAATTATATTTATAAAGCAATAAAAATCAAATGCATTTTGCAACAATTGAACTTATATTGGTGTGAAATGTTAACACTTTCTGGCTCTCTGTAGTAAACAATGTATCGATTGTCTTTGATGATTTCCAAACGTATGTAAAAATTTACTTTTTCTGAGGTGAAAACGATTTATATATAGTGTAATTGCGGGTGAGTTTGGTAAACATTCTTCATAAATAGTGTAATTACGAGTGAGTTTGTTATAAACATTCTTCATAAATAGTGTAATTGCGAGTGAGTTTGTTATAAACATTCTTCATAAATAGTGTAATTGCGAGTGAGTTTGGTAAGCATTCTTCATAAATAGTGTAATTGCGCGTGAGTTTGTTATAAACATTCTTCATAAATAGTGTAATTGCGAGTGAGTTTGTTATAAACATTCTTCATAAATAGTGTAATTACGAGTGAGTTTGTTATAAACATTCTTCATAAATAGTGTAATTGCGAGTGAGTTTGTTATAAACATTCTTCATAAATAGTGTAATTGCGAGTGAGTTTGGTAAACATTCTTCATAAATAGTGTAATTACGAGTGAGTTTGTTATAAACATTCTTCATAAATAGTGTAATTGCGAGTGAGTTTGTTATAAACATTCTTCATAAATAGTGTAATTACGAGTGAGTTTGTTATAAACATTCTTCATAAATAGTGTAATTGCGAGTGAGTTTGTTATAAACATTCTTCATAAATAGTGTAATTGCGAGTGAGTTTGTTATAAACATTCTTCATAAATAGTGTAATTGCGCGTGAGTTTGTTATAAACATTCTTCATAAATAGTGTAATTGCGAGTGAGTTTGTTATAAACATTCTTCATAAATAGTGTAATTGCGAGTGAGTTTGTTATAAACATTCTTCATAAATAGTGTAATTGCGAGTGAGTTTGTTATAAACATTCTTCATAAATAGTGTAATTGCGAGTGAGTTTGTTATAAACATTCTTCATAAATAGTGTAATTACGAGTGAGTTTGTTATAAACATTCTTCATAAATAGTGTAATTGCGAGTGAGTTTGTTATAAACATTCTTCATAAATAGTGTAATTACGAGTGAGTTTGTTATAAACATTCTTCATAAATAGTGTAATTGCGAGTGAGTTTGTTATAAACATTCTTCATAAATAGTGTAATTACGAGTGAGTTTGTTATAAACATTCTTCATAAATAGTGTAATTGCGAGTGAGTTTGTTATAAACATTCTTCATAAATAGTGTAATTACGAGTGAGTTTGTTATAAACATTCTTCATAAATAGTGTAATTGCGAGTGAGTTTGTTATAAACATTCTTCATAAATAGTGTAATTACGAGTGAGTTTGTTATAAACATTCTTCATAAATAGTGTAATTGCGAGTGAGTTTGTTATAAACATTCTTCATAAATAGTGTAATTGCGAGTGAGTTTGTTATAAACATTCTTCATAAATAGTGTAATTGCGCGTGAGTTTGTTATAAACATTCTTCATAAATAGTGTAATTACGAGTGAGTTTGTTATAAACATTCTTCATAAATAGTGTAATTGCGAGTGAGTTTGTTATAAACATTCTTCATAAATAGTGTAATTGCGAGTGAGTTTGGTAAACATTCTTCATAAATAGTGTAATTACGAGTGAGTTTGTTATAAACATTCTTCATAAATAGTGTAATTGCGAGTGAGTTTGTTATAAACATTCTTCATAAATAGTGTAATTACGAGTGAGTTTGTTATAAACATTCTTCATAAATAGTGTAATTGCGAGTGAGTTTGTTATAAACATTCTTCATAAATAGTGTAATTGCGAGTGAGTTTGTTATAAACATTCTTCATAAATAGTGTAATTGCGCGTGAGTTTGTTATAAACATTCTTCATAAATAGTGTAATTACGAGTGAGTTTGTTATAAACATTCTTCATAAATAGTGTAATTGCGAGTGAGTTTGTTATAAACATTCTTCATAAATAGTGTAATTGCGAGTGAGTTTGTTATAAACATTCTTCATAAATAGTGTAATTGCGAGTGAGTTTGTTATAAACATTCTTCATAAATAGTGTAATTACGAGTGAGTTTGTTATAAACATTCTTCATAAATAGTGTAATTGCGCGTGAGTTTGTTATAAACATTCTTCATAAATAGTGTAATTGCGAGTGAGTTTGTTATAAACATTCTTCATAAATAGTGTAATTGCGAGTGAGTTTGTTATAAACATTCTTCATAAATAGTGTAATTGCGAGTGAGTTTGTTATAAACATTCTTCATAAATAGTGTAATTGCGAGTGAGTTTGTTATAAACATTCTTCATAAATAGTGTAATTACGAGTGAGTTTGTTATAAACATTCTTCATAAATAGTGTAATTACGAGTGAGTTTGTTATAAACATTCTTCATAAATAGTGTAATTGCGAGTGAGTTTGTTATAAACATTCTTCATAAATAGTGTAATTGCGAGTGAGTTTGTTATAAACATTCTTCATAAATAGTGTAATTGCGAGTGAGTTTGTTATAAACATTCTTCATAAATAGTGTAATTGCGAGTGAGTTTGTTATAAACATTCTTCATAAATAGTGTAATTGCGCGTGAGTTTGTTATAAACATTCTTCATAAATAGTGTAATTGCGAGTGAGTTTGTTATAAACATTCTTCATAAATAGTGTAATTGCGAGTGAGTTTGTTATAAACATTCTTCATAAATAGTGTAATTGCGAGTGAGTTTGTTATAAACATTCTTCATAAATAGTGTAATTGCGAGTGAGTTTGTTATAAACATTCTTCATAAATAGTGTAATTGCGCGTGAGTTTGTTATAAACATTCTTCATAAATAGTGTAATTACGAGTGAGTTTGTTATAAACATTCTTCATAAATAGTGTAATTGCGAGTGAGTTTGTTATAAACATTCTTCATAAATAGTGTAATTGCGAGTGAGTTTGTTATAAACATTCTTCATAAATAGTGTAATTGCGCGTGAGTTTGTTATAAACATTCTTCATAAATAGTGTAATTGCGCGTGAGTTTGTTATAAACATTTTTCATAAATAGTGTAATTGCGAGTGAGTTTGGTAAAACTTCTTCATAAATAGTGTAATTGCGAGTGAGTTTGTTATAAACATTCTTCATTCGTATGCCCTTAAATAGGGCAGGTCGAGTTATGAATAAACATATAAACATTCTTCATAAATAGTGTAATTGCGAGTGAGTTTGTTATAAGCATTCTTCATAAATAGTGTAATTGCGAGTGAGTTTGTTATAAACATTCTTCATAAATAGTGCAATTGCGAGTGAGTTTGGTAAACATTCTTCATAAATAGGGTAATTGCGCGTGAGTTTGTTATAAACATTCTTCATAAATAGGGTAATTGCGCGTGAGTTTGTTATAAACATTCTTCATAAATAGTGTAATTGCGAGTGAGTTTGTTATAAACATTCTTCATAAATAGTGTAATTGCGAGTGAATTTGGTAAGCATTCTTCATAAATAGTGTAATTGCTCGTGAGTTTGGGGTAAATATTCTTAATAACTGGTGTTAAGATTTAAAGTGTGTGTGAACACCCGATTCGTTGTTATTCTAACAACTTCTTCAGTAGGGGAGATATAACACCTCAGTTTTTACAATTGACTATTTAAATCAGTGAAATAATTAACTGACACTGATTTGAATAAATTATTCTATTATAATTATTCGTAACAGCTGAATCAATTGATTCTATTAAATAATTTAAATTAATTGATAAATTATAAATATTTAGACAAATTGACTCCAATCTACATAGAATAGTCTACATTGTTTGAATCAGTACTGTTTTGATTACTATATTCATCGACTAACATTGAGTAAAATTAATTTATTTGAATATACTCTGTTAATCCAATTTAATTCAAATTAAGGGTTATCTAATTTGGTTCCCTTGAATTAATTAATCATTAATAATTGATTATAATGTGTAAAGATAAATCGATCTATATGAATACTTCGTTAATAAGAATAATCAATAAAGAGGGGGAATCTATTTTGAAATTCATTTGAAAAAAGTGAAGCGATTCGTTGATTAAAAAAAAAACAGTTTGGCATTTAGCACTGATTTGTTCTTTATACATGAATTAGTTAATTTAAATAAATCATTTGATTCAACTTTTTATTATTGTATAGTTGAATCAATCTTGATGATTGATTCAAATAAGCAGGTTATATTGAAACGATTGATAAATTCTGTTTATTTCAATCGATCGTCAAAGACTATGTTTGTTCGAAACTATGGTAAAAAAATTCTGCTTTCTTTTCGAAACGATTGTAAAATTTTTTTTAATATTTATTCGAATTATTTGATTATTTAACTTGACAGAAATCATTTTCCCAATAAAATTTTATATAACTTGTTTAGTTAATCCACTCTTGATTGATTTAAAATAAGCGGGCTATGTTAAAACTACTGATAAAATCTGTTTATTTGAATCGATTGTCAAAGAATCTCTTTGTTCGAAACAATGGGAAAAAATTCTGTTTTCTTTTCGCGACAATTGTGAAAAAAATTGTTTATTCGATTTACTTGATTTTTAAACTTGGCAAGAATTATTTTCCTGATAAAATTATGTAAACTGTTAATATCATTTGTTTACTATCCATAGATTTAAATTTTTTTTTCATGCTTTATAAAATGAATCGGAGGTTCTAATCTGTTTAATCGTGTTAAGAATACGAATCAATCGATTTTAACAAGTTGATTCAAAACAGTTCATTATATTAGTTGATTTTCTTAACAGTTCGCAAAAAATTTTGAAAACGAATCGCGCCATCGATCATTCCACCATGTCATTTTAAATAGCAATCATTGAATCAAATGTTCACATAATTTATCATTCAAATCACCAAATTGAAATGATTCAATGGAATCCAATCACTCTGATTACTCTTTTTGTTCAACTCTAAAAGCACATATGTAACGTTTACGAGGCTTGTTTTTAATGAAATTTGAGAAGTAACAAAAAAATGTCCTTGCTTAAATGTTTGGGTATATCATAAGAGAAATCGATTTCTTAAAGTGTCACTCGACAGATGAAAGTGCTGAGAGTGGGTCAAGGCGCAAGTGTCAAAGCACTCACTCGAGGTTAAGAGATAACAAGCACGCCCGATAAATCCTACTCTATTCTGAAAAAGCAATGCGGAGAAAGTTCTATTTAGGGGCTATTTTGGATTACTCCGGAGTTTTCTATTTGAGGATGGATTATATCTTCCGCTCCTCCTGACAGAACTTAATATTTAAATATTAGCAAGGGGAATATTTATTATTCTGGTTGTTTTATGAAGTATTTTCTTATACTTCATTATTTTTTCTATATCTAAAGTGTTTGGCGTAATGTTTTAATTGCAACGAAAAAAAAATGATTTTATAAATTAACAGATACGAAAGCTACATTAATTTTTTAATCTCTTATTTATGATCAGTTACTGATCAAATAAAGGTGGGTAGTCGTGGAAACTGAAAAATGCCCCGCTATGATTTAGTTACTTCTAAAGCTCGAAAACCTCACAATTACGAACTGATGAAAAAACGTAGAGTCGAAACACTCAGAATATGGTAAAATTTTACCATATTTTTGGCTCAATGGGAGCACAAAATGCTTCGTAATTTTTACCGAAGTGTTTTATAAATGATTTTGATAAAATTAATAATAAAATAAATTTTTTCATATCTTAGAGCAAGGCACAAAAATCATTTATTCGATTAAATTTGCTTTTCAGTTTTGAGTCTTTTACTAAATGTGTGGTCATTAGAACTATCATTTTTAAAACCAGAATTTCCAGAAAATCGTAACCCTATGATCAGAAAAATTACCAAATGAGTGGTTTAAAATTCTATATTTTGATTTTTACTACAAATCTAAGGTGAAGATCTCCGTATCGTTTAAGTTCAGAAATTTGTATTTTCTTTCCGTCAACTAATTTGTTGTTTGTATTTATTGACTTGAATCTTTAGATTTTAAAAAATAATTAAATGACATTATGTTAATTACCTTAATTGAATAATATTTTAAACCGTTTTTTTCCTTGCATTAAAGTTTTTAAAGACTGATTCTTCTAAGTTGATCGTTTGATATTAGTAGTTAGATTTTTTAGATTGCAAAAATAAATAATATATTGTTACGTTAAGCATACAGAAGCGGTTGTTCTGGAAAAGATCTTATTCTTTCTTTAACGAATGCCTAATAGGTAAGGTGCAGAATATCTATATAATTTGCGAAATGAAATTTTTTTTTGGCACTTTAACGTGCTATCTTAGTTTAATTAATGTGCACATCTCCTAGATAATCTGTAAAATAACTTAATTCTTCTAAACTGGTTTTCACTAAGAAATTTAAAAACCACTACTATATAAAAAAAAATGCCTGATAAACGTAAAGCTTATGTTAATGAATTGATATTTAGTTAATTTATTATAGTCAGTGACGTAGAAAAAAATTAGAGAAAAAAATTGGCTCCAATAAGCGACTTAAAGACACTAAAACTTTAAATCTATTACGAAAGTCAATTATGAATAAATGACTGAAGGAAAAAAAAACACTTCATGAAAAATGAAGAATAAAAAAGATTTACAAAAAATATAATAAAGAAGTTTTAATTCATTAAAATTTATATTTCCTTGGCATGTAAGAAAAGAAATTAAAGAATATTCTGTTGGCTAAAAATAAAAATTTTTTGCTTTGGTCTAATTTGCATTTACATTACAAAAAAAGACACGAAAAGGATTTTAAAATATGAATTGATATTTTTAAAATTATTACAAAGCTCACCGGTTGCTTCTTATAAAGTCTGTATTTATAAAAAAAGATAACTTTCTTAATAAATTATATAATTATAAAAATTTTATGTAAATATGTTAAGCGCAATGAAATGAAAAATTATCAACTCTAATTGAACAATAAATATTCCAACTAGAAATATAGTTTGTAAGTCATAATAAGGGGAAATAAATGAGAAATTGTTTTGCTTCTTAATAATACAAAATGATTATCTTATATCATTATGATTGCTCAAATTATAACGAGGCTTTTGTCTGCCTTTAACCGTTTTGATATATTTAAAAATTTTGATCAAAATATCGAGATTTTTTTTCTTTAGCAATATCTTATAACTATCTTATCATTTTTATTTTATTTTATTTCTTCGATCTTTTGTTATTTTTGACATAAACTCAAGCGCGAGCTTGTAATATGATCCCGAGAAATGAGAGAATGAAGAAAATAGCTTTTTTCAAGCAAAAAAAAAAAAAAAAACAAAAAATTGAAAGAAAATTTGTGAATAAAAGCACTAAAAATTAAAATAAATTTTGAGCAAATTAGAATTTCGAAAAAACTCGCTTGAACTTATAAATCTAAACGTCTCTTTCAACACGTCGAATTTCAACTTTCAGTTGTATTTAAGTGGGCTGTAGATCGGCCTGTAGGGTATTTTTTACTCACAAAAGCAATCGATAATTCTTCAACTAATATTCATATGCTATTTTTTTAATACTATTTCATCGTACTCCTTCTACATACCTCCGTAATTTCAAGTTTCTAAATCTTAAAATTTTTTCCTAGCAAATAAAATATATCGTAAACGAAATTTTTTTTTGAAAAAGCATTTAAAATTGCATACATTTTCAAACAAATTGAAATTTAAAGAAAAAAACAACTTATGTGAAGTATTTATTCAAAAATCCCTGAAGCGCGCTACGTGAACGGTTTTAATAACTGGTTTTTTCCCCTTGCCATAATCAACTTCTCCATTTAGGGGTATTTTATCTAGGACTTTGACCCAGGCATCCAAATAGACCTGAAAATTTAAATTTTCAGTTAGTAGACACTAGTTATTTAGTAGCCACCTTGTCGTCAAACCTAATGAGTGAGCCGTAGTGGCTCAGAGGATAGAGCTTTCGCCTTCCAGAACCGGGTTTGAATCTCAGCGATGGCTGATATGTATCAATAACACAAAAGGAACAATTTTTTGTTGTATGAGATTAACAGATACTTTCTATCACTGATTTCATATTTGCAATCGCTTTCTCTCTTCAAGCTACAATTTGTTAATCACATTTTTAAGATAATTCTCTAGAAATTTACAAGTTTAAAAAAGTGATATAAAGCAGGAGGTCACGTAAATGTTGCTACAAACTTGCGATGGGAATTACAGCACATCATCGGGATTAAAATTGCATAGGAACCCATGCCATTCGCCGTTAGGTGCGCTTTTCTATTATCAACTGTCATAATAGGAACATAATAGGGAGTGTCATAATAACTTTTAAGCATGTCATAACAGCAGCAAAAAACATGGAACAAAATTTCGGGGCATAGATTCCTACTCAATTTTAATCTTAATGATGTCCCCCAACTCTCCTAGAAATTTGTCACAACATTTATACGAGCCCCTGTAATATATAACCTTTTTAACCTTGTACATTGTGAGAATAAAAGTATACTAAAAATGTCATTTTGAAAAAATATCAGTAGCTTTAGGAGCAAAACTAATATCAGATTATTAGAATTAACTCCCCAGAGTAATTTTTTCAAAAATCAAAACCTTCTTTTTTTCTCATAAACTTGTAGGAACCTAATTTTTTTTTCTAACTGCATTCAGAGTCAAGATACTTTTTTTCAACGCCGTCTACACATCCCTTGAAACTAAATCTATAATATACACTCGGCTTAATTTAAAAATAATAGTACAAAAAAAGACGTAGATCTCGAATATAGCCTAATAATATTACGTTATTATAAATCATTAAAATACAAAGCCAAAAATATGTCAACAGTTAGATTAAAAATAAAAGATACTTTTCTCATAAATATATTTCTTCTTCAGTTTAAACTTTTATCGCCTCATTATAATGAAACCTTTTCCCGTTTTGTTTCTTAAAAACTCCTGATTTAAACTCCAATTTCTATTCGTTAGAAAAGATGAAGAAGAAAGTTTTTAATATTACACATACAGTAAATTTAGAAGAAGAAAAAAATATTCCTGATTATTTAGAACAAATTTAAAAAAAGAAGTTGCTTTGCAGAGAGTGAGAGAGAAAAATCTAATTTTAGCATACATAACACGTGGCTGAATCTCATGAATACTGCGTTTCAACTTATTTGAGCCCCACGTGACCCCTGGACATCGTTCAAGCTTTCAGCAGCCGTGACGTCATATTTCTTGCGTATTTTTGAAATGCATTTATTTAGTAAATTGACAAAAACTAGAGTAACGTCATCGACTACAACATACCTATTTGAATTTACTAATGTAAAAAAAATAACTAAAATAACTTGGGAATCGTGTAAAATGCAATGCTAAAGAAAGAAAAAAAATGAAACTTTTTTTAGAAAATCAGGATTTGTTTTAAATTGTTATATTAGTCATATGTTTCTGTAAGGTCCAACTTGGAACAAATTTACTCAATTATTTTTGACTGATAATTTTTTATTTTTGGCTATATAAAAATAAGTTTATTTTTACTAACACTGATATCCTATAAATTTCATTGGTACCAATTTGGTTTATAAGCAACTCGTACCCCCCCCCCTTAAATTTTTGTACAGATTTTATTTTTTGCTTAAGTTTTAATTGTTAAGAATTTTAATGATGCCATTTGTTTAATTTAATTTTTTTAAATATTTTTAATGAAAGTCTGCTATTTGGTAGTTTCTAATTTACGAAATAATTAGAACTTATTAGAGAAAATTTATCTGTAAGTGCTAACATTTTAATTCCTAATTTGCCTTATTGGTACAATTGGGAAATTAATAAATTTCACAATAAAAATTTGAAATACAACAAACATTAAGTATCATGAGAATTTTGAAACAAACGAGAAAATACAATATTTTTAAAAGACCGTCTGATGTAGAAATATTAATTTCAAGTTGTCAAGACACTATTTAAAAAAAAAATTATTCTTTTAACAAATATTCTCATTGCTTCTATATTTTCAGTTTTAAAAAACTGAAAATTTATAATGTTTCAATTGTTTACTCAATTTTCTCAAGCTAATTTAAAATCCTAAAATAAAAATAATAATAATGAAGTAAATATTTGACGAAAAATATTTACAAAACTATAAAAGACATTTTTTGCCTACACTTTAGGGACAGATTTAAATGAGCGTGCAGATTTAAATTCATTATAAATGAATTATTTCAGAAAAATAACACGAAATTAAAAAATTTCTTGAAAGACAAATATCAAACACAAAAGAAAAGTGAGCACTGAATCATACAATTAAACATTTTCATATTTGTTTGCAAAGATGTCAATGTTGATTTAGAGCACCTCTAAATTTTACAAAATTTGCAAAAAACTGTTATGAATAGTAATTATTTTTTTAAAATAACTTCATTTCTTTAATGAAGAATAAACTAGCCTGATCACGTTGTGAACTTTTAAAATGTAGAAATCAGGTAATGTGCAGACTTCAGGTATTGTTCAAATTAACTAGGTAATCCGCTAAAATGCGAAAAACATGAAGAAAAAAAATCTCATTACCTGGGTAATCTGCACATTACCTAGACAATCTGCACATTACTGAGACAATCTGAACATTACCTAGACAATCTGCACATTACTCAGATAATTTGCACATTACCTAGTCAATCTGCACATTACCTAGACAATTTGAACATTACTTAGATAATCTGAACATTACCTAGACAATCTGCACATAAGCTAGACAATCTGCACATTACCTAGACAATCTGCACATTACCTATAAAGCACTCGTTAGAGTGAAAACTAGATCTTTGCTTGAACAACAGCAACGTTTCTATATGCTTAAACTAACAAAATATTATTTTTCGCTATCGAAAAATTAAGTCAATACAATGAAGCAATCAACACTTTAGAAAAGAGAAACGACCTTTAAAACTTTAATGAATAAAATAAAATACTTTAAAATTACAATATAAAGAATCAAGCGTTTCTAAATATTATTACAATTAAGAAAAGTAACTAATTAGTTTATAAAATGAGAAAAATAATCCTTTGAACTTTTGCGATACAGTCAATGAACTTATTACCTAGATAAATTATGAAAAACTCTTGATTCGGCACTTTAACGGATTTATTAAGGGTTTTCGCACATAACAACAAATAAACAAACAATGCGCGGTGTGGCGAATCTACTTTTATCGCTCTGGGTGTGATGATCAGAGAGGAGGGCCGGATTACCCATTAGGCCAGACTGGGCCATGGTCTGGGGCCCCCAATGATTAAGGGCCCGCTTAAAAAAAAATTTGAAAATAAATTTTAAAAAAATTAAGAAAAACAATGATTTTTAAAAAAAAAATCGATTTCAAATGTATATTAATAAAATACGATAATTTTTTTGTTCTAAATTAACAAAATCAAGTCAAATTTATTTTATTATTATTTGTTTTTATTTTAAATTTGATTTCTTAATTGAAAAGATATATAAATACTTTTATATTTGAATAAATAAAAAATATACGAGAAAAAAAATTTAATCTGAAGGCCCCAAAAATTTGAATGGCCTAGGGCCCAGCGTGCGCTTACCAGACTTTGCATACCATTAACCACCGCCAATGTTATTTGCGTAATTTTCTTTTGTTTCAGGCTTAGTGAGTTATTTAAAATTAAATGATACTTTATATTTTCATACTGTAACTCATTTCAGATTATAGTATGTTATTTCGAATTGTAACTGGAAAAAGAAATAAGCTTGTCTGGCGAACAGGAGACGCAGTTTCTCATGTAATTATGGTAAAGTGTATAAGAAATTAAGAATAAAAGTTGTCAGTATCGAACAAGACTGTTACGGAAAGAATGAGCAAAACGAGTTGAAACTAAAGTGTGTAAATAGTTCAGGTGGTTCCGCTAGCGATAGCGATCAGAGAGTGAAGTCACAGCAAAATGGTTAAATCTCCCAAAATTTGCCTCACTCTAAAAAAGAAAAAAAAACATGATATTGATAATTCTATCAAACGTAGTCAAAAGTAAACAAGCAACCCTCACTCACTAAATTGCCATTATTTTTATAACGAATAATTTTGCTTTGAAAACTTAAATTTTAAAAAAAGGTAACTTTAATCTGTTGAATATCAAGTTATAATACGTAGATAAAAAAATATATTAAAGACTGTTCATGAAGACATAAACTGTTTTGCTGGGACATAAATAGTTCTGTTCTAAACATTAATTGTTCTGCTTGGACTTAGAATGTCTTCTATTTTACGCAGTGGTTTTAAATGCTTTATGGTTTGTTGGTAGTTTATTTTAATTATAAATCAGATTAAAAGTAATTTAAAATATCTAACACAAAATCACATTACCCCATTTCATGTCATTCCACGGTTATTCTAACGGTCGACAGTTTTTTACTGTTAAAACCACTTTTTCGACACTTTTAAATCATTCTTAGCTTTGTTGCGCCACAAAAACAGTTTTTAATGTCGGCCTTATCTATAAGCTTAGTTTAAAAATGAAATATCAAGAAATATAAAATGTATCAATCGGCAGACTGATCTCTCGGCAATAAAAGTACAGAATGCGAGTTACAACTAAAGGATAAATGGGAGAAATGAAAAACTTTTTTCCTCTCAGATAGGCATTACATAAATTTTCATTTTACGATCATCATTTGATAATTTTTAGGTATACTTTTTCCGGCTACAAAGTTTTCTCACGATTTCTCGGCCATCCAACTATCTTACTTCGCAATCCCCCATTCCTTACGCCACATATGACTGATCCAGTTGACACTTCAACATAATAACCTTACTCCGATCATTTACCCCTTAACGCCCTTAAAAAGATTGTTCTTAAGCAATCCTTTCAGCCCTATCAAGACAAGGGCATACAAAAGAGGCCCCACCACCTGTCGCAATCCACCAGACGACCTTTCACATCTCAGAGTACGATGACTCCCCCAATCTTTCTCAATGCTGTTTTAAAAACAGTGCCCAGTGAGCAGAAAACGGCATTAAAAAAAATGACTGAAGGGTTGGGATGTTGTGTTGCCACACTGTGCCTTAAATTGTCTGCTGCGGGCTAAAAAAGAAAGTTATCGTGGCTTTATTGGGTCAAGGGGATTGTAGAGTCAAAGTCCTGACGAGGCTGTTCACTGATTATTTTGGAATGATGCTGCTCGATTTTTTTTTTAATCGTCTTCCACACTTTCACTTTTAGTTCCACCCTTTGTTTTTCCTTTCGGCGAACTTCTTCATGCTCGACTCTTCTTTGAGGAAAGTTGGGGTTAAAAAAGGCTGTTGCAAGAAATACCCTTTACCCCCTGCAAAGGGGCCCCTTAATGCTGAAGTACATAAATTCTAAAAATGATGAGGTTCTGATAATGTTTTGGAGGGAAAGGGGAGAGATTATTATTTTTTTTTTGCGAAACAAGAAGTAAGAAATCAGGATAAATGAAGGAAAGTTTTCTAAAAATTATTTCATAATAAGAACACGTACAGACGGTTAAAAAATCGTAAGATGTTGCAGGGGCTTAAATAAGGGTGTTCTTCAAAACTTTTTCGACAAGACAAAATCCACAGAGACACTCAGCCCCGAAGCAAAACTACAAGTTTAAACCGTGTATACCATCATGACGTAAAGAGTTATCGGATTTTGAAAATATTATAAAACTTGTTAAACTATGTCTACCAATATGCCGTAAAGAGTTATCCGAATTTTAAAATACTATTAAAGTTTTTTAAACTATGCGCACCATCATGCCGTAAAGTGTTATTTGGGTTAAAAAATATTATTGAACTTGTTAAACAATGCATACCATCATAACGCAAAGAGTTATCTGAAACTTAAAATATTATTAAATTTATTAAACTATGTCATACCATACAGAGTTTTCTGGATTTTAAATTTCTATTATCTTTTAAAAAACTATGTGTACTATCACGCCGTAAAGAGTTATCTGGATTTGAAAACATTGTTAAACTTCTTAAACCATGTCTATCATCATGACGCAAAGAGTAAACTGGGTTATAAAATATTACTAAACTCGTTAAACTATGTATGAAACCATCATGCTGTGAAGAGCCATCAGAATTTTAAAATGTGAAACTTTTTAAACTAAATAGACTATCATACCGTAAAGAGTTATCCGGATTTTAAAATCAACAAGTACTTTAAATATTTGAAATAGTACTAAACTTTTTTAAAATCGCTGATAGTTTCTCTTTCAGAAGAAAATATTCGAAATCAATGACTAATTCTCAATTTATTTGCGGTTTTGTCCAAACAATGCAGCGTTAGAATAACTTATCAAGTAAAAAAAAAAAAACTGTACTCCGTTGCAAGTCAAGAAAAGACCATTGCGATATAGGATTTAAATAATCATTCGCGACTGCATATAGTTCCGTTTTATTTCGTTATCAAATTATACAAATGTGCTTTCAAAACAATATAAAAGCTTTCAAAAATTAAAAACTTTAAGCAGAAATTTAATCAGTGCTATTTTTTACGATTTATATAAAATAAATAGTAAAAAAAGGTTATAGTTTCATCATAGCCTTACTGGAATTCCATACTTGGCGACATAGTTCGAAAAATAAGGAGAACATTCGTTCTTGAAAAAGAAACAACTATATGTCCTAGCAAGATCACTGGATTTGATTGAACCACTAGAAATGGTATACTTATTCTGACACGTTCTTAGAAAATCAAAAGCAAGATAATTTTAACTTTTGATTCTCTGTCGAAGAAAATCGTCTGCAAGAAACAATATTTATTATTCTTTTGTCAGTTTCTTGAAATGCGAATAGAAAGACGTATATTTGTTACGATTTTATAATTTTGTTAATTCTTATTACTTGTTTATTGATTACTGTTGTTAATAACTGTTATTATTAATAAGAAAGCAAGCAAAAAGGATGCTGTGCAACGCCGTTTCAAAAGTTGGCGATATTGATATACGTTCGCACTGAGAGCTTGGCATTCATTTGGAGAGCACTTAGAGGCAAACAGGCTCTCTCCATGTAGATTATAGTTTTTTCTTAACTAGCAACAGAGTATAGTTAACTGACATTTTGTGTTATTTTCATGCTTAGCAGAGAAAGAGCAGTCTAAAAAAAGACAAAATTTAGAGAGTCATAAATAATTGTTACAAACTCACAATAGTTTTAAGAATAGCCTATTATATTTGATAATAATTTCATTGGGCAGCAAAGAACAGCCTGGAGAAGAAGAAAAAATGACTCACAGTAAGCATACCGTGGCAAAAAATGGATTAGTAAAATATTTAAACTATCTTATATGACATATTGTTTTTTTTACTTTATTTAATTACAATTTTTAAATATTTCTGGCGTAATCATGTTAGTTAAAATTCAATAAAGTTATATTGACGTATAAGTCACTAAATAGTAAGGATTAGCCACTTTTATGACTACAAGGAGGTATCGTCCCTATTTGCTCTGCTCACCAACCCTCGTGGTAGATTCACATTTACCATCGTTTCTTATTCTTAAAAGTAGATATTCTTCAGTCCCACAATGAACTGATCTTAAGACCTCGAGATGAATAAACAAGTTTTTGTACGACCATTGATGAAAAGTCATTTTTACAGCAAAAATGTTTTAAAAAATTCTCGTATAAGTTGCTTAAAATTGTAATACTTTCAAAAAATTGAAATTAAAAAAAGAATGTTGTAGGTTTATTAATAAAAATAGCAGTTTCAGCACGCCAAAAATTTTTTTTAATTTTATTCTTATGAACTGTATTTTGGTTCGAATGGTATTTTTAACTTACTAGTTTAACAGTTGATAATTCTCGAACTAAAATGCTAATAAATTTAAAGAAATTTATTCCATCATACTCCTTGTAGATTTATTTATTCTTCTTTGTAATTTCAAGTTTCTAAGTTGTAAGTTCCTACATTGAAAAACCTAGTGTAACATAAGGAATTCGCATAAAAGACTTAAAATTGATTAAATTTGGGACAAATTAGAATTTAAAAAAAATTGTGTTAAATTCATAAACAAAAATAGCTCATTTAACATGTTAAATTTCAACTTTGTAGTTGCATTTCTGTAGCCTGCAGAGCAACCCGCATAGATTTTTTGCTACAAATTTGTTAGCTCATAATTCATAATCATTAGAACAAATTTATTAGTTCATATTAAATCACACTTCCTGTGTATTTTTCTAAGCACAATCGTAATTTCAAGTTTCTAAGTCTTATAGTTTTTACGCAACTAAACACTATGTAACGTAAATTTGAACTTCCACAATAGAGGCGGCAACGACTCTTACAATTTTCTAATTTGGAGAGAAATTTAAAAATAAAAAAAAGCATTTTTAGTTCGAAACATGATAAGGTTCAAGGAATATACAGTTGCGTGCTAAAGTCAGAGACCAGCATATTTTTTTAACATTACTGGCTGTTTAAATGAGAGAAAAACAAATAATTTTTATTTTATTTGTTATTACAACCAAATTAGAACTAAACAAATTATGTATTCATTATTAGTTATAAAAAGAATTTAACACATAAAAACTAAATTAAACTGCAATATTTTTTTTGCAAAAGTCACTGCGCTGATTATAATTTAACCCCTTGACGCGCCGGAGTCCTTTTCATATATATTTTTTGACGCTCTAAATACAAGCAAAAATTTATTTTGGTATTTTTTAATTATAAAATACAGCCTAATAGTTACTAAAAAAGTCTATTAGATTATTGGAACTATATTTGTACTAAAATATAAATTTAAAAAATGTAGTTTGAAAATAAGTTTGTTTTTATTCATGTTCAAACATTTATCACTAAATGAAAGAATTTTCGCAAAGAATAAGTAAATTAAAGAAATGTCAAAGATGAATTATTGTTTCTCTTCGATCTATGTAATTGCAAGTTTGAAAAATTATAGCGAGCCCCGTATCGAAAATTTTACCTTTAACACAGTAAAGGACACCCGTGTTTCATGCTATATTTCATAAATTTAAAATGCCAAATATAACATTTTTCACTAATTTTGACATAATTATGCAAATAAATACAACATAATGAAAAAAGTAAGAAAAATATGTAATAATAAATCTTCTTTAAAGGATTAAAAATAAATACAATTATTTTTATTAAAAAACATAAGTTAAAAAATTAATACAACCGCAGAAAAATGATAAATTACTGTTAAAGGTTTGTAGCGATGTTTCTTATAGTAACCACAGCAACTCAAAATCGCGGCATAGACTCATTAAGTTTATAGATAAGTAGTTGAAATTTTATTCCAGCCTAGTTGCAAACCTTGTGATAATAGGTTTTATTTAAAGATTGATGCCTTCTTCTTACACGACGTTTATCTTTCCTTGTAAACCATACATGGAACTAAGATCGTTAAGATAAATCGACTTGGCCTCTGTAAAACGTCAATATTATTACTTGCAAACCATTGATTCAAAAGCTTTGATGTGTCATTTAGGTCTTTGCTAACACTTGCTGAAACACTGCTGTTGATGACATACGGCATTTTGTTTGCTATACCTCAAAAAAATTATTTTTCAAAATATACTGACATATACAACAACTCATAAAGCCCCCAATTTGCAAAATAGTCTGTGTCCGAGCCGCGATGGTTCAGGGGATAGAGCGTTCGCTTTTCCAATGAGGCGAACCGGCTTCGAATCCCAGTCGATACGAATTCCGCATCCGGCTTGCACCGATCACAGTGCTGACGTGAAATATCCTCAGTGGTAGAGTCCCCTTGCCATCAGGCTAACCGTGGGAGGTTCTTGTGGTCTTCCTCTCCACTTAACGAAAATGCTGGTTGGCTCCATCAAAAAGTCCTCCACGAAGGCAAGTTTCTCTCAATACTCGATCCTGGAGTTCCCTTGTCTTCTGGATTGGGTTCAAAATTACAGGGCTATGGAGTTGATCATTGGTAGTCGCAAACCTATTAAATTGGGTCGGCTGTTCAATAACGGTTACAAAATATAAAATAAAATAGTCTGTGTCCGAAAGACATCTCAAACTTAGCCTTTACTAGGTTTGGACATTTAAATTTAATTTATTCTTGTTGGGCATCGAACATACTTTTTGCTATTACTCTCTAGTTAATTGATTTCATCAGAAAAGCATACTTTTTTTTAAAGATTCTCGTACGTGCAGTTCAAATGATCTAAGGTAAACTGTATTCTAGTCACCCGAATTTCTTTTAATAATTAGTTATCGTCCATGCAATCCAACTCCATAAAAACGTTTTGTAACAGTAGTGCAATTTGAGCTTCCTTGACGTTCTACGTTAATTTAGTTTTCTTATTATGTTGCTTACTTTTTCCTTTGTTTTTCTCGATCAACCTTATTTTCAGACTTTCAATTATAGTCACTTCTATTATTAGTATCCAAGTCATTCACAGATGACTTTCCAAATGATATTAAAGACGGAATTCCATGTGAGAATCAGAATTCATCGTATCATTTTTTTTAAAATTTGATAACGTAACTTAAAATATACGTATCTAACCATGATGAAAGCTTCGTTCATGCAAACTGAATTTTTATGAAGGAGTTTTAATTTGATTTTTAAAAATTATTTTAATTAAATTAAAATCATAATGAGGACGGAGACTCTTGAACATAAAAATAGTGTAGTTATTTTAGTTTTTATGTTCACAAATCTTTATATGTGCAATTATAAATACGGAACAATATAATTTGAATTTGGTTATAATCTATGCATATCTATATGCATGTAATAAAAAACGTATGTGTTAATATTGTCATGCAATGCGTTAAAAAATATATACAAATAGGAAGTATATAAAAGATCTTCTGTAAGCTCTGAAAATACGACATTCAGCATGAAGTTAAATGAGTTTTCTAAACAAATCATGAAGCCTGAGTCACGATGGCTCAAGGGATAGAGCGTTCGACTTCCAATAAGGTGAGCAGGGTTCGAATCCCTGCGAAGGCTGGTCCATGCAAACCCGCATCCGGCTTGCACCGACCACAGTGCTGACGTGAAATATCCTCAGTGGTAAACGGATCATGGGTTAGAGTCCCTTTATCGTCAAGCTAACCGTGGAGGGTTCTCGTGGTCTTCCAATCCATGTAACTCAAATGCGGGTTAGTTCCATCAAAAAATTCTCTACGAAAACAATTTCTCCCAATACTTGATCCAGGCACTCCCTCGTTTTCTGGATTGAGTTCAAATTGATCGACAAAGCTACGGAGTTGAATCTAGGTAGTTGTAAACCTAAAAATTGAGTCTGCTGTTCAGCGACGGTTATAAAATAAAATCATGAAGCCTGAATTTTGATTTTTTTATCATATATTTAAAACAGAGACATTTAAAAAATGGAATTTCCTCATTGGCTTAGCGGAAGCCATGGTTTTAAAATAAATTATAGACTATTCAATTTTGTCACATATTTTAAACATAAAATCAGTGATGTTTGCTAGCTTATAGCTCCAATCGAAGAAGTTGTTTATTGGGCGTTCTGTAATACTTAATAATTTTTTATTCGTTATGCCAGGTTAACTGAACAATCAACGTGATTGCGCAAGCACAGGTGGGCTACGTCACCAAATTAGTTTTCCTAAGGTTATCTGAAACCAAGTGTTTATTATTATTTTTTTATAGTTACACTTTCAAAACGTGTTACAATAAAACTAATGATTGAAAATCAACGCTAATTGAAATAGAAAAAAAAGTTTTGTACTGAGAAGCAAAATTATTGGAGAAAAGGAGCTAATACGTTAAGGATAAACATGGAAAAAACACCAATATTATTAATGATGTCATTGATAAGTAGTTTTAGTAATAGTTACTAAGTGAGGTAAAAAATAATAAGCGATGTACTAAAAGACAAAATTGATAGGGAAATGTTACTAATTGGTTTGTAAGAGTGAATGAACTGCAAAAAACTTGCTTTTGCTTAACATAATAACTTAAAACCACCGGAAAGGGCAACGAATAATAATAACTAAATGAAAAACATTAGAATTATTTTCGCTTTATTATTTGTACCGGTATTTGTCTTACTGTTTTGTGCAAGTTCATTTGTTTAGTTCTGATTTATTGATGTTTATTTTTTCACTTTGTACAAAGAACGGGAATTGAGCTAACAATGAATAAAATAAAAATTATTTGTTTTTCATAACTTTAAACCTGACAAAAGCCGAAAAAAGTTATAAAAATACTCTGGCTGGAGACTTTTGCAGGTCACTGTATTACTAACATAAGGACAATCTGCTAATTTTTTTTATAAGTTTTCACAAAACGAAAATAATTTGAAACATGTTTTGTAAAAGAAAGTTGATTTCAATTTGTTAGAAAACAAACGTATGTCATGAAATATGTATTGAAAGAAAAGCTTTAGTCCAAAGCATGCCAAATTCAGAGAATATATCGATAATATAAAGGGAGATACTTTGTGATTCATTATTATTATTTACAAAGTGAATATTATTAAAACTTATTTCGGAAGTAGGCTTCAATTTGTAAGAAAATAAATATGTAAGTCAAAAAAATGTATTAAAAAATGTAAAAATAATTTTTGTGATGTCCGAAACAATCTTAGTTTTGAGAACATCTCTCAAACATAAGGAAGGAAATTCTGAGAATTTATTTTATTATTTCTTGCAATGCGGAAATCATTTGAAGTTTGTTTGATATTAAAAAAGGGAGTCGATTTATTTGAAAACAAACTTATATATCAAAGAATACTAGTAAAATTTTTTAAACTAAAGCTCATGAGGTCCGAAACAGGCTATGTACAGAGCCTTTGCGAATTTTTAATAATTTTTTACAAAGATTTAATTCATTAAAACTAAAAGTGAGTATCAATTCGTTATAAAATACCACCCATATTTAATTTATAGAAAAAAATTATTTATTTTTAAATAAATTATTTTATTTTCAAAAAATTTATAGAAATTTTTTGAAAGAAGGCTGGTTAAACTTGTGAAGTTCAGAGAAATTGACCTAAGGGCAGGACACTTAATCATTTTTTATTAATTCTTTGTATCCTGGAAATTAGATGAAACTTGTTTTATATTAAAAAATAAATATGTCAATTAGTTAGAAAATATTTATAGGAAATTTTTAAGAAAAGCCTGTTTTGTCCGAAACATACGAAGTTCAGGGAATATTTTTAACATAAGGCAGGACACTTCGTGAATTTTTAGTAATTTTTGCATTCAAACAACCTGCTTTATATAAAAAAAGTTAGAGGCAATATATTCGAAAATATGACACGTAATCTTTATGGAAATAGCAGGCTTTGATATCAGCTCGCTCCGCTCACCAATCCCCGTTTCTTTTTCTTAAATCCCCGTTTCTTCTCGATGTCTTTAAATCATTATGACAGTTTAAATTAAAAACGGTTTTTATCTGTTGTCCATGAGTTCATATCTTTTGACATTAACGGGAATTTTTGAAAAAAAACTGACGCTCATTTTTAATTTTAATCAAGTTTTAAATGAGTTTCTCATTGTGAAAATCTTTAAAGAATTCGCAAAGTAAACTCCATTATTTATAAGCTCTTTACGCATCATGGTTTGGATTAAAAAAATGCTTCTCAAAAAATTTTATTGCATTGATGTTCTCATTATAAAAATTTTTAAATAATTCGCAAAATAAGCTCCATTATGTTAGCTATTTATATGCTTTTTTCGTAGCATGGTTTGTACTAAACAAATGCTTCTTAAAACTTTTGATCCTTTATTCATTTACAACTATGGGTAATTTTGAAAAATTTGACACTTACTTTTTATCTGTAACTAGCTTTAAATGAATTTCTCATTGCAAAAAATTATAAAAAAATTCGCTAAGTGTCCTCCAGTTGTTTAATGGAGTAAGTATACTCGTCATTTAACTGGTTAGTAACAATTTTAGTAGATAATTCGTCACAAGTAATAAGCGTAATTGGATATCTACTCAGACAATCTACGTGTTTTATTTGTTTACTTAGGCGATGAACGATTTTATAGTCTAAGTCTTCCGAAAATAATGCCTACTTAGCAATTTTAGGAGTCAATTGTTTTTAACTCTTTCGGAAAGCCGAACAGTCAGTTTATTTATTTCCCACTAAATAATTTCGAAATTTTTTTAAAGCCTCAATCATCGCCAATGTCTCAAATTCATAACTTGAGTAATTCTCTTCTTGAGGAGTCTCTCTTTTTCTTCTTCTTTTTTTTTACTCATATAGTGTATAGGGTGAAGTTTGTTATCATCGGATTGCTGAAGAAGAAGAATAGCATCATACCCAAATTTACTTGCATCGGTTGCTTAAAAATGTGTAGTAAAGGATTTTCAGAAAGTTTTTTTTTTGTAAGGTTTGGAATCTGCTTGTTGTTCTGGGCCAAAATAAAACACACTTTTTCTGAAGTAAATCACTTAAAATGGTTCAGCAATCAAAGCATAATTAAGAATAAGCTTTCCAAAATATCCAATCAACCCAAGAAAACTCTGCACCTGTTTAGTAGATATAGGTACAGAAAAATGCTGAACAGCTAATGTTTTTTCGAAAAAAGGTTTAACCGTACCGTTCTCAACAATATGACCAAAAAAGTTAATTTTATGCATCAAAAACTTTAATTTCTTTAAGTCAAGTTCTAATCCATATTCGGATGCAGTTTGTAATACTCTTGTTAACATGTGCAGTGCGTCTATTTCTGTTTCTGCGAATAAATTAGTAGATGACTTTGAAGTAAAAAATAGTGTTTTGCATAAATTTGAGAATGATACTTATTTGTTAGTGGTTCCCCCAACTAATGCAAGCTGACATTATTAAAGCCACACATGCCAATGGACATTTTGGTATTAGTAAAACCCTTGATGTACTTAAACAAAGCTTCCATTTTCCGAATCTGAAGAAATGTGTTGAATACGTTGTAAGTAACTGTATTGAATGCATATTAGTAAACAGGAAGGCAGGAAAAAGAGAAGGGTTTTTGAACCCGATCCCTAAAAATAATATTCTCTTAGATACCTAACATATTGATTTCATTGTTCCTATGCCTTCTACCAATAAAAACTGTACACATATTTTCACCGTGGTGGATAAGTTCACTAAGTTTGTCTGGTTTTACCCAACTAAATCAAGGTCAAGTTGAGATGCAACAGGTCACTTTTGGGAACCCTGCACGAGTAATCACTGACAGAGATACCGCGTTTACATACTCAGAATTTGAGGACTTATTGCCAAGATGAAGGTATCGAACAATTGAAAATAACAACAGCCATCCCTCGTGATAATGGACAGGTAGAGATAATGCATAAAATCCTCATACTTATACTGGTTAAACTGTCTATATCAGATCCCACAAATTGGCACAAGCATGTTTCTTCAGAACAGAAAATCATGAACGAGAGTGTCGAGAACTATAAAATTCACGCCTTTCGAGTTACTTTTTAAAGTAAAATGAAAGGTCTGATTTAAAAATAAAAGAAGCACTGGAGGAAGAGATTCTTAGAGCAAGAATCGAAGATCGAAACGAGATGAGAGAAGAAGCAAGGGAGAAAATACAAAAAATTCAGGAGGAGAATTGGAGGAGTTTCAACAAACGTCTGAAATCAGCCCGTGTATACAAGCCAGGTGAACTGGGGCCCATAGCGAGAACTCTATCCGGAACTAGACTGAAACTGCGACCAAAATTCTTTGGCCCTTATAAAATTGATGTCGCTGTTAGTTATACTTATTTTCTTTCTTCATTAGATTTTTAAGTTTAATCGTTAAGTTAATTATTGTCTTTTTTCTTCCCTTGCCCCACAAATCACTACAAGTTATAGGGACTAGCGTCCGAGAATTTGGAAGATCCGAGCTATAAAATAAACGTTTTTTCCATTCGAAATTCCGTGAAGGGGATATAGGGTTGTGCAGCGACAATTAATTCTTATTCTACTCTTGTAAACGAGAAGTTGATAAAAAAAAATAAAAATATTTTACTGTCTTGAATTCTATTACAGTTTTACCGAGAAGGGCAGCCAGCAACTATCTGGATAAAAGTGTGAAAAACTATTGTGGATACAACTTCAGCTCAGTGGAATATACTGTAATATTTGCATATGGTTAGTTGTATATTTTTGCTCCTAGGATTATTTTCTACAAATCGAGTAGAACATTTTATTTTCAAATTGTATAAAAACTCAAAAAAGAAGACCTTCAGAAAGTAGTGGAGGAGTTAGAGACGTAATTGAACCTTCTGACATTATAGCAAAATTGAAAGAAACTATAGAAAGTTGAGAAACTTTTAAAAGGGACATTGACTTTGTTAAAAACTTAATTCGGTATTTGAAGATATATGAATGAAAACGTCAAGATGAGTTAAAAATAACGGAAATGCAACAAATGACTCAAGCGAAACAAAAAGTTGAATTAGAAAAAAATTAAACCAGCTCAAATTGCGAAAGAAATAGAACTACAGGCAGCTAAAAATCAACAATCAGCGTTGAGTTTAAACGTAAATAATGATGAGGATAAAAGCGAAACTATCTCTGAAAATTTAATGAGAAGTATTAAAACCCGTAAAGTACTGTCAAAACCAGAAAACTTTACACTATTTTTCAAATGAATAGGAAATGCATTTAAAAAACAAAAATGTTCCAGATGAACACAAGAGTGAGATTTTAGGTGAAAAAGCACTTTTATACATTAGTGACGAAGAATTAAAAGACTATGAAAAATTAAAATTAATATTACTAAAAGAATATCAACTCACCCCTCAAGAATGTTTACAAAATTTCTGTCATGCCACAAGACATTGTAAGGAAACTCACGTACAATTTGCGTCCAGATTTGCATTTTTGATTATTACTTAAGGCTCAGAAACGTAAATTACTAAATCACTAAGCGATTTGATAGTTTCATATAAATTTTACGGAATATTAGATAAAGAAACTTCAACGCATGTTGAGATACCGATCTTGACAAAACTTGCGATTTTTATTTTACAGAAAAAGGTAAATCCTTGCAATTAACTCAGCCATCAACAAAGTATTCCGAAAACGCATACAAAAGAGACAAGAAGTTATAGGAAATCACACGCAGAATATTTTCCCTCAAACTTTCGATAAAAGAGCACAATGGGAAAAAATATCACACACCTAACTATAAAAATGATAAACCAACAGAAATATCGCAATTGATACATATGTGGATCTAATTTTCATTTCGCGCGTAATGGCATATGCCTTTAAAAAAAAAAGAAAATTTAAAACTTAAGTGTTAATTCCTGTGAAACTCAAAAAGAAGAAATAAATCCGACAAAAATTGACAAACTTTTCCCATTAATGCTTGCAGAGTACAAGAAAAATTTGCGACTATATTCGGGAATAAGATTCAGCTTCAGAAATAATGGTTTTCAAATCTAAACCCGAATGTGTAACTACAGGAAAAATAAGATTAAAAAAGAAACGCATGGGGAATGTAAACTTAATTAATTGTATTGGTTTAAGAGAGCGGCGAAAATGTTAAACTTTCGTATATCAATAAATCACAGATCTAAAAGTAATGTGCTCCTTAGTGACACAAATGAATGAATATATATACATTTATACTGGACCCCAAAAATAAGTTATTTAAAATTCTTTCAAGAGCTAAAAAGAATAAAAAAGTAATAAAAAAACAATGGAAATAAAAAATAATGAAGCATATCAGCTATAATAAGTAAAATAAAGCAAAACAGGTGAAATACTTAAAGTTTAAAAACTGAAATAAATAAACTAAAGTGTAACGCATGAAATAAATAAAACCAAAGTATAACAACTGAAATAGACAAACTAAAATTCAATAACTAAATTAAAAAAAAAAAAAAAAAGCATCTGAAAACTAATGTTTAACTACTGAAGTAAACAAAACAAAGCATAACAGATATAAATTGACCTATAGAAACTTAAACATTTTTAAAATTTCTCATTTAGAAATTAAGCGTTAAAAAAGAATGGAATATAAATTAAAAATACTACCCTGCACGGGTATAAGAAACTATTTCTTACAATTCTTCTTTGGACGAAAATAAAACGATCTGTTGCGCTGATTGACATTTTAACAACAAAACATAAATCTCTAATAATACCCTGATCTCTTGATGACTTAAAAAAAAGTTATAAGGAGGCGTACAAAAAAACATAAATGAAGTTTAAATGAATGTTTTATAAAAGTATCCTTAGATAAGAACACAACTCTCGTTTGAAAATTCCTAAATTGAATCTATTCTGAAAAATGATTCCGAATACAACAAGCGAATTTTAATGACTATCTAGAATAGTAAAAAAAAAAAAAAAAAAGAATGTGAAATACAATTCTTAAAATAAACATATATTTTTTCTCTCATCATTTTATCCCTTTTCCCCCTACAGAAAATAGAACGGTTTCAAGTTTAGTCCGTTTTTTCTCAATCTATAAAAAAACGTTTCCTTTTTTTTCCAGATTCAACAGGTCTACCATCAATCGCCTCGTGATATTTGAACACGTGGAGTTCTATCGATCTATTTACTGAGTTGTTGTGCTATACATCTTCCCTGCATCCCCCCCCTAGTTGAGAAAAAAGGAGTAATTAATGCTTTCTTTTCAGGAAAAAATTGTTCCGCTGTATTCGTATTATTTCATGCAAAAAATAGATGAGAAATGAGAGAGCTAGATTGTTTTTCGGACACAACATCGAACTTTTATAGGCAAATAATAATTTTGTTTGGAAAAGGGATATTCAAATTAAAAGATAGGATGAATTCTAGGAAAATTGAATCGATCATTTGTTGAATTCTAGACTCGTGTCGTCTTGACGTCACGGCAAAAAGTCAACGACGAGTTGGGGAAAGGGATGGAGCGCCTACGCAACCCAAGGTTGAGGCTGTTACGTAATCGAAACGTTTGACACGTGCAGGAAAGAGTCTGCCGGCAGTTGGCTATTAAGCTACCTAATTGGCGCACTTGGCAATCACAAATCGGAATTTTCTAGAAAAGGATTAAAAAGGGTGAAAACGGAAGAGCGCTTCCTTTGAGAGAATGAATACTGTTACGGGTACTGTTCGTAAAAAGGTGGGGTTGCTGTTTATTTTTGTGTAGTGTTCTGCTACGACAAAGAAATTCGTAACTTTCAATCCATTTTTATTTTTGTTGGTTGCTTTTAATTTACGTAATCGCAATTGTTAGTTAATAGACATGTCATCTAACGTTTAATTGTTTTGAAATAGCAATTATATAATCACACTTACAAAACCAGAATTATATAACAAGTTTAAGACTGCACAGATAATTACAGTTCTATGACATTTAAAATAAACGATGGCGTAATTTTTGATAACATTTCAAAAAGTAACCATGTAACACAAAATTTGGTTTCTCAATTGTTTGAAATATTACTTAAGCACCTGAAGGGGGTGGAGTTTGCAATTTGCTTATTTTTGCCTCGCAAAGTGGAAGAGTGATATGAGCGATGCTTACGTAAGATCTTCTAATTTTTCGATCTTTTTTAAATTCGAAAAAAACGCAACGAAAAAATTTGGATAAAATTTCACTTGGAAAATTTTTATATATGAAATAAAATTATACTTTGGGGAAAAAATTAAAACAAACAATTTCTTCGAGAAGTTTTAAAATGTTCTGAAATTCTTTAAAACATATATTTTGGTTTTTGAAAAGCTAATGTGTTTTTTTAGAAATTTAATTTTAAAATTAGATTTCTACATTAAATAAAAGGTAAAAAACAGGGATTGTTTTTGCAACTTTCTTACGTAAGCATAGGAGGGATGTGAGATTTCCTTAATTTTGCTGACAAGGAAAGAGGAGTCCAAAATTGCCATAAACATGCTTATGTACTATTTAAAAGGCTCCATTGATTTGTATAAAAGATGTGTTAAATTCAGTTATGAAAAAAGAAGAAGCCATCCACAAATGATGTCCCATTTGGAAATAAGATAGGGGGTTTAAGAAATTGTAACAAAGAGGTGGAATGATAAAAATTGTGACAATGCATATATTTCTTAAAATAAAAACAAATAAAATATTTTTACATTTCTGGTTTTGGTATCTTTTTTGTTTTATCTTTTTTGACAAAATAAGCATTCCATAACATGCTATCATTGCTATTTTGCTCTCAAATTTGATTAAAATATAGGGTAAACTAACCAGTGAAGGAGCACTTAAGCTTCGCTTGCCTTCTAAAAATTCATATTAATTTCAATATTCGTAATTTTAGTTAAATGACAGTGTCAACATATTTGTTACTAATTGCAAATTATGTAAAAAAATTGTAGAGAACTTACATAATATTGTTTTAAAGTTTTGGAGGTTCAAATAACAAGTAGTAAGAAGACCAAGTGAAGAAACAGCTCTTACCAGTGAATGAACACCCAGTAAAGGACCACTTAATTTTGGTTATTTTTTAATGCTCCTTATGAATTTATAAGCCATACAAATATTTAAAAACAAGTCTATTCTTTAAGTTATAACATATAATTACTTGGAATATGTTAATTTTTTTTTGTAATCATGAATTGAAACAACATATTAACACATACTGTTCATTCACTGAGAAATCTATGCCCAGTAAAGGAGCATGCCTGTTCCCACACTGGTTAGAAGTTGTTTTTCGTATTTTTAACATACTTTTGATGCGGAACATCACTAAAGGTACAAGAAAATTAAAGTTTATCTTTTATTTTTATCAACTTAGAAAAAAACCCAGTAAAGGAACACTTGTTCCTTCACTGGTTTTTCATCGTTTGGTGATCCAGTGAATAAACACCCCCTTATCTCAGTACTTTATTATGCTATGATGTTTTTAAAAAAAATAAAACGTAACTTCAATAACTAAATTTTGAATTATCTTTTTCAGAGGGATAAATATAAGACTGTTACATGCAATTAATTCCACTTCAAACATATAAATACAAACACTCACCTTATAATTTTTTCAAAGAAGCAAGGTGTTGTAGAGATAATAACAAATTCAAAAATTTTTTCAGAGAAGTCTATTTGACCAGGTAATCCAAAACATTGCTAGATGACTTCCTATTGTTTGGCAGTAAGCTATTGTTACCAATCAATCTAAAGAAAAACTTTCAAATTCTTATTTTTAATCAATATATATGAAATGTTCCTTCACTGGTTGGTTTACCCTATAACTAGAAGTTTAGAAATAAATTTTAAAATATGATCAATAACAATTTTGTTTCTGAATAGCTGATATATGTAATATATCGTGACATTTTGCAAGGGGTATGGGGAAGTGTGACATAAAGGAAGAGGGATCGAAATATTAAAACAAAAAAAAATGTGACATGAATTATAGATGGCCTCAAAACTAAATTGCAAAATATGCAATTTTCAAAATTTGTTTCTTGGAATTATTACATTGTTTTCGACTAAATACCGTGCGTATATTTCTAATATCAATTTTCTTCCAAAAACTTCAACTGACCTGGGATCAGCTAGCTCCTTCAACTTTTAGAAAGTAAACAATCGTTTGTTTGATGGTTCACTTTAGCACGATCTAGTTCATTGTTTTCACATGCTGTCATTAATCTTTAATTAATAACAACTCATTTATCAATTCGCGATCGCAACGAACTATAGGGGGCGTTGTTGTATGAGACGCTTACCTGCGATTTCCATATGAACCGTCATTCAGTTACTCTGGAGACGTCGTTAATGTAGCGTGTAGCATTGCAACGTTCCTTCTTTAATGTGGCTTATTAAATTTAAAAAAGAAAAATGCTTGATATTCTTTCTTGTACAACCGAAAACAAAATGGTATCTCTTTTTATTAGAGAAGGAATATCCAAAACACATCGGAAAAATATTTGTACATTAACAGAAAAAAATAAGTATATACTTATAAGAGTTAAAACCTAATGCCCGAGAAATAGTATTACTAAATTTAATGATATAACATGAAAGGCCCATTTAAACTTTACATTCTATAGGTTTAAGAATCATATTAGTTCAAAAATTAAAATGAACAAAAAGTATACATAAGCCTCATAATTTTATGAAATTTAATTTTGTAAACAACGCTTTTTGACAACAATTTTTATCAAAAAATTTCAAGTTTCAATAAAAATCATTATTTAGAAACTAAGAAACATAAAATAAAGAATGCTGACGAAACAAAAACAAAAAAACAATTCTTTTTTGTCGCCATTTTTAGTGCTACGAATATTCGTCTTTGGGATTTGCCAAAAACAAAACAAGATGCAATTTTATTTTTTCAGGAGGGAAATATTTTACCGAAGAAACGAAAATGTACCAATTCCCACAACATAAAACTTTATCTTGGCAAACGTACGTTTTGGAAATGTTATTTCATTTGGAATCTTATTCATCAGAGTTCATATGGCGATATGATTGTTTTGAATCTATGCTAAACTCTATATCGGCTCATTTTCCACCGAAATCCAATTAACTATTTTGATTTTAAATAAAGTGTTTTATTTTATGAACTGTCGCAAAAATTTTAAGTGTAGATTGGCGGCACTTAAAAACCGCCAAATCTGTAGCGGCGGTGGCGTTAATACGTCGTAAGTACCGAATTTTTATTCCATACTTTTCTGAATCATATTATTTCAAACATTGGAATATACAAGAAGTATACATAAACACATAATGTTATACCATTTAATTTTTCAAAAGTATTTTGAGAACAATTTTTATCAAAAAATTATAAACTAAAAAAAGGAAAATAAAGAATTCTTAGGATAAAAAAAAACGATTTTAAGAATTATTAACATTGAAATAAAAACTTTCATATTGTTTCTTTTTTTATTATTCTTATAGTTCTTAATCAGACGTAAAAAACCATTCTGTAGAGAACCATCATCAAATGAAAAAAAAAATATTTACAAGCAAATTTTTTATTGTAAAAATCATTGCACTTACCTGATTTATGATTCCCGGAGAATTCCAAAATGATAAGTTCCTTGTTTGAAAACTTTATTCTCAAATAATAGATACATAGTTTATACCTTCATTACTTTTAGATAACATACTACACAGCAAAATTTTATAATTGATATAAATTTGAATATGTAGCTAAAAACAGAATAGCTGAATTCTAGTTGAACTTATTCTTTCAAAATTAAAAAAAACTTACCAAGAAAACGATTTAAATTAATTAAGAATCAGCACAAATGGCACTATTTCAAGTAACTTGGATAATTTTTTATTGTTGTTTTCCGAATTATATGGATACAGAAATATATACTATTCTATAACGAAGAAGAATATGCTATAACTATTACAATTCTGTATGTTCTGAATTCATATTTATTCACTGGAATGACGAAAGCAATGTTGACTTCACTTTAATTCGTAATGAATTGAAGACAGAAGAAATGCATTTTACCTTAATACACACATCTGTAACAGTATCCGAAATCGAAAGTCATCAGTTGCAAGTTTGTTGATAATAGAAATAAAAAATTATTGAGGAATTTTTCTTCAAATGTTTGGCGTGTTCTATTCCTGAAAGATTTACTAATATTCTGGAGATTTTTTTCAAGTTCTTCGGCCTTTTCCTTAGGGAAATTTTGTTTCTTATTTGCTGCTAAAAAATGGCGTCTGATTCAGTCAATGACTTTGATGGAACTAAATGAAAACGTGATAAATTAATGTCCGATATTTACAGGCTCCCGCTAGACGGCGTACTCGAGCGTTGCGATCGCGAATAATAATTCATTTGTCAATATTTTAAATAATTCTATAAAAAAAGTTAAAATCTTTAAGAATAAAAAACAATTCACGATTTTTAGAAAGTTAATTTGAATCTGGTTTGATCGTTCTGCTCAAAATGCACTCATCGAATTGTCAGTTTCTAATTGAGAATATTAATTTTTGTTTCGATGAAAAAGTTACATTAACAAATACTATCTGTGCAGCTTTGGAAGATAATTTGTATTAAAATTAAAAGTTTTTGTTCTTATATGTTTTCGAACGATTTCGTGAAAACATCTAGAAGCGACCTTCAAATTAACTTAATTAACTTTTTCTAAACATGAGACATTTTTTTGAACATAATTTTTTCTGAGCTTGTCTGCGTTTAATTTCTAAAGAAAATTTCATAAAAACGAAACTAAAAGTCAATGCACCTACTATAATCAAAATGAAGTTTAAAACTGTAAAGCGCCCATAAGAAGGTTTTAATTTTTTGCAATCGATGCAGGTAATGCAATAATGACATCAAAGAGAATTGTAGCTTAAGTATTAAGTATCTTACAAAACCTTCAGAAAATTTAGGCATAATGTTGAAAAAATTGGTACTTAAAATTGGTAATGTTGAAAACTTTACGGAAACACGAAATCAAATTCACCAGAAATTTAAAATGTTTTTTTTAGTATGGAAAAAACCCAAGAGTCTTGGTGAATAAACCTGGAATATCGAATTTGTTGTGAATTTTGAAGTAAATTAAAACCTGACAAGAAATTGAGAGATTAATGTATGCAATTTGGCAGCTGCATTAAAAAAAGAGTAACATTTGAACAACTTATTTAATTTATTTCTATTTAATTGCAGTGGTTTTTTAATGAATTCTTTTTCGAAATATCTCACTTACATAATGAAACAATATTTTATTAAAAGTCAAATTTAAATTCAATATTTTTTGGTTTATTAATATATTTTGAAAACTTTATTTTAAAAAATTTACTTAGTGTTACTTAGAAATTAAACCCTTTTTTGTAATAAAAAAATTATTTAAGAATAGATTATGATTAATAAAAAAAGGAATTTCATATTTTTATAAATTGCTACTTATGCTGAAAGATGCGATCACGTAGATTTGAATGTTTTTGGGAATAATAATAATAAAAAAAACAAGAATTTTCCAAATTATCTTTCCAAATTTCCCTTTTGCCACCCTTGACTATTCCTTTGCAAACAAAACTATTCCCTGCGGCTTTTCTTTTCTAACATTCGCCTAAAAAAGCAACGTATTTTTTTAAAATTTTATTACTCACGTTTCTTCTTTTTTAAAAAAACAAACAAACATACATTTTGTTTATTTAAATTGTTGTTCTCTTTTAACTCGATATATATATATATATATATATATATATATATATATATATATATATATATATATATATATATATATATATATATATATATATATATATATATATATATATATATATATATATATATATATATATATATATATATATATATATATATATATATATATATATATATATATATATATATATATATATATATATATATATATATATATAGTCGAACCTCGATTTCACGAATTTTTCGATATGTCGAAGAAAAAAAAATTCTCTTCAAATTTCCTATATACTCAATGTTAAAAAAAACTTGATTTCACGAATTTTTGTTTCAAATATATCGTTAGCTTGAATCTTCTTTCCATAAATAGAGTAGATTTTTTTTCTAAAATTAAAAAAACATTCCAAAAAAAAAAATTAAGAATAGCTGACAAGGCATGGAATGATATGTCTTCTCTACGATAATGAATGGCTTCAAGAAGTCTGGATTCATAAAAGATCACGAAAGTAGTCAAACAATCAATACCGTTAATTCTGCTGAAAACTACACCGCGAATGATTGGAACAGATTGACCGGACTCATGAAGCTTGATGACATGGAATTTCATGACTTTGTAATCGTAGATGATGCAGTAATAGTGTGTGGTCAGTGGGATGACAATGATATCATCGCTCAAACGAAAGCTTGTTGTGAACTATCAGAAGAAGAGGATGAGGAAATCGAAGATTTACCGCCCAATGTTACTAACAAACAAGCTCTTTCTGCAGTGGACACTGTAAGGAGATTTATTGAGAGGCTGCCGTATATGTCAGAAGAGACATTTAAAGCTATAGTCCACTTAGAAGACTTTCTCACGCATCTCTAAAGCAAACAACAATTGAATCTTTTTTTTTTAAAATGAAAGTGTAAAAAGTGTTTTTAGAATAAATGTGGAATAGTAAATAAGGTATGTAAAGAGCATTTTTCTTTATTCTACCATCGATAACATGCGATTTTCGATCATTCGAATTTTCAATATCTCGGAATTTTTTCTGCTCTCCCTTCAAGTTCGAGATATCGAGGTTTCTATGAACTTGCATATTGTGCGCATGCGTAGTTAGTAAAATTTAATAAATCATATACTACATTACATTTGCATTTGACTTTGATCTTGAAGATAGAGGCCTTCTCTCCATCGAATAATTCTACTTCTACTTTGATTTTCAATGTTTCTGTAAATAATCTTCATCTGACTAGCTATTGTTTCTAGTTTATTTTTTGGGGGCATAAGGTTATTTGTGACATTTTGCTATAAGCCAGCAGAAACTGCTCCTGCACTGACTGCTTGGTAATGTCACTAAAAATATGGTAATGTCACTATAAAGTGGCTTCCATTGTGTCAGTGTTTTTTCCAGTATTTTAATTTGAGAATTTTTACATAAAATATTAAGATTTATCGAGCAATATTAATTTTTAATTGAGTATTGGAAGATATTGTTGGATTGTTAAAAATTTTTTTAAAACTATAAATTTTGGATACTGATAATTTTTTTAAATTTTCCTTTTTAAAAAAATTAGATTTTTAGCATTCTTTTCTTTAAATTAAAAACAGTTTTCTTGTTGTTTCTTTTTATTGTTTTTTTGTGTTTATCGTATTTCATGGGTTAAATTTTCTTTTTTTAGCAGCCATTTTAGTTTTTAAATTTTACAGTAAGTTTGTTTTAACAAACAATATGCTATTGTCATGAGAATACATATTTCCTGAAAAATTTAGTAGAATGATAATATGCATCTAGCTTTCACTTAATCTGCTTTATTGAAACAAACCATAAGAAAGAGTTTTGTCACGTGATATTCCGTGGTCCGGCCACGAACAGCAGCGAATCTGTATCTTTTATGCTTACATTATATCTCTTGATGCTTTATCTGGACTTAATATAATTCTAACTAGTTATGCTACGCATCTAACGGAAATTACTATAATCGAACAAAAAATACCAGATTTGTTCAGAAAAAAATTCATATTGACTCAATTTTCAGGAATGAGGGAATGAATATTTTTCGTTCACACGAAATACGACAATTTACAGTCTCTTGCTTCAAGATCTAATACTATACTACTAAATAAACTTTTTTTTAAAAATTTCAATAAATAGCATTGATGTTAGTATTTTAAAATACCTTGTACTAGCATTGGCTGTTTTGTATGTTTAAAAAATTTAATTAAATTTTAAAATGTCATTTTCCTGGTATGGCACAAACAATGTTTCGAATAATAACTAGCTTCAAAACATCCCATAAATTTTTTTTATCTCAACCGTTGCATTTCTAGAATATATGCGGTTAGTATTATTTACAAAAACTTTGTTGAAAATAATTTTTTCTGTCAATAATTTGTTTGTCACAAGAAAAATCTGTCATTTTCCTGGCTACTTTTATTTAGTGATTTATAACCAAAATAGATAGAGCCAGCAATCAATATCTTATGTTAATAGATTGATTAGAACCATCCTATTATTACCATCCATTATTACCATCCTATCTGAACATGTCTTATTGCATGAATAAAGTACCAACTTTCTGGTTCAAAACCTATTTCAAAAATTTTTTCAAGGTGAGTAGGTTTTTATATAGTCATTTTCCTGTCTTTTTGAAATCATAATAACATAAACTGCATAGATTTTCCTGAGTCATTTCAAGAAATCTGAACTTTCATTTCAAGAAGAGTTTTCAGCGGAATGTAAATATCTTAGGCCGAAATGTTAAGTTAAATGCAAATTGTCATTTTCCTGACTTATGAATGCCAGGACATTGAAACAGTTACCAAAATTTTTTTTAAACAGTTGAATGTAAAGAGAGAAAGGAAATATTAACCTAATACCAAGTTTATGTAAGATTGTAACACGCTTGAATGTAATCAAAGTTTTTTTTTCTTCATTTGGTGATTGATTATTATACACAATTTTATTCTGTGCATATCAGCGACAAAAGCATTTTTGATTCTTTCTACAGTGGATAAGAGAATTAATTTAAGCAATTCATGTTCCATCTAACGCAAAGGCTCAAGTTGAATTACTTACTATTAGCTTAAAATGACTGTTTTTTAAATTTCTAAGCTAATATGTCATTTTCCTGTCATTCAAAATTTGGAGAATTTCTATTTTTTTTTTCCTCGAGCAAATATCAATAAATAAACTACACTGCTGTCTGTAAGATATTAATAAATGTAACTAAATAAATATACAAAAAAAATTAGATTATTTTGAAGAGTTTAAATTTGAAGAAATTTTTTATTTGAATTGTCACGTTTCCAAAACCCATATATATATATATATATATATATATATATATATATATATATATATATATATATATATATATATATATATATATATATATATATATATATATATATATATATATATATATATATGTAACATAAAAAGCTTTTATTAATCTTTTTATGTTAGTTTCTTTGCTATGAAACAACTCCTACTTTATTCCTAATTAATTATTCTATTCCAAATTCTTTCTCACACTTTTAAAAGCCACATCCTGTTCTTAAATCTATTTTTGGCTCAACTATGCATTTAATTAAGAGCAGGACATATCTCCCTATGCTCTGTGTGGGAAACGTTAGATTTCTTTCATAAACCAATAGTAATCCGTATCACTTCCCTTTTCCCCTCAAATATAACAAAATAGAGGGAAATTCCTTTGCTACTTTCCCTAGGATATAAACTTAAGCACACAGTTTTTGAGTGCGAATTTGAGCTCCGCCTTTGCTAGAAAATGTCTTAAATATACTAAGTGAAGTTAATAAAATATTTTTTGCCTTCCAACTGCTATCTGCGTGGCCTAACATCACTCACCATGACTGCTACCCTTTCAAGCCTTGCAGGATAAATTTTGCAGTTGGTTTGGCACTTTTTTTTTTTCACTGGCTCCATTAAAAAAAAAAATGCTTTTTTCAAATAAGTAAAAACTATATAAATATAAAAGGAAAGAAGAAAATAATGGAATGAAGTTTTAGGAGATGCCGGCGTTGCTCGTGAAACAGATATCCTGACTAAAAGAATGAGAATTTCGGGACCTTCCTTCATAATGGGTCCAGACGTTGCCTCTACACCGTTGTACCGGAATCGCCGTTAAAGAATTGATGTCTTCGCTGTTTTGGTTTCGTTTTCGCCTACCGTGTGGTGTGTTACCATCAACAATTAGCTTCTTGCGGATTTACAGCAAGTGCTTGCTGTGTTGCCCTACTTGTTTGCTGCTTGTCGGTCTCATTGAGGATTGATAAAGGTTCAGCATATGATCGAATTGATTTCGTTTTCTGGCGATTTTCTCGGGTGTTCTGTGTTTCCTTGAACGGAAGATGACCAAAAATGTGATCTCAAGTGGTAGCTATGATTCCGCTCGCGTGTGCGCGTGATTCATCAAATATTAGAAGTGATTTATTGGTGATTAATTACAGATGTGATTGGTATTTACTCTCAAAAGTTTAAGTTTTTAAACGTGAATACTTTTGAATCATTTACGCTCATATATTGAAATAGGAACATATAATTTTATGTTTATTGTTCCAAATATTTATTCCGGTAATATTATATTTATCTATTAATATTTATATTTTGATAATAGTTCCATTTATTGATGCTATTATTCAATGGTTTATAATATTATTTGTTTAAATTAAATAATGATATTAAAATTTAGTGCTATCACATATTTTTTTTTCCACTTTTGATTCAGTATGATTATAGTTTTAATTATTATTTAAGGAATCACTTTTTATATTGCATTATATATCACAGTGTATATTATATTGATTGTAGAAGTAAAATTTAAATTTTTATTTTATTATGGTGTTTAAAAAAGCAAAATATGTGCTATTCATAAATTTAAATTTTTTTTTCCTTCTAAATGTTATATTTAATTATGAAAATTTATTTTTGTTATTTGAATGCGGAGTGGAAAAAATTACAAATTAAAGATGGTAATCAAAAATAGTGCAACAAATACAAAATTAAATTTTAAATGAAGGTTCAGGCAATCCCATTAACAGATCAAGTTTATATGAGAAAGAGTCAAACCCAACATAAAGTGACCAAACCACGAATTGACAATGAATAGTATCCGGATACACTCAAAATACATTCAAAATAAAAATAATAAAAGTAACAACTACCCGATGGTGACTAAGAAAACTATCTTGTTAAATACTAACACAGGTGGTACTTTAAAAATAAACCCAACAAATATTTTCGAAAAGGTATGTGTCCAAAAAGAAAAAAAAATAGATAAATGAAAACAAACAAAAAGTAATTTGCAAATTAACCTAACTTGCACTTCAAATTAAAAATCAAGAAAATAGCAAAGTCAGTCAAATTTTTAAAAAAAAACTGATTTACCTAATACCATATTGAATTTGAAAGCTTTGTTTTGGATTTCAATTCATAATGAATTGTGTTAAACGGGTTGTAATGTAAATTCTGAGAAGACTGATCACCTTTTCTGATTCTAAAAGCAATTTGTTCTCACACATTTTTTTTTCCTGAAATCCTGGTTAATGTTTGCAATAAAAAAAAAAAAAACCAAAAAATAAAGGAAGAAAATAAAAATTTGGGCATAAAAAAAAGAAGAATAGTAAAAAGAAAAATGTTGACAAAGTAAGTTTAAAGAAAAATAAAACAAAAGATAGACTGAAAATAAAGATTTAAATAGCAAAACTGAAAAAATCTTGAATTATCAAGTGTTTTTGAGACTGATTGTGATAATGTGGGGCCGCATTGACAAAATCATGTTGACGGAATTATGCAAATTCAAGATAATGAAAAAAAAAAAAAAACTTCCAGCTTCAGGAATTTTAAGAAATTTTTCAGATATTTTTGCTAAAAATAAATAGTTTATAGAGACCATAAAATTTTAACCTCAAAGGGTAAAATAACCATCAAGTTTACCAGTGTCAAACTTTTTATTCTCTCATTGAAATAAAAATACTGAAGTCTTAAACTTCAGATTAAAGACCATTGTGTCAAAAAAATTTTTATATTTTATATTGAAAATTTTTTTGATAAAAAGTGTCAATTTGTATTTTTATATCTCATATCACTTGCATTTTCATATTTTTGTATCTTTCTTGTTATTGAATATGAATATTTACATCTTTTAGGAAATTTTTATAGATTTTCTTGTCTTAAGTGAAAAGTTTATTTTAATTGTGTTAGTATGAGGAATAACTTTATTTACTGTGATTATAAAGAAGGACTGAAAAAACTTAATCACAAAAAATTTTTGAAAATGGAGATCTAACACTTCATTTCGATAGTAGCGCTACTTCAAATTTTTTTTTCTTCCTCTAACACTGTATAAAAATTTTTTTACATAGTGTGCAAATGTGTTTTTTTTTCATTATAATTCATGTTACTTTATATCTTGTTGATATTACAAATATTAGTATTAAATTATTTAATTGTGTCATCATAAGGAAAGTTTTGCAAAGGGATAATTTTAAAAATTTTTAGATATTAGTCAAAATTGTTCGGCGAGGGGGGATGTAACATAAAAAGCTTTTATTAATCTTTTTATGTTAGTTTCTTTGCTATGAAACAACTCCTACTTTATTCCTAATTAATTATTCTATTCCAAATTCTTTCTCACACTTTTAAAAGCCACATCCTGTTCTTAAATCTATTTTTGGCTCAACTATGCATTTAATTAAGAGCAGGACATATCTCCCTATGCTCTGTGTGGAAAACGTTAGACTTCTTTCATAAACCAATAGTAATCCGTATCACTTCCCTTTTCCCCTCAAATATAACAAAATAGAGGGAAATTCCTTTGCTACTTTCCCTAGGATAAAAACTTAAGCACACAGTTTTTGAGTGCGAATTTGAGCTCCGCCTTTGCTAGAAAATGTCTTAAATATACTAAGTGAAGTTAATAAAATATTTTTTGCCTTCCAACTGCTATCTGCGTGGCCTAACATCACTCTCCATGACTGCTACCATTTCATATATATATATATATATATATATATATATATATATATATATATATATATATATATATATATATGGGGACGGCATGAGTGGTCGTCTTAAATAAAAGACACGTTCTTAAACAAAAACATGTATATTGAAGATTAAATTTACACAAGGAAGGACGATTAACAATTAACGATTAAATAACAAAAAAATAATAAATGAGAGTTCGTCTAAAAGTTTTGTATAACTCCTCTTTGGAGTGCATATCATCACGTCTTTTCCGGTCCGTTCCCCTCCCGCTCTTCTCTGGGAAATCCCCCACTGCTTCCTCGTCGTGCACAGGGATGAGCTTTCAGCTTGCATTGACTGGCGGGACTTCTAGCTTACGGATCTGAGAACTGATATCGGGTTACAGCACAGGAACTGGCACCACAGACAATGGCGTGCCAGCCGGGGGGCAGAGGGGGCAGTCGCCCCTCTGAAATTTCTGGGAGGGGGCAAATAATATGTTTCGCCCCTCCTGAAATTTAAACATTCAAGAAAATAAAATCAAGTAAAATTCCAATTAAAAAATAGTAAAAACGTAAATTTTTTGAAAAAAAAAACATTTTAAATTGAACTTTAAAGCTATTTTCCTCTGAAATTAAAGTAAGAGCTTATAATAAATATAAAGACAAGACACTTTTTTTCAACTTAGAAGCTATTTTTCAAAAAGAAAACTTTATTTTCCTCTGATATTTAAGAAAAGGGCGAATAATGCGTTTCGCCCCTTCTGAAATTTGGACATTCACAAAAATGAAGTCAATTTAAATTAGTAAACTTAGAGGAAAAAAAACTTTTTTTCCCCAACTAAATTGAGGTGGCGAGAGGTAAATTAATTTAATTGAGGGAGCGATTTAATAAATTAATTTAATTTTAATTGAGAGGGCGAATAATGCGTTTCGCCCCTTCTGAAACTTAGACATTCACAAAAATGAAGTCAAATTATATATTAGTAAACTTAGAGGGGAAAAAAAACCTTATTTTTTTCAACTAAATTGAGGGGTTGAATTAATAAATTAATTTAATTTAATTGAGGGGCGAATGATGTGCTTCGCCCTTTCTGAAATTAGCCATTCGTGAAAATAAAGTTGGATTGGTAGTTTTAGAAAAAAAAGGAACTTTTTTAAATTTAAAAAAAAAAATTATTTTCTTCTGAAATTTAATTGAGGGAGCAAATAGTGTGCTTAGCCCCTTTTGAAATTTAGACATTAGTGACTAAGTCAAGCAAAGAAAAAAAAGGAACCATTTCTTTTTCTACTTTAAAATTATTTTCGAAATCAAAATTTTTATTTTACTGCGACTTTAAGTTGAGGAGGCGAACAATGTGCCATTCGTGAAAATAAAGTTAAGTTAAATGAGTAATTTTAGAAAAAAAAACTTTTTTTCAACTTCAAAGTTGTTGTTTTTTTTGAAAACGAAAACACTATTTATTCTGAAATTTAATTGAGGGGGAGAATAGTGTGCTTAGCCCCTTATGAAATTTAGACATTCATGAGAATGAAGCTAAATTAAATTGGTAACTTTTTAAAAAGTCTAATTTTTTTCTATTGTGAAGCTATTTTTAAAATATAAAATTTCATTTTCCTCTGAAATTTAATTGAAAGTCGGAGAATAATATGCTTCGCTCTTTCTGAAATTTATCCATTCGTGAAAATAATGTCAAGTTAAATTGATAACTTTAGAAAAAAACCCCCATTTTTTCTACTTTTAAGTTATTTTCGAAATCAAAAACTTTATTTAATAGTGAATTTAAATTGAGGGGGTGAATAATGTGCTTCGCCCCTTCTGAAATTTAGCAAGTCGTGAAAATAAAGTTAAGCTAAATTGGAAATTTTAGAAAAAAAGTACTATTTATTTCTACTTTAAAGCAATTTTCAAAATCAAAAATTTTATTGAAGGGCGAATAATATCTTTTGCCCCTTCTGAAATTTAGACATTCGTGAAAATAAAATTCAGTTTAATTGGTAATTTTAGAAAAAAGAAGCTGTTTTTTTCTTAAGGCAAAGACTTTTTTTTACATACGAGTATTTTCTATATACGTAATTAAACGAAAAAAAACAATTTTAAAAACAAAATACTTCTTGAAAAACGCATTGCATATAAAATATATCAAATGTTTAGAAAATTAAAATAATTTTATTTCTTTTACCCTTCCCTGGAAAGAGTAATAAAAGGCATCCTCCACTGATAAAAATTGGTTTCAAAGAATCCCTTGACTTTCAAGAATTTCCTTTCCACCCACCCACCTTGGCATATATTTCTGGTGGCCAAACCCCCCCCCCCACAAAGACAGTTATTTGACTCCTCAAAAACAGCCACCTCATGTTACTTTATGGGAAAAAGTACTTTTGCTTCTGTAATTTTCATTTTTATGCCCCTTTGACCTCTTTTTAAAGTGTCAGATATCCACAAAACCATATCTTATTTGGATATCTCTTCATAAATTGTCTCAAACAAGCAATTATCTAGATTTTCTGAGAAAACAGATGTTTTGGCCGGATCTAAACTGGGGAAGAATCTTGTTGACATTTTTCTCTGGTCATTTTGTGATGAGACTTTTAACGCTCTCTGTTGAATTTTCTTTTTTAGCTCATTTAATTACGTAATTTAAGCTATCGATTTTAAATTAAAGCATAATTTTTTTTATTTTGTTTAATTGCTTTAAATTATTTGGTTGATTTTTGTAGTTGTTTTTTTACATCAGTTTGATAAATTAGTTGCAACAGTTCTTTTTAACCTAAATCGTGTCATCCATCAATAATTCAAATTCTTAATGAAGCTTCTCGTTGAATAACAATAAATTTCGAAAGAGGTAAGCAAATGTTTTCATTCCATTTAATTATTTAATGCTTTAATAATTATGTACTGTTAGAATTGTTTTATATAGTTGTTTGTATAGTAAATGTTTTTATTATGTTCGTATATCAAATTCATTTATATAGTGGATTAGGTCATGATTTTACTGTTTATTGTGTTTGGATTTTGTTATCAATTTATATTAGGAATTTTTTTTTTTTTTAATTGTGAAATAATATTTCGAATTCTTTTTGCTTTTAACAAGTTTATTTTGATTCAGAAATGAAAATCAACCTTTAATTTTTTTATGATTGATTATGTAGAGCAGAATTCAAACACCAAATCCGTTACACTCTTTTTCTCTCTCATGTCAAATAAATCATTTGAAAAAACCTTCATAGACCAACTATAATTTGCATAAATAATGATAATTTTTATCGTAATACAAAAAAGTAACTACCATTTACATTTTTAACAATAAAAATGCAAAAAAAATTATTCTTAAAAAATGCTTCGTTAAAATTTCTATAATATTTTATTATTTTCAGTAATAAAACTTTAATTAAACAAAACATATATTTCTAAGAATGGGGCAATTTGTTTCCGTAGCATTGGAGGGAAAAAAAATTTCAGCGTAATTTTTGTAGTTTATTTTAATCATAATTTTATGGGATGGTCAAATTGTCTTAATAACTTTGTGTTAAATAACATAGTAAAAGCTTTTTTCATGAATAATTTTTTTAAATTTAAAGTATTAATTTTAGAAAATTTTAATGCTGAAATTATAAAGGCTGTTGATAGGGGATAAAAAATTGATCCGATTGTAATTTATTCTATATATTTAGGACTGGATAGGAAATATAGCTATATTTTTGGGACACACTAAAGTAACGCAATTTTATTTTTCCCTCGTTGTTAAAGATATAACTGCCGAATATTTTTTTATTTGTGACTTTTTAAAAGGATAGCAAATGTGATACATAAAACCCTAAAATTTTATCCAGTTTCTATAACACGTGTCAAAAATTTTCGATTTGAAACCAATAAGTGATTTCATTTTTTATAACAAGTTATTTCCTGAAAAATAATTTCGGAAAGCTAAAAATATGCAAAAAGGAAGAAGTATGCATCAGTATGATAGAAGTATGCATCAAAGAAAAAAATTTGATAATTTCTTTTAAGATTTCGACTGAAAGAGAAAAAAGAAGTCCCTGGGCAAACTAGAAATCAAGAGCCATCGTCGATTTTATAGCTAATACATTTAGTGTAAATTTCTGTTCTAATAATTAGGTTTCTGGATCGCTCAAAATGAAAATCCTCGCCTTAAGTTCCGATTGTTCATGGAATCTTAATTAAGAGAATATAAATTGTAACAATAGTTCATTTCGAAGAAGCAAACAAAAATTCATAGCCGACATTTACACCCAATTCTTAAAAAAAAGTTTAAATCCGATCTAAGAGTGTTCGCTTAGTTTATTTATTTGCGCTCAATACATTGTTCGATTTTGCTATAAAATGGAAAGCCTCTCGCTCGTTCACGTACATAAATAACGCGAATCGAGATTATTTGAAGTGCCTGCACCCTGCACTGCACAGAATCAGAAATTAAAAGAGCGTGAGCGTGCGAGATATTACGCGAAAGAGCTCTCTAATAACGTTTATTCTTGAACGAAATAATAATTTGTGTTTGGCGTGGTTTAGCCGCTTCTGTACATTGTTCAGTTATATAAAGAATTAGCATCGCATTTTTTACTAAAAATTATAAAAACAAAGATAAAAGAATTTTTGCATTCTAATTGGTCAGTTAAATGTGAAAATTTACGGAATGTGTACAGAAGCGGCTAAACCGTGCCAAACACAAATTATTATTTCTGATTCTGTGCAGTGCAGGGTGCAGGCACTTCAAATAATCTCGATTCGCGTTATTTATGTACGTGAACGAGCGAGAGGCTTTCCATTTTATAGCAAAATCGAACGATGTATTGAGCGCAAATAAATAAACAAAGCGAACACTCTTAGATCGAATTTTCGCAGGACTCAACTTGAATGACTCGAGAGCCTAACTTTAAGTATGCGAAATAATTAGAGTAGACGGACAAGAAATTTCCCCCACAGAAACGTTTTGAATAAACATTTTTCTTTCAACGTATGCAGATTCCTTAAAATAATGAGGATAGCCGCAATGGAAGAAAAAAAATGGTCCTAGCAATTTAGTCAGAGCCATCTCATGTTTGCGATTTGTAATTTTCAATTATTAACAGGGCGATTTTAAGGTTGCTCAATAATCTTTTAATTTACTCCTTTTTTTGTGCGTCAGACATTGTTTAATGCATTTTTTGTCAGTATACATGGCGCAGTAATGTGATTTTTGTCTGACTTTATTTACTTTCTATATTTAATCAGGTATTATTGAAATGCATTTTCCTCACATTTTAATTTTCAAACTTCGCAGTTTACTTTAATTTTTTGTTAGTTATTTTTAAAAATGTTGTTTTCTTCGGATTTTTTTTCTCTATAATTTTCTCTATAATAATTTTTATTCTTCAGTCCTTGCTATTTTTCAAATATTTTTAAGCTAATTGGGACTTTTTGTTTTGCTTTGATTATTTTTGTTTACTCATTAATAAAATAATAAGTCTTCATAAAACCTATGTAATAAATTCTAAAAGTACCACAAATTTTTCAGATTTATTAATTTTTTAACTGTAAATATTTTTTTCGATTTCATTTTTATCGGATTTTAGCTTTTACGTAGCTTATGTTAAGGATATTTTTCTTAATTGTCTTCTCTATATTTTGTTATAATAATTTAAATTCTTTAAATATATTTCATTTAATTTATACTTTTTTTTAAATGTTTTAAAAGTATATAACATATAATTTCCCAATATCATTAGGTTTTTCAAAAGATCTATCCAGCTATCCATTTTTGTTTTGAATAGCTATAATTCGAAAAATAATATTACATTGTTCAGTTTAAAAAAGATAATAACCATGTAACCTCAAATATACAATAAAATTTTGGTTATAATTTTACAATTAATTAATGAAAATCCCTTCATTTGTTTTAGTTTTTTCATTCCTTTTCCTTTCTCATGAAAATTTAATTAATATGATAACGTTAGTTCTACTTCGTTGAATTACAGCATATATGTTTTAAATTGTATATTTTCTTTTTCTTTGAATATATTTACAATTTTTACCTTGGAATAAACCAGAAAAATCAGAAGATTTCTTTAAAATTCAAAGTAATTTTTAAATAAGATTTAATTTGAGAAACCAATCTATTTTACGTCATTCATTTGTTGTAATTTTTATACAACTTGTGCTTAATCATTAAATGATAAAGCACAAGTACCAAGATTAAAAAGGAGAATTAACTTTATCATATTAATTATTTATCATTAAATAATTAATATGATAAAGTTAATTCTCCTTTTTTGTATACTGAAAATTTGTATTCATGATCAAATTAAAATCTATGCCAGAATCAAAATGTAAATCACAAATTACTTCTGATTCAATATGTTTTTGAGAAGCAAAAAACCATATTATGTTATTATGATTAACCCTTTCTGAAGCCGTGGTAAGTATAATTACTCCCTATTTTTAAAGTTCATGGTGAACTGTTTTACCAATTTCAATTTAGATTTCCATTTGTTAATAATTTCAGCTTTCTTTCAGTGCGTTTGAATAAAATTGGTTACAGTTTGTTAGTTTAAGAAAACGTATATAAGTTATAAAATACATAATTCCTTCTGAAGTTTGTAGTATTTATAAGATTTATTTTATAAATAACTAAAAGTAAAACTCAATAAGTTTCAAATAGGTCGTGATAAATACCAAGAACAAAATAATAATAATAATATTAAAATTTAGATAAATTTTTTATAGGCTAAATGGGTTATTCTTTCTTGATTCAATTACTATTCTTATATCAATTTCAATTCCAAAAATACTTCAATTTATCTTTACTAGAAATAAATGGCTCATTAAAAGGTTAATATGTATCTATAAAATGTCTTGCTCAGCATTAATGAATTTAAAGAAGTAAAATTACAAAATTAATTAATTAAATTTTAATACACTTTTTTAAAAATTTGTTTACAATTGATAAATCATTTTTTGTTAACTAATTTGTTGGTGTGAATGTAATAGTTAAATCATAGTCATCCTAAGCAATGAAAATAATAATAAATAATTAAAATTAGATAAATTACAATATTAAAATAATACAACTTATTTTAAAATACTAGATCGGACAAATTGACTTAGAATTGGCTCGCCCCCCCAGTCAAAAAGAAGTTGGCACGCCACTGACCACAGATAGGAACTGGCACCACAGAGAACTGAGATCGGCTTTGTGTACAGGAGCTGGCACCACAACTCGGCCCTCCTGTATCTCGCCTGGTCCTCCAGCGACTCTATAAAGAAAAAAAAGAAAAAGCAGAGCAGACTGAAAAATATAATTGATATCTGAAAATTAAATGTTTTCGGTTAATAACGTTAGGTAAGTAAGTATCAGTTCAGGAACGTTAGGTAAGAGTGTATCAGTTCAGGCACGTTCACTCTTCGATCTTTGCACATCTTTTGTCTCTTCTTCAACGGCTTCGTCTTCTTTTCTTTTCAACGTCTTTCGTCTTTTTTTTTTAAACGTCTTTCGTCTTTAACACCTTTCGTCTTCTTTCACGTCTTCCATCTTTAAATTCTTTCTTCTTCTTTCACCTCTTTCGTCTTCAAATTCTTTCGTCTTCTTTCACGTCTTTCGTCTTTAAATTCTTTCTTCTTCTTTCACCTCTTTCGTCTTTAAATTCTTTCGTCTTCTTTCACGTCTTTCGTCTTTGAATTCTTTCTTCTTCGCAAGCTCTAAAATTCTTCTTGGCAACTGTTCCATAGTTTAAGATACTCCGCACACGTTGTCGAGCAGTTTGGTCCTTCGTGATTCCCTTCTTTTACTACATCATAGGTATTTCCTCCTTTTACTCTTGTTATTTTGTAGGGGCCAAGGTACTTAGGTTTTAGCTTCAAATGAGGTCCAAATTGGGTTCTTTTGATGGCGACCAAATTTCCAATTTCGTACGATTTTGGCTCCTTTCTTCTTAAATTATAGGTCTTTTTATTTTCTTGTTGAATTTTAAAAATTTGTTGCTTTGCGTTTTTTCTTAGTTCCTCTCTTTGGGCATCAAAATGAGACTGAAATTCACTTTCGATCATTTCCTTTAGTTTTCCCAGTCCATTAGTGTTCATTTTTGTCCCAAAAAGCAATTCAAATGGAGTAGTGTCTATGCTTCTTTGATAGGTTGAATTTATCGCTTGTTGAACTTTATTTGTATGCTTGTACCATTCAGCTGGATTTTCTAGGGATAATTTTGAAAGAATCGATATGATGGTTTGATTAATACGCTCTACTTGTCCGTTAGCTCTTGGTAAACCTGTTGTTATTAAATGATGTTTAATATTTTCTTTCGAGCAATAATCAGCAAATTCATTGGAGGTAAATGTTGTACCCCTATCTGAAATTATCTGGAAAGGACTTCCAAATACAGTTTTTTGGATTTCTAGTTTAGCTAAAGTTTCAGCTGACGTAGTAGTCTTCGTGGGATAAATCCATACAAACTTGGTAAAAGCATCTATTATCGCTAACACATATTTATAATTTTTATGGGTGCTCTCCAAAGGTCCGAGATGATCAATATGAAAGGTTTTCAAAGGCATATCTTCTTTATGCAATGGATGCAATAGCCCTTCTTTCTTTCCTCTTTTATGATTCACCAGTATGCAGTGAACACAATTTGCTATGATGTTTTCTATTTTCTGTCTAAGTTTGGGAATGAAATAATTTTCTTCGATTTCTTTTTCCGTATATTTAATTCCTGAATGTCCTTTCTCATGAGCTGTTCTTATAATTTCGATTTGCATATTTTCTGGCACAACCACCAATTCTTTGCCATCAACAAGTTTATACAAAATTCCATTTCTATTGCAATAATCTTCATAATTCGAAATTTTAAGTAGTTCTTTTATAGTCTTAATTCCAGTATCTTTATCTTGGGCTGATCTGAGTCTTGGTAGAATATTATCGACTGTAACACAAAATACATTAATTGGAGATCAACTAAGGGCGTCTACGTGAGCCATCTTATTTCCAGAACGATGCTCAATTATGTAGTTGAATTCTTGCAGCAAAAGTGCCCAACGAGCTACACGAGTTGACAAATCTCGTTTTGACATAGTCTTTTCAAAAGCAGCACAGTCAGTAATTATTTTGAATGGAATACCTAACAGATAGATGCGAAATTTTTTAAGGGCTTCTACGATAGCAAGAGCTTCAAGTTCGTAGCTGGAATACTTTTTTTCAGCATCAGTCGTTTTTCTACTCATATAGTAAGTGGGGTGAAAATGTTTTTCATCAGGGGGTTTTTGCATTAAAATGGCAGCATATCCTTCTAAACTGGCGTCTGTGTGTAATTCAGTTTCATATTTAGGGTTATATATTGAAAGAACAGGATTTTGGGCTAACAAAGATTTTAATTGATTAAACGCTTTCTTTTCTTCAATGCTAAACTTAAACTTACGATCTTTTTTTAGCAGGTCACTCAACGGTCTAGCTATTATAGAATAGTTCGGAATGAATTTTCTAAAGTATCCGGTCAATCCCAAAAAACTATGAATGTTTTTCAAATTTGTTGGCTCTGGAAAGTTGAGAACTGCTTTGGTTTTTAAGGTAGATGGGAATATTTTTCCATCCTCTATCACATGACCTAAAAATTCAATGCGCTTCTTTAAGAAATGGGACTTCTTAAAATTAATATCAAGTCCATATTCACTAGCAATATTCAACACCCGATTAAGCCGTTCAATACCTTCTTCAAGGGAGGAAGATAGAATTATAATGTCATCTAAATATGGTAAAACTATACCCTCATTAATCAAGGTTCGGAAAATGGTGTTTATGAATCTTTGAAATACGGCGGGAGAATTGCAAAGTCCAAACGGAACTTTAAGAAATTGATATTGTCCTTCATGTGTCACAAAAGAAGTGTATTTTCTACTATCTTTATTTACATCGACATGTAGGAATCCGTTCTTAAGATCAATCGTACTGAAAATTTTCGAACCTTGTAGTCTATCTAATATGTCTTCAATCAATGGGAGGGGAAATCTATCTTTGACAATTATCTTATTCAATTTTCTATAATCTATACAAACACGAGGAGATCCGTCTTTTTTCTTAACTATTACAACGGGGCTACAATATTCGGAAGAACTAGGCTCTACTATTCCTTGTTTTAACCATTCAGCGACTTGAGCTTCGACAGTCTTTTTTTCAGAAAACGGTAATCTACGTGGCTGGTGAAATATCGGTTCCTGATTTTTAACCAAAATGTTCATTTCCACATTAGTTGTCTTAAGTTTATCTGGCGCATAATCTAAAACTAATTTTTGTAACTTATTTTTTAAAACATTAGGAACACAAGGATCTATGTTAATTTCAACCTCATCAGATATAGTAAGATCAATTGGTAAAATAGACAAATAGTTTTCTTCATCAAAACACTGAATTTTATTTTTAATTGTGATACCCTTTTCATTGATAATTGTTTCACCCTGCATTAAGACATTAAGGCCTATAATAGCGTCATAAGGCATCATATCATTTTCTACAACACATATTTCAGAAAAACAATTGAAATCATCAATTTTAATATTTTCCTTAAAATAACCTAATGGAGTCACTATTGATTTGCCAAATCCGTTTAGAGTAGAATTAAATGGAAATAGTTCTTTAGAGTTTAATTTATTGAAAATTGATCTTTTGATTAAAGTGGCTTGACTTCCTGTATCAATCAAAGATTTCACATTTAAGTTATCAATTATTACCATTTTAAACAACTTTGGCTCTACACTAACATTTAAAGTAGCAACTTCCGTTTTTGCATTTGATTTTGGACATTGCGAAGCTTTGTGTCCAAACGCTTCACATTTAAAACACTTTAAACCCTTATCTTTATGTATGCAATATTTTGAAATATGATTTCTTGAACCACAATTGTAACACAATTTATTATTAAAAGTTTCAACATCAGTATTATACCTTATCTTTCCATTATTATTTTCATATTTATTTTTATTCCTATTTGAAACATCTTTTCTTACATTATACTTATCATCATATTTTGCTTTTGTTCTATCATAAGAATTATATTTACTATCAAAGTCATGTTTTGTTTTGATTTTATTGAAAGCACTTTTACTCTTTGCAAAATCACTTTTTATTATTTCATAGACTTTAAGTTTCTCTTTAAATTCGGACAAATTTTTGCAGCCGTACAAAACAATTTTGTTTTCATGTTTATCATTAATCCCTTTAATTACATAATGCATAAAAGCAGCAGCATTTATTTTTCCGAAATTACAGATCTCTTTCATCTTTAAATAATATTCTTGAGCGGATTCAGAATCCTTCATTTTACGTCGATTCAAAAGATCATGCAAATTAGCAGAATTAATTTCAAAAGAAAATTCATCAATCAGAGCTTCTTTTAATTTTTGCCATGAATTTATTTCCGGGACAGTTCTGACAAATAAAGAAGCGTTACCACCAAGAGATCTTTTCGCAAAAATAAATTTTTGTAAATCAGACAAATTAAACAATTTTGAAATATTTTCGAAATGTTCGATCCAATGAACAATATTTTCATGCGATTCTGCATTATACTTAGAAATGGTACTTTCGATATCAGAATAATTAATAGCAACATTTTGAAATTCAAAATTTCTACAGGCATTATTTTTATCTCTTAAGCAAGAATCAATGTTTTTATTTTCATTATTGCACAGCATTGAAAAATCATTCTCTTTCTTCTTAGTTAAAGTTTCAGTTTCGTTTTAATTGTTTATGTCTTCCGTGGAGTATTCTTCTGACTCAGAGCTAGACGCGTAGGCGGCGTCATTAAGGAGCTGAGAGAGTTCATTCAAATCAATTAACAAGGTCAAAATGTTTGTTGCAATTTCTGTTTTATTGCCTTTCTCTCTATTCTAAAAAAAAGTTTTTGCAGTTAATTTTGTCCCCTGAAAAACTTTTTAACTACGTGATGAAAATCTAAGATTAAGGAATCAATTCATTCAGAATCTTTCAGGGAAGACATTTAGGGCATTCAAATCTTTTACATAATTTTAAATTTTTATTTATTTTAGTTTTAAAGCACGATTTTGCAGTTAATAATGAAGAATAACCGCCGTTCACAACAGCCAATCACATGTCTGAAAACGGCAAGCTTAAAAAAGCGATTTACAAGTCTGAATTTTCTTTTTCAGAGATGCAACCAATCACAAAATAGTTAGAATTTCATTCTTCAGTTTTACAACATCTCAACTTATTTCGTATTGATATATTGATTAATCTGATTATTTGTTTTCTAAAACGTTAATTCGTAAGTTTAATCTGGTTTTAAATCTTAATTCGATTTGTTTACTTACAAGTAATGCCTAAAAAGAAAAGACCTAACATTACTAAAAAGTCGCAACTCAATGCGAAAGCTAATCGAAAGCGGGAAAAACGTAAACTTCATAGTATAGAAGAAAATAATGCTCTTTTGCTTATACAACCTAATGATGATTCAACTAACAAAAAAAAAAGTTAAACTAACAAAGGTTGAGCTAAAAGAGAATGTGTGTAATTGCTACACAGTCGCAACAACATCGACTTTCATTTGCCCACATCAAACCAGACCTGTAAATACAGAAAATGTGGTTGGAATGCACACTGTACCAATTCGCTTTCGCAATGTTGACAATGATATGGACCAAAATCCTAATCCACCTATTTTAAAATCAAAACAACATGAGTTTGCTGGTGATTTATCGAAATTGTTACCTATCAAAGTGGCAAAACATAGTCTTGGCAAAATGTTTTCAAAATGCAGTTATTGTGGAGCTTTGAGATTTGCTTCTGCAAAAGAGCGCTCTGTTAATTCTTGCTGCAATAATGATAACATACATATACCTCCGCTGCATGAATATCCTTTATTTTTGAAAAACTTACTTCTTTCTGATGAGCAAGAAGCAAAATTATTTAGGCAAAATATCCGTGTATACAATTCATCATTTGCGTTTGCCACTTTTAGTGCTAAATTTCTTCAAGATGAAAGCAGAGGTCCACCGTTGATAAAAATTCAAGGACAAGTATATCACCATGCGACAACATCCCTAAATTCAGCAACCAATGCTCCAAGGAATGGACAAATATATATTTATGACAGTGTTGAGGAGGCTATTAAACTACGCATGAATTTAGACAATCTTCAGTTGACAAGGCATATTGAAAAATTATTAAGGGAAGTCAATCCATATGCACAGAAATATCGGATGCTCAGAGATTTAACTATTCATGATAGTGAATTTGTTTTACAATTTCAAAGATTTATATTCGATGATAAAAGAAGATACAATAAACCTACTTCTTCTGAATTAGCTGCCATTATTGTTTCCAAAGATGGTGTTGTTCCTGTATGCGATTTAACTGTATATCCTAAACAAGAAATAAGAGAAACGAGTATAATAAACCAAAGATCTCAACATGCTGATCCTATGGTCTTTCCTTTACTTTTTCCTAAAGGCGATTTAGGATGGACTTATCAAATGCCTTCGCAAAAAGGAAAACAAATAAGTCCAATTCAATATTATGGGCATAGGTTAGCCTTACGACCTAATGGTCCTTTTAACCCGTTATTGCATGCTAAAAAATTATCTCAGCAGTATGTGATAAATTGCTATTTGTTGGTTGAAAGTCAGCGATTAGATTTCATTAGAAACAATCAAGGAACCCTGCGCACTGAATGCTATCAAGGGTTAATTGACCATGTTGAAAGGAATTCTTTAAATGAAACTGACAGAGTAAGGTTGGGCACAGCTGTTATACTACCAGCTACGTATATTGGGTCACCTCGAAGTATGCAACAACTGTATCAAGATGCAATTGCTATTTGTCGGAAGGTTGGAAGGCCTGATTTTTTTATTACGATGACATGTAATCCGCAGTGGCCAGAAATTACTGAAACTTTAAAAGATCATTTCATTAAAGGTACTACTGTAAATGACATTTCAATAATCGTCACAAAGATTTTCCAAACTAAAGTGGATGAATTAATTCATGACTTAACAAAAAAACATGTTTTAGGCCCTATTGTGGCATACGTTTATACGATAGAATTTCAAAAAAGAGGGCTCCCACATGTTCATATTCTTGCTTCACTCCGAACAGACTGTAAGTTGTTAAAGCCTGAAGATGTTGACAGATTTATAACTGCTGAGCTTTCTGATGATAACTATCTTCGCTCTCATCAACTAAAACACATGATGCATGGACCTCATATTGCAGGCCTTATTTGCTGGAATGAAGAAAAAAAAGAATGCTCAAAAGGATTTCCTAAAGAATTTATCAATGAAACAGATATGACAGGTGATGGTTTTCCAAGATATCGGAGAAGAAATAACATCAATAAATTATACCAATATCCTGCTAAAATAAAAGGCACCACTGTGTATGTAGATAATCGCATGGTTGTACCTCATAATCCGTATCTTTTACTCAAATTTAATTGCCATATAAATGTTGAATATTGCTCCTCAGTGATGGCTATTAAATATATACATAAATATATTCATAAAGGCCATGATAGAGCCAGAATTGCTATTGTTCAAGAGGACAATGAAATTGCAAGCTATATAGATAGCCGCTATATTGGGCCAATGGAAGCTGCATGGCGATTAAACGAAATTCCACTGCATAATAGAAGTCACACTGTTGTTAGGCTTCAAGTGCATCTTCCTGGCCAGCAACACATCAGATTTGAGGAAGGTTGTGAGCCTGCTGCAGTTTCAAATAAAAAAGCATCCCTTACCATGTTATTAGCGTGGTTTAATTTGAATAAAGAAGATCCAACTGCACGTATTACTTTGTACGGTAATATACCAGAAAAGTACTCTTGGAATTACAAATTGAAAAAATGGATGCCAAGAAAAAATAATGTCCATGTCGTTGGACGTTTAATGAATGTTTCTCCTAGAGACTCTGAGAGGTTTTTCTTGAAACTCATTTTATGTAGAGTTCCTGGATCTTTCAGCTATGAAGATCTGCGAACATTTGAAGGTACGATGTATAAAACATTCAGAGAATCAGCAATTGCTATGGGTTTAACTGAATGCTGTGAAGAATCTACAGCAGTTATGGAAGAGGCAGCAGCTAATATGATGCCTAAGCAATTAAGGCACTTTTTCGTGTACTATTTAATATGTGATGAGCCATCAGATGCAGTAAAATTATACAATATTTTTCATGAACAAATGATTGATAAAGATGCCGATGCCAACGATGCTTTAATACACATTGAACAGTTGTTGAATTCTGAAAATAGAAGTTGTAAGGACTTTGGATTACCCGAGCCCCCATTATATGAAGAACTGGTTTATGCTATGGATATAAACGAATCAGTTGAAAAGTTTACTCTGATAAATGCTAAGTTTAACGAAGATCAACTGTTCATTTTTCAAAGAATAATAAAGTCTGTCTCCGATGAATCATCAAATCAGCAAACTTTGCTTTTTATCGATGGTCCAGGAGGAACTGGCAAAACCTTCCTATATAAAGGATTATATCATTATTTTGTGTCAAAGAGCATGAAAGTTGCTTGTGTAGCTTGGACTGGCATTGCGTCAATGTTACTTCCATCTGGAACTACTTCACACAGATTTTTTAATCTGCCTATTGATCTAAGTGACGATGGGATTTGTATTTTAAAAAAATGTGATAAGATTCGCTTAAAAAATGTTGACGTTATTATATGGGACGAAGCAAGTATGATTCCCAGAAAAGCAATAGAAATGATCGATAGAACTTTTCGTGATCTTCTAGCTAATGAGATACCATTTGGTGGTAAGATAATCATTTTAGGTGGAGATTTTCGACAAGTGTTACCTGTCGTTAAAAAAGCTACACATATGCAGGTTATTAATGAAACTATAAAATACTCTTTTCTTTGGCCATTTTTTGAAATCCTCCATTTGACAATTAATATGAGAGTTAAAGCTGGTAACCAAGAATTTGCCAATTGGTTGTTGACAATTGGCAATGGAGAACTTTTACATCTTGATGCAAGCACTCCTGATCTTTATTGTAAAGATATCATTTCTTCGTTTTTTGAAAAAATCGATTGTCTTAATACTAACTTCATTAATCACATCATATTATCACCGCAAAATGATGAAGTTAACAAAGTTAATGAAAATATTTTATCACGTGTGCCAGGTGAAGAGGTTATAAGTTATAGTATTGATAAGGCCACACTATATGGAGTAGATAAATCAGACGGGAGAGAAGAAGAAGCTACTTTAAGGTATTCTATTGAATATTTAAACTCCATAAATCTCCCGGGACTGCCACCTCATCAGCTGAAATTAAAAGTTGGATGCATTGTAATGCTGATCAGGAACATATCTATTGTTGATGGCCTTTGCAATGGAACTCGATTGACTGTTCTTAAAATAGGGAAAAGAGTTTGCCAAATTGCTACTGGTAATAAAAATGGTAGTATTGTCAATCTTCCAAGAATAGAATTAAATACATTATCAAGTAATTCTTCCTTACCATTTGTGCTTTATCGACGACAATTTCCTGTTAGATTAGCTTATGCCTTAACAATTAATAAGGGCCAAACCTTCGATAAAGTTGGGCTATGTATTGAACGGCCTATTTTTTCTCATGGTCAATTATATGTGGCATTGTCAAGATGCACAACGAAGGAGAACATTAAAATATTTATTAAAGATGATACTGTCATTAACAATATTGTATATAGAGAAATATTATAACATATATATATAATGTCAAATTTATAAATGTATTTAGCGTAAAGAAAATGCTATTGGTGCACTGTTTATTTTAATTCCGCAAAATTAATGTTTTCATTTATAGTTATTTTGCTGAATATTATTAAAATATTTTTTTAAAAATTACCCTGTTCTTAACAATATTGCTTATTGAAAAATATTATAGTGTTTGCATATATATATATATATATATATATATATATATATATATATATATATATATATATATATATATATATATATATATATATATATATATATATATATATATATATATATATATATTGAATTAAATGTGTTAAAAATATATTCATTTCTTTGGGACAAAGTCTGTATTATTGTGATTATCATTTTTTTTAAACAAGTTTCATATTAAGATTATATCTGCACATTGATGTTAATTTCTGACAATTTTGGCTCATTTATAGAACAAATAGGACATAGAAGGAACTGTAGTCAACGAAAAAAAGTGACATTGATATTGACACACTGCTTATTCTGCATTTAAGAAAATTAATTCTTTTCGATGATAACAGTTAATATTCAGTTTAATATTGAAATATATGAAATCAAAGCATTCTTGGTTTTGCGAAGCAAACCAAGCAAGAATTGCGAAGCAATTCTCCGGGGGTCGGCGAGCGTCAGCGAGCAGGGGGCGGAGCCCTCTAGTGTATGAAATATTTAGAGTATTGGAAACAGTTATTAACTGATTAAGAGTGAATTCTTTTTCGATATTTTTCAATTTATTTTTAAATTCTTCGCTACCCAAAATAAAACTGAAACCATTAAAATTTCTTAATCGTTTTCTGTTTGACCGATCGCCTTCTACATCGAAAATAAACTTATGTAGAAGTTTTATTTTGTCAGTCTTAAAATTCTTCAATGCTTTGCTTACTTGCTTAATATCGTTAAGAATCATTTTAAATCAATGAAAAAAATGTACATACCCCAATTGTTGTTGCAGATATGAGCTTAAACAAGAAACGAAAGTTTCATCACAACGTCATTCGGTTACTTATTGTTCACGAGAATGAAAAGTATTTGTTTCGAGGAAAATGAAAATTGTTTTCAATTCAAATTGAAATTTCTTCACAGTTCAATTTTTTTCACTACCAATTCATTCATAATCCAATTTTTCATCATCAAGTTTTACATTCATCATCCAATCGTTTCATGTTCAAAAATTTTTTTTTAGAATCTCACTTTTTCATAATCCATTCATTCACTATCAATTTTTTCTTCATCCCACTTCTGAAAATTGTGGGGACGGCATGAGTGGTCGTCTTAAATAAAAGACACGTCCTTAAACAAAAACATATATATTGAAGATTAAATTTACACAAGGAAGGACGATTAACAATTAACGATTAAATAACAAAAAAATAATAAATGAGAGTTCGTCTAAAAGTTTTGTATAACTCCTCTTTGGAGTGCATATCATCACGTCTTTTCCGGTCCGTTCCCCTCCCGCTCTTCTCTGGGAAATCCCCCACTGCTTCCTCGTCGTGCACAGGGATGAGCTTTCAGCTTGCATTGACTGGCGGGACTTCTAGCTTACGGATCTGAGAACTGATATCGGGTTACAGCACAGGAACTGGCACCACAGAGAACTGAGATCGGCTTTGTGTACAGGAGCTGGCACCATATATATATATATATATATATATATATATATATATATATATATATATATATATATATATATATATATATATATATATATATATATATATATATATATATATATATATATATATATATATATATATATATATATATATATATATATATAAACTGCTGTTTGTTGAAAATGCAACACCATGAAAGAATCATCAGAATCAAATGAAATTTAATGCAGAAACGACTTGTACTGATACAAATAAATGATGAAATTTTCAAAACAAAAGAAACAAATTAAGCGTCCGAAATCAGTATTTGGTGCAGCCACCACGCGCTGCAATAAGTGCTGCTATACGACGTGGCATGGAGTCAAACAGATGTTGAATATCTGCTTGAGGAAGAGAATTCCATATCGCTTGTATGCGCAACCAAAGTTCGTCTTTGGAAACTGCAGGACGCGGATCACGAGTGAGACGCCGACCAACCATATCCCACACGTGCTCAATAGGCGACATATCCGGCGAATAAGCAGGCCAAGGAAGAAGTTGCATGCGTTGTGCTGAACAGAAGTCTCTAACAGTCCGCGCAACATGTGGGCGTGCATTATCCTGCTGAAAGATAGCTCCAGGGATGCCTTGAAGGAAAGGAACGACTTCGGGCTGTAGCGCTTCACGGACGTATCTGTTGCTATTGAGATTACCCTCAATTCGTATCAAATTGGATCGTCCATGATACGAAATCGCACCCCAGACCATAACTCCGGGTGTTCGACCACTATGTCGTTCAATAATACACTCAGGAAAGCAGCGTTGACCGGCATAACGTCTAACACGAACACGGCCATCATGGGTCCACAAATTGAAGCGTGATTCATCTGAAAAGACAACTTGGTGCCAATCAGCTCGCCAGTCTCTGTGCTCAAGAGCCCACTGCCGACGCAGCCGTCGATGATCCGCCGTGAGGGGAATCCTGTATAATGGCACCCTTGCACGCAATCCACGGCGCAGCAGACGACGACGAATTGACGAAGCCGACAATTGTACACCTGTAGCAGTAGACCAATGTGCTGCCAGCTGCCTGGAGGAAGCTGTGCGATCATTCACCGCCATGCGGAGCAGGTGTCGATCATCGCGCTCTGACGTCACCTTCTGTCGTCCAGTGCCTGTTTTTCGAGTTGTTCGGTGCTCGTCGGTCCACTGCTTCCAAACTCGCATCACTGTGGAACTGTTCCGCTGCATACGAGCTGCTATTGCGCGATAGGAAAATCCTCCTTCTCGAAGGCCGATTATCCTCCCTCGTTCAAACTCCGTAAGTTGCTTGAATTTCTTATTCTTCCGTCGTGGAGGCATACTCAGGTCTCACTAAACGTTTGCCACTAACAAATAATCATAGACTATTTTCAACGTCCCGCTACAGCACTTTATTTATACGCTTTCAGCATCAATTCAGAGGGCGCTGCGCGCGCCACGCACGCGCGATGGCTCTGAAACTTTATTAATTTGCATAATATCCTATAATTGACATTTGCTGCGAATTTCATTTGATTCTGATGATTCCTTCATGGTGTTGCATTTTCTACAAACAGCAGTTTATATATATATATATATATATATATATATATATATATATATATATATATATATATATATATATATATATATATATATATATATATATATATATATATATATATATATATATATATATATATATATATATATATATATATATATATATATATATATATATATATATATATATATGTATGTATATATATATATATATGTATTGGAAATAACTTAAAAATCGCTTTCGTATACGGAATTTTAAATTTTAGAAAAAGAAATAAAACTCTTTTTTTGCAAGTTGTGCGGACAAACAGAAGGATACCTTCAATATATATAAAGAAGTGGGGCGAAAAGAAGAAATACAGGGGACGAAATGTTCGGGAAATTCGCAGAGTAAGGAACAATCGGAGCACAATCAGCGGTGAAAAAGCGTCCATCCCATGAAAGAACCCACTGAATGCAACCTTTTCTACAACGCTCAATCCACGGAGAAAACATGATGGTGCACCGCAGGAAAGTAATAAAATCTTCACAAGCAAACGTTTGAAAGAATGTTTGTTGATAAAATCTCTTTTAGTGAGATTATTATTTATCCTAAATTTATTATGATTCTTGTTTAATAGGGCGATTTATTAATTCTTTTCATTTATTGTTTCGTTTTAACTCATTGCTCGCTGAGCTTACCGCACCCTAGTAACTGCTCTAGTAGTTTCAGTGTAATGGATAATTTTTCAAATCTTTCATTTCGTTACATAAAACATTAAAAACAGTTGATGACACAAAATTATAATAATCACATATTTTATAAAATTTTTTTTATTTTCTATCGACTTTTAAGAAAATAAAATAATGATGAATTGGTGAGCGGAATGAAGATGAGCCTCCGACTCATTCGAAAATTAATTCTAAATCGGTCTAGTTGAAAAACTATTTTAAAAGTCATAGAGTAAAATATTGTACAATAATATTATAAATGCTTGACATCGAAATTAGAATGGAGCCCCTAAAAGTATTCTTGTGTATCCAAAAATATTTAAGCACGTAATTTTATTATAATTAGTTATATTATAGTAAAAGTAATTAATAGTTTACAAAAAGTTATTGTAATATTAGTTATATTATGGCTTTAAATTAGTAAAGTAGAAAGAGGAAAGTTGGCGAAAAAATTGTATTCAAATGGGACAGATTGTTAGATGAAGAGAACTGTATTTAATATATTCTAGTGTACTTTTAATTTTTTTTTTGGTCACATTTTTATCGTGGGTCACTCAAATAAAGTAATGATAAAAGATCAAAGGTGACATTTTTTGTACAATTCTCAAAATAGTTATGTGTTTGAAAACAGTAATGTCTAGATGGGAGATAAAATCGATTATATAATTTTTTCTTGGCATTTTCTTTTCCTTGCCGATAAACACAAAAAATATTGAACTTTTTGTCTAACCTAGAAGGATGAAATGTACAAAAAATTATTATGTTTTCAATGGAATGAAAGGAATTGTATTGAGAAAATTTGTATAAGTTGTTAGCAATTATGTAAAAGAAATTTAGTGACAAATTTAGTGATTTGAATGATTGCAGAAAAATTACGTAACTCACAACATAATGATTGAAATGGTTATTTTATTTATATAGGGGTCGTTCAAGTATTACGTAAGCGTAATTTTGGACTCCACTTGTCAGCAAAAATGAGCGAATCACAACCTTTCACATGCTTATGCAAGAAATTCGCAATGTCTCCTTTCCTTTTTCTTTTTTAAATTCGACTTCCAATTTTACGATTAAATTCAAATAAAAAATGCAGCTTTGCATCAAGCAATTTAATTCTTTTAATCCATTTTAATCCCTTTTATAAAATTTTAAGTGAAATGTTTTTTTAGAATTTTTTTTTTGGTCCTTAAAATTTTTAAATATCTTCTAATTTTCTTTTTCATTTCTAAAATTTAACTTTTATCAAAAATTTGAAATTTCTTCACTTGCAATTTTTGCTATATTTTTTATTTTGCTTTTTAAGAACATTTTTAAAAACATGAAGAATTTTTATGTCTTAGATGCGCATTGGTCAAACTCCTTCCCCTTGTTAGCAAAAATTAACAAATCACAAACCTCCACCCTATTAGGTTTACAAAGCTAAATGAATTGTATACATCGTCATGTTAAATGAGTTTAAAAATAATTCTTTAAATAATGGGAAGTTGTCCTGAGCTACTGTTCTACTTAGTATAATATGCTTAATTTAAGAATTAAGAAAGAAAAAAACTAAATATTTAGTTGCAGAAAGCTGAAACAGTCGCTGCAAATAGTAAAAATAGTAGTTTGGAGAATTTCGTATGAAAACTGACTAAATAATAAGTATATAAAATAATAACAATAACAAATTATTGAAATGATACAAAATATTACGATCCATCGTCTTTTTTCTTCATTTCCTGATGATTTAAAATCTGTCCAAATACTACACAAAGCGTTGAAGCAAGATTTTTGCCTAAACAATGTTTTCAATTGATCAGAACAATATTTGATCAGGTGAATTGGATAAAACTTCAATTACAGAGACAGAAACACATATTATTAGGTAAATAATTCCATTACTTGAAATGAGATATTACCTAAAAATACGACTACTGTTCATTATTTTTAGAAAAATAAAAAGTAAACTTTGATATTATCTGCGGATGATGTAATAATCTTCAGCGATAAATAATTATCGCTTGCCTTCCACTGAGGTGAACCGGGTTCGAATCCCAGCCATGGCTGGTCGATACGAATTCCACATCCGGCTTGCAACGAGCACAGTTTTGATGTAAAATATCCTCAGTGGTAGACTGATCATGGTTTATAGTACCCTTGCCGTCAGGCTAACAGTTGGAGGTTTTCGTGGTTTTCCTCTCCATGAACCGCAAGTGCGGGTTAGTTCAATCAAAAAGTCCTTCACGAAGAAAAAATTTCTCCCAATACTTGATCCAGGAGTTCCCTTGTCTTCTGTAATAGATTCAAAATTAAAAGGCTATGGAGTTGAACATTCAGCGATTAAGATGGAATAAGAAAATGAACAATCAATAATTAGTTCGAAAGTGACTAGTAAAATAAACTTGTAGGAAAAAATACCATGTGGGTCGCTCTGCAGGCCACAGGAATGCCACTACACAGCTAAAATTTAGAACGCTGATAGGTCCATATTTATTTATCCATTTAACACAAGAGTGTTTTTTCGAAATTCTAATTTGATTAAACGTTATTGCAATTTTAAATGCTTTTCTGAGAATTTTGTCTTAGTTATTTTTGCTTTTCGTAACATTTTGCTTTGGTAGGTTAGTTTAGGTAGGTTGGAAATGTACAAAAAATTCGATGGCATAAAAAAAATCGATTATTTGTCCAAAAATATTAAATTGCAGAACTTTGTTGCAAAAAAAAAACATTTACTGTCTATTTAAACGTGACTACCGGATTGAAATTTGAAGTGCTGATGTGACCATTTTGAATTATAAATTTAACAAAAGTCTTTTTTTTGATAATCCTATTTGCTTGAAAGTCATTAAACTTAAGTGTATTTCGCAATTTTTCTATTAATAACCATTTACCTATTGTTGCAGAAAAATTTATCTTTTTCGCAATTTTTATTTTATAAGCTCGCGCTAGACTTGATGTCGAAAATAACAAAAATAAAATGAAGAAATGAAAAATAAGAGAGCTTAAATTTTGCCTCACATAAATATTATTATTTTTATACTGAAATTTTTAAAAATGTAACCACTGCAGTTAGAAACTGCGTATATTGCGAACTATTATTATATATTGTTAACAAGGGAAATTACTTCTAATTTTTTGCTGCTAATTACATTCAGAATTCTTAATTTTATTTTCAATACAAATACACTTAATTATTTTTCACATCCAGCTAACCTTTCATTTCATTACGATTAAAACATTTATAAAATGTGTTTACATAAGCTTATGATAATTTAATATTTTCTAACCAAAATTATCTTTTATTTTTTTCAACTTTTATGAAAAAACTTTTACGATGATAAAGTAGGAAAAATGGTTTATGTCTAAAGCTGATTCTGAAGGGGAAGAAAAACGAATTTCCACTCGGACAGAAACTGTTTTTCCACAGAACGGCCTATATTCACTGAGTAATAAATTTTTTTTTTGGGGGGGTGGGGGAGGCTCCATGTTATTGATTTCCCAAAATATCGTCATTCTCTTTAAATGCTTATCTAATCACAATTTTTGTAAAAAATGGACAGAAACCGATCTTTCCCTTTGATCTTCAATTATGACTGAAAAACAGCCACAAGGGTTAGTGAGCGAAGCGAAAAGGGCCAGAGTCTCCAAGTTATTTAAAAAAAAATTTTAAACAATATTTACAACTGGCCCTATCTTATCTCTCTCTTTCTATCTCTACCTCCCTTTATTTTTCTTTTTTTTCTACGAGGGTTGCTATTTATATTTCTGGCCTTGGCAACAGTAAGTGTTGCAAGGCGACCGCAGACGATTTTAATCGAAAGTTTGATATTTTTAAACATAAATTCAGTAGACGATTTACCATTATAGCTTCATTTGTGTTGTTGACAGTAAATTGAAAAGTTCTTCTCTTTCAAAAAATGGAATTGAATCGTGAACATTTTCGTGCCATTATTTTTCATAACTTTCGACGTGGATTGTCAAGACAAGAGTGCTTCGATGAACTTAATTCTTTATTCAGCAATAAAGCGCCATCCTACAGCACTGTAAAAAATTGGTATAACGAATTTAATCGTGTTCGATGTTCGATCCAGGACGAATCCCGTGCAGGTCGTCCAAAATCCGTTGTTGTGCCAGAAAAGATCGATGCTGTGCGTGTACTGATAAAGCAATATCGTCATGTGACATACCGTGAGATAGAGACGTCTTTGGACATTAGTATGACTAGCATCAATAAAATATTGCATGAACATTTGAGAGTAAAAAAAATTTGTTCGCGTTGGATCCCGCATAATCTGACAAACGGTCAAAAAACGGCTCGTGTCGATTGGTGCAAGGAAATGTTGGAAAAATACGTTCAAGGTACATCAAAGGCTGTGTATAACATCTACACAGGTGACGAATCACGGATCTATGCATATGAGCCGGAAACAAAACAGCAATCAACTGTATGGGTCTTCCAAGACTAGGCAAAACCAACAAAAGTTGTTCGAGGAAGAAACACATCGAAACAAATGATTGCCTGTTTCTTCGGCTTTAACGGTCATGTGGCAACAGTGGCGTTAGAGCAACGCAGGACGGTCAATTCTGAATGGTACACGACCATTTGTTTGCCAGAAGTCTTCGGAGAAATTCGAAAAAAGCAGAAAAACAGGCGAATCATTCTTCATCATGACAATGCGAGCTCTCACACATCGACTCAAACAAAGGCATTTCTGACGGAGCGAAAGATCGAACTGATGGGTCATCCGCCGTACAGCCCTGATTTGGCGCCCAATGACTTCTTATTCCCACACATCAAAATTAAATTACGTGGACAACGATTTTCGACCCCCGAAGAAGCGGTTGATGCATTCAAAACGCATGTTTTGGAGTTACCTCAATCGGACTGGAAAAAGTGCTTTGAAAATTGGTTCAAACGCATGCAAAAGTGTATTGATCATCATGGAGAATATTTTGAAAAACAATAAAACCAATTTCGATCCTACATATTTGTTTTTTCATTATTAAGCCAGAAATATAAATAGCAACCTTCGTACCAACATTCGTTGAAAAAAGAAAAATAGAAATCGAGAAAAACAAAGATAATTTTTTCTATAACAATAAATAAATATTCAATATTTAAAGCAAAAATAGAGAGAAAAAATTCAAAACTAATTGAAACAAAACGTGTTAAGTTTGTTAAGAAAAATTGCGTTCTTTAATTTCTTTTTATTTAACTACATAAGGAACTGCGTACAGGTATCAAATTTTCTACATTTTAACAATATATGATATTTATTAGATATTTTTGAGTTAACTTTTTCTCAATTTTTTTTCATGTAAACTTAAGACGTTTTTTCCATGTACTCTTCACAATGTGTACCCGCAAAACTTATCTATTTAATTTTTATTTTTAATTCGTCACTTTATATTTTTTATGGGACTGAATTTTTTCATGGTTTCAAAATATTTCATAACTTATTCAGTAATTAATTTGCTTAACTCGACGCGTCGAAACAGATTCACCTTATCATACTTCATTCATTATTAAGTAAAATAAATATGTTTAATTTTTAATATTTAAATTCAATGCACATATTTTGCACTTTTGCTTATATGTTCTCAATAAATATATTTATGTAAAAAAAAAATTTTTTTTAGACCTTTTTTGCATACCTTTTGAATACGTATTTAATTACGGCTGACGGAAAATTTTAAATTTTGAAATATGGCTCGACTATCAAGGAGCTTGGCCACCTCTGTTATATTATATTATATTATATTATATTATATTATATTATATTATATTATGTTATATTATATTATATTATATTATATTATATTATATTATATTATATTATATTATATTATATTATATTATATTATATTATATTATATTATATTATATTATATTATATTATATTATATTATATTATATTATATTATATTATATTATATTATATTACATTATATTATATTATATTATATTTATTATATTAGTATTTTTTTTAATATGGCTTACCATATTATATTTTCAAAAATTTGTTAATAAGTATTTCTCATAGCACTGTACTCTGCGTTCCTTTTTTTCTAAAATATAATTAGAGAAATTGAACGTAGTTGCACCCAAATAACAATATTTTAAAAACGATCATAGGTATTTAAAAGCTCCAGAGCATCAGGCGCTTCAATTTTTACGAAAAACAAAATTACATAAAATAATTAAACATAGAAAATAAAATATTATAAAGAACAGAATAATTAATTATTTTTAAATCAATAAGTTTTTATAAATATTTTTTTACGAACGTATTTTGGACAAAGGTTAGAAAAGGTAAAAGGATTCAATTCGGAAAAAACCGACATTTATTTTAATTGGTTAGAGTTCCGAATCGGGTGCCCCACTAATTATCGAGAAATTTCGTGCCATTTTGCTGAAACACGCCTTCTGTTAATGACATTCTTTTAAAAAATGCAAATTTGTTTGATAAATTAACAATTATATAAAATGTTTTAATGTGATTCAGTTGTTTTAAAAAGATATGTAAAAAAAATAATAAATAACAAAACTCTTTTTTTGCTGCCAATCTTGGCGTCAAATAAGAGGGACACCCAATTGTTAATAATTGGAATTTGATGACAAAAACAGTCTGTATCAAATTATTAATTAAGCATAAGTGAGCTATAACATTTATTTCCAGGAAGTCGTAAAACTAATTTTTGAATCAATTGTTTCCTTATGCAATTGTATAGACTATAGAAAGGAGATATGAATTCTATTAAAAGCTTATTAACTAGTTTGGTAACTTACCCCGGAACTTCTCGAACAAATTTATCAATTACATAACCTGCCAAATGTTACGTGCTTCAAAAAAAGCTTTTTCCTAGTAATTGGGAAATAACTATTGAAATGATATAAAAGGCTAATATTTAATTCATCTTTCAACATCACTTTAAACACATTAAGATAAAAAAATTATTAAATAAACGAGCTACCATGAATAAGTCGAAAGTATGTTAGATTGTACAAATGTACTAACAGATGTACAAATTTGTAAAAACGGAAATCAAGCATAAATGCAAATATTTTGCTACCACGTTAAATAGAAAAACTTAAATCTTCCGAAAAATCCGGATTGTTTACAATTAATCTATTATTCGATTTCGCAATCAGTTCGTTTATCTAAAGATGATTCCAGACAAAAAATTATTTTTATAATTTTTCAAAAATTATATCATTTTAATTATTATTAGTTCAAAAATTGAATTGAATTTTTAAATGGTAAAACATAAATGAAATCAGTCGAATAGTTTGTGAAAAATAATATTTTAAATGTACAACTTTTTAAAAATTTGATAAATCAGAAACTTTTAGACGGATTTTAGTCGAATTTTGTATTATGCCATTTTAAATGACATTCTTTAAAATTTTGTAAAAATTTATACACCTTGCAATTTAAAACCATTTCGACTATTATAATTAAAATAATAAAAATAATAATAAATAATACTAATTAATATTAAAACATTATTTTTCGCATGAATATATCTTTAGATACACTGTTTTTGTTCGCACATTTGTATTAATTGTTGTATGAAAAAATTTGAAATTTTTTTTCGATTCCCTTAAAAAGTTCTCAAGACATGGTGAAATTCATAAATAGGGAAGTTAATACATCGGGATCCTAATTTTTGACCGTTCCCCTGCCCAAATTATTCTAACTCGATTTTCCAGATTGCGACTAATCTCCTAACATTTAGAAGGTCAAGAATTCAAAGCCGATGAAAAGAAGGACTATTCTGTGTCTAATTCAACTTCAAATATCGTCTACACTAATTCATAAGCATGTTTGGGCTCAATCCCAACAATTAATCCCAGCAATTACTAGAACGTCGAAATCCAATCATTAGAATAAAAGTTATTTAATGTGTTTCCTTTTGCGCATTGCACATGAAAAAAAACCATCACAATTTCTTTTTTTTTTACAAAATATTAAAGTATTTAAGAAAGAGTTAATATTTTATATCGACAATAATTAAAAATTTCTCTAGTGGGGCACGTCTGATTCTGTAGAGCAGTGTTTCCCAAAGTGTGGTTCACGTGCCCCCAGGGGTACGGGGACGGTTTAGCGGAGGTACGCGTTCTTATGCGAAATATCTTGCAACAAACGAAAATTTCAAGAATTTTTATTTAAAAACAATGCTAGTCATGACAATTTACGATTACGTATTTTTCTATTGGCCATTTTTTGCAGAGTTAACAGTTAATAATTAGTGGTGTCAACAGCCAGTAGTGATTTTTAACTTTTGTGCAATTTTTTATAGTAAAAAATACATAAATTTTTTTATTAGTGGTGCACAGCGTTACGAAAAATTTAGAAAGAGTACACAAAAGTCATAAGTTTGGGAAACACTGCTGTAGAGTATACATTCGAAGTACTTTCGAATATCATGTTGTGAAACAATGATCGCAATTTCGATTCTTTCACATTCTAAAAAAAGGAAAAAGCTTTAGCAAAATCCCCAGCCCATTTAAAAAAAATGCAGAAGGAAAAAATCTATATTCCAATTTAAAGGGGCATATAGATAAAAATCGTGGTATAGTTACATTATTCCTTTAATTAAATATAAGCAATCGGAAATGTTTTTAATTTTTCAAAAAATAAGAAATAAATTTTGGAGTTTTTAAGAAAAGGAATCGAAAAAAGTATCAAAACACTTTTGAGGAATTACCTATACACTACGTCTATGGTAAAAAAGAATTCAAGTATAAATCTTCTCTTCATGAATGTCAATAATGCATTGATTTGAAATTAAAATGTTTAAATTCACAAAATTCTACTTTTTTCCAACTCCTAGAACGCGTGAGTTGTTATAAACCCTCTTGAAGGTAATCTACTAAAAACTGTGCTTAAACCAAGCATATGATTTGCTTCGTTTCAGATCAAGAATTATGGAAACTTCGTTTCTAAAGTACTAAAATCCAATTATTATTAATATCATAAAATAACAATTTTTGGTTGAAGTTCATTTTAAAGACAAAGTAACAAAAGTGACAAAATAAAAACGATGAGCTCAACTCATAAAGGCGGATTATGTACTTTTTTTGCGGATTATAAAGGATTAAATCCAACCACCCTCAAGACGCATCCAGGTTTTGAAATATTTAGATTGTTCTAAATCAAATTACCCTCTCTTTCTAATTTTTTTAAAGTACACCATAGAAATTATTAATTTAATCTAAGAAATTTGAGAAAAAATATTGTACCAATTATCAAATTAATGTAACGAAACGAACTGCAACTTGTTAGTTTATTTCAAGTCGAAAAGATTTCACGTGTCTTTAAATCCTATTTCAAGTTTACGAACTCTTTAATCATTGCTCTTTTTCCCCCTTTGTAACTGTGAGGCATTTCGAACGAAAGCATTTTTTTTTAAAAATCAAAAGTATAAAACTATGAACAAGCTTTTAATTAATCAGCTTAGCAATTGTTTAAACTAATTAGGTGCGCAAAAAATATAATTCTGAAATTATTTCAGCATAATTCAAATAATTTTTTTTTTCGTTCTCATAAGCCCCTTTTCAATGTTTATAAATTTAAGAAGATTACGAATCGGAAATAGGATTATGATTACTTTCGGATCTCATATTTTTAAAATGCACAAAAGAATTTAGAAAAATCTCTTTATGATTTAGTGCGAAATGACCAAAACTGTAAAAATTATTTCCCTAAACTTATTGAAGTAGAAAAGGATCATTTAAGAAAACTAGCCAAAACCTTTTTTAAACTATTTTTCCGTTTTGTCACTCTTTATAACATTAGTCTTATTAAAACGTATTCAGATTAAAGTCTAGATAAACTCACTGATCCTTTGTAACTAGTTTTTTGAAGAAAATGATTTATAATTTTGTACTTCAATTATAGCAGCAACTCAGCCAACATTTAATGGAATTAAATTTCTTAATAAGTGTTTTATTGTTCTGTAACTAAATTACGCTGTTTAACTTATTAATCTGGAAGAAAAAGTTTTTGTATTTGCATTATGCGCTCGAACAACTGTTAAATTAATGTTAATTCGGTGAGGGATTTGCTTCAATCATTGAGAGTTATTAAGAAAAAGAATTTCAGAAAATTTATTTCAGTTTGTTTTTGCACATAGATCTAAAATGTATAGTTTTGACTTTTCAATTCGTGTGCATAAAGAAAATAAATATAATTGGTAAGAAATTATGAATTGTCTTTATCACTTTTTTTACTTGTGAATAATTAGTTATTTAGGGATTATTTTATGGTTTTTATACAGAAATGTTAAGGATACTCTAGTACAGCGGTTCCCAACAAAAACAATCAACCTTCTTTTAGCGGAATCCGTGAGACTTGATGAATAAATTTCATTAGCAATTGTGAATCAACTGTTAATATTTTGAAAATATTCAACGATTGATATTTTATTAATTACTTTGGAAACATTTAGTAAAATGAATGAACATATTCTCATCATATCGTTTAATCAAATCTTAAAATTGAATTTATGTCAGACAGTTGAATTCACAAGGTGTAGCGCCATCTTGTCTAGTTTTCAATATTTCTTTTTTATTTTTTTTTTGTTTAATTCCTAATTTGATAGAAAGTGATAATGAATGAGCCGAAATATGTTTTCGGTTGAAATAAAAATGAAAAAATGCGAAAATAAACGCTGAGAATGGATATCAGAAAAAATACTTGAAGTTGATTATTTTTATTCGATGCGAATACTAATGCAATTATTCATAAATGCATCCTTTTCGTTACTGATTATTAGAAAAAGCATTGTTTTTAATTTAGCTTTCTTTGCTTTACAAGCATTTCAATTAAATAATTTCCAAAAAAATAATGGAAATATCCAATAAATATTAGATAATTAATTGGATATAAATGAAATTACAGGTTTCGAAAACTGGTAAATATAAAAAGTTTTAACTTTAGGAACCTATTTCCGCGGTACACCATTTGCGAACCGCTGCTTTATTAAAATTTCAAAATTATTCACTCGAATATTGATCAAATGATGTTATAAACTAAATGTCTGAGTAAAAGAAATCAAACTAACGGAGTGATGGATCACTCTGGCACGTTAAAGTAGTTAGAAGAGAGATGGCCTCGGCACCGATAAATTTAACAGTCCAGCGTAACGAAAATAAACTGCGCAGTGGAGGAAAAATAAGAAAAATGTCATCACTTTCGGGCTACTAAGTTACGCAGTAGGGGGAAATATGTAAGATATCATTACGTTTGGACTACTAAAGGATAAAATTTCTCGTTTATAGTTACCCTCGTAGAGTCCCTTTCTCTTCTTGGAGGTATTGGTCCACTTGCCTAAAGAAGGTCATCACCCAACCATGGACCTATTTTAGGATTCTAATCTTTAACGGCCATGGTAGAAATTTCACGTAATTTAGATCATGTTCAGACGGCGTGAGCAGCACCTGAGCTGGTACCCCTCTCACCAAACTTCAGCACCATAATCAACGAGAAGACTTTCCGCCTCGACGGATTTAACGTGCATATTTTACGTATACACTCTAATTGTTTGCGAACTCACGACCTCCCACCTCTCCAACTAGCGGTGTAAACCATAGAGGTTGGTAGTAGTATCCGTTTTCTAACGTGGAAACTTACACAAAGAATATACATAGGGGGAGAAGGCTAGCTTTTATAAGACATAATGTAAACCAGTTCCCTAAGGTTTGGTGCGATCCCTGTGTATAAAGGAAAAAACAACAATGAATGGCACAGCGACAGAGGTTCTTAAACGAGTTTGTACCCATCTGTTCTCCCAAGCACTACTGTTGTTGGGGAGGATAAGAAAATTTTATCTTTTAATTTATTGCTAATTTGTTCTGCAGTTTTGCACTATTTATAAACAGTACTGTACTATTAATTAAGATATTTGTTTCCGAATATATCAATATCATTCATGTTAATTAAATCTGCTAACACATTTTTTTTTGTCAACACATAGAAAGAAAGAATAAAAAGGCGGTTAAGGGAGACCACGTACAGTGCGGCATTGAGGAGAACTCCTCCAGGCTGAAAGTCTGGGGCTGTCTGCAGCTATGGTAACAAGCGAGAGCACATTTCTAATGGGAATGAAATGGAGGAAAGAAGGTCTCGATTGGTTAACTCACGATGACCTACGCTAAGATCAAAACAAAACTATTCACCCCACACCCCTATTTGAAGTGACCTTTCCTCGTAACCGTAGTACCCGCCACGACGCAGGACTGGTGTCTGGTGGAGTTCTCCTGAAAGCCGCACTATACCCACCTAGAGTAACCTTCTAGTAGGTTATGACTAGGACTGGGCGATATTAGAAATTATATATCGTGATATATCGTCAGTTTTGCATCGCGATATAGCGATGTATCGCGATATAGTATTTTTGAATTTCATTTACTTTAAGGCACAGAAAGTCAGATTTCTATCAAGACTTCAGACGCATATTGATTTAAATCAATTTATAAATTTGAAAATATATATGTTTTGCTAAAGAAAGATATTAAATAAATTGACTAAGGTGTACAAATCTTACTTAAAATATTTATTGAAAAAATGTGTGTAGATACAGAATGAAATATTTGCACTTCTTTATCGTTTATAAGGTATAAGCAGTCTTAATTTAAGTTAACCCCTAAAACACCCTTAATGAAAAAAAATATTGTTATTAAACAAAAGCTGATTTTAAAATTTCAAAATATATTTTAATTAAAATAAAAGTTAGATTGACTAAAAGCCGAAGTTTAAAATTAAAAATGTTCGAATTTTAAACTAAAAAGTAAACATAAGATTTGTAATAATTTCTTAAAATTTTCGTTCTCTGAAAGATTTCTCAGTTTAAAAATAAAAAGGGAATTTTATAAAGATATCTAGCTGAAATTATTGAAAGAAAATTTAAAAAATTAAAAAAAAAGTTTGTTAAGAAATTCATTATACATGTAAAACAAAGTGTTAAAAATATTTTTTTTTTTTTTTAAAAAGAAACTTTTTTTAACAAATCAATATTTGCTTGTACTAATATTTGCTTGTAAATAATTACAGAATTATTAAGTTCGATCGTAATGTTCAAATTCTTAATGAAGAAGTAAACACAAGTTTTGTTATATTTTCTAAAAATGATCACGCAAATAACAAAAGATTTCTTAGTTTAAAAATAAAAAAATAAATAAAAGTGAAATTTATCAATATATTTACCTAACAGCATAGGAACAAAATTTAAAAAATAAGTTCGTTAAAAAATTATTTGTATGCTTAAAACAAAGAGCTAAATAAATTTTAGAAAAAAAAATGCTTCTTAAACACTATTTTTATTATTATTTCATATAAATAATTAAATTAAATTAAATAATGACCGAATTATGAACGAAAAACAAAGTAAGGCAAAGTTTCTTAATTAAATTCTTAAAAATAAAAACAAAAGGATTGTGATATTCGGTAATATATTTAGCTAATTAACTAATAATATAAAACGAAAATTAAAAAAAAATAACGATTTTACTCTCTAATAAAACGAAGTAGTAATTGATAAAAAAAAAAAAAGAAATGAATAAAATTCGCAAACTTTTCAAATTCTTTTGAACAAATAAAGTTTATTGACTTATGTCCAAAAAATAAATTTTGTTTTAACTTTATTTCTAAAAATAAAAACAACTCAAGATTTATAAATTTAAAATCAGTAATAGAAGCCCATTAAATTATTAGAAGTTTTATCCGAAAGGTTTTTAATAAATTAAAAGAAAGTAAAAAAATAACCTAACAAATTTATTTACTTTGTAATTTAATTCCTTATGGATGCCTTAAATTAGATTTCCGATAATTTTCACATTTAAAAATATAAAAAAAGTTTTGTCAGAAAATAAATAAAAAACTTACCTAATTAATGAAGAAACTTTTCTTTATAAATTCTTTTCAATAATAGATTGCGTTCAGAACAAGGTTACGACGGCGATCACGAAGTTAATCCCATTGAAAATAATCTACAAGAAACGATTTCAAATCGCGAAGGTGCGAAAACGAACATGTGATATAACGATATAAGGTCTCAAAAGTGATTCTGATTCTACCATCAGTCAAGGCCGTCTCAACATAACGAAACAATATCGTCTTCCACAGCGCGAGTTGGCATCGGAACGTAAGAGAAAGTCCTTGCGTGTATCGCTATATCGTTATATCGTCTTCTTCACTCGACGACTTAAATCAGATTTCTGATGCATCGCTTGGAATGAAAGTTGCTGTATCGGTTTGCCGATATAGGCGTTAAATCGATATGTCGCGATATATCGATTTATAGCCCAGTCCTAGTTATGACTATGCGCAACCATGCATGTAGAGTTGTCCAACAACTAGTTTATGTGTGACGTACCTCCTGTTTGTCACTTTTCTTTCTTATGCGTATGCACTGGATCTGAGTATGTTGCTCGCCCTGAAAGTTTATTTTCTGGTATAGTATACCACACCGAGCGTTAATTACGTACTCGAAGAGCTGAACTAGGTCATTTCTGTATTCTTTTCCGATCACTTCTGTCGACTGGGGTATGATTTAATAAAGAGTTCAGTGGTGTTTCGTTAATTGCCCTATTTAAATAAAAGGTTAAATATGCTCTTCAAGTGTAAAAAAAAAAATTCACAAGGCAGATTTCACTGTTCAGTCAATTTTCATATGTTGTACATGTATTTTTTGTTTATCCATATTTTATTGGCTTTCTCTTTCATTTGGCTACAGTTTGGTGATTTTTCAATCGCTTTACGACACCTATTCTCCAGTGAACCGTTCTCTTTTAAAGAACATAAATGAAATAATTGATCCTAGAAAAATTTGCTCGAAAATTACAGAAACTGAAAGTAAATTTTAATTTTTTTTTATTTAATTTTTTTCTTTTGTTGTGGCAAAGCATTTAACGTAACTGTACGTATACATTTAACTTATTTTTTTACTTTACTCAAAATTATTGCGCTATACTTTTTTAATGCATTTTTATTTACATATTTGTATAGCAGTTTTATTTGTGAAACCTGAAGTGAAACCTGAATTTCTAAATAGATGCGTTAAACTTATTTTTAAATAGAAAATAAATATATTAGATATTTTTAAATAATAGCAATATAGCTTTATTTTTATCGCGAAATTGAAAAAAAAAAAAAAACTGTGAAAAATATCTTTTTTATGCATATTAAAAGGTTAAATCACAAATAAATTTAATATGTTAATTAAATTTTAAGTAGTTTAAATCGCAAATAAGTTAAAACATTTCAAAAAAAGGTCAATACAGCGCAAGTGAAAGAAAACTAGTTGTAATTAATTCAAATAATCCATCTGTCACTGTTTAACGGTTTATTCTGAATATGTACAGGGGAACTAGTAAATCAAATACCCTATAAAAAGGGTTTCAGAAGGGCTATAAAAAATTATCTCCATCTTCGATAAATCAAATGCGGAATCCTACCAACATTATCTAACAGCTTTGGATAAATTTACGCTTTGCAATTATTATATATCTTCTAATGATAAAATACAGATACAATTGAAAGATTTATCGGCAATATCGTGTTTGAAATTCCCTCACATAAGCCTTTTTTTTTCCTCACAGAGCTAAACATAATTATCTATAGTAGCTTAAAGCAAAATTAAATAAGTCGTAGAAACAGTAAAAATAAGTATTACTCTCAATTACCATCGTAGTAATACAACTTGGGGGTGGGGCGGGGGTATTATGAGTTATAGGGACCGTGTGTTGGCGACTGCTCTACGTTATCGCCGCCACGAAAATCGGTCCCTATAGTAGGAACTGTATTTAGCGATGCATTGTAAAAAATTTATATACTAAAAGTAAACTGCTGTTTGTAGAAAATGCAACACCATGAAAGAATCATCAGAATCAAATGAAATTTAATGCAGAAACGACTTGTACTGATACAAATAAATGATGAAATTTTCAAAACAAAAGAAACAAATTAAGCGTCCGAAATCAGTATTTGGTGCAGCCACCACGCGCTGCAATAAGTGCTGCTATACGACGTGGCATGGAGTCAAACAGATGTTGAATATCTGCTTGAGGAAGAGAATTCCATATCGCTTGTATGCGCAACCAAAGTTCGTCTTTGGAAACTGCAGGACGCGGATCACGAGTGAGACGCCGACCAACCATATCCCACACGTGCTCAATAGGCGACATATCCGGCGAATAAGCAGGCCAAGGAAGAAGTTGCATGCGTTGTGCTGAACAGAAGTCTCTAACAGTCCGCGCAACATGTGGGCGTGCATTATCCTGCTGAAAGATAGCTCCAGGGATGCCTTGAAGGAAAGGAACGACTTCGGGCTGTAGCACTTCACGGACGTATCTGTTGCTATTGAGATTACCCTCAATTCGTATCAAATTGGATCGTCCATGATACGAAATCGCACCCCAGACCATAACTCCGGGTGTTCGACCACTATGTCGTTCAATAATACACTCAGGAAGGCAGCGTTGACCGGCATAACGTCTAACACGAACACGGCCATCATGGGTCCACAAATTGAAGCGTGATTCATCTGAAAAGACAACTTGGTGCCAATCAGCTCGCCAGTCTCTGTGCTCAAGAGCCCACTGCCGACGCAGCCGTCGATGATCCGCCGTGAGGGGAATCCTGTATAATGGCACCCTTGCACGCAATCCACGGCGCAGCAGACGACGACGAATTGACGAAGCCGACAATTGTACACCTGTAGCAGTAGACCAATGTGCTGCCAGCTGCCTGGAGGAAGCTGTGCGATCATTCACCGCCATGCGGAGCAGGTGTCGATCATCGCGCTCTGACGTCACCTTCTGTCGTCCAGTGCCTGTTTTTCGAGTTGTTCGGTGCTCGTCGGTCCACTGCTTCCAAACTCGCATCACTGTGGAACTGTTCCGCTGCATACGAGCTGCTATTGCGCGATAGGAAAATCCTCCTTCTCGAAGGCCGATTATCCTCCCTCGTTCAAACTCCGTAAGTTGCTTGAATTTCTTATTCTTCCGTCGTGGAGGCATACTCAGGTCTCACTAAACGTTTGCCACTAACAAATAATCATAGACTATTTTCAACGTCCTGCTACAGCACTTTATTTATACGCTTTCAGCATCAATTCAGAGGGCGCTGCGCGCGCCACGCACGCGCGATGGCTCTGAAACTTTATTAATTTGCATAATATCCTATAATTGACATTTGCTGCGAATTTCATTTGATTCTGATGATTCCTTCATGGTGTTGCATTTTCTACAAACAGCAGTTTATATCACACTATTTTTTTAATTTAACTTATTTATGTAATTTTTAATTTGATCACCATTTTTGTTACCCAAAATAAAATTTATCAACACTAAAAATGACAATGTACTTGATAATTACTATATATAATATTCAGAATTTTTTTTCTCTTTGATAGGTTATAGTAATATTATTAAGGATCACGATATCATCCTATTCGATAATTGTAGAATTATTATCAATGATCTATTGGTTATCATTAATGACTGTGATATCGTCGTATGTGATGCATCCATGCCCGGTTTCCTGTGTTAACCAACAAAATCTGACGCTGTTCTTACATGTTGGAACAATTCAGCTTCATTGTTCCCTTTGACTAATAAGTATCAAAAAGTTTTACTTGATGTCTAAATTTTGTTTTCCGGATATCTAGCAATGATTGAGGTGTCCATGTCAGTGATGAACACGTGTGGATGTCTATAAAGAATTAACATGTTACATTAATTTTATATAAATTTCATTTATGAGGTAGTAACACCTGTACGGCGCGCATCGCGTTTTCTATAATAGTTTGCCGATTTTGCAACAATGGAATATAACAGTTGAAACGCAGAAGGGCCTGTTTTAAAGTTAACAGTCATAAAATAATGCAAGAGCAAACTTATATTTCTGAAGGTCTTTATTTTTATGACTTTTAACTATTATGAATGTTACAACAGCTTCCATTTGAGAAGAATAATTCAGATTTCAAAATCAACCCTAAAGATTTATTTCAGATTTTTCTCTTTTATTGTGTTTATAGAGAAGTATAAAATCTATTCTGGGAATAAATGTGAAAGTTTCCTACTTATGATGAATATTCAATTCTCTTATAAATTGAATTTTCATATTCATTAAAGTGTTTAGAAACTCTAAAATTTTTTTTTTTTTATATTAAACAATGTCTTAGTACCTTAAAATGATATAAGTTTTAAGACAAGAAAAAGTACTCGAATTTTAGCATAGCCATATGCAAAATAATTTCATATGGCTCTAATAAAATAAACATATTTTTAATGGATGCGACAGTTTAAAGGTAAGAGAAAAAATAAAGGGTTCAATACTATGGAAAAGTAAATATTCATATATCGATGCATTTAAAGAACATCCTGGACTTTATCAAACACTTTTATACCAACTCTTGACATATTTATTTGTGAACGTTAGTCTTATAGAACTTCAGTAAAAGAAGTAAGATACATATTGTTCAAGTTGAAATTTAAAATTGATATTGATCAACCACCAAACTTTGGTGTCTTAGAGTGTCACATAAAAGGAATAAATTATGAAAAATACATTTATCGTCATTGTTTTAAAAGCATGATAAGTTTTCTGAATCCCACAGAACATGGATGGATATTAAAAGGAGAAAATATAAGCATTTGTTGGAACCATATTCCATATGTATCAAACGGTTTGTTAAAAAGCAATTTGTGTCCATGCCAAAAGTCCTTCTGTTTAAAAAATAAATATGCAGTGCGCCAAAAAAAGAACCACTTTGTATAACTTTTGATCTATTGATCGGATCTTTGCGTGCTAGGACTCAAATTTAATGGTTCGATTCGATGAGATGTCCTCAAATATGCTAATTAGTTGGAACAAACAATATTTCAAGTTACGAAATCAGACACAAAAACGTGCTTTCTCTGAATAAATATATATATAGATATTTTTCGATGTATTCAGACTTCTGACCCCGCAAAATATAGTCCCAATTGTTTGGTGGAGCAATGTTAATTTTACTTTTTGCGTATTTCGCCATATCTCGAGAAAATTTTAAGCAAATTGAAAATATTTCACACGCAATTATAAAATTCGTTGATTCAAAGATAATTCCATGAAAAAAATGACTTTTTATAAATATTTATTATTTTTATTATTTTATTTAATAATGGTCAAAAAAATGTTGAATTGCTAGGTATATTTTTACACAATTTTAAAGAACGTAATTTTACATGGCAAAAAACAAAATTTGAGCGAAATCGGTAGAATAGTTCCTGAGAAATTTAATTTTAAATATACGACGTTTTTAAAAATTCGATTCTCAGGAACAAGCGATTTCACTCAAATTCTGTAATTTGCCATGCCTAACTACGTACTTTAAAATGATGTAAAAAATTGTATACTTTACAATTCAAATAATTTTCGACTCTTAACGAATAAAATAATTAAAAAAAAATATATTTTCTAAAATGTAGTTTTTGCATCTTTGGATAAACGAATTTTATAATTCTATGCAAAATGTTTTCTATTAGCTTAAAAAGTTCTCGAGGTATGGCTAAATACGCAAAAAATGAAATTACCATAATGGGTTTCAACCTTTGGAATAGCTCTTCGTACCAGACTATGGAGACCCTATAACCCGGATTGCTGCAGAGCCCTATATTTTGGGGATCAGAAATCCCAGTTAAGAAAAAAGGTATATTTATTCAGGGAAAGTACGTTTTTGTGCCTGATTTCGTTGCTTAAAATATAGTGTGCAGTAATTACGTAGCATATTTGAGGTCACCTCCTTGAAACATTGAGTCCCAAAACATGAAGATCATTAGGTCAAAAGTTATTCAGGGTGGGTATTTTTGGCGCACTGTACAGTGTGCAAAAAAAAAGAAAGAAAAAAGAAATATCACGCTGAATATCTTTCCTTTTAATGATCGAATTTTCACGCACTAAATGCCAATCTTTCTGGTTCCTGTGGGGGACTTCAAATATGCTAATTAATTAGTGCTAACTATTAATTATCAGACGCAAAAACTTACTCTCTCTGAATATACACAATGTTTTGTACATATTTGGATTCCTGACCCTCAAAATAGGGGGTAGACAAAATTCTAAAAAGATTGGATCATAAATTGGGGACCAGGAAGCTATATATACTTGGTATACATAATCCCAAAAAATCAGCAAAGCAATACCGCCGCTGCAAATGAGTAATTTAAATTAACCATAGATTAATTGAAAAGAGCAATTCCAAATGTTACTCCGTTGCTAAGCTACCAAGTTTAGACAATAAAAAAAACTGCTCGAAGAGGTTCATTTATTAATAGTTGATAGAAAAATTTCTTTTTTAATCTTTTTTAAAAAATCTAAGTTTCTAGGCAATAGGCATTTTTCAGCTGATTTCTGACCCAAAAGCAAAGATTTTTTTTTTATTTTTTTTATTCTGCTTTGAAAAGAAAATTTGAATCGAATTTATAAATGGTTTATGATTTTTTAAGCTTTTAGAATTTAAATGCATGAACTTTTTATCAGACATCATTTGGGCTTTACGTTGTTTTTACTTCATTCATATGAGGATTTCATACTAAAATCAAATTTACATAACTTGTTATAAATATATGCGACATTTTAGAGATAATCGTTTTTACAGCTTTAATCGAGTCTTCTGGGCAAGAAAATTAAAAAAAAAAGAAAGAAAAAAGTACCTGAAAAATGTAGAAGGTATGTTAATTATAATGCACATTTACAAGATTTTATGTAATTTATGATACTTCTTTTTTTCTACAACTGAAGAAATTTGCGACTATTAATTTTAAAAACATTGAAATATGTATGTTTAAGAGTAATATCTTGTATTAATATGTTGTATAGTGTAGAATTCGCTGTTCAAAAAAATCGGTTCATTCTGCCAAATATTTCTTATGACAAAGATGATTTGAAAGTAGGATGTTTCGATGCACTCTGAAACATATTTTCACAAATTCTCCATAAAATGTCGCTCAACATTTTCTTTAATAGCGATCAACTACATTTATCACCAAATAACGCTACTATAATTTCTTTGTTTTCCTTTTCATCAATTTACAAACTTGTTTTACGATTCTCACCATCACTGCATACATTCTATTCGATGAAATTAAACAGAGTTCGTTAGGTCCTTAAGATATTGAAATGGTGGCAGCAAAACTAAGAAGATCAAATGTATTTTTTTAAGTTTTCATTCAATTTCATTTACTCCAGATATTTGATTTCAAAATTTCAATTTCAAAGTTAAGAAATATAGCTTCCTATTTACAATATTGATGTTACGGTTCTCTTATTTTTTAAGGACTGCATGAACCCTGTTAAAATATTAAAATACAGATGTGTACTTCTTTGAACATAACATTTTTATCAAAATAATGATCAAGGATCCAAATGTATAATTGATGATAAAAATTTAATTGGCTTTTAAAAATCTGAAGATGAAAATAAATATTTTTCGAGCGCTCAAAAATACGCACCCATTCTCAAGACTCAACAGGATTGTGAATGCGACGTTAATTTTTGAACGCTCAAAACAAATGTAGCACAATTTTTGTTTACTATTAACCTACAAAACATTTTTTTAGGACGTCAAAAAAATTCCCTTTGCAATTGAAATTTCAAAAGTCGACTAGCATCACGAATCAAAGTTAAATGGTTACAAGGACAGTTATTTCAAACCCGTCCTAAATAGTTTGAAAATTTAATTTTTATTTGTCGAGTACAAAATTTGCTCTAGATATATTTTAAGGTATGCTCCTTAGGCGTGCTTTGATAGAGTTTATTTTTCTCATCATTATTTGCTTGAAATTAGTAAATAATTTGCTTAAATTATTAAAGCTATATGATTTCATGCATCCGTCATAAAATAGTAAACAGAGCTTCCAGCGTATATCCTTGATACCGCTATCAACAAATTAATGGAATAAGCTTAAATAAGTAATAATAGTTAAATTGTTTCTCGTTTTAGCGTTCCAGTAATAATGTTTCGTTCAAACTGATTTCAGTTCTAGAAATAATGAAATTATTGAGAAGGTTCCTTGGAACAAAATCATTATTATCCTCTTATAACGAAATAGAGAAAAATTTGCATTCATATTTTCTGTAAGAGTTTGTTAATATGTAAAAAGTATGTTTTTAAATTAGCAATTAGTTTGAAAGATATGATCGAAAACGCAAAAATAAAGTTAACATTAAGGGCACCAAACTTTCAACCGGTCACCTGAATAACTATTAGGACCACAATTTCCAGATTGCGGTACATATTTTTTTGCATATTTGGTTCAGAAATCCAAATATGAAAAAAAAACTATATGTTTATTCAGAGAAAGCGCGTTTAGTGAGTCTGATTTTGAAACTTAATTAATAGTTTGCACTAATTAATTAGAATATTTGAATTCATCCCCAGGAGCCATTAAGATTGACACTTAGTACCTGAAAATCTGATCATTAGAACGAAAGTTATTCAGGGTGAAATCTTTTTTATTTTGCCCACTGTACAGTAGGCACTAAAATATCTGGTACCTCACTCTTTAAAAAGGCGATAAATCCACGATGTCGACCCACCATTGCAGGAGGTCCATCAGTGGCAACAGACATAATATTAGCAAAAAGGAATGATTTTCTCTTTAAAATAATCTTTGACAGTATAAAAAATAGATTCATCTATAGTATGTTCAATGAAGCTTCTGGCAAAAAAGCATTTCTTGAATAATTTTTTCTTCCTTCACGAATTGGTTGTACGCCAATAGCAAAGCCTCATTACTTAGCAAGGTTGACTCATCAACTTGAAGGGAAAATTCGTTGGATATCAAAAGTTTGCATAAGGATGTTACGAAACTAATTACTTTCGAATTGACACTTTTGGAAACATTTATTAGGACTTAACACAAACATATACATATTAACACAGAAACTCAAGGCCTAATGCGTTTCATTAACTCCAATTACATAGGGGGCGCTGCTCGAGTGTTTCTGGATACGAATATTCTCAATAAAGGATACTTCATTGTCTTCATCTATCTCATCAATTCGTCGCCGTACTGCAGGGGTGTCAAACTCGCGGCCCGCGGTGAACATTTTTGCGCCCCAGTCAATATATCCGAAGCAAAGTAAAAATAATTTGGAAATGTGAATTAGAAACGAAACCAGCATATAAAATTGTAATATACTTTATTTATAAACTATACGGATCATTTTAAATTGTACGCGCGAAAATGTAAAATTCTAATTGGCTGAAATGGAGACTGTTTCACATAAAGCTATCAATTAGATAGTACATATTCAGGTTTATCCTACTACAGCGAGGTAAGTTGGTTATCTTGCCCCAAGGTTCTCAAACAATTCTGGGATTCGGAAGAAGAAATAAGTAAGTTTTTTCATACTAAAAATCAAGATACGAGCTTGTTCTCCGATTAAATATGGTTGCAAGATTTATTTTTTATGGTTGATATAACCCAACACTTATCTGATTTTAATTTATTGTTACAAGGCAAGGATCAGATCATTACAAACATGTTTGACATAGGTAAAGTATTCAAATATAAACTATTTCTTTGGGAAAGGCAACTGAAAAATGAAGATTTAACGCACTTCCCAACGTGCAACAAGAAAAATCTAGTTTAGATGATACTGCATCGTAACAAAAGTAAGCAAAAAAAAATTTCAAATCTTAGAACAGATTTTGAAACAAGGTTTTAAGATTTTAATTCTTTGGAAGACAAATTCTGTCTGTTTTCGTCGATTTTCTCAATAAATATAGACTCAGTAACCAGTTATATGCAAATGGAAGTGATTGAGATTCAGTACGACTCAAATTTGAAGGCAAAATTCATTGAAGTGGGTGTGCTTGAATTTTACGAATATTTGCCGCAAGGTTTGAAAATACTCGAAAATTCGCATATGAAATTATTTAGTATTATAGAATTATTTTAATTAAATACTTATCAGTGAGAGCAATTATTTTCTGTTAAGAATGGAAATAAATCTCCCGTCTAAAACCGTATTAATAACGCTCACGTTGGATCAATTTTGAAAGTAGTCTCGGCCAATAAAATTTCTCCCCAAAATAGTAAAGATAGTAGCAGAGAAGGGATGTCAAGTATCAGGACGTAAACAATAATTTAACTTTACATATGTTTATTACAATGTACTATTCAAAATAAAAATATTTGTTTCTATGAACATTGATTTTTCTTGCCGCCCACCTAAAGTTAAGCATTGTTTATTTGGCCCAAGTTAGCTTTTGAGTTTGACACCCCTGCCGTACTGTATCGTTGCTTCATAGAATATTTTCGATTACATTGGATGTGACTGGATGGTGTAAAACTGTTTCTAAAACTTCCTTGACAGCCGGCAGTATCATCTCTGCCCCGGTGATTCCCAGATTTAGCAATTAGTTGATATATTATTCAAGGCTATCAAACCATCGTCGCATTTTTGTGAGGAGGTTGCTAGTAAGCCTGAGAACGAAGGTGCCTTCAGAAACTCGTCCTTGATGTTCGTGGAAAATGACAAATCTTTATTGCGTTTTTCAGGATGAATTTTTTGCAAATGGGAAGGTTTCATTGCCTCATTAGTTAAAACTTTGTTACAAAGTAAACACATGCGTAGTTGAGAGTTCAACGACGATTGAACAAATCCGAACTTCAAGTACGTGACACTGTATATAGCCGACACTTCTTTTTTGTTAAGCGACATTGTTGGCGGCAAAATACAAACGATGAAAGAAAGTCTACTACTCCTAAAAATTAATAAACAATTTAAGATAAAGAACTAATTTGCGCACGTGCCTGGCCAAATAAAAAATGAAATCGAATCGAAACTGGGGGAAAAAACTGAAAGAAGCGAATGAAAAACATCATAAGATACATAGGTCAAATCAAACATTCATACTGAAAGAGCATGCACTTCGCCAAATAGCTTGAATGTGGCAAAAATAACTGACCCGTGCTTCGTATTGGAAAATAGGTGTCGCATAAGTTCGTTTTATTGCTGGTACAAATGCTGAATCAGATAATCTTAATTTGTTATATTAATTTAATCTTTTTTTATTGTTAATTTTAGACTAATTTTATTTATTGAATTAATCTTCATTTTATAATTTTATTAGGGAGTTCCAAAATTAAATTTGAATGATCAAGCATGCTCATCGCCCCCTACTTGCCCAAAATACACCCACCACCTCCCTACTGCCAAAAACAAGTTCAGCGCACTTCAGTATACTCCCATCCCCCCAGGGGATGGTATCACCCCCGTTGAGAAACAATAATGAAGTAGATGATCAGGGGATTTTCACATAAAAGTGTACCGCAATAATTTAAATACGTAATAAATTTGTTTCATATTCTCTCTTACTTTAATTCGGATTGACATAGATAAGAAAATTTCTTTTTATATGAAAACGAAAATTCATTTATCAAAATAACGCCCTATTGTTAAAAAATTATAATAAAATACTATTCTTGTACGTGCATTCATTAAGTGATATCAATAAAGATACTCCCCCACCAGAATAATAGGTTGGATAGAATTCGATGAACGGATACCACTAGTTGATTCATTGCTGTTTTGTGAGAAGCTGGGAGAGCTGTTTTAAGATCACCGTACTTTTTGCTGATCGTGAGAGCTGTATTAAGTTCACAGGCGTAGTCGCTCCTGTGTTGCCCGTAGCAGTCGAGTGAATACTTTGTACGTTGTGTGTGATCGAGACTGAGTAGCAACAGAGCTAGGAGGTGAACAATGTCGAAGTCACATATAGCTAGTCAACTATTCAATGTGGACAATCCATCGAAGTAGGAGTGTTAGAATCGAAATGGACGTTGCTGTTAAGGTAGGCGTGTTCGCATCACGTCCGGGTCACCAATGTGGGGATATCGACAATGTCAACCTTCATCTATGAAAAGGTACCCCGACATAGAATCGAGTTAACATGTCCTATATGCTAGTGAATTGGAATTGTATTTTTGTTGTGGTAGACACGCTACAAACCCATGATTCTTCTAGCACAGTCAGCAATGAACTGGAAACAGAATTTGACTCCACTAACCAACGCTGGGATTCGAACTTGAGTCACCTCATACTCTGTAGTTATTGAAAATATTTTTAGGAGTAACATTAAAATCTTTTTATTTATTTACTTTTCTTTATTTTGTGAAATAACTTCCCGCCAAAAATGAACCTTCGAAAATACTTCCCTTCGATAGATTAGAGTAGTTTAGAAACCTCTGTTTTTATAAATCAAACATCGCTTGTAAATACTATTAATCGATAATTTTCCCACAAACATTTTGTTTTTTACCTATTTAAAAAAAAAAAAAGTGCATTGAGCACGTGATTTACGTATCGCAGTTATCAGTGAATAAGAGGGGAGAAATCTCACGTGAATGTGCGGCACCCAAAACGATTATTCTATTCATTTATTCATTTTTACACATAAAATGGAGGAATAATTCATTTCTATAAGCAACAGAATTACCGAAATTTCACCATCGTCGCTATTCTTTGTCCATCTAATAACGATTGTCTCCAACCTACAGACCTCGAACTACTTTTTTACAGAATTTCAAGTGGACATTTTCCACTTTTGAAAGTGACATTTTTTCGGAAGTATGAGCCGATTTTTATTTTATTACGTCGCGTCTTTGTTCTCTTCTTAGGAATATAATATTTAGCTTAAATAATGCAAAACAAGTTTTTTCGTCAAAAATAAATACCATTCCAAGATGGGAGCATGCGGAGTTAACGTAGAAAGCGCAATTAAATGTTTTTTTCCTGAAATGGTTCATTTGTTAAAATTAGTTTTTATATAAACAGGATTAAATTGTGAGCAATAGACTGTAATTAGTCGCCCAGATAACTTCACCAGCTTCAGTTTTTAGAGAAAAGAAAAAGAAAGCCTGTAGTTTTTAATGTGTGATACACTTACATATTTCTAAAGGAAAACATCTACCGCTGCAGTTCCTAATTGTTTTCGCCTATGGAACCTTAAGTTAGTGGTTCCCGAAAGGTATTTCCATAAGGTTCCGTCATAGGATCACAGGAGCTCAGATAGTTAAAAAAATTTTTTAACCAGTAATGATTTTCGAAATCTAAAATAAAATTTATTTCCAATCCATTAATTTATAAATATAAAATTATGAGTTTGAGTGTCTCTACGAGTTTGTACTCTTATAGCTCCAGAATCGTTTGTTCAAGCGGCTTGAACTTTGAACAATGGGTGAAAAAGAATTTTATTTTAAAAATCGTTTGAAAATTTCAATTAGATTGTACGGGAGATATATTTTAAGAAGGAATTTTGTTTTCATTAGTTGCCCTTGTTTCTATGATTCGAATTAATCAAATATTTTAAACGATAGTATCATTGACGTTTAAGCGTTGTGATTTTAAACGATAACATGTCTCATTAATAGAAAAAAAAGAAGTTTATCGAACGTTTTTTCATATCTCATTATATTTTATTCTTCAAGTCGGATAAACTTAAGTGGAAGTAAAAGGTTGTGCATGCGTCCCCAAATTAGTAAATTAGTTATCGAAGACCACAAGTTTATTTTGTTTGTTATGAGTTCAAAACGTGATTCTAAAAAACTTTAAAATCAACGGTAAATAAAATAAAAAATAAAGTATGTGTTAAAAAGCGAAATTTACGGAGAAATGGTATTATCTCATTTAGGAAAAGCATAACTAATAGCCATAGTATTATTGACGCTAATGTTTTATTAATTTTGATAGTAAGTTGTTCTAAAAGTCAAAACTAGTGGACAAAAAGAAATTATTCGTTTACGTGAACCGTAAACAATCACCATACTATTATTAACGCTAATGTTACTTAATTAATTTTGGTAATCGATGCTAATTGAAATTTAAAGAAAGCTGTAAATCAAAAAGCAGAATTAAAAGAAAAATTATACTAATTTGTTAAGAGAAGAGTAAAAAAATCGCCATATCGTTATTGATGTCGCTTGATAAATTTCTGCAATCGACACTAGTTGAAACAACAAAAAAAAAAAAGATATGTACTAAAAATCAAAATTAATCGAGCAATCCGTTTCGAAGAAAAGTAAAAATTCTCTGTACTAAATTTTTTTATGCTAACGTTGTTTCATCGATATTGGTATTTGGTACTAATTGAAATTAAAATTAAGCTGTGTGCTATAAAATAAAAATTAATGAAAAAATAGTACTAATTCATTCAAGAGAAACGAAAAAAATCGCCATAATATTTTTGATCCCAATAATGCTTCATTAATTTTGGTAATAGCTGCTACTGATATTATCTTAATAGGTCGAGTTTTAATACGTACCAAATATATTAATATAATCAAAAAGTATTCTATTAGTACCTATTAAAATTGCACCCATTATGAGCAGTTTTAATATAGATAATGTAAAGAGATTTCTTATGGCACCTTCGAAATGGCTAAAAACTGGAGAAAGTCTCTTGATTGTGTCACATTTTGGCTATCTTGAGTTGACCTCATGGATATGCCACATGATAACTGAATAAAGTTAATCTTTATTTTGATGGGATTAACTATTAAAAATATGCTTTGTTTAATCTACAAACGTAAAGTCACCAGGAAGCGCGAGAAACTAAAATAAATGAAAAATTGAAATTATATTAGCATTATTTCGACAGTTCTTAGATACTTTCGTATCGTTGATTTCAAATCAGCAATGGTTTTCACAACTTCTTTTTTTAAAATGTCATTTGTAGTCCATTTTTTAGTCAAAATGTAAAAATTTAAAAACGTTATAATATAAAAGGGAGTCTGCTTCAAACTGAAACTGCTACTTTTCGGTTGCTGTTGTTGTCGTGTCTATGCATACAGTGCTAGTGCAAAGATTAGAGCTACATTTTGGTATATATAGTTTTACAGTGGATGGCCCTCACGTTTTCTTGGGGATATAAGCCCTTCGGTTCACTGGATGGCTTTCGGCTATAGTAAACCTAACGTGGTCTTTCTCCAAAGCCCCACAAAGGCTACCGAATAACAAAAAATGCTAGAAAATCGTTTACTGTCATTTGAACCCAGAATTATCGATCCAAGTCAGATTTTCCAGCAAGAGAATGCCTTCATTTACGATGTGAAATCTTCAAAATGGTGGTTTTTGGATGCATGTCTGTCTTTTCTCATGACCTCAATTTCCAAGAAAACGGGAACCTCATTAAGGTTCTATGCACGCAAGAAAGAAGCAGTTTCGCTCTGTAGCAGAATTGAGGGTTGCCATCATTGAAACTGAATATTGATTCCATCGGTAAATGTTGTACAACATGACATATTTTTAGTCAGATAAAGAATATTTTGCTTATAGTAAGAAGGTCCCGGCAATGGCTGGTCGATATGAATTCCGCATTCGGCTTGCACCGACCACAGTGCTGACTTGAAGTATCCTCAGTGATAGACGGATCATGGGTTAGAGTCCCCTTGCCGTCAGGCTAACCGTGGGAGGTTCTCGTGGTCTTCCTCTCCATGTAACGCAAATAAGGGGTAGTTCCATCAAAAAGTCCTCCAAATTTCTCCCAATACTTGATCCTGGAGTTCCCTTGTCTTCTGGATTGAGTTCAAAATGACAAGGCTACGGAGTTGAACATTAGTAGTCGTAAACCCAAAAATTGGGTCGGCTGTTCAACGACGGAACGACTTACTAATTTTAATAATTAAATACATAAAGAACTTGGACAATATAGCTGTCATCTCTTGAAAATAGTTAAAGTTGAAATCAAAATATTTCTGCTCGGGCAAAAGCTAGACAGTGGAACAATTTTGTTTACATATTGCTTAAGACTAATTAAGGTGTGGGGATATTTAAATTTTGTTACGCCTTGCATTCGGCTTGCTTACCATTAAAGTTTATATGTTGTACAAAATAATGTTGAATGATAATCAAGCTCTGGTCGCCAAAGATGGCTAGGTGCTAGATAAAATTTTTACTTTAATTACAAATTATAACATGAAATAAGACTTTGTTTCGTTTTTTTTACCAGTCCTCAACAGACATAAGAAAGTAGAAAGCTTTCTTCTTCATAATCATTATTATTATTTCACCTTAGGGATGCAGAATTATTTAACCTTAGAAATGCAGAATTATTTAACCTTTAGAATACAGAAACTTTCGATTTTCTTTTTAAATACTATCAGCAAAAACAGCTTAACAGTCAAACTAGAGAGATGAAATTTTTTTATTTTTCGTGCAAAATGATTTAAGAATTGTTTGTAATAAAGCAGTTTATTTCAGTTATGTCAAAAAGTAAAAACAATTATTTTAAGTTTTAAAATTTCCGTTTCAGATATCTCACAGAGATTTTTCAACAAATTTGGTATACTTATCAAATTTAACAGCACCAAAAAACTTTCTGAAAAAATTTTCTAGAATTTCGATGAAAGCGATAACTTTTACTTTCTGGTTACAGAAAAAAAAAGGGTTATCTATATTTCCTTGGGTAGCGGTTCTTCAAGGATTACACCAATACTTCAGTTCATCGCACGAACGAAGGCGAAAGGGGTGAAGTCAAAATCATTTTAGAATCTTTTGTAATACTCCTTGATGATTTAAAAAAAAAAAAAACTCGTTTTCAATGTTAGTTTGTTTCACAATCTCTGTGTGTGAATGAACTTCTACTTTAATCACCATTCTTATACCCTTTGAGGCCCTCAGAATAAGACGGGGGTTTAGTTTTGAAAGAGTATTCGAGGACATCTTTCTAAAAAAAAAAAAAAGGTTACCGAGATCAAAGTCATGAGTTACCTTGATAGCTTTAGTTAGCCACTGCAATCACTTATAAAATATTACAGTCAAATATGGCACATATAAGGTTATTCCTTAAAATTTATCGTTGCTTAGATGACAAACTTAAATAAAACATTACTGTAAGCTGGTTCTACTTTGACAAATTTCTTTTGCAATTTTAATGAATTTAAGTAAATATAAAAGGAAATATTCGTGATATACATTTCTTTCCATTATTTTAATTGCTTTTATAGTACATGTTCTTCTTTTCTCTTCTTTCTTCAACATGTTTCGACATGTTCTTTAGATTCTTTTAAAATAGGAAAACATTTTAGAAGTGTTGAATAAAAGTGGGATTCCAATTTAACGTCGGTTTGTAAGTACGAGATGACTAACATTTGATTCGGAACGCCATAACAAAAATTATCAGTTGTCCCCCGGACGCTAATTTACAATCCACCGGCCTTTAACGACCCGTTTTTTTTGTTTTTTTTTGAATTTTAATCTTGCCTGCAGCTGGTTGCGATTATAATACAAGCTTTTATTTCTTTTAAAATGTGTGTCCCCCTGAAACAATTTATTTATAACCGTCGTTGAACATTTTGGTTTGCGACTACTAGTGTACAACTCTATAGCCTTGCGATTTTGACCCCAATCCAGATGACAAGGGAACTCCTCGATCAAGCATTGGCAGATATTTGCCTTCGTGGAGGACTTTTTGATGGAACTAATCCGCAGTTGCGTTATATGGAGAGGAAAACCTAGCACGGTTAGCCTGATGTCAAGGGGGCTCTAACCCATGATCTGTCTACCACTGAAGATATTTTTACGTCAGCACTGTGGTCGGTGATAGCCGGATGCGGTATTCGTATCAACAAGCCATCGCTGGGATTTGAACCCGGTTCACCTCATTGGAAGGCGGACGCTCTATCCAAGAATCAAGTTTTTTTTTTATTTAAAAAAAATGCTAAACAAGGGAGCGGGTCGTTCAATACAGCTAGATTGGATATTTGCCACTCAAACTAGCAACCAAAGTATAAACGTGGTATATGCTGTTTACTTTTTTGATTTTCAGCTTCATATTACTGTATGTGTTTTTATCAAAAAATGGCATAATCCTATTCATTCATTCATTCTCTTTATTTTAATTCTTCATTTAAATTCATTCCAAAAACTTTTTAAAAAAAAGGTAATGGAGACATGTACAACTGACCAGTTAAACATGTGTATGAACTAGTAATATTTTTTAGTGACTCGTGCCAACTAAAAACTAAATTTCTACCCCATGTAGAAATTGGGAAATTTCTATTCGGCTTGAAGTTACTTTAACCTCATTCTATTTTGCTCAGACCATTTTGTGCTAAATTTTCTGAATCCTCTCTCATTATTAATGACATGATTGAAAAAATGACTCGTAATTTCGTCCTAAATGAATAGAGAATTTTATCGTAAAATTTCACTTCCCAAAGAAGTTGCTGTTTAAATTGTTGGCAGCTAACTTTGTCACCATGTAGGTTGAGAAGTTGTAGGTTTTACGCTTTATATTGCCTCAAAAATATTTTTTAATCTAAACAAGCATAGGAAATACTGATTGAGACATGTCTTCTTAACATATAATTCGTATACTTATAATTCTTATACATATATCTCAAAAGCTAATTTCTAATACTATATATATATATATATATATATATATATATATATATATATATATATATATATATATATATATAATATATAGCTCATTTCAATTGAAAAGAACCAGAATAAAATTTAAAAAAAAATACTCTTTGCCATCGAGTCAAAATTTAAAAAAAAAAAACAAGTTTAAAAGTGCATAATGAGAAAGATCTATAGTAATTTTTACACCAATGCTACGATGAGGGTGCCGATTTGAAATTTGAGTCAATTTAATAAAATTATGTAACTCGAAAGAGTGGCTCAGATGTTGTTAATGTCTGCCACTTTTTTTTTTATTTTTGAGCGAATTTTCTTAATTTTGATGTCTTCAGAAAGAAAAAAGTGCAAACTATGCAATTAAACTTTTAAAGTTCTGGAAGTATATAAGCATTTGAAACATTTTATTAAAATAATTTTTGAGGTTAAATCGTGCTCAAATTTTAAGAATTTTTACAAGGAATTCACAAGTTTTCTCAACTCAGTTTTCTCAAACAATGTTAAATATTATACTTCATCAGATTTTAGCTTAAATATTTCAATATTTTTATAGCACAAAAAGAAAATTTTAGACCTTAATTTTTTTTTCATAACGTTAAATGTTATTTTTTTCTACATTAAAAAAAAACCCAAAATATGCCGTTTTTTTTTTAAATATTTTTTTTTTATAAAAAAATAAAAAAATGGGTTTTAGATAAAATATTTCAAATTTTTTTTGTAGTGAAATAAGTTCCCTGATCTCAATCAAAGAAAAGAATGCCCACGTGATTTTTTTTTTGCATTGAAAAATTTGATTTTTAACCTTATGAAATAAAGTTGAGGTCAAGAAACTTCGGTTTTGTGCTATAAAAAAAATCTTGTAGTATTATGGCTAAAAGTCACTTTTAATATTGTTAAGAATAAATAAATTTCAAGAATAAATTTCAGTCTTGATATTTTTTATCATTATGAGAAAAAGACTGAGGATAGAAACTTTGTTTTGTGTCATAAAAAAACTTGTGGCAAAAAATCATTTATTTCATTTTGGCAAAAAACCATTTTTAATGACAAAAAAAATTTAAGAAAAACTCGATTGACTAAAAATGGGATATTTAACATTATGAGAAAAAAACTAAGCTAAAATTGTAATTTAACTGCAGAAAAATAAAAAAAAATTTTGAAATTTTCAAAAGAATTTTCCCCAAATAATTGCTTCAATAAATTTTTTAAAAATATATTTCCAGAATTTTAATAATTTATGTACACTTGTTATTATTTTTTCACTTTCCTAATGGTGCCAAAATTAAGAAAATTATGAGTCATACCTAAACTTACAAAGTAGCTTACGCAAAATTAAAAATAAATTAAAAATCAAGCGTTTTTTTGTGCAGTTCGTCACCCCTTCAAATCAGTACCATGTGATGTACCACAATACACGACTCATTACAAGTTAAAATCAAATAATCGCCAATAACAAATCATAATCAGTAACATCTTTTTTTTTTCTTTCCTTTTCCATTTATCCTGATACCACGAGGAAGCAAACTGAAGTTCAACAAATGTTTGGTATTGTTTAATGTACCATTACGTCTTGAGCATCATATCGTAAGTGCGTAAGAAAAATAAAAAACATAAGTTTTATCCCTTATGGTGGTTGCTGACCTCCTAACACGCAGAGCTACTATTCCACAATCTTCTAGGAATGATGGAGGCCATCTTATATGTCCTTTGGAGCATGACGCAAGGATTAATCTGCTCTAACTGTTTCTAAACACTCACTCCTAAAAAGGGGTTGAAAAACTAAAAGCGAGGATAAATCTATTTCATCCACCGCGTGGATGTTAATGAACTTTTCCAAGGGAACTATCTTACGAGGATTATACATTAATGCAATGGTTATTCCAATGAGGAAGATTTAAACATAAAATATTATAAAATAAAAGCTTAGAAAACTACGTTTTTCATGTACACTGAAAAGGAGAGAGTAATTCCATTCCATTACACCTAAAATTAAAAACCTAGATCAAAAATTTAGTTATTTTATTCAAAATGTCTGACTCTGATAACAAATAGAAGCACTCTCACATTTTTAGTCGACAACTTTCCGACTAAAAATGTGAGAGTGCTTCTATTTGTCAAACTTAAGAGGAAGGGACCTAGATCATAAAATTTGTATTTTATTTAAGATTTCTGACAAAAAGGCCACTTTCCAACTAGAAAGGACAAAACAGCCTAAACCTAAAACGAATATCCTAGACTTCATATATTTCTAATTTTACTTAAAATATCTGACTTTTAGGCCAAATTCTGACTAAAAAGTGCAGGAGAGTAGTTCTATTTTGCCAAACCTAAAACAAAAAAAGCATACCTAAAAGATTTTTCAACTGAAAAGGAGAAAATAGTTCAGATTTATAACACTTAAATTAATCACTTAAATCTAGAATTAATATATTTCTATTTTACTTAAAATAATTGATATTGTTATGCACGCAACTTCTGCAGAGATTCTGGGCTCTAAATATTTAGAGAGTTGATTAAAATTCAATTACAATATTCCTCTCTATCCCTGTAAAAACTTCTGTTTCTTTCAAACATATTTTGATGCTCTTAGTCCGATCTTTCTCATAGATAATCGTTAGAGTTCGTGTTTTACTAGGTGTAAACACTTAGGTGTTTAGAGGGTTTTTAAAAATCTAGGTGTTTCTCTTGTATACCTAGGTAAAACACCGAGTAGTTAGAGTTGTACTAGGTGTTTTTCCCTCATTTAAATATTTATTAGTAACCCTTGATGTGAAGACATTTTCTGATTTTATTTTCGACAAGAATTCTGAAAATAAAGTTTCCGATTATGGATAGCAAGATTTCTTAATGAAGCATAATTATATAAATTATGAAGGTTTAAATAGTAGGGTGTCTTCAAAAAACTTTTTTTATTAAAATAATCTATTATTGTGTTTGTTATGTCTAGTATAAATGTTATGTTACCTTCTATGATAAAAATAAATCATTAACTATCTAATTAATAATTCAAAAAAAGGGTTACCATTTTAAATTTTAAAAAAATTTTTTGGTGAATTAAATATTTAAGTTATAATCCAGTTAGAAACAGCATAAAACCCTTCAAAGAAATAAAAAAATAATAAAATTGACCTGTACTTCAGTCTCAATATTCCCTAGTCCAAGATAAGAAATATGATCAGTAAAAATATGATCAATATATGATCAGTTAGATAATATGATGATATGATATGATATGATATGATATGATACGATAATGATATGATATGATATGATATGATATGATATGATATGATATGATATGATATGATATGATATGATATGATATGATATGATATGATATGATATGATATGATATGATATGATAATGATATGATATGATATGATAATGATATGATAATGATAGGATCAATAAGAATAAAATTTATATTTATTTATATATTTTTAATATTATAATTATTAAATATTTTCGATTTTGCAAAATTTAATAAAAATTTATTTTTAAAAAAATTATAAATTTTGCTATTAATGGTTTCATAATTTTTCAGTTCTTGTCTTCAGATTTTAATATAAATATTATTATGCTCCTTCAGTGACAAGCTGATTTGCCTTTCAAATGTAGTTTCTGCAGATTGAGATTCCGTTTCCTTAGCAAAGCATTTGGTTTTGAATGTTTCTTATTTATAAGCGAAAAATCACTTTTAAATCACATAACCGCATCAATAATATTTTGATGTCAGAGCATTCTTAAAACATTCCTGTAGAAATGTGCAAAATTTCATATTGTTTCAACAAATAGTTTTTATCCTATAAAATTGAATCATTCAGAGGGAAAATTTTTGACAACAGTGACTATAACCTTTTTTAATGGAGAGAGGTTTGATGACATTGGTGCAGAATACTTACTCTGTTTTAATAATTAATAAACTTTTTATGTTTCTGTATAATTTGATATCAGTTGCATAATGTGGTACATAAAAAACTTACTTACTTTTAACTGTACTCAGAAGAATTATCATAACTCAACCAAAGAGTATCGCTTGAAAACAAGAATGAAAAATTTCTTTCATATGTACGACCAGTTGGATAGTTATAAGATAACTATATTTATACAATGTGTGTTAAAATCGTCAATGAGCCAAAACCATGGCAAAAATATAACACCAACTACAAAATCTCTTAGTCATGATTTTCTCGCTATAAAGAAACGCTTTATTTCTATTCTTCGATCGTGTTTTAACTTTCAGTAACAGAAAAAAACTATAATAGAAAATTATTATAAAAAACAAACGATTGTTAAAAGCAAACGACTTTGCTTTTTAACTTCACTTAAGCTTCATTAGAAGGTTACGGTTTTGGACCCCTTAGAATTACGAAAACAATACTGGTTTATGAGCCATAATTGTTTTCGGATGCTGCTTTGTTCAGTTTCAAAAAAATTTCAAAATTGCTGTACTTTTTGAGTGGAATTTTCTTTGAATAAGCGAATTTCGTAGTCAACTGCAAACATTTCTTAATAAGCTGAAATAGCTCTAAATTTGTGACGAAAGGCAAACGATATAGAATTTACATTAAGGGTACGAAACATAAATTTGAAATCATATTTCCGAACTTGCTGCCTATAACCGCCAACTTTTAAGATAAAAAATAGATATTCATCGTAAAAAAATAAAAATTAGGTATATTATGAATATTTATTCAAAAAAAATCAAGCTTTTGTGTCTGATTTCGAAACTTACTATATCGCTAGAACTAATTAATTAGCACATCTAATATTCACCCTTTGAGCCATTTAGGTTGTAATTTCTAAACGTGAAACTTCAATCCTAAAATCAAAAGATATACAAGGTGTTAACTCTTTCATTTTAGCATAGTAGCAACAAAAAAAAGAAGAAGAAAAAGAAAGAAAACGAAATTTAATTTAAAAAAATTATAAGTACGCGTATGCGGAGTGTTACTTTCAGCTTAATAAATTATAGAATATGCTTATGCGGATTGTTTCTTTTAGTTTAATAAATTGTAGAATATAAGTATGCGGAGTGTTCCTTTTAGTTTAGTAAATTGTAGAGTATGCTTATGCGGAGTGTTCCTTTTAGTCTAATAAATTGTAGAATATGCTTATGCGGATTGTTCCTTTTAGTTTAGTAAAATTGTAGAATATGCGTATGCGGAGTACTCCGTTTTATTTAAAACTTACTCAAAAATAAAAAAAAAAGTTTGTATAATCGATCCATCACTTAATATTTTTATTATTTTAGTGACTACTTTACAAGTGGCTATATTTGCAATAACCTTCGCCAAATTTAGCGATGCGATCCCGCCAAAATGATCCCTAATGCCGATGATCTTTATCTCTTCTCGCTCTACTTGCAGAAGTGTGTTGATGTTTAATCCTTACAGAGAGATGCTTAGAAGTTCCGTTTTTATTTTCTAAACCATCAGACCTTCACCTGAATGAGTGAAAGCTCTTCGGGGACGATAACCGGGACAATAACTTCTCCTGGTGTCAGGGGCAGAACGGAGGGATGAATGAACGATCACATGGATTCAAAACTACCAGACTCTTCTCGCCCACGCGGAACACACTTTCAATGAGCTTAATAACTAAGCAACACTTTAAATGGAGAACAAATTGAACCATTAACAAAATCCTTTTTGTTGTTGAAAATACGCGATACTTTATTATTATTAATATATTGCCATTAAAGTGTAAAGATCAATTGTTCTAAAGATTATCTAGCTCAGGGGTTTCCAACTCAGTAGAGGGCTGGGGCCACAATTAAAAACAACAGTCAAATGGCGGGCCGCAACTTTATCAAAATTTTATATAGGACTCTTTTTATGTTTGAAGGAACATTAAATATTACTGTCAGATTTATATCAAGTTGTACAAAACAAAAGTATTGAATTACAAATTAAAATAAGAAGTAGATTTCTAGAAACATTTTTTTGCATATTAAAAAATTCTGGCCTCAAATTTTACAAATGTAAATAATTTCGTTCAAAATGAGTGGCTTCAAGAAGTTAAATCGGAGAATTTCTTAGAGAAAATTTCTGATACACACATGCTACATTATATTCACAAAATACCAACAAAAAAAAAACAAAAAAAGAAGGAAAAAAGAGAGAAACATACACGATTATTTTTGTATTTGAATAAATATTTTCTTGGATGCAAAACCTGATATGATAAATCTGAAACCTGTTGGTATGTTAAATTTCCCAGAAACGAAGAAATTAGTTTTTTTTTTATCGAAGGAAAAGTATTTTAAACCCATATAGAGTTTTTACGAAACTTGTCCGCAAAAAATAACAAATAATATATTTTAGTTCGCTGGGCCACAAAAAAGGCTTCGTGAGCCGGATGCGGTCCTTGGCCCGCCAGTTGGTAATCACTGATCTAGCTTATATGCAAATTAACTAGGATGATCCGTTTTAGTAACAAAAAATCGTTTCATTTCTAAATAATCTGCTAACTACCAAGAATAAGATATTTGCTGCAACAACAGCTACATTTCTGTTCGCTTAAATCAGCATTTTTATTCATTTATTTTACGTTGCCTAAGAAACTCAAGTTGCTAAAATCAAACAACCAACACATTAGTTGATAGAATCAGTCACTTAAAAAACTACGACACAAAGAATTAAGTAGTTTAAAATATTATTGCGCATCAGAAAATTTATTATTTTTCGCTTGCTAAAAGTCAAGTTACTACAATCAAACAACCAACGCATTAGTTGATCGAATCAATCACTTTAAAAGCTATATTACTGAGAATCAAACTGTTTAAGATATTATTACACTTAAGAAAATTAATTATTTTTTACTAGCTAAAAAATCAAGTAACTGCAACCAAACAACTAACGCACTAGTTGATAAAATCAATCGCTTTAAAAACTATATTACTGAGAATCAAACTGTTTAAAATATTATTATACTTAAGGAAGTTAACTATTTTTTGCTAGCTAAAAAATCTAGTAACAACAATCAAGCAACTAACGCATTAGTTGATTGAATCAATCACTTTAAAAACTATATTACTGGGAATCAAACTGTTTAAAATATTATTAAACTTAAGGAAATTAATTATTTTTTGCTAGCTAAAAAATCAAGCAACTACAATCAAACAACTAACGCATTAGTTGATAGAATCAATCACTTAGAGAATTACGCCTCAAAGAATCAAATGGTTTAACATATTATTGCAATTAAGGAAATTAACAAAATGTGATTTATTTATTTTTGATAGATCTTTAAGATTTAAGTCAATAAATACAGTCAAACAATCAACAAATTAGTTGATAAATTGAGATGATCAAACTTTTGAATTTTAAAGGTATTTACGACAGTTCATGCACAGATTGCGTCGGTAAATTGCGGAAAACTTTTGATTCCGCACTTTAATGGATTACTCTAATTAATTTGCAAATTAGCAATGAGCATATTAACGACTTTCGAGATTTAGCGGTAAGAGTTTCTTTGATAACATGAACTAATTTTACCTTGTTATTTTTATGCATTAAGTAATAATTCAAATTACTTCAGCAATTTTGTAAGAAATACATTATACATTTTCTTATTTACATATCTCATATATTTTTAAACAGAATTTGGTCGTATACTAAAATTTTTTTTAAGGAAAGGAAAAAGGGTCTAAATGATTAGATGGTGTTAAACACAATGTGTTGTACCTTGGACTACTGGATGTTACTCCGTGATTATTCCTCATTTTGAAGTTTTTCTTTTAAACTTGTTGGTTGATTGAATTTACATACTTGTGAAAGCGAAATTTATTTTTCAAGTAGTCTGAATAAGCTGAAAAAAGTTAAATCAACTATAAATGTAGAACCAAATATTTTAGTGGAACAATTCAAAAATACATAGATACTAATAAGATAAATATTTTGCTCGTTGTGAGTGACTAAGTCCACGGGGAAATATATCTTTGATAGCCTGAAGCAACTTGACAGAGGTACAATAATGTATAAACTTTTTACGATTTTGTATATGTAATTTTGCATACGAAAAATATGTGCGTATATATTTGATGAATTGCAGGTCAGGTAGCTGAGCGATCAGCACGACTAACTGAGAAGTCAATGGTTGCTGGTTCGAATTCCGCTCAGGGCATGAATGTTTCTCTCCGTATTGTTCTGTGTGAATGTGGTCCACCCAATGAATGGGTGTATGTGGCAGTGTAACGTGAATAATGTTGCTCGCCTCCGTGACCTAGTTAATAAAGTTAGAATATTAAATAATTGCTACATTTTTTAATTCATCGCATTATAAACTAAGTAATCATAGAAAAAAAAGAGTACAACCAATGCATTCATACGTAAAATTTCAAAACTGAAATATATAAATATTTTAAAACTACGACAACCATAAATTGTCACATAATTAGATTTAATAGTCATAGACATTAAAAACAAAAATATTTAAATAAAATCTAAAGTTGCTCTATCAGCCTAAATTTTATTCTGTTAAAAATAGGACGAAGCTGGAATTTTAAAACAAATTCTTAGGTAAAAGAAAGAAAGAAAAATGAATAAATAAATAAAAAGTCTTATTTTGATATTTTGTTAACAAGTTCGTTTGTTTGTTTATGATGTAAATTAGTACTTCGACGAATTATTGAAAATTAAATTTTTAATTCACCAATTTTTGATCCACTGAGGCAAATTAAATATTATTTGTTATATTATAATGTATACGTAGGCAATACCTTTTTTTTTTATTAAACCAACCAGAGGTGCCATGTCGCAGATTTTTTTTTCCGTAGTACTTTCAGGTAGTTAAATTTTTTCCAAATTAAATTTTTGATTCTCGAATTTTCGATCCAGCGAGGCAAATTAAATATTATTTATAATATAATAATGTATACGTAGGCAATATCTTTTTTTTTTTATAAAAACAGCCAGAGTGTCGCAGATTTTTTTTTCGTCGTACTTTCTGGTAGTTAAATTTTTTCCAAATTAAATTTTTAATTCACCAATTTTTGATCCACCGTCTTGTCTTGTCTTGTTGGTTGGCCGGGGTGCCTGAGGCCGGAACGGCCCTTTACCCCTTCATCGTGAGATGAGTTCCTGGAGGTGTTTCCTTCTGGTGCTGTGAATCTAAAATTGAAAGTAGAATGATCCACCGAGGCAAATTAAATATTATTTATAATATAATAATGTATACGTAGGCAATATCCTTTTTATTTTATTAAACCAACCAGAGGTGCCAAGTCGCAGACTTTTGTTTCGTAGTACTTTCAGGTAGTTAAATTTTTCCAAATTTAATTTTTAATTCACCAATTTTTGATCCACTGAGGCGAATTAAATATTATTTATAATATTATAATGTATACGTAGGCAACGTCTTTTTTTTATTAAACCAACCAGGTGCCAAGTCGCAGATTTTTGTTTCGTAGTACTTTCGGGTAGTTAAATTTATTCCAAGTTAAATTTTTAATTCCCCAATTTTTTATCCAGTGAGGCGAATTAAATATTATTTATAATATTATAATGTATACGTAGGCAACGTCTTTTTTTTATTAAACCAGCCAGGTGCCAAGTCGCAGATTTTTGTTTCGTAGTACTTTCGGGTAGTTAAATTTATTCCAAGTTAAATTTTTAATTCCCCAATTTTTTATCCAGTGAGGCGAATTAAATATTATTTATAATATTATAATGTATACGTAGGCAACGTCTTTTTTTTATTAAACCAACCAGGTGCCAAGTCGGAGATTTTTGTTTCGTAGTATTTTCGGGTAGTTAAATTTATTCCAAGTTAAATTTTTTCCAAGCAAAACAATTAGTTAATTACTTAGGAAGTTAACAGACCGAGTTATAAAATATATGTAGGATTGCATCAATTTATTTACCGAACTCGAATTGAAAAAAAAGAAGAAGAAAAAGTATGAAACAAAGAAAAAAACGTAATCTTTTTCGTGATTTTGAGAGAATCAAATTAGAAAATGTTCAAACTCTCACTACAAGGTCCCGATCACATTACAAAACATTACAATTCTCACTAGAAGATCATCATTTCCGTGTAAGAGGAGCTACACTATCAGATTTTCATTTTTATTTATTTATTTACTTTTTTTTCGGGGGGGGGGGTATGAAAATAATTGGATTTAGTTTTCAAATTCTCTCAACAAAATCGTAATTTTGGAAAAGCTACACCATGAGATTTTTGAAATTTTTGGAAGAAAATCATAATTTCGAGGAGGAGAAAAGCTACACGACGAAATTTTCAAGTTCTGAGTAGAAAATAATAATCTTTTGTCGCCATCTCTCTAGCAGCGTTTCTTAACCTTTTGGGTATAATGGACTCCTTTTAAAAATTTTTGAGAAGTCACGGACCAACCCCCTGTGAAAAAATTAATTACGAAAAACATCAATTATTCGAAAACCTTAATTTTATTATTTTAATAGTATACAAAATTTTTAAAATTAAAATTTTTAATGTGACGGTTGTTGCTGCTTTTCCTTAATTAATAAATTGAATTGAGGGAAGGTTTTCGACAAAGCAACGTGCATATCATGTTCAACATTCAATCTATTTCGATGTTTTGTTTTTATTGTGCCAAGTGTGGACAATCCCACTTCACAAAGATACACTGTAGCAAACGGAATTATAGCTGCAATAGCTCGCTTTACAAGCAATGGATAGGCTTCTCTCACAGAAAACCAGAGCTCTCCGAAGACCAGAGCTGAAGAAAATAAAAGCAAAACAATTGAAAATAGTACTTTTAACTACATTGAGCAAGATGTGCTAAAACCTATTCCAGACTTGCAGAAACTTGCATGATTGAGTGTGATTTGCAGCAATCGTAAGTTTTGTTTTTATCTATCTGCATGCAATTATGGTACTACTCAAATATCCGTATTTTGAGGAACAAGAATTCAAATGCGTAAAATAACGTAAGTTTATTCACAGAAAGTACGTTTTAGTGTCTGATTTTTTATCTTAAAATATCGTCTGTGCAAACTAATTAACATAAAGGTTAGGTCCTTGACTCGTTGAGATTGATTTTAAAAAAAATATTCGGAGTGTTCGTTTCTTTTATTATGGGCAATGTGCGTCAATTAACAAATTTTATAATGTTATAATTTAACAAATATATAATAAAATAATACAATAATATGTATATGTTATCGTGAAGAACCGAAATCAAGAGAATGTCGACTTTCATAGGTGAAAGTCAACAACCATATAGTCGCTTTGGTGAATGTCCGAAATATTTGTTACATCCGATTCGATATTAATTTATTCGTTAATATTATTATATTTATTCGATATTTTAATTTCTGCTGAGGATAGATTAGGAGAAACATCAGTGTAGGGTATACCGAGCAAAATGCATGCCGGGCAGCGGCCCTGAACCTTAAATAAACATCAGTGTAGCATAATATACCAGAATGTGGCATTTAACTAGACTTCGTATGTATTTCTGATATTTACCATTGTGAATATGTGATTGTCAACAACCATCAATTTCGGTCATTCACAGTACTATAACGTCGTTGCCGAGTGGAAGGATTAAAACAGGTCTTAGGTCGGGAACGAGGGTACAAAATTTATTTATTAATTATTAGACAACAGCAGTCATGAGAGTGAGTAAAAGAGTGCATGAAAAGTTATATGTTAGGGATATATGTCATATGTTAGGGAAAATCTTGCAAAGTAAAATCCGTAAAATGTCTTAATTTAGGGAAAGACGGAAATCTTTGTAGTTGCTATTGGTTTATGAAATAGATCGAACGTTTCCCACACAGAGCAAAGGCAAAAATGTCCTGCTCTTAATTAAATGCATACTTGAGCCAAAAATAGATATAAGAGCAGGATGTGGCTTTTAAAAGTGTGAGAAAGCGTTTCGATTAGAATAATTAATTAGGATAACATAAAAAGATTACATGAAGCTTTTTATGTTACATCCCCCCTCGCCAAAAATGTTTAATTACAATTCAAAAATTATAAAAATTACCCATTTGCAAAATCTTCCCTACAATAGAAGTTGTAATGTACAGTGTAATGTTGACAATATATAAAAGTAATATAAATTATAAAACATTTACATATGTTCTCATTGTAAAAACTTTAACACTATCAAAAATCTGTAGTAGCATTATCAGCAATTTTAAGATTTTCATTTTCAACAATTTTTTTGACTTAAAACAGTTTTTTAACTATAGGAAGTATTCTTCATAATAACACAATTTAAGTTAACTCTTCAGTCATGATAAAAAATAATAAACATTTTTTAAATGTGTAAGTTAAAATGTAAGACACAAAATACAAAAAACAGTTTTACAGGAAAAATTTCAATCTGGAATTAGACTTGAGTATTGTTTACCTTGTTTGAAAAAATTTTTTTAAAAAAAATGACACAGTGGTTGTTATTCTGAAGACCAAGATTGTCTTTATTTCACTTTATCTATTATTTACCTTTCATATTTATCACTTTAATATCAAAATATCCACAAAATTTTTTTATTTATTTTTTTCTTATGTCCAAAATTTGCCTTCTATAATATTTTTTCTTTTCTTTTTCTCTCTAATTCTTTATATTTATTTATACTTTTATTTTCTTTCTCGGTATTTTTATTGCAATTATTAACCCGTATTTCAGGAAATATGTAAAGACAAATTGCTTTTATAATCAGAAAAGATGATCAGTCTTCTCAGATTTTGCATTACAACCTGTTTAACACAATCACTAATTGAAATCCAAAACAAAGCTTTCAAATTTAATATGGTATTAAGGTAAATCAGTTTCTAATTTTTGACTGATCTAGCTATTTTCCTTATTTTTAATCAGAAGTGCAAGTTTGGTTAGTAGAATAATTAATTAGGATAATATAAAAAGTTTAAATGAAGCTTTTTATGTTACATATATATATATATATATTTATATATATATATATATATATATATATATATATATATATATATATATATATATATATATATATATATATATATATATATATATATATATATATATATATATATATATATATATATATATATATATATATATATATATATATATATATATATATATATATATATATATATATATATATATATATATATATATATATATATATATATATATATAAGTTCAAAATGAAGAATAAAACAAAGAAAAATTATAGACATATGAAAAAAAGGGGGTGGGAAATAATAAGTAAAAAAAACAACAAACATTTTATTTAAAAAAAAAAAAAAAAAAAGTGAAATGTTAATTAAAAAACCGGAAAAAAAGCCGGAAAAAAAAGATATAATCTTTTCTTCAGCCCACACGATTATATCCGCAAAACAGAGTGCTTTCTGATATTGTATCAATAAAGCCAAAGCAAAATAATTTAATACAATAGTGTGAGGAGCACACAAAAAAAATTTTTATAAAATAACTACATAAAAATAGATCATAAAAAGTAAAAACAGATAATAAAATAAAATAAAAAGAAAAAATAAAATAAAAAGAAAAAACATTAAAAAGGGGGGACTATAAAGCGAGTAGCAAAATCATAACAACTTACATGGACAGTTATTTTTCAAGAATGATTTAAAAATGTTTTCGCAGAAAGATTGCCAGATTACAAAATATGAAAACAAAAGATGAAAACAAAAGCGCAAATTGAGTGTAACAAAAGGGTTCTAAAGTGTCGTTCTTACTGCACTGCTGAAGTGATTTGTTATTCTGAGTTTTGATTTGTTAGTTACCAAGGATGGGCCCGAAATGGATGTGCACAAGGTAATATTATACTGGATAATTTTAAAAATTGATCATAAATAGTTTTAGAAGATAGATGTTTATTTAAGAAAAAATATAAAATAGAAAAGAGAAACATAAATTGCCTGCTTTGCAAATAATTTTAGCAGCGGATTTGCACGATATGGATTAGCACATAGAAAAATTATTTAAATTATCAAAGAAAAAATTTTAATAGATAATTTTTAACACGGATTTGCCCGAAATGGATTTGCACATGGAAAAATTAACAAAGAAAAATTTTAGCAGATAATTTTAACCACGGATTTGCCCGAAATGGATTTGCACATGGAATTGTATAAATTAATAAAGAAATTTTTAGCAAACTGTTTATCCACGGATTTGCCCGAAATGGATTTGCACATGGAAAAACTGTATAGATTAACAAGGGAAATTATTTAGCAAAGGAATTTTTAGTAAATAATTCTAACCACGGATTTGCCCGAAATGGATTTGCACATGGAAAGATTAACAAAGAAAAAATTTTAGTACATAATTATAGCCACGGATTTGCCCGAAATGGATTTGCACATGGAAAAATTACATAAATTAACAAAGAAATTATTTAGTAAATAATTTTGGCAATGAATTTTGGCCTGAAATGGATTTGCACATGGGAAAATCTTAAAAATTAACAAAAAAAATGTTTAGAAAATATATCCACCAAAATATACGATTAATTCAATGATTTTATATAAAATTTTATTACATTAGTTGGGTATCCATTGTTTTTTATCAGATTTTGAAAGAGTTTATCGATTTGTATTTTGGATAAATAAATATTACTACATATTCTTTTAATTCTGTTCATTTCATTAAAAGTGGTATTTAAATAGATGCTCCTGGAAACATTAGAATTCCATGTAACTAGTTTATTAATATTAAAATTAAAATCATTTCTTTTATCGTATAAATCAACAAAGCAGATATTTTAAACTTTCATAATACCCAAATCCAAAAAATTGAAATTAATATTATCATCATGATTACGAAGTAAGATTAATTCCTCAGGGTATATATCACTCAATAAAACAGTAAAATCTTGGAAATTAAAGATAATTAAGTCATCAATATATCTAAAAACAAATTTAATACTCAGAGTAAAATTTTTTTCATAATAATGCAAAAATAAGTTAGCTAAGAGAGATGAATAATTAGATCCCTGTGGTATTCCATTAATTTGAAGAAAGATATCCCTTTCATTGTAAAGATAATTACTAAAAAGACAAAAATTAATCAGAATTTCCCAATAATCAAAATCGCAACAAAGGATATTTTTAAAATCATGGTAATAATTCAAAAGGACATCTTTTAGTTTAGAAAGGGGAATGCTATTGAAAAGATCCTGGAAATCAAAAGTCGCAATAGAATTAATTTTATTATGTTTAATGAAATCTAAAATTGGTTGATTATTAGTGATTATCCAAGAGAAACCTTCTTTAGTAATATAGTTAATAATCTTATTTAAGTAGTAAGAGAAAATGGTGCCAGGTTTAGTTAAATAAGTATTAGACCCACATGTGATAGTTCTAAATTTTACTGGAATTTTATGAAATTTAGGACTGATAATTAAGTAAGGAAATTGTATATTACTAATTTTAATTTTTAATCTCTTGTAAAAAGCTAAAATTTTTTTAATGGCAATATTATTATTGATATTACTAAGTTCAAAATTTTTACTATTTTTTAATTCCGTATTTAAAAGTTCAGCATAGAATTTTTTACAGAATATAGCATAATTATTGTTAGCTTTGTCTATGGGAGTAATTACAAAATTTTTTTGAAGTTGCTTAATTGATTGAACAATATTAGAAAAATTTGTTGAATTGTTATTCTTATTTAAATTATCCTTATTATTGAAAATAAAGTTTTTAAAGTAATAATAAACTTCTACTTTTATGATCTATCTTAACTTCTTTTACTTTTTATGATCTATTTTTATGTAGTTATTTTATAAAAAAATTTTTTGAGTGCTCCTCACACTATTGTATTAATATATTTTGCTTTGGCTTTATTGATACAATATCAGAAAGCACTCTGTTTTGCGGATATAATCGTGTGGGCTGAAGAAAAGATTATATCTTTTTTTTCCGGCTTTTTTTCCGGTTTTTTAATTAACATTTCACTTTTTTTTTTTTTTTTTTTTTTAAATAAAATGTTTGTTGTTTTTTTTACTTATTATTTCCCACCCCCTTTTTTTCATACGTCTATAATTTTTCTTTGTTTTATTCTTCATTTTGAACTTATCTAATGAGTGCTGTTTACTTGCAGCTTAAGCGCAATAAATGTTACTTATTGTTTTTCTTAACTTTCGTAGTGTTTTCTTGTATTTATTTATTTATTATATATATATATATATATATATATATATATATAAACCCCTGATTCTGATACACACAGGTGCCGGGATACCGTTAATACTCATAGGTGTATATTAACTACAACACTATCGCGATCGTTATGATGATAACAATACATATTGGATATAAAAATATCGCAATCATTATCCGCGACATAATATATCAAAATAAATAATAATTTTATAAATATTATAGTTATTGCTTAAATATTATTTTTAGAGTTGAAAAATTTTAATTGGGTAACGAAAATTGTCTAATATAAAAATAATATAAACTAGTTAAAAATCGTGAAAAATTGTTAAAAATTGATTTTTTCTTCATGACAATGCATTGCGATATTAAAATTCGGCCCTAATCGAATTTTAGGGACTAATATTAGAGTTGAGAACAACTTGGAAAAGCACTCGCTAAAATACAGTCCTTATAACCGACTAAGTACCTTATAAATTGTGATTATTAATTATTTTATGTATATATCTGTTTTTTCTACTACCCATTCTCTTTTCAGTAATTTAGAAAAATCTATTTATTTCAAGTATGTTATAAATTTATGGCATTACGAAATAATCCTTTTCTCTCTTTCCACTTGTCGGCATAAAAAGGCGCCTTTCTGGGACAAGTCGGACATATTTTCCCCTCAAATTAAGCTTTTACCTCAGCGACAATCACGAATATTTACGTCAAAGAAGGCGAAAATTTTCCGTCGTAAATCAACTGTACCGTACGGCGAATACTATTCATCTTGATCCTTGTGCTACTTTTCTAAGATCGTGAAACGAAAGTAGCCCCCTTCTTTTTTATCTTCTGAAAAAGTTTCCAAAGAATAAACGAGAAACAAAAGATCAAATATCATCGGAACTGGCATTGACACGATTCTGCCTAATCCTTTTCTTACGTCACGGGTAGGAAAAACGATCAGTTATTTCAAAATCGTTTGCATATTCCTCGTTTCCATTCCCTTTTTGCAAATAGTTAAAGTCGAATATTTATTAATATTTCATTCTTACGCAATGTGATAAAACTTATATTTTTTCACGCTGTGTTAGATTTCAAGAGATATTTCCTTACGTTTTTCCTAGCTTTTGAAAATTCAACGCATATCAAATTTTTGTTAACTACCAAGCAAATCAATATATAATTTGAAGCGGCTTAACCAATATTCAAAATAATCTGTTCCCTTCCATGTAACTTTTAAAAACAATTTAAAAAAATATTAAGTACGTAGTTTTTCAAAACTATATTTTACATTTGATCGAATGAACTTCTAAATATTTTGCTTAATCTAAGTCACAGGAAAACTCAACAAGCATTAATAAATTTTTTTAAAAAATAAAAAATATAAAATGAATAAAAAATTAATTACTTTAAATTTTATTATTTGTGTCCGTATTTCGTTATACTTCGTGGCATTGATTAGTACCAATTGATTATTTATTTATGCGTAGTAAAAACGGATATTCAGTTAGTATATAGAGAACTACGGATTCTCTTGACGTTTATTCTATTTAAGCATCACAGCGACACTTTTTTGTTTAATCACTGTATTATAAGAGGTAGAAAATAAGGTTAGTGTTAACGTAAGATATACGCTATGCAAAATCTGTCGATTGCACGTTATTTTACGCTTTTATTTTATAGCCAGCGTTGAACAGTCAGCCCAATTTTGAGTTTACGTCCACTAATGCTCAGCTCCGTGACCTTGTCATTTTAAATCCGACCTAGAAGACAAAGGAACTCCTGGATAAAGTATTGTGAGAAATCTGGTTTTGTTGAGAACTTTTTTTGATGTACACGGACTTGTGTTATATGGAGAGGAAAACCACGAAACTTTTTCGCGATTAACCTGATAGTAAGGGGACTCTAACCCGTGATCCGTCTATTACTGCGGATATTTTACGTCAGCACTATGTTCGGTGATAACCGGTTCCGGAATTCGTATCGACTAGCCGTAGCTAGGATTCAAGCACGGGTCACCTCATTGGAAGGCGAGCGCTTTATCCCCTGAGCCACCACTGCCCTCGTTATTGTGCTTGAAGTATGGAATAAATAACACCGGAGAACAATATTTTTTTCTGCTGCATGAGATTTTTTTAACAAAGCTTTGATACTTTCGATCGCTGATTTCAAATCTTCAATCAGTTTCTGGATCCAATATACAGTTTTTTCTAATGATATTTTGAGTCTATTTTTACCGAAATGCACAAGTTTTAAAACGTTATAGCAGGGGATCGCGTAAATGTTGCGACAAACATCTATAAGAGGTAAGATATATCATCAAAATTAAAATTGTGTGAAAAGTCATGCTTGGAAATGGCGTCATACGCGGTTAGGGGCTCTTCCCCTAATATAACCTGTTTCATATGACATCGTGTGCTTAGGAACACTGTATTAGGGAAATGTCTCTACATTCCCCTAATATGACCGCGTATAACGACATTTCCGGGCATGGCTTTCAATGCAATTTTAATTCTGATGATATGTTTTGCACCCCATAGAACTTAGTTGCAACATTTATATGACCTCCTGCTATATATAACGTTTTTAAGCTTGTTCAATGTACACTGAAGATGTCATTTTAAAAAAATCTGTAGCCTTAGAAGCAAAATTAATATCAGAATTGAAATACCCGAATTACACAAGATCAAATATCCGTACAAATGGAACAAAGATTTTGTTACCCAGTATATTGAATTCCTATCTCAATTAACTTATTATTTTATCCCCTCAATTACATTGTATGGCATTTCGAATGCAGAAATGACTTTTATTACCATCTAATATTAATTATTGTTGGTATTCTAAGAATGCATTCGAAAACAGTGCTCCTTAAGTTAATTTGTCAATGAATCTTGCATTGATTATTTGATTATGATAGGTTTCGTATTATCACATTATTCCACTTTTTTTATTATAATATCACATTCTTTGAAATAACCATTGAGTTCTTTCCTAATGACCTTACATTTAGGCCGTTTTTGGTTTTAAGTGTAATGTTACACATTTTTTTTTTCTTTAATGACCACAATTTTTTTTTTTTTTTTTTTTTAAACTTTTTTTCAAAACTCCCTGTTCGCACTGCTCACCATTTCCCGTAATTGATATTCATTCGTAATTTTTTATTTCTTCCTAAACGTCAATATTTTCCACAAAAACACAGAACATTTTGGTTTCAAAATTTATAATTGTTTTTGCTTTATGTAGAAACATTTTTTTAACATGTTAATCATAACGAAATGGACTATTACCTGGATTTGAAAAAAAAAATCATCTAAAGTTTAAAAAAGAAAAAAATACCTGAACCCTTATGAACACAGAGTCATTGACGAAAATTATAGCAATTAAAATAGGAAATGGTTTTTATCGCTATGTAATAAGCAATTTTCTTTCTTTTCTTTTTCTTTTATAATTTCACTGTAAATGTTAAGATTTATACCCGGCAAATATAATTTATACCTCTCTCTTCTTCTTCCTCTTTTTTCTTTCTTTTTTTGTTGTTGTTGCTGTTGCTACTATTGACTGACATCAACTCCAGTGCGAGTTTCTGAAATAAAGATCTCGTGAAGGAATAATAATTTTTTTACAACAATTAAATAGTTAATATTTAAAGCAAAAAAGCTAAGAAAAAATCTCGGTAAAGAACTTAAATTCGCAACGTCTTTTTAGCAAAAGAGAATTTCGAAGAACAACCTCTTGTTGAAATTATAGTACGAAATTGCCCTAACAGCACATTAAACTTCAACTCTGTAGTTGCATTTCAACAATTAGTAAATCGACAAAAAAAGTTTTTTTTTTTTTTTTACTACAAGTTTAACAGTGAATAATTCTCGAATTCATAATCGAATCGTAATATTTTTTTTCTTCATTTTTAAACAGCTTTACTTGTCATAATGCAACATTAGAACATTGTGACATTGTTCAATTGGCCACTCTACCACTTGTTAAATTACTTCAAAGGGTAAAACTTTTCCACTATTTTCATTTGTTTCAATTATTATAATTAATGTACATTTTTTGATATACATTTACGGATAGGAAGGATTTATTCCTTCTTTGAAATTAATCCTCCCATTTTAAAAATATATTTTTACTTAACTAATTCTTAAAAATTATTTCTATTTTTTTTAAATAGAAAATCAATTTTTTTAAAAAAATTTGCGCTATAAGTTTTACTTTAAAATTAAAATGATAGTTTCTTAAATATTTTTAAATTTTTAAGTGCCTTTTTTTTAATATTGTATACATAAAATTTTTTGGTAAAAAAAGTGTGATTAAAAAAATATCCTTTTTTCATTATTTTAAAGATTTGTAGAGTTAATTTGTAAAAAAAAAATTTATTCTTCAACAAATAATATTAATTTTTACAATGATAAATTTTACATCACAGAAAGTTCAATATTTAAATTTAAAAAAAAAAAAAAAAGAAAAGAAAAGAAAGAAAGAAAAAAAAGGAATATAAAGTAGAGAGCAGCCCCTATTCACTACGGATTTTGCATATAAAATTAATTTTCGCGAAAATAAATTTATGAAAAAAAATTATTTGCGGTACTTAATTTAAATAAATTTCAAAAATTTCTATTTGCTATATCAGACTGATGGTTAGACTTCTTGCATATATTATGACTTTTAATACCATTTAAATTTCTTTTTCGTAAAATTGTTTCTAAAAAAAATAAGTAATTTAATTTATATTCTTGCTTTAGCTTGGTGCTGCCATCTAATAACAAATATTAGAACTAAATTAAATGTATTTTAGTTAAAATTATAGCACTTAATTTTAAATAATTAATAATTTCATACTTTAAACACCACCAGTTAACGATTTTAAAAATGAGTCAAAAATTTGGGATTAAATAATTCTGAATGAAAGAGACAGTAATTTTAATACAAAATGTTTTTAGAACTCATTGAAACAAAATCTAATAAAACGTAAAACATAATCTGGCAACACATAATCTCTCTCACTCTCTGAGTTGATTGACATCTACTACTCCATTCTGAAATAAAGATCTCGTTGTGGAAAAAAAAAATATCTACAATAATTTGTCAATATTTAATAATTAGTCAATATTTAATGCAAAAAAGCTGAGAAAAATATCTCAGTAAAGAACTTAAATTTGTAATAACTTTTGAGCAAATGAGAATTTCGATGAATAAAAACCTCTAACCTAAGAATGAGATGGAAGAAAAACCCCATTCATTTCTACGGATAGTAGATGGACAAACATTTTTTTTCATTTTTTCTACTTCAAGTTCAACAGAGTATAATTTTCGAACTAATGATCAAATCGTAATATGTTTTTTTTTTCATTCTATAAAACTCCTTGTACATTTTTCTACACAGTTTCGTAATTTCGCTTTTCTAAATAAGCAACAAAGCAAAAAGAAAAAAAAACAGGTGATGGGTGATTTCGTTAAAAAAGCACTTAAAATTGAAAAAAGTTTCGAACAAATTGACATTTCGAAAAAAACGTGCCACATGCGAAAAAAACGTGCTACTCAGCGTGCCACATTTAATCTTTGTAGTTGTATTTCCTTGGCCTATTAGAGCGGTCAGTAAAGTATTTTTTCAGCAAGTTTAACAGTCAATAATTCTTGAAGAAGTTATTGAATCTTATTATAATTATTGCATCGTAATTATATCAATGAACAAACCGTTAAGTTGAACTCTTGTTTTTTTATGAAATTTTTTAAATTTTTTTTTAGTGACTTGCAACTTTAATCCATCATAAAAACGTAATGAATAAACTCAAAAGGAATAATTATACATTTTCAAAAAATTTCATTTGTCAATAACCGTTTTAAGTTTAAAAACTTTAAAAGTTAAAAAAATTTCTCAACAGAAAGTGTTTACTCCAATTGAATTACTATTAATTTGGGTGTCTTAAGAAACCTTGACCATAGCAGAAAAATAAAATTAGTGAAAAATTTATGTCACAGTGTTAATAAAAAAATATGTATTGAAATAGTGCGCTTGCACACTGTCGGCCGAAAATGGGTTAAGGAAATTAATTTGTAAAAATAATTTATTCTTCAACAAATAAAATTATTTTTTAAAAGGCTGACATAACAGAAACTCTTTAATATTCAAATTTGAAAATAAGTAATATTAGTTATTATTAAACAGAGAGTAGCCTCAAATCTCAATGGATTTCACTAATAAAATTCATTTTCACGAAAATAAATAGATTAAAAAATTTAATTAGTTATGGTACTTTAATTTAAATAAATTTTAAAAATTTCTATTCATTAAATTGCACTGATGATTAGACTTTTTGCATATATTATGACTTTGAATACTATTTAAATTTCTTTTTCTTAGTACTGTTTCTAAAAACAAGAAGCTATTTAATTCCTCTGATTGTTTTAGTTTGATACTGCCATCCTTTAAATATTATCAGAAATAAATTAGATTTGTTCTAGTTTTATAGCAATAGTATTCAAATTAGAATATTATACTTAATTTTAAATAACTAATAATTTAATGCTTTAAACGCCACCAGTTAAAGATTTTGAAATTGAGTCAAAAATTGGGATTAAATAATTTATTTAATGATTTTGAAGGAGAGAGACAGCCAATTCTTCTACTTTTGATACATTACTTTTAAATACAAATGTTTTGAGAACTGATTGAGACAAAATTTCGTCGGATTATTTAGGATAATAAAATAAAATAAAATATGGCTACTCTCTTTCTCTCTCCCTTTTCTATTCCTTTCTTTTTTTTGTTCTTTTTTTTTTTGTTGTTGTCATTTTTGATTGACATCTACTCCAGTGTGAGCTCCTGAAATAAAGATCTCGTGAAGGGAAATAAACTTTCTTAGACAATGGATAAATAGTCAATACTGTAACAAAAAACTAAGAAAAAATCTCGGAAAAGAACTTAAATTTGCAATAACTGAGCAAATGAGAATTTCGAAAAAAAAAAAAAAAAAAAAAAGGAAAAGAAAAATCTCGCTGAAATTATGATACAAAATGGCTCTAACAGCACATTTAATTTCAACTCTGTAGTTGCATTTCAAGTAGATCGACAAAAAAAATTTTTTTTACAACAAGATAAACAGTGAATAATTCCGGAACTAATAATCGAATCGTTTTTTTCCTTTTCATTCCATCGAGCTCTTTGTACACATTCAAAATTTTCCGTTTCTAAATTTTTTAGATTTTTAGCAACTAAAAGTGTGTGTGTGTGGGGGGGGATTCATAAAAAAAAAACCCTATTAAAATTGAAATAAGTTTCGAGCAAATTGGAGTTTCAAGAAAACTCTGTTCAGTTCTTAAAAAAAATGTGTCCTTCTCAGCATGTCACATTTTATATCTGTATAGTCGCATTTCTGTTAATAATTCTTGAAAAAATTCTTGAATCTTATTTTTTTTTTTGTCAATAATTTTTTTATTGTCAATATTTTTAATATTGTCAATAATAATTGTAAATCTTGTACAGTTTTCTACAAAACTTAGAAATTTCAAGTTACTAAGTCTTATAGTTTCTGCTCAGCAAAGAAAAATGCAGCATTAAGGTGGACATTAAATGCACAGCGACTTCAGTCATTACAATTTTTTTTAATAAAGCGATATAGTATTATTTAATTTTGCCCTTTGCGATATGACTAATCTTTTGCGAAATTATGATGTTCTTTTTTTGTCTTGTAGCTTTATAGCTCCACTTTTTTTTTTGTTGTTATCATTCCTTTTGTTATTTTATCATGATTGTAAAATAATATGGGCTCTATCTCTGACCAGTATTGCATTCATTATTTTTTATATTTGCTTAGCACTAAGTATTTTTAATACTGATCAAGCTAGCCCTTTTTTATCACAGTGGCGAGTTGCGATTTTATATTCACTTTATTTTAATAAAATAGCTTTACTTGTAATCAAGGAGAAGAAAGTAACAGGTTCCACTCCACCTTTAAAAATGTTTATGTAAATCTTGGCAGACAAATACCTTGTATTTTTGTTGGCCAAGATATAAATTTAAAACGAGCTCGCCTTTTCCAAATGCTGCTGCCATCTAGTGAAAATGATAAAAATAAAATTTATTTGTTATTTCTTTCGCGAATTAAATGTGCAAAACACGCTTTTTATGCTATTCTCGTATCATTAAAAGAGTTTTAAACAGTTCCTACTCCATCTTTAAAAGCGTATATAAATTTATAAGAGCTCGCCTTATCCTAATAATGCTGCTATCTAGTGACAATGATGAAAATAAAAGTTTTCCTTATTTCGCTCAGGAATAAAATGTACAAAACTCGCTTATTATGCTATTCGCTTATTATGCATCAATTATAGTATAGTAAATCGATACGTATTTTTGGTATCGATCGTATTGTATTGAGTTAAAATTCCTACAACTATCTTAACTTCTGCTGCCATCTAGTAATGTTTATAAAAAGTAAATGCTCATCATTACTTACATAACAAGAATAGAACTTATTTTGGTATTTTTAGAAAATGTTCCTTTCTGAAAATATACATCTAAGAGTATTCACCCTAAATATTATTTACTTATATTTCAAATGAAGAAATTAAGCTGTACGAGTCTTTAATTGCTATGATAAGAGTGGGAAAATGTCGCAATAACTGTCGTAGCGCTAGTAGTAGGAGAAGGTGAAAGGTATATGAAAAGGTATAGATGTTTTTTTAAAAAATTTTAAATTTTTGTTTTAGCTATTTTGGCTGGAGAGGTTTAGTTTTGGAATTATTAACTATAGTACCTGGTGCCGTTATCAAGCGATACTTATAGAAAGTAAATGTTAGTGATTTACTTATATTACGAAAAATAGAACTTAATTTGTTATTTTTAAAAAATATTTTGAAAATATACATCAAAAAGTATTCAGCTCAAACATTATTTACACGAAGAAATTAAACAGTACGAACCTTTAATTGCTGTAGTAAAAATGGGAAAATGTCGCAAAAACTGTCGTGATAGTAGTAATAGGAGAAGGCAAAAAGTGTAGCTATGGTGCATCTCTCTTTTTTAGCTCTATTAGCTGCTTGTGACTAACATTAGAACATTAAGTCATTGTTCAATTGGCCACTCTGCCACTTATTAAATTGCTTCAAATTGTAAAATTTTTATTGTAATTTATTTAATTTGCATTTTTTAAGAATAGGGAATGATTTATTCCTTCTTTGCCGTTGATCCGGAAAGTTGATTCTCCCATTTTTACTTAATTAATTTTTAAATATAAATTCTATTTTTTTAAAAAAGAAATTCTATTCTTTAAAAAAATTCTATCTTATAAGTTTTACTTTTATTTCAAAATAATAGTTTCTTAAAAATAATTTCAAATTTTTAAGTTGCCTTTTTTTTGAAGAAGAAAAAAAAATGGCTGATTATAAAAATTATCCCTTTTTTATTATTTTAATGATTTTTAGGCCGTAAAAATATTTTATTCTTCGACGAATTACGACTTTTGGAAATTACTTTTTGCTATGACAAATTTTACTTCACAAAAAATCTTCAATTTTAAATTAAAAAAAAAACGGTGTCATAGGAAGTATTATTAAACTAAGAGCAGCACCAATTCACAACGGATTCTACTAATAAAATTAATTTTCACCAAAATAAAATGATTAAAAAGTAAAATTATTTGTGGTATTTTAATTTAAATAAATTTTTTAAAATTTCTATTTATTAAATTGCAGATTAGACTTGCATAAATTATGAGTTTTAATTCTATTTAAATTTCGTCCCGCAGTGGACTGATCGTTAAGACACGGTTCCCAGCAGATCACCGAAGTCAAGCATCACTGGCTACCGTCAGTGTGCGGGTGGGTGACCACTTAGATCAGTCTGCGTAGGAACCGAGGGTGTCCGGTGTTGGTCCTCTTTAAACTGTGCTACCGTGAAGTGCTCGACTTCGCGCGCAGGTCGTCGGGCTTCCGAAGCGGGGGTGCCATCCCCTCCGCAGAGGATCAAAATTGTGATGGCATGTCTTCGGATCATCCTCCGGGATGTTTCCCAGACCGTCGCCAATAGCCCATTGTGCAGCTCTAGTTCAACATCTATTTAAATTTCCTTTTCTTAGAATTGTTTTTTTAAAAAAAAGACTATTAATTTATCTTATTGTATTGGTTTGGTGCTGCTATCTGATAACTAGGAATGGAACTAAAATAGCTATATTAAATGAGAAGTAAAGCAATTATAATCAGTTTAGATTATTACTAATTCCTTTAAAGGTTGAATGAAATGACGGAGAAACGAAAGAGACAGTCATTTCTTCAGATTTTAATATGAAACATTACTTTTAAATACAAATGTTTTTGAACTCATTGAAACAAAATTTCGTGAGATTATTTAGGATGATAAAAAAAAATCCCTTTTAATTTTGTTGAAAACATATGAAAAGAAAAGTGACTTTTCATGCGAATAAAATACGCCTCAATCATTTTAAATTGCTCCTTCTCATCCCCTCTAAACCCATTCTCAAATTTCATTTTCATTTATATATTTTTTTAAACTAGTTTAACGTTATTATTGACTTAACTCTTTCATTCCGGTAGGGTCTGAGATTTTGAGTTCCCCTGTTACGGCAGTTTTCAGAAGGAAGGTTTTTCACTTGAACTCGACCACGGTCCCACCCAGTGAGATAAGTAAAAGGGGTGTAAATGATTCTCCTTTCTCTTCATTGAAACTCAGTCAAGTGGGGAAAAAATGCATGCAGCAACAAATTGTTGGATAAGTTTAAAACACCCCATTTACCAAAACGTTAGTTCAGCACTTTTTTGGCGACGAATAACTAGAATTGTAAAAGTTTCCTTCCTTCTTTTTTTGTTTTCTTTTTACATCTTTTCTATTGTTTTTTTTTTACTCGATTTTTTTCACAAAATCATGAAATGTAAAAAGTTTAGATAAAAATTGCTCTTCAATAAATTTTTTATTACATTGCATTATTTCAAATAATTCCTGAATAATTAATTTAGCTTTAAATAATATGTATACCATACCTCACAAATTTCTCTGTTTTACCACTTCCGATATCGAATCTCGAGACTTCTTTACTCAAATTTTATTTAACTTAAAAATAATTTGAATAATCTATTATTTTTTATTAAATAGAGATTTTTATTAAATAGTTTTTTAATAGTATATTGCATTAAATTTTTCAGAATCTTAAAGATTAAATTATAAAATTTTGCTCACTCTTAAAGATTAAAGTTTAAAGATTAATATTTCGCAGAATCTGAACGATTTAGCTATCTTAGTTTTATAAATGAGAATACCCATGGCTCGAAATGATCAGTTGAACAGTCCCTAAAAAATACTAGATTTTATTTTTTAACCGTTTGACGAAGATGAGACACCGGTGTTCCTTTTATATATACTTTTTCTTGCACTCAAATTACCATCTATAACTTATTTCAGTATTTTTTAATTGTAAAAAACAGTATGATAGTTTCTAAAAAACTCTGTTAGATTATCAGAATTATATTTATACTAAAATATGAAATATGAATATAATAATTTGAAAAAAATTTTTATTTTCATACATGTAAAAAAGTTATCCGAAATTGATTTTCAAAATTAAAGAAATTGTAAAAATTGAAAATTAAAGAAAATTGTTTCTTTTAGATCAAAATAACTGTGTGTGAAAATAAAGGCAAACTTTAAAAAAATATATATATAATGTTTGGAAGTGATCTGTGTTTGGAAGATTTTATCTAACTCAGAAAAAGATACGGGTGTTTCATGCTCTATTTCATAACCATAAATTATTAAAATGCTAAATATAATATTTTTCACTTATTTTCAACCAAATTGTCTTAGTGTAAACAAATTTTATACTATTTGAGTAATACTTTTTGATCCCAGTCCATTGCAAACCAGTGTTCTTCTTATTTACGAAATAAACCTTGAGCTATCAGAGAGAGTAATAGAAAGGCATAATAGTTAAAGGTATAAGTTTCAATATTTCTCTTTACTGATCTATGAAGGCCATATATTCCAAATTATCTTTTCCTTTCTGACAACAATATTTTGAAAAATATTTATTTTCATTCTGAGGAATCACCTGTGTATTGAATTTTTCATAGAAATCAATAGTTATATGAAATAATATGCATATTCTAAGTGGACCTCTTAAGACAAAAATATTATTTCTTTTTGTTCGCGCATGTGCGACTGCCGCGCCACCCTTTTTTTTGTGAAAGATTTATATATACCTTGAGAACTTCATAAATGGCGGACGTAGTCCGTGAGCTATTTAAAATAAAGAGATATACAGTCCATTGCAAACCAGTGTTCTTCTTATTTACGAAATAAACCTTGAGCTATCGATTAGAGTGACCACAAACATGTGGTCCAGTCACCCGGAAGCGAATTAGTGATTTATGGAAATCATTTAAAGTGCATACCGAAACGAACTATGTGTACGATGCTCGTGTTATTTAACAATGGAATTTATATTATCTTTGAGTGAAATTTTTAGTGAGTGACAATAAAAAAGAAGCCGAAATTCTGAGGTAAGAGCAATTTCCCTTGTTTCATTCACTGTGCAAAATTTACCTTGAGTTATTCAGTTTGTCTATTTACATTGAGTTATTTAAGTGTGTTTAAAAAATGTCCCTTAATAAACTAAAAAAAGACGAATTAAAAGTCGTCGCAGACGAGTTAAGTTTAAAAGTTGAAGAAGGGGCAAGAGTTATTGATATAAAGAAGCTAATTGAAAATAGTGAGATTTATAAAAACGATAGTGATTTCGTTCAGAGTTTGATTGATAATATTCTTGAGGAAAAGAAAAACAATTATGAGTTAGAAAAAGCTAAATTAGCTCAGTTAGAGAAAGATAACCAAACAAAAATAGAGTTAGAAAAAATTAAACTCGCTCAGTTAGAGAAAGAAATTGAATTATCTAATGCGCGAAAAGAATCGCACAATTCTTCGAAATCGGAAACTATTAGTGAGCTAGAGCCGCCGCACCGTCTCGAAGATTTAATAAAAAGTATAAAAACTCTTACCATATCCGTTCCCTCTAAACCTGAAGCATTTAATTTGTTTTTCCAATCCCTCGAGAAAGCGTTTAAAACGAAAAATGTGCCCGAAGAATTAAAATCCGAAATACTGCTAAACTTGTTAGGTGAAAAAGCGAAAAATTTAATGATTTATATAAGTGAACAAGAATTAACAGATTACGATAAACTTAAAGAAATCGTGTTGAAGGAATTTCAACCAACACCTCGAGAATGTATTAACAATTTTAATAAAATGCAAAAAATGCCTCATGAAAGTTATCTTCAGTTTGCTTCACGATTGAGTGCAGCATTCGAATACTATTGCCAATTACGCAAGGTTAGCGATTTTAAAACATTATGCGAGTTAATTATTTCGGATAAGATGTTTGGTCTACTTGACCGAGAATTAATGACTCATATTGCAGTAAGGCAGGGAGAATCATTTTTCAAACCACAAGAGCTAGGAAGAGAGTGCGATATTTATCTTTCTTCCAAGGTTAAATCAAAACAAGATATAAATTATCATTCCCAAAGGAATCGAGACTTCCGTTCTAATAAAAATATTTCTAATGTGTTTTTATCCGAAATAAATTATTCTAAATGTGTCATTTGTAAATCTAATGAGCATGCCTTGTATATGTGTTCGAAATTTAAAAATATGTCCATTAATGAAAGATTAGAAGTAGTCAAGAGTAACAAATTATGTTTTAAATGCTTATCCGCCAAATGTTCCGTTCAAACGTGCAAATTTAAGGATTGCTTTTGCGGTAAACCTCATAATAAAATGATCCACTTTCCAAGAGTAAACAGAAATAATAAATCACCCGCTATTGTTAACCAAGAATCACAGTTGAGTTTTGAATATTCCATCCCCCCTTCCTCCCAAGTCGGCGCCAATGGAAATATGTCTGTAGTCGCCACCAGTTATGAAAAAAATAAATTAAACACGAAAACTGTTCTTTTGAGTACGGCTAAGTGTTTTATAAAGGATAAAAATTCCTTATGGCAGGAAGTTAGGTGCTTGCTAGATTCAGGCTCCCAATCATGTTTGATTAATCGCAATTGTTTACAAAATCTTAATTTGCCTTACGAAAAAATGAACACACAAATTTCTTGTTTGAATGATTCAACGATGAATATAAATAGGTGTGTTAGGACTTCGATTTCAAATAAAGATAAGAGTTTTGAAAAGGAATTAACCTTTTTAGTAGTTGAAAAAATAATTGATTTTACGCCGTCGAAATTTCTTAATGCAGCAGTTAAGGTTCCTATTAATGTTAGATTAGCTGACGAAACATTTTTCATTCCTGATAAAATTGACGTATTGTTAGGCGCGGAGATATTCTATGAATTATTACGGTCGGGACAAATATATTTACACGAATCAAAATTAATTCTACAAAATACCGTTTTCGGATACGTAGCGAGTGGTAGTTTAATTGATTCGCATACAACCAACGTGCATTGCGGATTAATTTTAGAGGATGATTTAAACAAAACATTAAAGAGTTTTTGGGAAGTTGAAAATTTAGACGTAGGGTTAACGAAAAGTAAAGAAACGACCTTTTGCGAGGAACATTTTGAGCAAACACATTTCCGTAATAAAGAAGGTAGATACGTAGTAACTATACCCCTTAAGGAAGAACCCTCGTGTTTAGGTGAGTCAAGGGATATTGCTCTTAAACGGCTGAATTCTCTGTGGTATCGGTTATCAAAGGACCAAGAACATTTGAGACTTTACAAAAACTTTCTTGATGAATACGAGAGGCTTGGTCACATGAGTGAAGTTAAAGATGAAGGAGAACCGGAAAGTTCCTATTATATGCCACACCATGGCGTGTATCGTCCCGAGAAGAGTACTACGAAGCTTCGCGTAGTATTCAACGCTTCTAGCTTGACGCATAATGCTACCTCATTTAACGCTATCCAATATAATGGTGGGGTGATACAGGAAGACTTATTTAGCATAATGATTAGCTTTCGAAGGCACACATACGCGTTTCAAGCGGATATAAAGATGATGTACAGAATGATTTTGGTGAACCCTAAGCAGCATTGTCTTCAAAGAATCCTTTGGAAGGATCATGCGAATGGCCCAACAAAAGCTTATGAATTGAGAACTATCACGTACGGCACCGTGAGTGCTAGTTTTTTAGCAACAAGGTGTTTGAATCAGCTATCTCTTGACGAGGGGATAAATTTTCCTCTGGCAGCTCCTCTTCTACGCGACAACTTCTATATGGATAATGTGTTGTATTCAGCACCCTCTCTGGATGAAGCGAAGGAAACACGGCGGCAACTGATTTCAATTCTCGATAAAGCCGGTATGAGTCTACATAAATGGTCTGCTAGCCATCCGGAACTTTCACCAAGTAAAAACGATTATGACTTTTCGAGCGCCGATGAAACAAAAACTTTAGGAGTCATTTGGCGACCATCAGAGGACTGCTATACCTTCAAAATATCAGTGGATGAGAACAACACTTTTACCAAGCGGTCAGTTTTGTCCACCATTGCAAAACTTTTTGACCCCCTAGGGATGGCCGGCCCTGTCATAGCCAAGGCCAAAATATTTATGCAGAGATTGTGGAAATTGAACATTGACTGGGGTGATCCACTTCCTGCTGCAGAATCTCAGGAGTGGAGCGAATTTATTTCCACGTTGAAAGATGTGAACAACATTAAAGTTGATAGGTGCATTACAATAGAACAGTCTAAAACAATCGAATTTCATGGATTTGCTGATGCATCGGAGAGTTGCTATGGAGCGGTCGTTTACTGCAAGTCGTTCAACTCTGCAGGTGACATAAATGTGAAATTAGTTGCTAGCAAATCTAGAGTTGCCCCACTTAAAGCCCTAAGTATCCCCAGACTGGAACTTTGTGCTGCAGTCTTGTTGTCCAAGTTAATGAAAAAGATACTTTCCGCATTAAAATTGCAAACAGACAAAGTTTACCTTTGGTCTGATTCCACGATTGTACTAGCATGGATTCAAAAGGAGCCAACGAGTCTTAAGACATTCGTGAAAAATAGAATTGCACTCATACAAGAACTGACGCTAAAGTCCCAATGGAATCATGTGCCATCCGAGATGAATCCCGCGGACTTGATATCCCGAGGATCGGACCCTGTGAAACTTTTAGAGACACATTTATGGTGGAAAGGCCCTAATATCCTTTATGACAATGAGTATCCTAACCAAAACTTTCCTGTGTCGCAAGAACTGAGTGTCTTCCAAAGTGAACTTAAAAAGCCTTCAAGCTTAGACATTGAAGGTCCCTTAAAAGCCTTTACATTAACATCCAAAAATTTTGTGCATGAACTAATTGGCTTGAGTAATAATTATTTTACTATAGTGCGTGTATTAAGTTATATTTTTAGGTTTTCTAAGAATTGCAGAAATCCTACTGAAGGAGCTTCAGGACCTCTGAGCAATGAGGAGATCAACGCCTCCGAGCAGTTCCTGTTGAGAATAATACAGAACGAGGAATTTGGATCAGAAATTCGGAGTCTCAAACTGCACGGGAAGGTGTCTCCTACGAGTAAGATAAGAAATTTGAACCCTCTTTTAGATTCAAATGAAATTTTAAGGGTTGGAGGACGATTAGGTAACACTGAATTGAATTTTCTTAAAAAACATCCTGCAATACTCCCTAAAAATAGTCCTTTAACTTCTGTTATTATTTCGACATATCATCTTAAATATTTGCATATTGGTCCAAATGGTTTATTAAGCTGTGTAAGAGAAAAATTTTGGCCCTTGTGTGGCCGTTCTCTATGTAGAAGAATTACTCATAATTGTGTTGTTTGTGTTAAAAATAAACCCATTGCTGCTACGCAAATAATGGGAAATCTACCTAGAGAAAGAGTTGTGCCAGATTTCGCATTCAATTGCTCTGGTGTTGACCTAACTGGTCCGTTTTTCATTAAATGTAAACATCAAAGAAAAGCAATTTCTCTAAAGGTGTATATTTGCTTATTCATATGTTTTGTATCTAAAGCAGTGCATATAGAGATAGTTTCTGATTTGACATCCGAGTCTCTAATTGCCACGTTGAAGAGATTCATCGCGCGTAGAGGCAAATGTGCCAAACTGTTTTCAGACAACGCGACGAATTTCGTTGGCGCTAACAAGGAGTTAAAAAAATGTTTAAATTTATTCAAAAATCCTGATGAAAAATTGGCTAACTATCTATCCGCTGAAGGCATAGAGTGGAATTTTATTCCGCCTAGAGCCCCCAACTTTGGTGGTCTCTGGGAGGCAGCAATTAAGTCGTTTAAATACCATTTTAAAAGAGCTGTAGGTAATGCCTCTTTAACTTACGAAGAATTGCATACTATAGCCACTCAAATTGAAAGCATTTTGAATAGTAGACCGATAACTCCACTATCCGCGGATGAAACCGACTTAGAAGTTTTAACTCCTGCGCATTTCCTGATAGGGAGAACAATGAACGCCATAATTGAACCGGATTTGACAAATTTAAAGGAAAATAGGTTATCCAGGTGGCAAAGAATAACCAAATTAGTACAATTAATTTGGAGAAAGTGGCAACGAAGCTACTTAAGTGAACTGCAGCAACGTGGCAAATGGAGATTCGAAAAGGACAATGTCAAAATCGGTAGTCTAGTCTTAATTATTGAGGATAATTTACCAGCTAATAAATGGTTAATGGGTAGAATAATTAAAGTGTTTTACGGCACTGATAAGAAAATCAGAGTTGTAGAAGTGAAAACCCAGCACGGGACCCTCAAGAGGTCTATTTCTAAAATATGCTTGTTACCTGTATCATAAAAATATTCTCATGTTTAATTTTATTTTGAATTGAATATTTGTTGTATGTGAAGATCGGTTGCAGTGTAAAGTATCATTTATTTGTTTTTTCTTATTTGTATCAATGTTACTAATTATCATCTAAATGCTTTGTAAAGATTTTTTAAATAATGCAAATTGTGCTTTGTTAAATTACATATTAATTGAATGTTGAAACATTGCAATGCCGGGCGGCATGTTCGCGCATGTGCGACTGCCGCGCCACCCTTTTTTTTGTGAAAGATTTATATATACCTTGAGAACTTCATAAATGGCGGACGTAGTCCGTGAGCTATTTAAAATAAAGAGATATACAGTCCATTGCAAACCAGTGTTCTTCTTATTTACGAAATAAACCTTGAGCTATCGATTAGAGTGACCACAAACACTTTTCATTAAATAGAATCATCACTCAAAATTATTAAATTTTGAGTGATAATATTTAGAGCAGCATTTTATTGCAGAGCACATCTTATATTGTTCAATAAATTAGTAATAAAACTGAATGATATCAAGACCTGCGTTTTCATCTTTAAGAACTAAGCCTTTACATAACGTGCTCGCTATCTTGTAGGCAAGAACATTCGGATAGTGTCATCGGCTTCATTAACTTTAAATTAAATTATAACAAAAACTATACCCGCATCTGGTGGCCACAAGTTATCACATTTTATTTGTGTGTATTATTATAGATATATGGTTAGTTTATGATTGAAGAATCAGAAAGATGGATTAGTCTGTTTAGTATCTTTTTATTTTTTCAATGAAAAGAAATCTGTGAAAAAATAGAATACTATCATCTTAGCTAATTTGTATATAATTATCAGGCATACTTTACTTTTAACGGTATAAGTGTAATATTAAGCAATTTGTTGACATTAATATTTGATAATGGAGAATTTCAAAGTTGTTAGAATTCCGTAAATTCATTTTTTAATAAAAATAAAAGAATTTTCTTTTGTAGTTTGAAAGTATATTATTTAGTCTAAGTTTTAAAATACAAGTCTAGTTACAGATTCTTTTTTTTCTCCCAATAACCACTTTTGACGTCGAATCGGAATTTGTTTGCGTAAACGTTCAACAATAAATTAAAGAATGTGGTTAGTTCTTCATGGTTAAATGCAGCCCAACTGTTATTTTTCTAAGAAAATGTTTCTTGCTGGTTGCAATCCTTTTCAGCAAAAATGGCCAAAGTAAAATAAATTTTAGCTTTTACTATCTTATGTCAAGAAGTGTTTTGCATAGTATATTATTATATTCTCATTACGCAGCAGGTATTCGTCTTACACGCCTCAACTCAGTACCCTTTCCAACCGGTTCAATCATTCACAACACACATCGGGAATTCTTTCCCTTTTGTATAGCGATTGACACCACTATATTCTTCGATCAAGGTGTGCTGGCCTTCTTCTCCGAAAAAAAAAAAAATAAATAAAATGGAAACTGTATGTGAATCCTTCTTGCTCGTATATTTTTAGAAACATTTCGCCCTAGATAATTTAAAAAAAAAATAATTGCTGTCGTAATTTTACAAATGTTATTAATTTATCTATTTAATTATCTTTTTCTTATTTATTTCTTACGTTAGAATGCTTTAATAAGTCACATAGGTGCTAAGCATTGTTTACTGTTGCAAAAACAAAAGTTTATAAAAACAGAACTAAAGTAATTCAGTTGTTTTTAAATTTTCTCTATAGAAAAAAAGTATAAACGATAAAGAAATTAATACAATTAAAGATACTATCTGATTAATTTTAATATTTTGGAAGGCTTTTTCTAAATTTTAAAAGTATTTTTTATTACACTCAGTTTTTTAAAAAATTAAATAAATGAATAAAGTAAACAGCACATTGGAACGGGAAGCGGGAAGGTGATAATATCCATTCCGTTATATTAACATTTTAAATAAAACCTGTTGATACTTGAGTTTTTTTAAAAGTAAAATGTTTCATTTATGCTCTTTTTTTCAATATTAACGTGAATAATTTTAATAAATAGAAATAGTAGTATGTTGCATGGTTAATAGCATTAAAATAACTTGAATCTTGAAAGAAAATAATAATAATAAATAAACACACTGAATAATTTTTTTAAAAATTTAATTAATGAGGTAAAAACATTTCTAATTTCTTAAAACAAAATAGGAAGAGATACATGCAATGTCAGAAAAATCAGTGCAAGATTAAATTTGCTACAACCGCAAAGAAACATCAAGTTAAGCCATATTTTCTATTCAACTCTAGCCAAAGTATTGTGCGATTCAAAATTTGATTGACGCAAAATGAAATTCATTTATACGTTGCAAAAAAAAATTACAATTTTTTTATAGAAATATATCACTTTTTAGTCTTAGACTTACTTTGAATAATTATTGCTAAATTATTTGAAACGTGTACCATTGTTTTTTTTCGCAATAAAATTTAAAGCATAATATTTACTTCACTGATAATTTGAATATAAATTATTATATTATACTCGATATGATTGTTTTAATGCAGACATGTTTGTATATAATAATATTTTTTTATTTTATATTTTGCTATATTGGAGACAATAGTTACAGACAGAAATCATACGTTTTGGGGCGGAAAAAAATAAGGCACAAATCGTTAGTCTAGAAAACTTCTAGAAGTTTTTATTTTATACTTTGGTTGATTCCAGGCGAAAATCGTTTAATATTTGAACGCGTAATTAGTGATTCTAATCAATGACATAGCAAGGTTTTTGATTTTCATTCACAGATAGGTAGCGTCTTAGGTACAAATTGTGGATTTTTATTAGATAGCTCAGTTCTTGTAAGTATTGCGGCAAAACTTTTCGTGAACATTGTATACAAATTCAAGAAAATTCAGTTGGGAGCAAAAAATAATACACTAAACTCAGCAACCACCAAAAAATAAAATGATTGGTAGAACAAACTGGAAGATATTTGGGGAAATGATAAAACGTCTATTGGTGATGAAGGAAAATGCCCAAATATCATTTTAATTACTCACAAAAGGTAGATAAGGACAGAATAAGATAGATAGAGGAAGCTACGAATAAGAAAGGGATGAAAAGGTTTCTTTCCTTGTTTTTCAGGAATACGAACTTATAGAATGCATGGTGTCATAAAATTATCCCCGCTCGTTCTTCCAGGCTAACAGTAAATACTTTTATACGTCGTCTAGAACAATCAAACTTTCAAAATATTTTTGAAATGGAAACGATTTTTTAGAAATTTTATCCATTCCTCATGTAAGAAGAAAAATTATTGCACATTCTCCTAAATTAGAACACATAGAAAAACGGCAGACCACATTCATTCATAACGAAAATTACTAGACATAATCCCCCTCGTTTCCTCCCTCGTGAAACAGTTGATTTTTATTTATTTTTTAATTTAAGCATACATAGACAAAGAGGTTATTCAAAAGAAAATAAAAGGAAAATTATGACTGACTAGAACTAAAGTCTTTTTCAAATTGTATTCAAATGATTAATTTATTGACAAAATTTGAAATTTATTAAAATTGCTAAAATCGAAACAGAACAAAAAACTTAGGTAACTGTTTCCAATTGCGTTATTAGAAAAAAAAGGAAAATTTAAAAAGGAGAAAAAAAAGCTGAAAAGACAGCAAAACAACTATTGTTTTCTTTTTAAGAATTTTCTTTAGGAAAAAAAAAAGATTTGATTACATAAAATATGATAGTTTTCTTATGTCTACCAATATTAATCATCAGATCTTGAATAAATTGTTTTGAATTAATTTCAATTGAATGGTACCATTGAAATAAATTTATTTTATGAATATGCTTGCATTTATTAAATGGTTGATTTTGTGAAGTGATTTAAAATTTAAATATAACTATACAATGTAATTTCTTATATCATTAAAATCTTTAAAGTATTAAATTATAATTTCTGCGCAATTAGATTTTTTTGAGCAAGTATTTTAAATTCCTTAAAAGTTCTGTTTTCAAAATCTTTATTAAATATTCTAAATATTGTTAAATCTGTTTTAAGATTGGCTGCCAGCAAAGAAAAAAAAATGCCCACAATATTTAAAATCTTTTAATTTTTAAGTATTAGTTTTTAGACATTAAATTTCATTATTTCTAATAAAAATCACATTTCTTATTCTGAAAAAAAAAAAAATTTAAGAAGAGAGAAAAATAACTAAGTAGAGGAAGCTTATTTCTTATAATTTTCTGTTTCTACTTTGCATTAGTAACAATATATGTCTCTGCTTAATTATTTACTTACTTAATTATATTTTTGTTTTTGTGTGGATAAAATTTTTTTCTATTTTTTTTCTTAAATCTATGGGAAACAACATAAACTAGGGTACGTAGTCGATCAGAGAAGGTATATATGAAATTGAAAATGCATGAAAAATTTGCACTTAATAAATTGAAGTATATATTATTTTCCCCTAATTAAAACAATTAAAATTTAATTAACTCATGTTATTGTTTAAAGAGAGAGAGACTAACAGTTGAATTATTAGACATTATTTACTAAAAGAAACTAATTAAATACAATAGAAAAAGTGTAATAGAAAAAAGGCTAGATATCTTTAATTTTATCACCATAGAAAAACCTACAGTACTTAGTTAATATTATATTTATAAATCTGATGAAAATTGCACGACCTTTTGGTGTGACAATGTTTGAATATGAATTTCTCTAACTTTTTTTTCTCCAATATCAGTTTTTTCTATATCTTTTTCTTAAGGTGTTCCGTGTTTTTTCCTTATTTTTTACGATGATCGCTAATCTCTCTCTCTCTCCCAGAAAAAAAAAATATAGTATAATTTTTTCTTGAATTTAAAAAAATACTCAACAGAAAATGAAGTGGTTGAATTTTGTGTATTTTTCTTTGGTGACGTTTACTGTGTGCAATACCTTACAATGCCTTTCCGCAGCTATTGTAATTCCACAAGTAACAATGAAGAAGGAATAGACAAGTATTGAAAGAATTTCTGCCTCTGGTAACTGTGGGTTAGTAGGATAGTTTAGATGCCCTGTGGTGAAGAGGAGTCAAAAAGCTTTGTGAAATTTTTCTATGTAAAGCAAATAGTGGACAACCATATTGTGCAAATCATTACTCAGAATACTTACAAACATTAGTCTTTCCCTTGCCGCGAAAAAAAAAAAAAAAAGAAAAGAAATATTCCTAAGGGAGTACTACCACAGTAATATAAATTTGAAATAGAACACTGAATGATTTTTATGAAGAAAAAAAATTATTACGCATAATTAAGAAAAAGAAAAAAAAAGAAAATATTATTTATAGTTAGTAAAATATTAACACTAATCATTAGCATTTTGAATAACATTAAAACGGTTTGATATCAATGAGGTTGAGAATCAATGAGAAATTAAAGTAGTATTTTGATCGATAAAAACTTGATTTTTGTATGACAAATGAAAGGCTTTCAAACATTTTCGAAAATTTGTGAGGTCGTCTATTTCTAAACATTTTCTGAACAAAAATAAACGAAAAAGATATTGAAAAAAGTAGAAATACTGAAAATTCCTTAGAATAAATTCGTATCTTTTCTTACATTGAAATAAATTTGTAGACATTAATGTATTGTATTTTTAATATTTTTATGCACCATAAAATATTAAAAGATAATGTCTAAGTTTCTTTATTCGCGATCAATATCGAGTAACATAACGACGCATATCATAGTGAAAAATATAAGTTTTAATGTTGTTATACATTTTTAAATTTAAAAAAGTAACTAAAACAAGAAATCAGTCCTTTTTCAATTTCAATCCTTTTTTTTCCTTTATCGATTTATGCTGCGTATTATTATTTAACAATAAAGCATTGATCTTTATCATTCGAAAGTTTTATGTAAGTGTTCCTGAGGTTTCCTTGTGTACCTGCTCAAAAGCACATTAATTCGTATATGTACGTATAAAACACTACATTCCCTCTGTGTACTAGATGTATTGTTTTGAAAAAATATTCCGCGAAAAACTATGTAATTAAAATTTGATTCCACTTTTTAATAAGAAAAATTAAGTATAAGGTAATTGCTCAAGCATCATAACCTCCAAAGACTTGAGAATAAGAATTGTATTAGGTAATTAAGTTGAAATATCAAACAAATTTCTGTATGCGCTAATAACAAACGCTTTTTTTTTCTATTACAAAAGTGTTTTTTTTTCCTTCTTTCTTTTATTTATTCATTTTTTTAAACCACGGATGTATTTTAACAAGTGTAAAAGAAATGTTAATCAATGTTTGACCTAATTAATTAAACAACTTTCTTATTCCTATGAATAGCGAATATTTAATGTGGTTAGAGTGAAGTACAGTTTCGTCAGTTTAGGCTATTTTGTCAGTAAACTCGACATGGAAATCCAATATGGCAACAGTTTATTTTACGTTTCAGTTAAAAGAAAAAATTTTAAATTCATATATACTTATATTTAGCACGATTTTAACAAGTCAAATTGCCACAAATGAACATAGCCGTTGATTAAATGGTTCTTTTTTTTTTTTGTTTCAAAAATAAAATTTCATAATGTGATATGAAAAAAATTATAATTTCGTTTTGAAGTTTATAGTGTTGATGCAAAGAAAAATTATTAAACCGAAGAAATTAATATATGTTCCATAATTATTCGAAGTTTGCTTAACGGTTGCACTATGACAAACTCTTGTGGCTAAGAGAAAAGAATTATTAAAGTATAGCAGCTCTTAGGAATTCCAGCGAAGAATAAAAAAACGCTATGTTTTAGTTTTAATTGTAGTTTGACACAATTATAAATTCTTATTGATTAAATAATTGTAAATACTTTAACATCAATTCTGAAAAACATTTATTTATTTTTTATAAAAAAGGGCTGTGAAGCATTTCGTTATAGCACAGGATACGTCCATTTGTTGATTTAAAACAGTGTCTTTTTTGTGAAGTTTGCATTAGAAGATAAAATTTGGTGTTTGGCGCTTTCTCTAAGAGCCATGCCTGCAATTTTTAAAGTTAAGAATAGCAACCTTAGGAGAAAACTTTTCAACAATGCATAGGGAGGGAACTAATTGATGTTAACTGACAATCCTATTTTCTCTCCTCCCCCAATGAACCCCAACAACCGCGAAGCTACCTTCCCCACCTTATATACCTGGAGAGTCACGAAACAACACCTATCCGGAGTTTGCATGTAGATGTTTTTTCGTGAATAAGGGGTTAAGGCCTGGTTTCTTAGGACAGGACGCCGTCAGCTGGAAATCAGCGGTAACCTCTGATTGGTCCATTTGTGAGTTTGATAGCATACGTCATCGAACGCTCATCTTGCTTGAACTACAATTGCCGTCCAACTCAACTGCAGTTGGATTACAACGTGACGTTAACCACAGAAGCAATGGCGGACAACATCCAACAGCACATTGAAATCAGCCAAGATTTTGATTTTGACATTAAACATAGCTTCTTCATTAAACATAGCATTCTTCATTTAGCTCAGCTATAATGTGTTTTTTCTTGGACAAAGTCATTATTTGTTCTCAGAAACACTGGTCGACAATAACAAAATCAATACAAATTCAAAATAAATATTTGTTTACGTTATTAACGCATGCGCAATGAGAGATAATGTCTGCGTTGGACCGACTGCTCACGCTGAGCTAACAAAAAAGTATTTTTTTGGCGTCAGCTCTACGTCAACTTTCCGCTGACGCCCAGATAAGGCGCTAGTTCTAAGAAACCAGGCCTTGAGCTAACAAACCAGTATTTTGTTGGCGTCAGCTGGACGTCACGCCCAGATAAGGCGCTTGTCCTAAGAAACCAGACCTAACTGTCATCACAAATACATCTTTTTATTTATTAATACTAAAACACTTGTTTAAAACTTGTTGACTCATTCTCAAAAAATAATAAGTCGTAACCAATCACCTCTTAATATACTAAAAAAAAACAATTTTAAAATTAACTATAGTTAATTTAACTATAAAATTAACTATAGTAATTAAAATTAACTACAGTTAATTTTAAAATACTGACCGTTTAAATTTCTAGTGGATTAAAATTAACATAAAAAAGTGTGTTTTATTAAACTTCTAAAATCTTTGTAAATGTAACAGTCTAAAAGAAGTGTTCTTAACGGAACTGTTTCAAAATGTTCCATTAATACCTTAACTCTATTCCTAATATAAGTACATTTTACTCCACTATGTAATAACTTCTAAGACACTATCATCAAGAAGAATCACATTTTTGGGTTCTTCATTTGAAGGGGGGCTCAAAAGGAACAGGAGGCTATTTATAATTTTGTAAATTTTTTAGAATAACTGAAACTGATCTTTTCTCTCTCCTTAAGTTAACAAAAATTTTTTTCTTCACATTTTGAGAATATACAAAAATATTAAAAGTACAAAAACAAAAGCAAATTTAGACTTGATTTATGTACTTTAATGCAAAATAATTCTAAGGTCCTTTCATTAAATTTAATTTAGCTTTGATTTTAAAAAACCTTTTACTATATATAAAAACGTTCTCTATTTTTTACTTTTTAAAGTGTAAATTTTTACGTTTATAATTTTCACTACAAGATTATGATTAACAAAAATGCTTCACTAACTGATTTATGAACTTTAATGCAAAATAATTCTTAGGTCCTTTCATTAAATTTAATTTCGCTTTGATTTCAAAAAACCTTTATTTTTTAATATTTGTTATAAAGTTCTCTAGTTTTTACCTTTTAAGGTGTAAATTTTTACGATTACAATTTTCACTTCTAGATTATGATTAACAAAAATGTTTCCACTAACGTCTCCTGTTGTCCTTCTTGGATTCTTCTCAATGATCACAGTCTTACGCAGGAAAAAAAAAATAATAAATTAAAAGCTTCTATGACCATAAAGACATTTGTCATAAGAAATGAATGAAAATACTTTTGCAGAGAGGGATAAATAAAAATCGCTGTTGAATTTTCCCGAGTTTCTTTCGAATTACTTTCTCTTTTTAAATAATTCTTTCATTCATCATAAAATAGCGAAATCCTGCAAAAGATAAACGCTGTTTCTACTTTTGCATACAGAACAAAATGGTTTTTAAAACCATCTTAAAAAATTTAAACAAAATAAAAACAAAAAAGTGGGATCGCCGCAAGGCAATCAAAATGGTTGTTGTAATTTTTTAAAATTTTTTTCTTCTTTTACCCTCTTTATTTGTGATATTCACCTGAATTAGTATTGAAAACGATCCAGTTTGAACTGTAGGTTGGAATTTCTGATTCTTAATTAAAACAATAAAAACAAAAATATCGTTCAAATGATGAAATTCTCTTTTATTCACAACTCAAGAAATATTTATGGGATCTCTCTCTGTTCCCATATCTCAAAAATAAACTCACCAACTTAGTGCATCATTAAATAAAAGTGAAAAAAAGAATTCTAAAAAACAATCAAATTAACAATTGACTATTGTATTCAATTTAACCAATCAAATTTTTTTAGTATATTGAAAGGTCAAATATACCTTATTTTATTTTGTAATTTGTTTCTTTAATTAAACAAAAAGAAATTTCAAGCATCCTAACAAGTTTTATGGATATGAGTTGATGTATTTTCTCTTCAGTTTTTTTCTCAAGCACTTTTTCTATACATTCTCAACAACAAACACTTTTCTTTTGATGATTAGTTTATGAGTCTTCATTATTTACTTGCTCATTTAATTCTTACAAGTTTTATTTGATCGCTTATGGCAAAAATATGTGTGTGTATATATATTTTTAAATTTTTTTCGTATGTGACTTGTTTTCTATGATCCCAATTTTATTTGTCTACTCACCCTCACCCACCGCTTAGGTGGTGACAATAAGAATTTGATTTATATTTATATTTATCACGAACAAGTTACTGTCTTCAATTTTGTCACTTTCCAGCAGTCAATCTAAGCACCATCTTTATTTAAAGTATAGAAAGACTGAAAGAAAAGAAAATATTTTTTAAATAAATTTTACAAACATGTTATAGCAAATACATATGTTTATGAAAAACTCGATGCTCATCCTTTCACTCGATATTAGTATCAAAAATTTTCTCTCATATCAAAAATATTATAAAAAATTAGTAAAAAGTTCCTTACTTGAATCCCGCAAATGCAGTAATTAATTTTGTATTAAAATTTTACGTATTTAAAGTGACAGATTAAGTGCCTTTACGAAGCCTTTTTCAACTCGTCACATATCATAATTGTAATTTAAGCGCAGTGATTCATCAGTGATGCAAGCGCCACCTATGCTATAGGTATAGAAAGACTAGGAAAAGTTTTTTTAAAAATATTTTACAAATATATTATTGCACACGCATGTGTTTAAGAAAAATTTAATGCTGACTAGACTATGTGCTAAAAGACTATGATCCCTTTAAAATAACGTTTGAAAAGACTTTTTAAACACGTCTCACATCATTATTGCATAATTAACAATATCAGTTAATTATGCAATTATGATGTACAATTAATCATAATTGCACATCATATGCTTTACGTAGAGAAAGACTAAGACAAAAGAAATTTTTAAATTTTTTTTTTTGCAAATATATTATAAAATATGAATATGTGTATGAAAAATTTGACGCCCACCCTTTCACTTTATATGCTTATCAAATTTCTCTCTCATGCCAAAAAATTATAAAAAATTAATAACGTGACCCAGAGTTCAACTCCGCAAATACAGCAATTAATTATATTATTTAAAATATTATGCAAATAAAAAAGACGGAAATGCGTAAAAACGAAATTAACAGATGAACTCTTTCAGTGAAGGCTATGAAGCCTTTTCATTTCGTCTAGTAACATAATTGCAAAATCAGCGATTATGTGCCACCTCAGCTTTAGGATTAGAAAGTGTAGGACAAACGAAAACTTTTTAAAATTATTTTACAAATATATTGTATACACGCATGTGTTTTTGGAAAATTAATTCTGACCCTGTCAATTGATTTGAACATCAAAGTTCTCTCTCACAGCAAAAAAAAAAAAAATTCTTTAAAATAATTACGTGTCCCTTAGTTGAATCCCTTAAATGCAGTAATTAATAGTTTTATGTAAATAAAACACGAAAATTAATTATAACTGAATATAGACTAAGAACTCTTTAAAAAAAAGTTTAAAAAGGTTTTTTTAAACACGTCTCACATTATAATTGCATAGTTAGCGATCTTAGCACAATCTATGCTTTACGTATACAAAGACTATAACAAAAGAAATTTTTTTTAAAAATATTCAGAAAATATATTATAATAAATCTATATGTTTATGAAAAATTTGACACCTACCCTTTTACTTTATATAATTATCAAAATTCTATCGCATACCGAAAAATTGTAAAAAAATTTTAAAAAAAGTGTTCCTTAGTTGAATCCCTTAAATGTAGTAATTAATAATTTTATGTTTATGAAGCACGGAAATGAGTTATAACGAAATATAAATTATGAACCTTTTAAAATAACATTTAAAAAGACTTTTTAAACACGTCTCACATCATAATTGCATAATTAGCGATGTCAGCACAATCTATGCTTTAAGTATAGAAAGACTAAGACTAAAGAAAAAAAATTTTAAGAATAATTTACAAGTATATTGTACCATATGTATATGATTTTAAAAAATTTGACACCCACCTTTTTACTTTAAATGTTTATTAAAATTCTCTCTCATACCAAAAAATTATGAAAAATTAAACAGTTTTCCCTTAGTTGAATCCTTAAAATGCACTAATTAATAATTTTATATTTATAAAACACGGAAAGGAGTTTTAGCGAATTAAAAATTATGAACCCTTTAAAATAGCGTTTACAAAAAGATATTTTAAACAGGTCTCATAATCATAACTACAAAATTAGCGATTTTAGCACCATCTAGTCTTTACGTATAGAAAGACTGAAACAAAAGAAAACGTTTTAAAAGTTATAAATATATTATGCCATATGTATATGTTTATAAAAAATTTAACACCTACCCTTTCACTTTATATAATTATCGAAATTATATTAATGCCGAAAAATTATAAAAAATTAATTAAGTGTCCCTTAGTTGAATCACTCAATTGCAGTAATTAATAATTTTATGTTCATGAAACACGGAAATGAGTTCTACTGAATTTTAGATTATGAACCCTTTAAAACAATGTTTAAAAAGATTTTTTAAATACTTCTCACATCATAATTGCATAATTAGCGATTTCAGCACAATCTATGCTTCACGAATAGAAAGACTAAGACAAACGAAAATTTTTTTAAAAGTATTTTACAAATATATTGTTTCATATGTATATGCTTTTTTTAAAAAAAAAGTTGGTGCTAAAAAAACTGACCACCCTAAATAACTTTTGATCTAAAGATAGGATCTTCACTTTCTAACACTCGATCTTAATGGTTTTAAGGTGTGACGTACTTTCACTGAATAATGAATCTTTTTTACAGCTTATTCAGATTTCTTACCCCCAAAATATAAGGGGTAGCCGCAATCTGGTAAATGTGGTCCCATAAGTTTGGTTTTTTTCTTTAATTATATTTCTAAAAAATTACTTAGTAATTCATCTAAATTGTTCGTTATAACGAAAGTTTGTCTAATAATATTGTTTAAAAAACGTAACGTTGCTAAAATTCTCTGAAAAACTGTTTTTGCAAAGAATTTTCTTATAACAATTTACTTCAAATTATTTCTTGGTAGTTTAGCGTTCAGAAAATTCTCTAAAAAATTGTTTTTGCGCAGAATGAATAATCAAATGTGATTTTTTATAACAAATTAATATTTTTATTTCAAATTGTTCCTCGGTTGCTAATCTATGTTATTCGTAATAGCGAGATTTTTTGCATTAAATTTGCTTCGAAAACGTTGAGACGTTCAGAAAATTTTCTTAAAAAAAATCTTTTTGCGCAGAACGAATAATCAAATTTCATTTTTCATAACAATTAAAAACGAGTTTCATAGCGTAACGTAAATAAAGGATAACGTAATGGATAAAGATAAATTTTTTTATTTATACATGATATTTTGAGTATGGAAGCATTAAAGTTAGGAAATTGTTGCCCTTTAACTCTATATTTATAATACCCCGTTTTTTCCCTTTGTGTGAACCAATATCTTGGAAACATGGTCAGATATTATATCATAATATCATATTTCGCCATACCCCAGGAAATAATTATCGACAAATTAGGGGGCACACAATGGGGCAAAATATGATTCCCTCGACAAAATGCAGAAATTACTTAATAAGCTATATTTTAGCGTAAATAAAATATTCCATTACTTACTATTATTTATTTATTTATTCAAATTTTTTTTTGCAATTGCATTAATAAAAGAAGCATTAAAAATAGGAAATTGTTGCTCATATACTGTATAATGATTAAGATTTCCTTTTAATTCTAACCTATAATTTTGATACACGATCGGATATTATACTGTAACATAATATACTTCTATACCGAAGGAAGTGATTATAAATTAATTAGTGTGTGCACAATGGGGCATAATATGGTTACCTCGACAAACCGCAGAAATTACTTAATAAGCTTCCGGTAAACCGGTAGTGTTAAGTGGTATGAAGCAGCAGAACGGTAGTCCCGAGGGCTTGGGTTTGAATCCCGGAGGCGACTAATTTTTAAATATTATATTTAAGAAAAATATTTGTGTTTTTTATTTTGCCTAATTATAACGTAAAGAAAATATTTCCTTGATTTATTTATTTATTATTATTATAATTTTTTTTCTTTTGTAATTGCGTTCATAATGAAGGCGCTAAAATTAGAAAATTCTTGTTATTAGATAATTGTTAAGCCGTCAAACCATGAAGAGGAAGTCGAAATAATTCTATGTTCTTCGTTTTTTTTCCGGATTTCTACATTAAGCAGACGATTTTCAAAAAAAATTATAATTTCTTGCAACTCAATAATCAATAAAATGTGTTTTCACATGAACGAGTAAGCTTTAAAATTTTGAAAAATATCAACAAGAACTTAAGAGATATTCACGAAAAGTTTTTCAAAAATTTAAATTTTGTTGAGAGCACCTGATTTTGGCAGTAAATGGTATATATCAGGGCAATTTTAAAATTTTTACAATTTCTTGCATCGTAGGAATCATTTGAAATTTTTTTGACATGCACTTAAAAATATCAACAAGTATCTAAAAATACTTACAGAGTCATTAAAAAAATTTGAAACTTTTTTGAGATCACCTGAATTTTGCAATAAACGGCACGATAAATGCGAACAATTTTGAAAATTATTAGTTTCTTGAATCGTAAAGAATCATTTAAAACTGTTTCATATAAAACAGCGGCCTTCAAAATTTTTTAAAATATCAACAAATGTTTGAAAGTACTTACGGAGCATTTTTTAAAAAAAATATATATATATATATAATTTTGTTAATAGCGCCTGAGTTTGGCAACAAGTGGCATATGAGGACGATTTTAAAAATTATTAAAATTTTTTGCATCGTATGAATCGCTTAAAACTTTTTCATACGAAACAGCGTGATTCAAAATTTTGAAAAATATTAATAAGTATCTAGAAAAACTTGTTGAGCATCTTTAGAAAAACGATTAAAAAAGCAACCCGTTGTAGGCCAAAGAGCCATGGAAGTTTGGGTTCTACTTTTTCGCTACGATTGGCATGATTCTGTTGCAATCAGCACAATGCAGTTAGCATTGCGCACCAATCGCCTTAGAAAAATAATAATGATGAAATTGATAATAACATATATTACAATCATAAAAACAGTAGTAATAAAATTTAGCAATAATATTGAATAACAAAATGAAATATAAATGAAAATAAAAATAATAAATTGAAAAGATTTTCTTAAAAGAATCGTAAAAGAGAAATGTAACCTCTCCTAACTAGTCTTTAATTACATGTGTTTTAAAAAAACATTTCAGCCACAGCCTTCTGTAGTGGGATCCCCATGGAGGTTAAATTTCCGCAATTTCGTGACCAACGGCATAGTTGTAGCAATGTGGTTAGTATTGCGCACTCACCACCTTTATTTGCCCTGAAAAGATCCATCTATAAGAAGCTGATGGGTTTCAAAAAATATATTTTTGTTTCAATTAAATTGTTTTAATTTAAAATTTAATGCCTTGAACTTTCTAAATTATACAATAAACAAATAGGTAAATAAATTATTATAGCGAAAAGACACTTTATAACTAATATTTTAATCAAAATTATTACCATCCCCCCCCAACAACTCAGTATTTGTGGAAGTATTCAGTAGATGAAGCAGTATAAAGAATAGCAAGGAGGAAGAATAATGCAAAATCATGCAACAGAAAAATTAAGTGATAAAGAAGAAGAAGACAAACGTTTCTGTAGTAAAGAAAGAAAATTCAATCAGCCGTTGAATTCTCGTCATTCTTCTTCCCTTTTCCGTCGAAGAAATAAAATTATCGACATGGAGCAGGAAATGAGCATTTCCACTGAGAGAACAAATTTTTATTATTTTCAATGAAGGTTTTTCCATTCCGATCTTATTTTTCCTTTTTTTTCTTTCCTTCTTTAGTTATAAAATTTTAATTTTTGAATATTGTCAGTTCGAGCAATTTGGTTATTATCAATGTTAATAATCAAATAAACTGGTTAGACTAATCTATCACATGATCCCTTGATTAAACTGGGGAGCAAATTTTTTGTTGTATTTATACAAGTACTTGATCTTACCACATTCGGGGGTTCCGCAGAGGACTGATCGTTAAGACACGGTTCCCAGCAGATCACCGAAGTCAAGCATCATTGACTGCGGTCAGTGTGCGGGTGGGTGACCACTTGGATCAGTTTGCGTAGGGAATGAGGGTGTGCGGTATGGGTCCTCATTAAACTGTTCTACCGTAAAGTGCTCGATTTCACGTGCAGGTCGTCGGGCTACCGAAGCGGGGGTGCCGTCCCCTCTGCAGAGGATCAAAATTGTGATGGCATGTCTTCGGATCATCCTCAGGGATGTTTCCCAGACCGTCGCCAATAGCCCATTGTGCAGCTCTAGTGTGACGTAAATGAACTACAACAACTACAACAACAACCTCATTCGGGGTGAGTGGGAATTTAAAATCTGAATTTAATTTTTTTCTGAAAGCTACAAAATTTTTCCAAAATGATATTTTCAGGTTAGTTTATTTTTTGTAAGAATTCAAAAATTCATAAAGAACATATAGACTTATATAAGTTACTGTGAGTGACAGAAATGGGTGGTTGTTGACTTCCACCGGTGAATGTTGACAATCACATAGTCGCTTTGGTAATTGTCCGAAATACATACTACGTCAAGTGCCACTGCCCGGTAGGCTCTACATCAATGTCTTTTTAAGATTCCGTGCCACTGCTCGGTATGCATTCAACTGGTACTCCAAACATTAAAGTTGGGTCGGGATAGGCTGGTTGGTAGGGCACTGGGCTCATGACCAAGAGGTCGTGGGTTCGATCCCCGCCGGCCGAAGATTTCCCGTGTAGTGAATGGTGACTGATGCACGCAAAATCTGTAGATTTACAGAGTCCTCCATGTTCCTTTAACAAATCAATACCTCTGGGGGTACTGCTTCGGGAGTTTCCTTGCCTTCTGCATTGGTTCAAAATTACAAGGCTACGAAGTTGAGCATTAGTAGTCGTAAGTCGGCACTTCAACGTCGGTTATAAAATTAAGTGAAGCAGTAATGTTTCTCATGTTTCTCCCAATTTATTCTCAGCAGATATTAAAATGTCGAATAAATATGATAATATCAACGAAAAAATTAATATCAAGTCGGATATAACATTCATTTCGGACATTCGCCAAAGCGACTATGTGATTGTTGACATTTGCCGGTGAAAGTAGACTTTCTTCTTATTTCGGTCATTTACGGTAGCATATACGTACCTAAACACTTGTCTGTTCTTTTGAAAACACTTCAAACAAAAAGCATATTATCATAACGTATCTCATCATGCATCGAAATACATTATCGTTGGAGAGAAGAGTTTGTGTCATAAAATGTATATTTCATCACTAATCTTCCAATTCAATAATTCACTCTTTATTATTTTAGCCGCTGTTTAATTATGTAATGTATAACTTTTAATAAACTTCGCTTCCCTACTCATCTATCCTCCATTTCGTTAAGAGCACCTACTCATATCTACTAATTATATTTATTTAATGATAAACTCTTATTTTAAAAGGCAATCTGAATTAATAATGCCATAATTCCTCGAGTAAGTCACACTAGGTACTCCTGTACTGTGGAAGTAAATAAAGTGAAGACAACACAAGTGAACATGCACGAGACAAAAGGTTAGCAATATTTATCCCTGCTACCTTTTATGTGCATAAGTGCGTGATTACCAACTGTTTGCACTTGAGTGAATTTCAAAAAATATTGATCAGGAATATATTATTAAATTGCATAAAAATTGCAATCTGTAGAGAGAAACCGATTGCAGATTTGAAATCAGAGACGCAAAAATATCTAAGATCTGCAACAGACAAATAAATTGTTCCCCAGAGTTATCGATTAGTTATTTATTATTCGGGTTACTTTTGTGGTTTTGATGTAAGTACTAGGCAATAAGAAGCTGTCCTATAGGTGCACTGTTGTTGTAGAATTCATAGCGTCTGTGTTGATAAGTTTGCTTTGCTATGTCAACTCTTTAATGTTCTTTTGTGTTTAAACTATCCTTATTTATTGATCATTACTGTTATAAAATATTTTTAACCACTTATTCTATGTTTACTAAGAATTCATAAGTCCAGTAGTAACATGGTTCTGTTTCGTTTCGAAAACCACTGCTTTTGGGATAAGACCGAGTACTACCATCACCCTATAAAGATGATTTAGAACCTCAGGAAAAAGAAAAAGAACATTTAAAAAAAATGTGCTGAAAGTTGTTTTGCAGTCACTCAAAAAATGGAAAACCTCAAAACAAAAAAAGAGAAATTTATTAGGAACCAATATACGTAACAAAACAGTTTTGTTCTATATGGATGTTGTTTTCTACACTAGGGGGCACTGCAAGCTTTTTACTCTCTATACTTCCGGGTTGCTGTTTCAGGTGTATATTGAAACCATTTTGTTCAAAAAGTGATCATTATGTTTTGAGACTTTCTTGAATAGTATTTCTTGTATACGTGCATTTGTTATATGATTTATTATTTGAGTTTAAAAAAGAATCGTCATTTGAAGACCTGTCATTTCAAGACGTAAGAATCGTCATTTGAAAAAAAGAATCGTTATACCTAAAACACTTCTCACCTTGTCAACGATATGCCAACTTCGAAATTTAAACCTAAATGATAATTTGCAATATGAACTTAATCTCGCTGCTCGAACAAATATACTAACACTGAAACATGATGGTGCACCGCTTGCAACGAGATAGACAGTTATAAACAAATAAAAAGAAGCCATATCGGAAATCGAGCAACCATGTCACCTTTTTAACAATACATCTATAAATAACTAAAAAAAAATTTTAATTCAAACTTACCACAATTACTCTTAACATAATTAATATCTTATGAAATATAGAAGATTTGAGCTCAGAAATTATATAATTTATTTTTTTTAAATTAAAAACAAAATTATCTGTTTGAAAATACCGCCTCGCCACAGAATAAGCTGTAATAAGCAGCTGTATACTTTCTAACCGGAAGTGGAGCAGGTCAAGAGCTGGAAATTGTTGTTTATATTTATATTGAAAACACCATCCATTGATGTTTCTTTCAATGAAGATGACAAAAACATATAAGATGTTTATACGGTAAAGGTGTTTTTGTTTTGTTTGTTTTTTTACTGAAAAGGTGGATTTATAGAAGAAAGTGTTTTAGCTGGTCCCCACGAATGCCGAAGTGAAGTGGAGGAAGAAGATAATTACTGCAAATTCTAATTAAAATCTGCTACTTTTTCACTGAATCTCTAATATTTCCAAATTTTCCATAGAATTTGCTTATGCACTTGTTCTTACTTCCCTAGTAGATGGGGCAAGTTTCAGTGGTTTGGCTTTTTCTAGAAAGAAAAAAAAACATTTCTAAGAGGAAAAAAAAAACGGTGCATCTATGACTTTTTCAAGAAGGATATGTTATACACAACTAAATAATGTCTATCTTGATTAAATCTGACGGCTAAGTTGAACGGCCTAGCTCTAATAGGCCTTTGAATTTTACCCCACTCTCCCCTACGTATCTAGTTTCGTAGCAATGTTAGATGTTCTTGTTACAGTAAAAATAAACACCTTCATCTAATTAACCGTTCGCAAACATATTCTCAGGAATATGGTTTAACAGTGATAAGCGAAGCATTCTAAACTAACCACAGTTAATTAGAATTTTTCAAAAAGATGTGCATACACGCTACAAAATCAAGGTCTTGGATATTGATTTTTTGGTACTTGGGAAAAGGCGCGAGCACCGAGTTTCCAGATGAAGCTCCATTCCCCCCAGTACTACAACATTACTGGACCGACTGAATCTTCTTTCCTAAAAGTGTGATCTCCTGACTTTGACAATGACTGCGTCTTTTTGATCGTATACCCTGTTGCACTGCCCCGAAAATAGGGTAAGTGGAGTTTCTTTCCTTTTGCCAGAAATTTTTTTTTTGAAAATTGCAATTTTCAAATGAATTTTGTTTAAGCATTTCAAGATCCAAAAATTACTTGATGTTGAGCAGTTTATGTCAAGGTAAGTAATTTTATTTTGATTTTTGTTGTTTATTATCGTGCTTATATAGCTCTAAAATTAGCTTTCAGATAGAAAGGATAGTGTTATTACAATTCGCGGGCATGAATTATTTCACTAGTTTGAAAGCATGAACTGTAGCAAAATATAATAAACACTTTTTTTTTTACTTGATAAGAAAACAGATCGAGTTACGGGCATTATAAAATATGCATAAATGCGTTGAATTTCTTAATTTTTATTGAAAACGTAAAATGAAAAAACGTACTTTTTAAAATCAGAAATTAAAAGAAAGTATGTTTCCCTGAAACCTTTAATATTTAAAAGTTGTTATTACAAATAGGATAGATAAATGAGCTTTTATTAAAAAAGTATTTTATTATATTGTGTAATATTAAAATTTTCAGGAAATTTCAATTTTTCAGATATTGATCCATATGTATGAATAAACTTTTACAGGCAATATATTTTATGTAGGATTGGACAAATGTGTAAATGTCTCTTTTTTTAATATTTCAATCGAAATCGAACAATGTGTATTTCTATTTTGAAAATTGTATTTATAAATATAATTTCAGAATTTAAAAAAAAAAATCAATTTTCGTAGTTATATTTAGAGCAACTTTTTAGATAAGTGTATAGGGGAACTGGTGTCGACATTAGGCTATTGTGGGTAGCTGAAATATTTCTGCTATTTATCATTTAAAATTTATCTTAAAATTTTCGTCGATTGATAAATGGTATGCTTTATTCATTATTTTGAATGATAGAAAACATCACGGTAGAAATGAATATGCTAATTATTTAGTTTATTATTGTCTTTAGACTCACTTTTTTTTAATTTATCAATAATGAGCTTAAACAAACAAATGTTTCTATAAGGCAAGTTAAGACGCATAGTTCCTGAACATGTAATAGTTTGTCATAATAAATTGAGTTAATTACTTAGACATCACTTATTAGAATATGATTTCTTTATTAATCATTATCAATCATTAACCTCACTAAGTATGATTAGCTTTATAATATATTTGATACATAATTTAAAAATTTTTCCTTAATTGTGATATTAAATTCTTTTTCTGCTGCAACATTTAGGAAAAACTAATGAGTTAGCACATTTAAATTTGTTATTTTCAAAATATTGATTGAATATGAAAATAGATTATTTTTACAGCAGATGGCAAAATGAGTATTAATGCCATTGATTCTCAGCTGGCATTTAATATTGATTTATCAAAAACTACTGTTGAAAATAAAAACCAAATTTGACTTAAATAATAATTTTTTTCTATATAAATATAAAAAATAAATTTTTAATGCAGTACATTATATTTGAAACTGGTTTTAATGAAGCTTAGTAGTTCAAAATAAAGCAATATTTATTAGGCTTTAACATAATTTAAAATGTGCACTGTTAAGATTATTTATATTATTAGATCCTTGTATTGTTAGGTTGAAATTAGTTCCATTTTGATTTTTGTCAATTTTTATCAGTAGCAATTAATGAATTTATGAATTTCATGACTTGACCTTCTCGACCTCAGAATCATTCTTCCTACCAACCATATATACACACACACACACACATATATATATATATATATATATATATATAAATATATATATATATATATATATATATATATATATATATATATATATATATATATATATATATATATATATATATATATATATATATATATATTATATATATGCAGTCAAACCTCATTAACGTCAAATCGATGGTGTTCAGAAAATTTGTTCACGTTGAAAGTAATTCACGGTATCAGTTTAGAAATTTTTGTGATGAAAATCAAACAATACACACTCATTTTCTGTTATCTAAATCTGTTATCTAGTTGTGTCTGTAAATTTATATATACTTCCTTTCAATAAATGTTTTTATTTTGCGCTTTAAATTAATCACTTCTTTACATCTCATAATAAATACAATCAATTTCTTTTTTTGAAAAGAAAAGTAAAGTTATGAAGGAAGAATTAAATGAAAAATTTTTTAATAAGGTTATGAAAAAATTTTGTTCAGACGAAATTTAAAAAAGTGTATTTACTTTCGAAGCTTTATCTTTTTTTTTCTCCTTAAGAGTCTGGGAAAGCAAATAAAAAATTAATGAAAAGTAACGAGCTGATAGAAGAAAAAAAACCTGATTTATTGCGCAAATTAGTGAAAATTACTAACAAAATAACAGTTAATAGTTCACAATTTTGTTTTCTTATTCGCTCATGCCTTCCAAAAGTCTTGGAACTTATCATCTATATCCAAAAATGGTTTGAATTTTCGTTTTGCTTTACAAAATAACGAGCAGTTTAAATTGCTTCGTAAGCATCCATGAGTGGAAAGTAAACCAAAGTATTCGCTAGTAAAATTTCAGAAAAATGTTAGCTCCACACGTGTTCACTTGTGGAAATTCAATATAAATTTCTTAAAACAACCTATAAGAGTGTTGGAGAAATGACCACCCATATTGAACAAAGCATCAACGTGCTCTTTTACAGTCACACCCATGAGGTGAAAGAAAAATCTATTTGTATTGGAGTACAAAAAGACTTTTGTTGTTTCCTGTAATGCCCTCCTCCCTAAGTAATACAGTTCTTTCATTTGACTGCTGTAATGTTGCAATTATCAACATTATAACAAAGCATTCAAAATGCCTACTCTTATAGATATAGATATTGTGAATGATCAGTTTTCTTACCTCTCGGAGGAGAAATGATTTTTTTGTTCATATAAAAAAAAAATTTCCCAATGGTAAAGAAATTCTTGTTCACTTTAAAAGATATTTCATGTTAAATAAAAAATAATATTTTTAAAAACCACGTTTTTGTAGTGGAGAATAATAATTGAAAAATAAAAATTTAAAAAACGAAAAGCGTGGGGAGCGTGAAATACATAACAGTAATGTTATATTAGTGTATGTGTGCTCATGAGAATATGTATATGTATATCTGTAATTGTAATTGTATCTGAATGAGGATGTGTATGTGGAATACGTTTGTGTGTATGCATGTGTATATGTGGATGTGTATGTGGCTGGGCATGTGTATAAGTAAGAAAATGTGTATATGTATGTGTATATGTACCGCTATGTATTTCATGCGCCCCACGTTTTTCGTTTTTCTAATTTTTATTTTTTAATTATTATTCTCCACTACAAAAACGTGGTTTTTAAAAATATTATTTTTTATTTTTTTTTGTGCTCACTTCCAAAATCTCAATTTTTTTTCTCACTGTACACAAAACTTTTCAACTGACATGTGGTACTAATTTGAAATAATCGAATCGAAAACAAAAGACAATAGCGAAAATATTAATTTCTTTTAATTTTAATTTTATTTTACTTTGTATGTCTTCTTTCTCTTCCTTTTCATGCATAATCATTCAATTCTGAAGTCTGTAGCAAGTCGGGAAGTTAGTTTAAAATCGATTACAAAATTCCACCCGAACAGACATACACGAAGGCAAGTTTATATAAACGTGGCAAAATACTTTAAAGTATTATATCCTTATACAATTTGACGAGGAATCGAAAATTAGTTCACGTTAAGGGACATTCATATTAAGCGTGTTCACTTTATAGAGGTTCGACTGTATATACAGATTGATCATAAAATAAGATTCTATGGAGAGCTTACCGTTTGAGTGAGGTTAATAAAATGCTGTAGATGGGCATAATGTCATATGCGTTTTAGAATTGTACCATAAACGATTGCGCCCCTCCCACGCTTACAGTTATGGTGATAGAATTTTCAAATGGCTAATTTTTTTTTCTAGATCGAAGCGTTATCCTTACAGTAGAAAACTTAAAATTGATTTGGAACGATATTTTTAGCATAAGAAATCGCGACGATGGGCCTTTGCCTGGCTTCGGCATTTTTTTATCGCAAACGAGAAGAAAATGATAAAAACCTTTAAAAACAGAGAAGAAATAACTGAGAAAGTATTTGACGTTTAAACATCTTCTACATGGCCGTCTTCACAAATGATCACACTTTGCATCCGATAAATAGTGTATAGCATGGAAGCACGAAATATGTTAAGAAGAATTTGTTGAATCGTACGTATGATACTATTATGATTTTAATTCAGACAACCTTGTTGGATTGGACGAGTATACTGTGAATTTTAAGTATCCTAATAATGAGAAATCCATTGGAGTGAGGTCGGGTAACCTTGGTGGCCACGAAAACAGGAATTGGTGGGACGTAACTCTTTTTCCAAAGCGGTGCATTAGCATACGCTATAGATTGAAATCACTAATATAAACTATCATATTTTTTATGTACTGCAAAGTACTTCCTCTTGCTGGAGTCATTAGAATAGTAGATTTATGATACAGCTTAATGCGATCAACTTAATAACCTATACACTAACAATAATTATAAGCTTAATGTGATCCACTTAATAACCTATACAATAACAATAGTTATAAGCTTAATGCAATTCACTTAATAACCTGTACAATAACAATAGTTATAAATCAAATTGCATTAATATCAAATTATCATTAATAATGATAATTATCATAATTATCATTAATAATATCAAATTATCATTAATTAAAAATCATTAATTAAAAATCATTAATTAAAAATCATTAATATTAAATTGCATTAATATCAAATATCAAATTGCATTAATAATATAAAATTTATTTATATAGTATATTCTCCCCTCCCTCTAAAGGTGGTTACGTAAATGAATTCAAGTTTCAATTAATTGTAAATCATTTGTATCGCCCCTTGAATTTGCTTATACATAATTTTCTAACTATGATCTTTTAATTTAATTAATTAAAAATATCACAAATATTATTTAAAAATATTAGTAATAAGATGTTATTTTTATTTTTTCTCAAGAATCTATTAAAATGTTGTTGTTTGTGTAGAGAGAGAAAAAAGCAAAATTTATTATCTTCTTTCATAGTAAACTGAATTCAAAGCACGTTCAATTCGGAAATTTATTTTTTTCTTCTTTTTGTCCCCAAAAATAATGAATTTCGAATTCGTATAATCCATGAAAAATGCAAGTAATACTTTCATCTGAAAAAAAAAAATGCTTGAATTTTGGATGTTTTATTTATCAGACAATTCATATGGCTTGGAACTAGACAATATTAAATACAGGTCACGTACTTCTTACTTTTAAGAAGTGACACAGAATTTCTCTAGTAAAGACAAAGTCAAATTTACTACTCAAAAAGATAAGCACAAATTTATAACCGAAGTTGGACATTGCAGAATTAAATTGTTGTCACACACTGTTTTCTTTCTTCCAATTTTATTATTATTAAATGAAGAGTAAGCTTGATCCTAGTGTTCTAGTTTTTATTTTATATTTATTAACTAGATCCTATAGATTATCATATTGAGTCAGGGGTGAGCAAATAACCGTCCGCGGGCCACTTGCGGTCAGTTTTTTACAGTTAAAAAAAAAAAAAAAGAAAACTTAAGCAGGTATTAATTGGAGGAGTGCACAGGGAACTGCATAGCAGCTTTTTGGACAAAATCCCATACTTGACTATTTTGCAGTTTTTCAATAATTACATTTCTTTTATCGCTTCTTATTATTATCATCTTTACTTCATATTATTATGCAAAAAAGTTTTTTAATTTGTTCAAAACATTCATAAGAAGTTTCAATTTTAGTTTTCCTTTTTCCTCACCTTAAGAATAATTCTACCTGCATTATCAAACTAGGAGTAGAATAATGTGGTATTAATATCCACCGTTTTTGTTGCAATAAATGCGACGAGTCATTATGTGTTTTACGATCCAGATGTTTATCCTTAGTTTTATATCGTGATTCTACAATGAATGTGTTTTAACGTATGAGGTGGAGTACAATTTGTGTAGTATATATTTTCTTCCTTCAATAAATTTTATTATAAATCTGGTTTAAGTGTATGACTGTGTTTTGAAACCGTTGGAGCTTGGGGCAGTTTGCAATTTCTAATTTAAATGGTTGACAAAACTTTTTTATTCATAATGTTTGTTCTGGAAAAATTATATGACAGTGGAAAATGTTTGCACTTTTAAATGTTGTCTTTAGATTGTAAATCTGAGAAGTCAAACATTAGTGTTTCGATGATAGTACAACGCTCACCCTAATATAGTTTGGTAATCCATCATGCCTAATCCTGAGCTTACGGTAGGTATAATCCGTCAGTCCCCGAGTTAATAAGGAGCTCGAGCGAAGGAGATAGTTAGGCTCTCCCCTGTGTGTACATTAACACTAGAAAGACGGAAAATTAGTATATAACTATATTGCCCAAATGCAGTCAAAATGACTAGATTGTGAATGCGTAAATAAATTTGTTTAAAATTAATTTTTAAAATTTTTTACTTCATTTACAGTTATGTAACAAGTTATTAGTAAATATTAACAATAACAAAAATTATATGTTGTACAAAAAGTCACAAAATTCTAAGAAATTGTGTCATTATATGCATCATAGTTTTTCTAATTGAAATTAAAAGCAGTCAAAATGACTTCCTTAGGCAATCTAGTGTTTAAAATCGAAATGACAGTAGAAAACACAAAGTTATGGTAACGGGCAACAATAAACACTAATAAGAGTTTAAAGCGAAACTGGCTAAAGAGTAGCGGAAAACAGCGAATAGCAATAAATGCTATTACGGTACAAATATTTTTAAAAAAATGATATTGGGGTGTAAATAATTAAACAAAAAGGAAAAAAAAAATTTAGGCAGAAAATTCATTGTATATCTGTAGAAAAATTGAGTGTTAAATTAATAAAAGTAACAGTTAATAACAGTCACTTAGTTAAACGAAGACCCATTAGAAGCGAAAAGTGACAGTTGAAACCTGCATCCAAAATAAAAGCATGAAAAGTTAGCATTGAAAAAAAGTATAGAGATTATCTTCCTCTGTTTCCTATATAATACCCTTTATATTTTGTTTTCTTGCGGCTGTTAAATAATTTAATTTTTGAGGATAAACGTTAAGCTTAATTTTCCAAAGTTTGAAGTATACATATTGTGTAATATATATATAGAAAAAAAATTCATTCATTTTGTAAATAACCAGTTTCGTTTTTTATATGCTTTTTTTGCTAATTTTACATTCAGTATCAAATATTATGCAGCATAATAGATGTCTAACGAAAGAACTCTTCCCGCGTCCCTCGCTTTCTGCTACTATGGTAACAAAAAAAGAGGAGAGCTTTTGAACAACCCATCTGTCTTAAATTTTTATTACCCAACTTGCAGTATGTAAACCTCATATCCATACTCACCGATGGGCTCTCAAGACTACAGGCGAGAGGAGTTCTTTCGTAAAGTAGACAATATATATTCTAGATCCTTGTTTGCCGAGTTTAGAGCTCAAATGACAAATAAGTGGAATTAGTGGATCAAGGGATAGAGCGCTAGTCTCACAATGAGGTGACTCGTTCGATTTCCAGCGATAGCTGGTCCATACGAATTCCCACCGACCACAGTGTCGACTAATTATATCTTCAGAGGTAGACGGATCATGGGTTAAAGTCCCCATGCCGTCCGGCTAATCATGAGAGTTTTCGTGGTTTTCCTCACCATGCAACTCAAATGCGGGGTTTTCTTAAATGAAAAAGTCTTCCACAAAGGCAAATTTTTTTCACTTCTTCATCTAGGAGTTCTCTTGTCTTCTGTTTTGGGTTCAAAATTGCAAAGCTGCGGAGTTGAACGCTATTAGTCGTAAACTCAAAATTGGGTCGGCTGTTCAACGACGGTTATAAAATAAAATAAAATAGGTTTAATTCGTTGGAGTGAAATCCACTATGTGAATCAGCGGTATTTCGATGAAAATAAAATAAGCAGTAGAGAGAATATTAAGTTGTTATTATATGAAAATTAAGAAGTAAATGTATAGAACATTGTAATGCGAAAAATCGATTAAAAGTGAAAACCGAGTTAGTACTCCACGTGAAACTATTGAAGAAATTTTATTTACTTCATTCTTTTTTTATTACCTTACTTTCTATTCTCGATCATAATAAACATTTATTATATTTCTTTTCTCCAAGGAATGCACATTTATTTTTAGTCTTATAGATTTCCCCCCTCCCTAAACAGCGATGTCATTTCATAGCTTTACGAAACTGTTATTTTGGGAAGAGACGGAAAATATTTTCCCTTACGAATAGAAAATATTTTCAGCCTTAACTCAGCCAAAAATGTATTTTGATGGAATTTTTTTAAACTCTGTGTTCTTGCCCCTGTAATTGTCTTCTTTTTTTAAAAAAAAAAACTGTTTGTAAACTTGGGGAAAATTAATCTTTTGCTGATTAAGTTTTCTGCTTAGTGAAAAAAAAAGATCGAAAATCAGAGTTTATTTGATCAACTTTTAACATGTCTTAAGTTAATCAGACGCAAAGAAGTATCATCAGAAGTGTTCTTGCCTAAAGAAGATTATGTGGGGGTGGTCGATGCCCCTGAGGCTGGCCTCTTAGATGTATTCTCCCATGGAATATTTCGGCTCATTTCTCTTCCATCTGGACCACTACTTGGTTCACTCATTGAGACTACCGCAGATGGGTGTTCAAAACTGGACAGATCCTTTCAGGGACACGATCGCCTAGAACAACTGTATGGGCACAGATTACGTAGTCAGCAAAATAGATCATCCTCACTTTAAGCCATCTTTCCAATTTTATATGGAAGCCTGAAATTGAAATACTATGGTCACTTACCAAAAACCGGAAAACATTTTTTTAATTGTGGGCACTTCGGTCAATTTCACATTGGTCTCAGGAATGCTAGAATTGCTACTCTCTTATTATTAACCCAATAGGCACTTGTGGCTGAGTCACGGTAGTGGAGTAGCGTCGCCCACGTCATACAATCACAAACCCGTTTATAGGCGGGTTACATTCACACAGAAGAAAGGACATAGAAGACACTGAGAGAGAGTAAGTTACATCCATGTCTACTGTGGGATTCGAATCTACAACCACTGAGTCGTGATGGCTCAGGGGATAAAGCGTTCGGATATGCGGTGAACCGGGTTCGAATCCCAGTCGATATGAATTCCGCATACGGCATGCACCGACCACAGTGCTGACGTGAAATATCCTCAGTAATAGACGGATCGTGGGTTAGAGTCCCCTTGTCGTGGGGCTGACCGTGGGAGGCTCTCGTGGTCTTCCCCTCCATGTAACGCAAATGCGGGTTAGCTCTATCAAAATAAAAAGTCCTCCACGGAGGCAAATTTCTCCCAATACTCGATCCAGAAGTTCCCTTGTCTGCTGGATTGGGTTCAAAATGACAAGGCTACGTAGTTGAACATTAGCAGTCGTAAATCCATAAAATTGGGTCGGCTGTTCAACGACGGTTGTAATATAAAATAAAATCCACAACCACTGGCCCAGTAGCCCAGTACAGTAACCACTAGACCAGTGATCGGCTCAAAAACTGAAGAAAGTGTCTCCAGTGGAGTGCAGTCTGGCATCGATGCAAAAAAGGGATCAACGTCAAATGAATCTAGATGTTTCGGGACTATCCGTACCATTGAGTGTCGGTACTTTTTCCCAGACAGTGTGTATAGTTTCAGTCTCAATCCTTCTTCATAAGTAAATCATTTTTATAAATAAAATGTGAGATTATTTGGCTCATCCGAATATTTAGCAGTTTTCTATAATGATGGGCAGATCGAAAAGTCTATTTGAATATCGCATAAAATAGATGTTGGTAATTTTTTATTTATTTATTGGAACTAAATTCATATTTTTATGTGTGATTAGTAAATTTGATTTAAAGTGATTTTCCCCAATCAGGACATATGTATAAATATTGTATTTAAATACTATATAAAAAGCCTTTCTTTCCAACTTATCTCACGATGAGGCAAAACTTAACAAAGTTCTATAGTTTTTTTTTTTATTCTCTACCACATGGCGAAATCTTTGATAGAAAGGCGTTGTAATTACTATCTCTGAGAGTAATTATCGAATATTCTGTGCATTACTAATTTAATCAACGAGTGTTAAATCAATTTAACCGCCCACCTCTTGAATTAAATTTTTTGTGCGGTATGTAAAGCAAATGGGGTCGAGGAGTATAAATTGAAAAATAAGAACACGAACTTTATTTTTTTTTCCTACATGAAAAAGATAATCATCAAAAATCGTTTCTCGTTTGTTGTCGGGGCATTCTTATCGGTCAGAAAAACCATAATTGGATCCTTAATCGACAAAAAAATCCAGAAATCCTTAACCGTCATCAACGTCATATTATTAATAGTAGTTATTTCTGGTATTTCCTATAAATTATACATTTATGTGTTATTTCAAGTATTTAAAAGATATTTAATGTGCATTTAAAGTTGCGTGCAACTGCTTTTAACTACTATACTGTTTACGTTAAAATTATTTTGTCAGCTATTCACCTATTTTTTTGCATAAGTCACTGAATGTGTATTTCTTTTGAATAAAAATGTATATTCATATTAAAAAATCGTTTAGCTACCTCCTTTGCTTTGCTTCATTGAGCAAAAACTATAAGATTTAAAAACTTGAAATTACAAATTTGGGTAGAGAAATGCGCAAGGAGTACGATGGAATTAAAAAAAATATCACGATTCGAGATTTAGTTTGAGAATTATAAGCTTTAAAAACGTGCAGTAAAAACTACTCTGCGTGTCAATCTACAGTCCACCAAAATGTAAAAACCTATTTGAAATTTGACAAGCGGAAAGGGTCATTCCATTTAATAACTCCCCCCCCCCCCCGAAATTTCAAATTATTCAAAAGCTATTGCAATTTTAAGATTTTTATCTCCGCGAATATTTTTTCTCATTAAATAATGATTATTTATTCATTGTCGAAGAGAAATACATTTATCTCTCTCGAGATCTTCATTTTATAAGCTCGCGCTTGGCTCTATGACAAAAATAACAACAACAAAAAAGAATATACGAAATAAAAAATATTCATGGAAAAGACATTAGATGTTTTCAGATGTAAATCTTAATCTTTATATCAAAATTTTTAAAAATATAAACTATTCAAGAGAGAAAATTGTTCCAAATTTGAGCTGTTGTACAATATAAGATAAACGGAAAACATTTTTAACAAGGCAAATTATTTCTTTCTCAATTACTTCTTATTGCGTCACCTATTCTGTATTTCTAAATTTAAATTTTTTTCAAGTCTATTTTATTATATTTCAAATCCAAGTAATCGTTCATTTTGTTACGATTAATAAAATGTTCTTACGTAAAATTATAATAATTAAATATTTTATAACTATTATAAGCCTCTTAATATTTGTTTTTAAAAATATCGACGAAATATTTTTTTTCCGCGTTGGCAATAAATAACTGAAATATCAAACAATTCACCAACTATAAGTATGAAAAACAAAACATCTCATTAAAAAAGGCATCCACTAAATAACATCGTCGAAAAAAAAAAAACAGTACCAACATCTAATTTAAAAGTAAATTATTTTTATTTAGACCCTAAATGAAGCTTTAAGCCATATCTTTCTAGGGGTGAGATCCTTTAATTCATTATTTAATTTACTTTTTTCAAACTCGCAAATTTACTATCATGAATGTGAATTTTCAAAATAATCAACTTTTGCTTTTCTTACATTAAATAACGCTGCTTAAATTCTAATAAAATATAAATAAATCAATATGTTTTAATGAAATTCTTTTTTCATTAAGCTTCACTTTTTTTTCATTAGCTTAACTTTTTCTCCGGTTCTTATGCAAGAGAAATGTAGAAACTATTCCGTTTTGCGAAGGCAGTTAAAAAAAAAAATCTTCGTTTTTTTTTTTCTTCTATCGAAGTACCGGAGGATTTTTTCCGTCATTAAAATGATCAATAAATTTCCATTTTAAGGCTATTAATCCAAATGAAGGAAATGAATCCAATAAAATGTTTTTGCGGTATTCTTATTTTGATTTCAATAGTTAGCAGTTTTTATATTTTATTTTTTAAGAGCACTTATTATTTCACGCATTACCTGAAAAAATTTTTGCTCAAATTCTTTGTAGTTAAAAATTTTGTTCAAATTATTCTCGATACAGTGAGTCAAAAAAAAAAAAAAAAAAAAAAAACCGACCACTCTAAATAACTTTTGGTCTGATGATCGGAGCTTCACGTTTTAGCAGTCAAACTTTATAGTTTGTGACCTCAAATAGACTATATGAATTAGTGTAGACGATATTTTAAGTTGAGAAACCAGACAAAAAAACGTACCTTCTCTGAATAAATTGACCTTTTTCCGACGGCTTCAGATTTCTGACCCCCAGAATACAATCCGCAATCTGGGAAATATAGTCCTCATAGTTTGTTCAGGAGAGTGAACCATAGTTTGGACCCCTTCATGTTAATTTTACTTCTTGCGTATTTTGCTACAATTCGATAACTTTTTTAGCAAATTAAAAAATTTTTGCACGCATTCATAAAATTCGTTTATCCAAAGGTAATTAATTCCACGCAAAAAATTTAATTTTTGTAAATATTTATTATTTTTTATTATTATTTTATTTAATAATAGTCGAAAAAAGATATAAATTTTTTACAACGTTTTAAACTATATAATTTTACATGGTAAAATACAAACTTTGAGCGAAATCGGTCGAATAGTTCCAGAGAAATTGAATTTTCAAAACACGACTTTTTCAAAATTCGAAAATGGGTCGATCCTTCTTGCAGGTGGTAACAGGGAAAGAAATGTGAATTAATAGTTAAAAACATCAGATAGACTTACGCATCACCCAACCACGATCAAGCATTAGATATCATTGAACATTGCCTTTGTTAGTACCCTATGGCCAAATTTGTAATCTTCCCTTAAATTTATGAAACAAACCCTTATATCAACGTAAAATTTTATTCATAGTTTTCACACTCAGTCAGAGTCTTTAAGGGCCACATAACGGCACGTATTGCACCGTGTCATTTCTTGAGGACCAGGACTCTTTTGAGCTGTATAGACCACTGCAGGACGGTTCAGCTGCAACAGCTGATATCATTTTTGTCTTGGTATCTAGGCTGGTTTCGACTCGACAGCTGGATCCTTGATGTGACCCTATTAAGACCACTTTCAGTACCTAAAATAATCCCATTGCCCATTTTCACTTCGAATTGACGGTCATGGACAAAGATTCAAAACACGTGACAAGGCTATTAGAAACATATCACCCAAATCACCTTAATTCTCTCAATAGGGATTCATGATCATAACTGGATTTCTTTAAATAAAAGGGAAACGCTTGTGCATCCGATTCATAAAAAAAAATTTGCTGCTTTGCTGTGTATCATATTGAATTGTAAAAACCTTATCACTCTTTCAACTCGTTTACACGACTATAACCGCATGTACTGCCATCTATATTTCCACATTTTGAGTTTAATTTTCTCTAGCAATGCTCATATTAGGTGTAGTGTCCATATTTGAGTCAATTACCATAACTCTTATTTGATCACTATTTAGGACAAACTAAAGACGACTTGTTGGAACAACTCTGGCCTTTACCACACGGTCATGCTGACAAAAAAAAGGAGGCACTTATTTTCGTAGAATTACGCACTGTTTATACAAATCAGCTAATAAGAATGCATTTTTATTTTATCTGAGGAACACCGAGTTCAACAACTATTAGGTATCTAACATAGAAACTAATGAGATTTCATTTTCAATACAAAGGCGAGTTTCATTCGTATGATTCTGATGCGCTTGCCACAAGCGGTATTTCTGTCACATCTATCGAAACAGTTAAGCAGATTTAATTAAAGTGGTGACCGTGAAATTTTGTAAATCCATCTGACTACAGTAAGGAGTGGGCATCAACAACGTGTTGTTATCATTAGAAATGTCGTCTGTTCAATAAGCGGAATTCCAAAGCAACCTAAGATAAAGTCATTTCATTCTTTCGATGGATAATAAATCTGTTATAGGAAGGAGAAAAAAAACCATCATGTGAAGCAAAGCCACCGAGAAAATCTGTTGTACAGCCAAAGAATATGACAGCAGGTTCCCCCCGATCTCCGAGCCGTAAATTGGATTATGACGTTGTCATAGCAACGAAAGAAAATGCAGAGGATGAAGACGCAGAGTATCTCATTTATGATGTAAGTATTTGATCAGGATTCGAATAAATATTCTATAAGGGAGAAATCATCCGGTTGAAGACGGTTATCTCTTTCGTTTATCTTTTTCCCAACTCCCTTTTTATTATTATTTTTTTATTCAGCAATTTCAGATAGAGTTTACATTTGCTAATATTCCTCCAATTTCATGCATTTTTATACGATGTGGTATGCGAAATTACAGAGATAAAAGGGTTGCGGATTTTTTTTTAATTCATAAAATGTCCTTGCTTTCATAAATTATTTCGCAATGTTACATTTTTTTGAATGGTTTGCTTTTTTACATAAGGAGAAAGAATATAAGTTCGCAAAACCCAGTTATATTCGGGATTCATCTTAACAGTCGCATATTTATTCACTAACAAACTTGTCTTGTGTTTTATGTATGGATTACTTTCCTCTTGTTGAACATAAATTTATCAGTTGCATAAAATTTAATTTATTTCTGTAGCGGTAACATAGTAACGATTTTTTTCATTTCTGCATTTCCTGATTTGGGGAGAATCGGTTATTAATTTCTTCTCTTTTAGTCAAACAAAATGTCGTCGGTGAACTTTTTATTCCCAAAACAACTTGAAATGCATTTTAAGGAAATGGGCTTAGCATTTGATACCATATTTGGAATGAACATAGTATTTTTTTAAAGAATTAACTAATGAATCCAAGGTAGTTTACAACGTCCTCTCCCATTTGTGCATTTTTTATTGCTTTAGCACATATTTTTAAATTAGTTTTTTTTGAAAAATCATTAAAAGTGAAAATTTCGTTCTACAAGGTTGTCACGGGTCTTACAAATCTATAATAGTGATATTAAATCAACGTTGTACAAATTTAGATTTTTAATAACTGCTTTATTTTTTAGTGTTAAATGTATTGAATACGGAGAGATGCGTGCAAAATTACATTTGTTATATACCCGATCCTGAAGTTGAGAACTTTGTCTCCGTAGTAATTATGCTTAGTTTTAAGAAAAGTAAGGAAAAGTATGTATGAAATTCCTTGTTTATAGTTGTAAAATTTGGGTTGAATAAATTTTTTGCTGTGTCCATTTTTTAACATGCATTTTTTGCTGTGTCCATTGTCGTAAACACGTATTTTGAGCTGTGACAATTTTCTTAAATACGCATTTCCAGCTGTGCCCTGAAGCTGAAAGACGATGTGTTGTTTGCCGACCGGCCTATTTGGTGGTCAGGAAGCTGATCTTAAGTCAGAAAGCTCACGGTTTGCTAATTTACAATCCAACTTTTAACCACTCGTTCTCTTTTTTGGAGATTTTCCTCCTGGTGGAAGTGGATCGCAATTATAATACTAGCTTTTATTTCATTTAAAATTTGTTACCTGAACTAAAAAAAAAAAGTCAAGAAATAACTTTTTTTTCATTTTAAAAAATGCTAATGAGAGGGTCGCTAAGAGCTGCTGGATTGGAAAATCGCTCCTGGGTTCAAATCCCGAATAAGGCATGAATGCTCTTTCTGTTCTCTGTACTATCTGTCCTTTTTTTCTGCTGGAGCAACGTTTGCCCATCTACTATGGGGCCCTGATACCTATATGACATACCGGGTAGGCATGTGGTAAAAAAAAATGAAGGATTGTTTACTTTCGAGTGGCAACGAGCAGGGGCAAAGTTTCTTATTAGTTCGAAATTTTTATGAGAAAAGGGTATATTTTTTTATTATTATAATTTATCCTATTTTATTTAATCATTTTTCACTTTGATATAACCTTGCTTTATTTCTCCGAGGAAAATCAAAACTGTTCTAAAACAATTCTTATTTTCAATTATAACCGTATATGAAAGAAATTCTAAATTTCGAAAATTCTTCCTCTCGAGTTCATATGGGTCGTTGTGCACCCTTCCTAGTTATTTGAATCTATATTTTGGTATACTTTTCGTGTATTTATGTTGAAAAGATTCCCGAAATGGCTTATTGGCGCAGGCTGCTAGCACAGAACTTGATGTTATTTCTCAAAATGCGACTCGTCCATTCGATGTGCGACAGGCATGACATCAGACTATTTTTATGCCTAATTTTAGATACTGAATATTAAAGTATACTCACAAATTTTGCTGTGTGGTAGCTCATGCACCTGTAACTTAAAATTAATGAAAAATAATTGTTTTAGATAAAAAAAAAAGCTTTTTAATTAATAAAACAAAAACATGCTGTGCTACAAATTGACGAAAAATGAACATGAATTTTGAGTTACTGAGCTACTTGACTAATAGCTTTGAAATGGTGTATACTTCCGAATTTTCAATTTAACAAATCAAGACCTAATATTAAGGCATAAAGCAATGAAATTATCAAATTAAAAAAAAACAACCTTTTTTTAAAAAAAAATATTTACTGACGAGACAGACAAACAAGGTATTGTAACAGGCATGGCACGTATAAAATTTTAAACTGTATTAACCATTTCTTTACTACGAATGAAAATATTTAATTTCAATTATGCAAGAAAGGTGGCAAAAAGTATACATTATGAATGAAATATAAAATGAAGTAGGTAAAGCTTTTAATATCCTTAAAACTTTATTAATATAGGGGCTCTGGTTTCGACTGTAGTTTCAATTTTATACAAGATAACCTGGTCTCAAGATTTAAATCCAAAAACTTTCTTGATGTCAGTTTGAAATTCTATTAAAATTGTTCATTACTATTTTTGTTATCAGTTTATGAATTGCCTAATTATCGTAAGGAACAACATTGAAATATCTCCTCCTTGGCATTGAAACACATATTCTAAATAAGTAACTTCTGTTGGCAGTATAATCCCTGTACATTCCCTCATTTTAAACTTAAATAAGGTGCATTTTTCACATTTTAAAATACAATGCCAGGTGAACAAGACCATAAGTAATGTGCCTTGCTTTCACTGGTGATTCTTTTATCTCATCGTTATAGTCCATTAATTTTTCAAATCTATATTTGATCATTCGATTTTTTCCCAGGGGACTCAGATACTGATGACAAGGCAGATCTTTGATACTTTTTGGGTACAAAGCAGGAGATATCGTTTTTTATATCATTGTTTTTCCAACTTCATTTAGTAAGGTAATTTCTCAGAACTAGAAGCCTGACTTGATAAATGCAATCAATTGTATTGAAACTCATAAAAGCTTTCTTTGTTGTTTCATCCATAAAATTATGGACTTTATGAGAAGCAAGAGCTAGTTAGTTGAACTGTTAAATTCTTAACGACTACTGTAATTCTGCTTGATTATTTCTAAATCCTTTACAAAAACTGCTATGTTTCATATGATAACTTTTAGAATGTATTTTTCCTCCTTTTTGTTTCAGACGGTTTTCTGTATTTCCCTTGGTGAATATTCTTCTGCTGTTCATTTTTAACCAAATTTTTCTTGCATAAAAGTTAAACTCGTTAAATATCTTTTTGCTTGTATTTTTAAAACTATCCACTTTCTTTAAGCCCAATGTATCTGTCTTCTTGCCTTTCGGTTGCTATTTTAGCTGTAACTAAGAATAATCCACTTTTAAGTATTAAATTGTATTGTGGCAATATCAATGCTGTAGTATTACGTTTTAAGTGTTTTTTTTCTTCATGATAATCAGTAATTTGGAATAAAATCAGAATTATATTTTAAATAATTTTCTTTTGAATAAATTCTTTATATTATTGACCTGATCAAAATGTAAGTATTCACTCCTTATAATTTTCAAATACCAACTTGCTTGTTCGTCACTTTTGTTCATAGCCTACTAGGCTTAAAAATTTGCTTGGATCAGATCATGTAGCAAGGTTCAAAGTTTAAATTGAGAAGTTAACAAATACTGTAAGATTTGTTGTTCTCACTAACAAATGCTAGTTTGACCCTAATGTCCATTGTGATAATTATGAAAGACATGACAAATGTGACAGGCATGACAAATGTTAAACGTTTGTAGTCTAATAAATTTCAAAATTTATTTTTAAACTTTTAATAATTTACTGTTTTTCTCTTGTTGCAGAAAAAGATGAAATGTAGTTTAAAAGTATTTAATGTTTTGTAGAAATGAAAGAAGCTTAGTTTTTGTGAAAGACGTAACTCGACACTACTATTAACTGTTTAAGGTTAGCATAAAAATAAAATAGTTTTTATTCTCGTCTATAATGCATTTTTGCAAATTCTATGATTTACTGCTTTAAATGAGAAAAGAAAATGTGAATATTTATTTCATATTTTAAGATAATATGAGAAGTTAAAGTTTTGAATATAAGGCTTGTAATTTTTCTCTTTAAAAATAGCTCAACAGTATTAATCATAAAAAAATCCATTGCATTAATATCATGTTCTTTCTTTTTCAATTTCTTAAATTTCCAACTTTTTTCATCTGCATTTTTAAAATTAAAGCAAAATTAATTTTTCTTGGTCTTAACCGAAAAAAAAGAAATTATTTTGATAAAATTTTAAAAATAATCTTTGTGTCCACTTTTTCATGGAATTGACCGAACATGTTTTAGAAAATTTTTTTCCCTAAAACATATAACGATTTTTCCTCGAAATGGTTCTTGTTCTGAAGTTTAACAAATTTAATCGATAAAAAAAAAACATTTTTCTTTTAAATGTTTTTTTTTTCTGTGCTAAAATATTTTAGGCACGAAATCATTAAAATAAAATATTGATAATTTCGCTTTTGCATTACTTCGGTGTGAGGCATCAGAGGACACAGAAGACTGGAGTGGATATTGATTCATCATTAAATTAGGTATTGAATTTCATTCGGCAGAACAAAATTGAGTTCTAATTTTGCTTTTTCATGAAGCGTCCTAGTTGTTTTTCCCCTCCTTTTTTCCATTCTCCCTCTCTCTCTTTTTCGAATAAAAAATTTTTATCGTTCAAATTTACTGCGTTGTAAATTACGTAATATTGTAAATTTCAAACCTACAGTTTAGCATAGTATATTAGCAGCTTACGCCATCAAACTCTACATTTAATCCCATCATTAATAAATCAATAATCGATTTTTAAAAAAATCGATGGCAGCTTATTATTTCCTACGTCAGAGCACCACGAAATAATTTTAAATACTTTCTGAGTGTTTTCGTGGCATTGCAAAAACATAAATAAAAGATATATTTTATAGGGTTTTCGTTAAAAAGTTTTGATTTTTTTGTAAAATATTTTTTACATTACGAATGTGAAAAGTTTTCACGTTTCGCACGTTATTAGTGCATTGTAATTTCTATTAACGTAATATATTTGCTACGTATCAAATATAATCTTTGTCCAAAATGCAAAATTTGAGCGAAATCGGTCAAATAGTTCCTGAGAAATCGATTATTAAAAAAGTCGCGCTTTGAAAATTCAATTTCTCTGGAACTATTCGACCGATTTCGCTCAAATTTTGTATTTTGCCATGTAAAATTATATTGTTCGAAACGATGCAAAAAACTATTCAAACTCTTTTCGATTATTATTAAATAAAATAATAAAAAATAATAAATATTTACTAAAATTTAATTTTTCGCATGGAATTACCTTTACAAAAAAGAATTTTATAATTGTGCTCAAAAACTTTTCAATTCGCTTAAAAAGTTATCGAGATATGACTAAATACGCAAAAAGTATAATTAACTTTAAGGGCTCCAAATTTTGGATCGCTCTCCTGACCAAACAATGGGGACCATAATTTCCTGATTGCGGCTACCTCCTATATTTTTGGAGTCAGAAATCCGAATCCGTTGAAAGAACGCCGTGTTTGTTCAGAGAAAGTACGTTTTTGCGTATGATTTCTTCACTTAATATTGTCTGTGTTATTTAATTAGCATATTTGAGGTCACCCTCTAGAGCTATTAAGATGAAGATCCGATGATTGATCCAATAATGTGAAGATCCGATAATTAATCCAATAATGTGAAGATCCGATTTTTAGGGTGGTCCTTTAATTAATTTATTTATTTTGCCCTCTCTACATTGCAAGGCTGCTAATCATCTAACAAATTTCTTGTATTTCACGAATCATATTTGCACAATTAAAAAAAAACAAATACCTTAATAATTTATGATCAAATAATAGGATTTTCACGTACTAGTACTCAATCCTAATGACTTGAGGACCTCATTATAATTAATCAGCATTGAGCAGGTGATATTTTAAATTACAAAATCAGATACAAAAACGTATTTTCTCTGAATAAACATCTTTTTTTTTAATTTGACAGATATGTAACCCTCGAAATACAGGTAACCAAACCACCATCTGGTCATGTTTTGGCAAGAGAGAGGTCGAAAATGTAGAAAATTTCTTCGAATTTTTCTTAACGGCAGGTACTGAACTTTCTTTCTTCACCTCGGAAGATAACAGATGCTCACTTAACGTTACCCAGAGGTCACGGAGGCGAGCAACATTACCCACACCACACTGCCACAAATACCCGCTCATAGGGTGGGCCACACTCACACATCACACACAACAGAGGACAACAGATAGAGAGAAGCATCCATGCCCAGAGCGGGATTCGAACCCGCAGCCATTGGCTTCGCAGTCCGACACGCTAACCGCTAGGCCACCTGGCCGGCTCCAGGAACTTATGAAACGAGTCCAAACGCTTTGCATACTTCTTTGGCCAACGATATTTCAAACAGGTTTTTTATAATTATTTTCTGTTATTTAATTTGCTAACAGTTGAAAAAAATTAGAACAGTACTGTACACACATTTTTATAACAAATTTATCAACACAAGTTCAAATCACAAAATTTACATTTTGAATAGTTCTAATGATATAAAAGATTCAAATTATGACTACTTTGAAACGGTGAATTACGCAAAAAAGTGAGACTCACATTAAATGACACCCACTTTCTACTCCATTGCAACCATGCTTTCAAGAATGCGGTTATTAACCCAATTTTGAGGATCCAAATCCATAAGGAATAGATACGTTTATTCAGAGAGAATACGTTCTTGAAATATCGTCTAGATTAATTAATTTGCACTTTTAAAATTAAACACTCGAAACATCAAGATTGAATCTTTGTACACGATCCTTAGATTATTTATTTTTTACTGTACACTGCTAATGTTATAGATTTTTGCTTTTGTCCAATCATTTTTGCACATTAGAATGCTACTAATGTTATGCAAATAGTTACACACATGGATCATTTATTTTGTACATTGCAAATATTGTATATCATTTTAGTTGTAAGTGTATATAAGAATGACACTCTCTTTACTTATTTATCGTATTTCGATCCTAAAATTTACACTCACAGATGGCTTTTTCGCAACGTTTAACAAAGTACACGTAATCCGATCATATAAATTCCAATTTATCATTGCATACAGTTGAATATTCATTTAGACTCGCAAAGAATTATCCATAAATGAAATAATACATACATTTTTGAGCAAGGGAAACAAATCTAAACTTCCATAAACTCTTCAACCTTGAGAAATACCAAATACCAAAATATATATATATATATTTTTTTAAAAAAGTTAAAAAGAAAAATGTGGATGCCCTCGATTGATGCTGTCTTGAGAGGAGTATTTCATATTTTGGAGAATCCAAATATATATTTCCATCAATATTTACTCTGAACAACTTTGGCCTTAAAGTATTCGAAAAAACGTATTTTGTGAAATTCCCAAGTTTAATGCTTCTGAAATTTTATTTGTTTTGTGGAAATGTAAATAGATGATATGGGTTGGGGGGGAGGGAATTCAATAAATAAGAAATCCTAAATTCGTACGTCATTCTAAAGAATTGTATTTCGTATAGGAATGTAGTGATATTTTCGGTAAAGAATAGATGGTATCAAGTAATCAAAATAGTTTTAGGCAATTAGTATGCTGATTTTTTTTTCAGTTTCTTAAATTTGGAAAAATGTTTCATTAAAAAAAAAAGAAGAAAAAAATGAAGAGAGAAACGCAAAACATGTCCAGGGTTGTACTCAAGTAAATGAGGGACTACATTTAAGCCGGGATCCAAGTTAAGTGTAGGGGCAATTTAAAATTTTTTCAAAACATGTAATGTTTTTCTAATTTTTATTTAGTGCATAATAAAAAGAACATGCAGGGAATTTTGAGGTATACTTGAAATATATCACAATTTTTTCTCGCTGTTGAACTTAACCGCAAGAGAATAAAAGTTTATAAGCGCAACGTTTTCACAAAAAATATATTCTAGAGTGAAGTTATAAATTTTGTATATTTATGAAAATTGATCTTTTGAGAATAAAAAACTTTCAAAAAGGAGAAGTGAATGAATCATATAGCTTATAAAAATATGAAAATAATGAAAATAAAATTTTTTTTAACCCCTTAACGTTCGGTTAATTTTCAAGAAAACGGTCATAAAAGTTCCTATTTTTTTGACATCTAGTTTAAAATAAACTGATATCTAGTGCTCGCTTCGAGTTTAAAATAAACTAACTATCTACAATTACCTTAAAAATACCCTGGTACTGCCATCTGGTGAATAAAATGAGAAATAAAATGTTTTCAGGCCAAAAGAAATGAATTAGTTTTATTCTTATTGGTGCGTTACTACTGAACACCCCAGCCCAGAAATTTCACTGGAGCGAGAAATAGAAGACGAAACCTCACCCCGTCATTTTCACGAGAGCCACAAGGAAGGGGTTAAGAAAGGTGCCTATAAAATCTGTGTCCGCGGTCTTGATTAGTGTATCAAACAATACCTCTCTCACTCATTTTATTTTAATCGTTTCCTATGACGACTAATAATGGAATAAATTAATAATGAAACAACTTAATATTAATAAAAATAATTTTCACAATTATTCAGTTATTTCAGATTTAAAACTAAGTTTTCAAAAAAATGGACAGCGATTTAAAAATAAGTGAAAATAAAATGTATTTTAATAAAGAAGAGGAAAGGATTGTAAATAAACATATAAAGTTTTCTTCTTGCTTTAAATATTAATGATACTTTCTTTTTCACGTTTCAGTTTATTTCTTTTGTGGGCCATAAAGAAGGTCATTCAGAGCCTGTGAGAATCTCAACCATGTTCAAATGGCACCGTTTGAAAATTATACCGATTTGGGAGATGCCGCCGGACCACCGACTGCCAGCTCCATCATCAGAACAACTAATCCACCCCCGGTATTCATCCCACCCTTTTTCAGGCAGACGACTTTGTCACCTGGACATGAAGCCATTTTGGAAATGCACGCAAATAGCTCGGCAAACGCCATCATTTATGTTCTGGTAATTGAAATCAATTAACTAAAATAAGAGATTTGCAGGTGAGAGCCGGAATTCGAATCCCGTCGCCCGAAGACTGTACCCCCCGTATAGTAAATGGTGACTGGTACACGCTAAATCTGTCGGGTCACAAATTCCTCCTTGTTCCCATAACTAATCATACCTTCAAGGGTACTGAAATGGAGATTGAATTGATGGTTTAGGTCAAAATTATAATCTGTGGATGAATGAATGGATGTATGAATGGGTCTACTCTATAAACGGGTGTGACGTATGGATGTGGCAGATGTCGAATTTTTGGCCACAGATGGCATCACTTGAAAACAAGAAAAATTACACCCCATCCCTAATGGCCTACATCAGCAAGAACAACAAAACAGAGATTTAAAACGTTACGCATTGATAACTGAATTCCGTGGACACAATACCGATAGCTAAAATCCAAACAGAGCGAATGCTTTAATCAGCCGTAATCACGAAACGCCGAAATTTAACACAGTTGGATTCAAATCCTTTTAAACATGTTTCCAATCTTGAAGAATTAAAATTTCATATTTTCTAAACCAATTTGCATTAGAGGTGTTTTATTTTAAAACCAGCTTTAGAACTTAATTTTACAAGTAACAAAAACTTATACAACGTCTTAGCGATCAGATTTTAACGTTCTAACTTGAAAATGACAACTTTGTAAAGTGAAGTTTTGATTTTAAAAAAAACTTAGCGTTTTCAAAAAAATGATAATTGCTTGTATATCGAATTCCAGTGAATATCCAACGTGATTCTAAAGTAATTCGATTGTAAATCAAAGTAATTTGCTTGTATATCTAATTCCACTGTAATTCCTAATAAGAAAAGGCCTTTGAAGTTCAAATAAGTTAACAAAAATTCAGTTAATTGCTTACATTACATTTAAAATTCCAATATTAAAATTAATTTTAACAAAATTTCTTATAGCATTTAAAATTTGAAATAAAGATACATATAAACAAATCAAACAAAAATGCAGTATGTTGGTATGTAATTATAAAAACATTCATTTCAATAAAATAAAAAAACAATTAACTAGTAACAAGTTATAATTTAATAATTACTCCTAACTTTCCCAAAAGGAAAAATAAAGTTGCAAAGGAAAATATATACATTAAGTGGGAATGAATTTTAAAAGAAATTTTACCCACACAGTTTTGAGGCTGATCTCAAAAGAGAATTATATAAGGGTGATTCTCACGAAACATGAAATTCACTGTCCCTTGCTCCAAAATCTAATACTGTAATACTAAAAGAACTTTTTTTTTAAAAAAAAATTAATAAATAGCATTGCTGTTAGTATTTTAAAATGACTTTGCACTAGCATTGACTGTTTTGTATACTTAAAAAAAAAAATTTTGAATATCAAAATGTCATTTTCCTGGCATGTCCCAAACAATATTTCCAATAATAACTAGCTTCAAAACTTCCCATACATTTTTCAAAATCTAATTTTTTTTATCTTATCCTATGTAAGCATTTCTGGAATATACGCAAAGGGTATTCTTTACTAAAACTTCGTTTAAAATATTTTTTTCTGTCAATAATTTGTTTATCCCATGAAAATCTGGCATTTTCCTGGCTACTTTTATTTAGCGATTTATAACCAAAATAGATAGAAAAATAGCGCCAGGAATCAATATCTTATGTTAATAGATTGATTAGATACCCTCCTATCTGAACATGTCTTGTTGCATGAATAAAGAGCCAATTTTCCGGCTCAAAATCTATTTCAAAAATTTTTTCAAGGAGAGTAGGTTTTTATGCTGTCATTTTCCTGGCTTCTTAAAAACATTAATTACAAAAACTACATAGATTTATCTGAGTTATTTTAAGAAATACTGTTGTTTTCTGCAGAATATAAACGTCTTCGGCCAAAATATTAAATTAAAGTAAAGTTATATGCTATAAAATAGCGAATTTGTCATTATCCTGGCTGTCATTTTCCTGGCTTATGAATGCCAGGACATTGAAGTGTTACCAGAAATTCTTTTTAACTGCTAATACTGTAAAGAGGGAAAGCAAATATTAACCTAATACCAGGTTTATGTATGATTGTAATATGCTTGGATGTAATCAAAGTTATTTATTTATTTAATGATTGATTATTATACACAATTTTATTCTGTACATATCAGCAACAAAAAATTTTCGGTTTCTTTCTACAGTGGATTAAAAGAATTAATTTAAGCAATTTATGGTCCATCTAACATAAAGGCTTAAGTTGAGTTACTTACTATTAACTTAAAATTACTGTTTTTTAAACTTCTAAGGTAATATGTCATTTTCCTGGCATTCAAGATTTGGTGAATATCTATTTTATTTTTTCTCTCGAGCAAATGTCAATAAACTACACTGCTGTCCATAAGATATTAATAAGTGTAGCTAAAGAAGTATACAAAAAAATTTTTAGATTATTTTGAAGACTTCAAATTTGAAGAAATTTTTTGGTCTGAATTGTCATGTTTCGTGAGAATCACCCATAAATCGATGTAATTATTGCGCTTTGTTTACTTTCACATTGCCTAGTGATTTGGCTGAACTTATTTTTAATAAAAATAACCTTAACTAAGGGGATAAATAATGATATGCTTATCAAGATTTATAAATTCTTACTTTTATAATTCAATTCAATAGCATTAAGGTCATTTTAAACATAATAATTTTTTTTTCTCATCTTTGGTACCGTTCATCCGCTCTATTCAGCATCTTCGGTTAATTTTCATCGAAATTTAAGGGGGCGCTTAATCGGTATTTATGTTTTAATATTGACATGACGGGGGACATGCAAAGGTATCTGCGGGACATGAATAATATGATAAATAACTCCTCGAAAAAATGATAATTAACTCCTGAAAAAACTTCTCACACAACGTGAAATTATGATAGAATTTTCATGAATCGAGCGCATCAAAAAGTCGAAACTTAAATTTGAAATCAATACGTCGTAATAACATCGTATTAAAAACCTTGGAATTAGAAAAGCCATACGAAAAGGGCCGGAAAAAATTGTAAGTAATTTCCTGAGAAACTATCATGAAACGACTTGAAATTATGATTGAATCGTAACGAATAAAACACTCGAATGAGAATGTCGTGTGGCTTCCGACGTTATATCGTGATTTCCTGTCCGTCATATTGCTCGTACTGGAGTCGAACCGGGAAAGCGAAGGTATTTTAAGAGTTAGGCGTCAAAAATGACGACTGGATGTAATTTTCTAGCCTTCAATTTTAAATATATAGGCTCAAATTACGATTAACGCCCGTTTATTTCGAAACCTGCATCAGGGAGCTGCGATGGCTCAGGGGATAGAGCGTTCGCCTTCCAATGATGTGAACCGAGGTTCGATCCCGGCGATGGCTGGTCGATACGAATTCCGCATCTGGCTTGCACCGACCACGATGCTGACGTGAAATATCCTCAGTGATAGACGGATCATGGGTCAGAGTACCTTTGCCGTCTGGTTAACCGTGGGAGGTTGTCATGGTCTTCCTCTCCATATGACGCAAATGCGGGTTAGTTCCATCAAAAAGTCCTCCACGAAGGCAAATTTCTCACAATACTTGATCCAGGAGTTCCCTTGTCTTCTGGATTGGGTTCAAAATTATGAGGCTACGGAGTTGAACATTAGTAGTCGTAAACCCAAAAATTGGGTCGACTGTTCAACGACGGTTATAAAACCTGCAGCAGGTAGTATATGAAAATCCCAACATTTGATCATAAGTTAATCTGGTGTTTCATTTCCTTTATTTATATTTGAAATTTATTATTTTTTATTTTTATTTACCTTTGCATGCATTACAAAATATTGTCGAATAAAGAAGAGTACTTACCCTGACCACTTGCTACCAAATCAAATTTAATTCTTAATGAATTTAATTTTTTCTTACAGATTGTCTTGGCTATCTACGTTTTGGCGATGACCCTTGTTATTATCAAATATGTACGCTCTGAACGATACGAAGCTAGGCTGACCCGATTGTTCCACAATCTGATGCAAAGAGACAGGTTCTTTCGGCTCTCCAGAAGACGGTCATCTCTCCCCAAATGTGTCCCAACTATCAATGGCAACGACCTGGAATTGTCACCTACCAATCCAATCCCTGAAATTAGTGCCACTCTTTATACCTCAGACACAAACGATGACATACAAGAAGAGAGCAAAGTCTGAAAATTTGCTATCTTCCTTCCCCCCCCCCCTTTCCACCAATCGTCAGTTGTGAAACTCTTTGACGGCCACCAATGATATACAAGAAAAAAGCGAAACTCTGGAAACCTACTCTCTTTTTCGTTTTCATTGACGGTCGGTTATGGAACTCTTTGATGGTCATCAAGGATATACAAGAAGAAAGCGAAAATCTGAAAACCTACTCTCTTCTTCGTTATCATCAACCGCCGGTTATGGAACTCTTTAATGGCCAAAATGACATATAAGAGGATGGCTAAGTCAGAAAACCTGCTCTCTTTTTCGTTTTCATCAACTGTCGACTGCATAACTCTTTTATACATGGCCACCAACGACATACAAGAAGAAAGAAAGTCTAAAAACTTGCTCTCTTTTTTATTTTTGTCCATAGTCAATTATGGAACACTTTGATGGCCGCCAACGACATACAAAACGAAACCAAAAGTCTTTAAACTTACCTTTTTTCTTCTCCCCTTCCATCAATTGTTAGCTATTTTAATTGTTGATGACCACCACAAGATGCCGCAAAATGTGTGACGATACTAAAAAGATTTCTGTTCAGGAAACAATAAATCAGAAATCTTTTAGTGAGTTTCCTCTAATCCCTATGAATTATTTACAAAAACGATAAAATATCTAAAGTTTTGCAACTATATTGGAACAATGCAAGTCTTTGATGTGGCGATTTGAGAGAGCTTTGAATAGCATAAAATTGATAATGATTTCAAAAAAGAAAATTGCATCTTAGAGGTTATATTTCACTTTTTTTATTGATTTCTTAATTTTGATAATTAAACTAACAAGGATCCACTCAGTTATCACCACTACGTTTATGATAAATTTGTCACTTTCGTCACCTGAAACATATGTGTATCACTAGGTCTGTCATATTGCAAAGATTAATTATTCATGTTTTACAAACAAACTTTGCAAAAACATGACTGTTAAAAGACAATTTTTTATGTTATATATTCGTCTTAGCACACAATTAACATCACTGCAAAAACATCTCTTTTTATATTTGTGAAAACAACCTGCGTCTTGTATAACAAAATGTTCAAAATCTTTTATTGTAAGATAAACAAAAATATTATAGTATTCAAGGAATTGGCGCGAAACAAAAGTCGCTTCTTGGAGTATTAATAATTTACAGCGGGGGAGGGGGGGCTAGAATATTTGCGAATAGAGTTTGGTAAATTATTTTTCATAGTTGTTCAAACTACAACTAAGTCTAATGTCTTAGGGTTCAAGAGAATGTTGCTCGGTCTTGTTTTACGAAAGCAAAGTCCGTTGCCTCTGAAGTGAACATCTCGTCTCTAAGCCAGAATTCTCGAATGCCTCTTCGTTGTTAGGAAACAGATTATCTTTTCGTTGGTCAAAACTTGGATAAATATCGAATATTTTTCTCTTTTGTGAACCTCTTAAAAACTAAAGTTTATCAGACTGTTATACCAGGCCTGTTATGTCAGACTGCATTAATCTGCATGGTATATCCAAAAACAACTACATTACGATTTAAGTGACCCTAGCAAGGTTATGCATACATCTCATAGCATTTTTAAAAGATGAAGGGCCGACTCATCGCCAAGCAAACCAAACACTTTGTCTTGTGCTGTCATTATTAAGGAGCAGTTCGTAACATGTGATAACGTGACATGTCCATCACAAGAAACAGGGTACACTCCTGGTCACGCTATAGAAATCTCTGCAGTTTCAGTGGAGGTAACAGTAGGCAGTCGTTCTGGTCTGGTATTTAAAATCATTGTTATCTTCAAAGAATATAAAGTTCAGAATGGCTGCAGTTAAAGCGAGACTGATGAATAAAAATGAACAATCTACTTATATGAACAACCTGCAACACACAATGCATTGTTAATGTGCCAATGGTATCTTAAGTGTTCAAAGACCTATTATATCCAACTCAACTATGCACTAATCCCGTCCATTTAAATGTGAATTGTTGTATACAGCACTACACATATTGTATGCAATTTTTTGTATACAGTAGAAGTAGGTAAACTGTTAGATATAGAGAGTGTAAAAAAAGGTGTTTTTAAAAAGAAGTATAAAGGTTTTAATGTTGCAGCTATTTCATGTATTATTGTTGAATTTTTTTTTTCTAAATCCTTTTTTCCATTTCTTTTTAAAATGATTTGTGTTAAAAATTTCTCAAATGAGCTATAAAATTTGAACATTTTTTTAAAATTAGTAAAGATGAAAAATTTCAATGTACGGGATGTTAAAAAAAAAAAAAAAACTTTGATATGATGCCTTAGCAAATAAATGATCAAAATGTGTTATGTAAAATATATTTCTTTGTTTTGTTACAGTCTTCACAATATTCTGCAACCCTATAATGGTGTTTAAAATTAAGAGAATTTCCAGATTTCACCGTATATATCCGAGACCACTGAACAGATTTTAATCAAATTTATTTGGGTTATTCATTAGACGATCGTTTACTTTCCAGAAAATAACCGACTATTTGAACACTGCTTTCATCCATTAATCGGTGCACATAAAAAAATGGGAACATCGGATTCATCTCTGTACCTTACACCAGTCAGTTTCTATTCTACAGTCGTCAAGTACACCCAACATAGAGTCCATCAAATCGTTGATGCCATTTCTCGAACATTGGAGGGTAGGTAACGGATCTCTTTATATAAAAGCATGAATCAAGTATACCTTCAAATGTCCGAGAAATAGAACATTATAGCAGTGGTTGATAGTCCATATCGGATTGGCGCACAACCTTTCAGTCTTTGAAAGTGGTTCTATATGACTAGCATGAGGTATAAGGGTGGTGTCTTGCATAGGGCAAAATTAGGGAATTTTGCTACTGGTCAGAGACGAGACTACAGTTGTAGCATTTCCTAACAGTGGCCACTTTTTAAAAATATGTGAACATTTTTTCATACATTGAAAGTTTTATACGATTCGAAAACTAAGGCATTTCTTTTAAAGCATTTCTTATTTTGAAAATGAATAATACGAGATACATTTAAAAAAAAAATAAATAGAAACAAGCGATACATAAAGTAATATTCAAAGTATTATTAAGTTTATATCATAAACTTTTTAACATAACAAATCCATATTTATTTTAAAACAATTATAATATCTACACATAGGATGCATTTTTGATGTAAAAAGGGGCGATTGGTGGACAATTTGTTAAACACCATTTATTGCATTTAATCGACCTGCTGCTGGTGGCGACCGTTAATTTTGCTTTATAATGTCGTAGAGCCCTATATTTACCATTTTAGAATTGTAGTTGGCCCTTATTCCATTTTACGGGAGGTGATGATCACTCATTTTGAAAGTGAAGAGATTGGTTGGATAGATTGACCAGCCAGATCTCCAGGCTTCAACCACGTGAAGCGTACTAGAACAATGGTTACACCTGTTTCCTAAATGGAGCTAAACTTATCGCCACATTATCATCAATCTAAATTTCGCCTACTTTTCGTCAAACCAAGAAGATGAAGCAAAACTAGAAAAAAAAAATTCTTAAACGATAAACGTATCGGGCATCACCATTTTTAAACAGATACTACTAACTATTACAAAACTGAGACATTTCTCTGGTCAGTCGGCTAAGTGTTAACACTGTGGGGGGGGGGGGGATTTCCGACGATGGTAAAAGTTTTGTTACGAAAGTAATGCTTGACGTTTTGAAGCAAACGTCACTGCATCACTATCTGTTTTTCGTGGAGTCCTCTACTTTCTTTTACTCAATTTGAGTAACGTGTTTTGTTAATATTTTTCGTAAATTACACAATTATTTTCAAAATTTTAGACGGCGGTGTAAAAGTAAAGTATAAGTTGCTGAAACTAAGTTTACAGGGCTAAGTTTTCAGATGATACTGGTTTGCGCCAACATACAATTCAAATTATATATATATATATATATATATAATAAATAAATACAAGAAAACACTAAGAAAGTTAAGAAGTCATTTATTGCGCTTAAGCTGCAAGTAAACAGCACTCATTAGATAAGTTCAAAATGAAGAATAAAACAAAGAAAAATTATAGACATATGAAAAAAAGGGGGTGGGAAATAATAAGTAAAAAAAATAACAAACAATATTTTATTTAAAAAAAAAAAAAAAAAAATTATGAAATGTTAATTAAAAAACCGGAAAAAAAGCCGAAAAAAAAGATATAATCTTTTCTTCAGCCCACACGATTATATCCGCAGAACAGAGTGCTTTCTGATATTGTATCAATAAAGCCAAAGCAAAATATATTAATACAATAGTGTGAGGAGCACTCAAAAATTTTTTTTATAAAATAACTACAAATAAAATAGAACATAAAAAGTAAAAATAACATGTAAAAGCAGATAATTAAATAAAATAAAAAGAAAAAACATTAAAAAGGGGGGACTATAAAGCGAGTAGCAAAATCATAACAACTTACATGGACGGATATTTTTCAAGCATGATTTAAAAATGTTTTCGCAGAAAGATTGCCAGATTACAAAATATGAAAACAAAAGATGAAAACAAAAGCGCAAATTGAGTGTAACAAGAGGGTTTTAAAGCGTCGTTCTTACTGCACTGCAGAAGTGATTTGTTATTCTGAGTTTCGATTTGTTAGTTACCAAGGATGGGCCCGAAATGGATGTGCGCAAGGTAATATTATACTGGATAATTTTAAAAAATTGATCATAAATAGTTTTAGAACATACATGTTTATTTAAGAAAAAATATAAAATAGAAGAGAGAAACATAAATTGCCTGCTTTGCAAATAATTTTAGCCGCGGATTTGCACGATATGGATTAGCACATAGAAAAATTATTTAAATTATCAAAGAAAATTTTTTAGCATATATATATATATATATATATATATATAGATGTATATATATTATTAAAAATTACTTGACAACTCCACATGATAGGTTACAAGCCTGAACTCAGACATCAATTGTTTTTCAAACTCTTAGTGTAGCAAAAGTGCTTCATTTTAAAAATATGCAACGCCTTTTGTTTTAAGATATTTTTTACTGTGTCACTAAAATAAAACATTTTTCTTTTGTACAAATAGAGTTAAAGTTCGATATAACGATTGCTTTTTTTTACGAGTAGTCCGCTATAACGATAAATTTCTAAGTCACCAACGAAATTCTAATATTAGAGGCACAAAAATTGCATGCTTTTAAAAAATTAAAAATAATCAGCCTTCCGCGATTAGGACAAAGTGTTTTTAGCCAAATACACTTTTTTGCTGCATAAATTCGCAATGTTATGCGAAAAAGATTTAAACGGAAGATGTCTTTATTTATTTCTGGTATTATTGTTTCAGTATAAAAAGCGAAAATTATCATCGTTTCCTCTTACAGTTTTGACCCTTATTTTTAAAGCAATAAGTGGGTGACCACTGGCTAAGTGATCTTCTTCCTAGCAAAGGAAATCTTCCGCCATTTTCAGAAATCCTGCTGCGCCCTTAGAAAAACTGTGCCTTTTGTTGACCTCATACCTATTATATATCCATTTTTCCCTTCTTGACAACTTGCTATGAAAATCACTGTTATCACTGACTATTCACTATAATTCACTGTTATCAAGTGACGTCAGAAACTACTGAACATTTCAATGTCTTCCTGTAAGAACTTATTAGGATTTGAAAATTTGTTGTTCAAACATTCCTGTCGTTGATATATCTGCCTTTCATAAAGTAAGCTGCTTAATTCTTACTGCAAAAGCAAAATAATCTAGATATGTATTTTAAATCAAAATGATTGAAAATAAAAGAAAAAGAGGTAAATATGTCAATTTCATTTATAAGTCTTTTTATTGCTTATTTAATATTAAATACGTATATTTGCTTATAATGACAATTTCATCTTCTATTATGAATTATTGTTAAAACAGAATTTTACTGGAGAGAAATTACGATTCGCATTTATTATAGATTTACAAAGTTATGATTGGTATTTATTCACGCAAAATTTAAATGCGTATTTTTTTTCGGTAGGATGGAACACAATTCAATTTAAGACGATAACAGATGAGTAGTTTTTTTAGGGGGGGGGGACCATTTATTTAATGAAATTGATGAAGAGTGGAAAACTTTATTTCGAATTTAAATCTTATTTAAGCTCAAGTTGAAGTTTTTGCATGTTATCCACTTTCTTTATTTTGGCTTAGGATGAAAAAGGAATCCCTCTAGAAACAGAGAGCAAGGATGAAAGATCCCAAGTTTACATCCCTGAGGAAAACTCCCTCACTGTTGCACTCCATCCGAACTTCCGGATGTAATGAGATTCGAAAAGGCCTAAGGCTTATACAGTGGGGGAACTGAGCATGCGCGACCCTCAGAAATGACGTAAAAGACCCTCAGCAGGAATATTTTGTTTTCGTTTACATTGCGATTCCTAGTTCTTTGTTGAGAATTAAAAAAGAAATTGCCGTATAGGAGAATATTTTTTTTTCTTTTTCATTTTAATCATTTTGCCATTTCATGGATTTTTTTTTAAAAAACTTTTTTTTATTAGGACTGTCAATTTATAGTGAAGTACGCGGTGGAATAAAATATTAAAATGCCTCTGGGATTCTAAGAATTATAACAAAAGAAGTTTAATTTTAAATAAGGAAATAGAAAATGAAGTGGCAGTAGCGTCACGTATGATGTAAGCACTCGTTATACGGTTTATGACATCTAACCTATTGCCGTTTAGTTTGCAGAAGAAATGCCAAACAACGTAAGCGAATTATTTTCCTTGATTATACTATGTGCCTAATTTGATTGAAAGGAATTATTATTATTTAAACAAATTGCAAATCTTTACATACTACTCAAATTAAAAGACTAGGCCAGTACTAGACAAACCTATCGAATTGACTACCCTATTAAGTTTACTTTTTTTAAAATTATTATTATCAAGAACCGAATTTATAAAAGGGAAAAAAAACTTTCAAAACCGAATTACCTATTTATCTTGCTTGTTGACAGCTGAAATAAGTAAAGTTTGTCACGGAATGTTATTCAATGCTATTTTAAACCCAGTGTTGTCGGGATAAAAATATTTTCTTCAGAATGGATAAGGAGAAGGACGATTTACATAAGAAATACATACGGTGTTCTGTAATGACCACATTTAATATGAACTTTCAAAATTCCTGCTGTGAATAAAGTCAAAGAAATAAACATATTAAGGATCCCAAATTATTACATGAACTAGAATAAATTATTAAAGAAACAAATTATTACATATTCCAGAGCAATTGAAAGCAAACAAATCACTACTAATATGAACTTACATTTAATATGAACTTTCAAATTCTTGCTGTGAATGAAGTCAAAGAAATAAACATATTAAGGATCCCAAATTATTACATAAACTGGAATAAATTATTAAAAAACCAAATTATTACATATTCCAGAGCAATCGAAAGCAAACAAATCACTACTAGGGAAGCGGGACTGAAAACATTAAAGTCTGTTTAATTGCCGGAGGAAACAGGGAGAATTTTAACAGTCTTTTATTAAAAACGCATTTAAGTTTCGTAATGAAACTGAACTGTTTTTGATGATTTCTGTACTGTAAACCCGAGATATGATTTGTTAAATTTTGATACCGTTTGTCGTTTTTTTTTTTTTTTTTTTTTTTTGCTTTAAAATTTATTTAGGATCTCTCTTTTATATACAGTTTTTACTTCATTTCGATCAAGATTCTAAAAACTTATTCGAATTAAAGTCTCAAAAAAAAAAAAAAAAATACCGGTGAGCTCCGGCCCCACTGCACCTCTGTTTAAATCTTCATAAAACCGTATAAAAGGGAAAAAACTTTTTCCAGAAAATTTATTATGCTATTATGTTCTACATCATAATTTCATTGAATTGGGGAAACTGTATTATAAGCTCACTTGACCTTGCAGAGAAACGACAAACTTTTACATAAAATGCATTAGCAATAATCTTTTGCCTGAAATGGCATCAAAAAAGTACAACAAAATAAATTTTAAAATCTTGAAAATGTTTTCTAACTGTAAATGACCTTTTGTACTGATTTTTCAAGAAATTATTTGAAATAAATGAATGGCATGCATAATCAACATAATATGCTGCTGGTCTTTCAAAACTACTCAATTTAATATTTAAGTTATATAACAAGTTATAATTTATATAATTTCTTAAAATAGACTCTAAATTATATTAATATGCATTTTTAAAATAAATTTTTTATGAAAACGTAAAAAAATATTATGATTACATTTATCTATATTTTGATTGGTAATGTATACGAATAACATTATTTTAAAAAATAAAATCAAGGGAGAACTAAACTACTCTGAACTTCACTTTTCCACTCACTTTCTTGGAGTTTATGTGGGTGTGTAACAATGTGTTAGAATTTTATTCAAACTTTTGAGTGATTTGCACAGTTGTGTCAAAAACGACACATTGAATATATCTTTTCTACCAGGACAACTCACTTTTTCTGACACATTCCAGAAACTGTTAATAGATTTCGTGATCTTTCCTTCGTTTCGATTTTATTGACAGATTTAGTTTTATAACAATGTTTGATTTTCTTAAGATGCGGCAGGCACGTAGACAGAAAAAGAAAAAAAACATTCGGAGTTTTTTCAAATCTTCAAATTTTAAAGGCATTTTTTTCTTATAATTATTCTTTTTGACTTCTCATGCAAACTATTTATGTTACTTTTATTTAACAATATATTATCACTATTTTTTAGATTATAGGATCTTTTATGTAATTCTATGCAGAACTTTTTATGCGAAAAAAATTGGAGAATTTTTATAATTTTCATTCAATGCACGAACAGACTTATGAATGGATTATGATTCTTTTATATTGAACTTGCCGCAATTCCATTCAAAAATATAGATTCATTTTCGTTTTATTTTCGATATGAAAATCGAACTGTACCTAATAGACTTCGTACTGAAAAAAAAGCATTCCTTTTTTATTTTTTAAGAATTTCTCGCCTTTATAAATTTTCTGTTACTGCATTTTACATTAGTCTGTTTAGCGTACATGATATTCTGTCTATTTAACCGTGCCCCCCCCCCCCTGGCTCCCTTTTTTTTTTTTTTAAAATTTCTCTCTTACCAAGTTATTCTTGGGTTTCCTCGATCTTTTCTCCTTATCTATCAGGGGTCCAAGCGAGAGAAACGCGTTTATTGTTCTTTTAACATAACCCGTTTAATACCAGTTCTCACCCGTTTAACACCACAAGGAACCGATGGCTACTGTTTGGACAAAATATGCACGCACACATCTTTACTTCGGCTCCCGTTTAAAACTACGTACACATAAGAAACCGACGGCGGCTGTTTGCAGTAGTGCCGACTGAGTTTGAGAGTTCTTTACACAAAAATGATTTTCGATTTTGGCGAAGAAAACACGAGGAAAATTAATAAGTTTTATTTACAGCGCATAAAAAAAATGGAAAAAAAGTTAATAAAAAAACCGGAAAATAAAATATATAATCTTTTCATCAGCTAACACGATTATATCCGCAAAAAGGAGCGCTTTCTAATATTGTATCAATATAGCTAAAGAAAAATATATCAATATAATAGTGTGAGGAGCACTCAAAAAAAAATTTTTGCAAAAAAATTATAACAAATAAAATAGAACACAATAAGTAAAAATATCACGTAAAAAAATAAAATATTAAGAAAAAACAGAATAAAACATGAAATGAAATCTATAAAGAGAGTAGCGAATTCAAATGAACTTACATGAACGGGAAATTTTTCAAGAATGATTTAAAATATTTTCGTAACAAGATTGCAAAATATGAAACCAAAAGTGCAAATTCAGGTAAAAGCGTAAATAGAGGAATTTTGTATTAAAGTCCGTTCTTACTGCAGTACTGAAGTGCGTTTGATATGTTAGTTACCAAGGATGGGCCCGAAAAACTCTTTTTTGCAGATATAATCGTGTGAGCTGATGAAAAGATTATATCTTTTATTTTCCGGTTTTTTATTAATTTTTTTCTTCCTTTTTTCCCCGGTTTCTCCCCCCCAATTGTTCTGTATTTTTTTCTCCATGTTTTCTCTACATTTTGAACTTATTCTATGAGTTCTACTTACTTGCAGCTTATGCGCAGTAAATAAAACTTATTAATTTTCTTTTCTTATTGTATTTATTTACTATGCTATATATATATATATATATATATAAACTCATATATATATATAAACCCATGTTTGCGAAAATTGCAACACCATGAAGGACTTTCGCGAGTGTGCTGAAATTTTCAGGAAATGCAAAGTAGAGCATAATATGCAAATGATTACAATTTCAGACCCGTAGCGCATGCGTATGCTGAGCAGCGCCCTCTGAACGGCGGATGGATCCGAATAAATAGACGGCTGTAGCGAGGCGTGTATGGTTATCGGTGGTTATCTGCTAGTGGTAAACGTTAGCTCAGACGTTACTTATGCCTCTTCAACGAAAGAGAGCGAGATTTCAACAACATTTCAGAGAGAAAAATTTTTTTTTTCTTCTTTTTCTTCAGTCAATTGAGTTAGCCCTAGAGTGAAGAGAAGCTACCCTCCCTGAAATGCGCTATTCTTATTTCCACAGTAGCAGATGGGCCTTGGACTTTGTGGAGTTCTTATCGTAGAAAAATGATACCTTACTTCGGAGATTTTCTATTTGAATGTCTATAGAATTGATTTTGAACCTTGGCTATCAACAGAAAAACTACATTAAAATAAAAATATTGGAGATATGTGCATGAATCAAAGATTTAAAAAAAAAAAACCAATCGTTTACCTTTCCTAATTTAAATGGAATGCTAAAATAGACAGAGATAAGAAAGAAAATTCAAAAAAATAAATTTTTATTTATTTCAACAGTCCAAATAATTTTACAGTAACATAGAAATACACTATTTTTTTAAAAGAAATAAATGACTAACAGTAATAAACCCATTGATGGACATTTACAGTAATTAATATAAGCTACATATTTAATACAAACCAATACATTTATACAAAACCAATTTCACATGTACTTGTGAGTTTTTAAAGTTATAATTCATAATATGAGAGAATACATTGTTCTACAGTAATATTGCTGAATAAAAATAAACATTCACTTATGCTCATTTCATTTGACTAATATTTTTCAATGAATAACAATAACAATGCATAAAATTAATATTATGGAACCTGCATAAATATAATTAAGACATAATATAGAACACTTTGTTGATATGAACTATACATTTTTAACCTTTCAATTCCTCCCAATTTATAGCTCAGCTTGTTTCAGCTTTTTGTCATCCATCTCAGAAAAGAATTTTCATTCTGAAATTTGTAAACAAGCACGTTTAAACTTTCATGCTTATGATAGCTCACACGCTTGATATTTTACATCTTTGCTACCAATGTAAAAAAGAAATGAGGATTTTCTTTGTTACAGTATAAGAGAAATATAGTGTTGACAAACACTGAAATTTACACTTTTATAAGTATAAAATCATACTGTATATGAATCTAATGAAGTGTTTATAAATCAAAGATTTGGCAGGATGTTGTAAATAACTTGATTTTAAAAAGATCAGCATATATATATATATATATATATATATATATATATATATATATATATATATATATATATACTGAAAGTATTTGTGATTCCAAACTTTGATTTAAATGTCACACAAGTAAAGTTTTCAAGTTTTTTATTTGGAACCTAATTAAAATAACAGTATATACTATACTGATTTTTTATTAGTTTTCAAGATCTAATATGGTGATAGCATAGCCTGCTGAAAACTCATTTTAAAAATGAAATAATTCTAGAAAATTGAAAAAAAAATTGTGACATTAAAATATTAAGTAACAGAATTTATTACTATCAAAAATTGAATACATTGTTTGAACAGAATCAATCATGATATTGGTGTTTTTTAAGATAAAAATTGATTTAGAAAAAAAAAATTGGTTATGAACTAAAGCAATTCTTTCAGCTGAATAAAATGATACAATTTACAGCTTAATTTTTCTAAAGCATATAAAAATCTATGATTACAACTTTCAAGTTAAGGTATTAATTAATGCATTAAACAATTTTAATATATCATGTGCTCTTTATATAAGCATCATCAGTCGAAATAATAAAAAAATGCAAAAATTAAAATTAACAATATATGATTTTAAACAGAATAATGGTGTAGTGATATTTATTTAGAAAAGTAAAAATTTAATTTTATTTTTTAATAGATTAATTTTTTGGTATTTTAAACCTTTTCATGTTTCATTTTTTAAAATATTTATGAAAAAATTCAATTTTAATAAAATTTTATCAGATTTTTTTCATTCTTTGTACCTTTCGCCAATCTTCATTCTTCTTCTTTTCTGCCACATTTTCATCAGGATAAATATTACAATAGCACAGATAACAGCTATTACAAATGTTCTGAAATTTAGAAAAAAACAGTAACACTGCACCATTATTTAAAATAAAATAATAAATAAATCTTATAAAAATTCAAAGAAAATTTTCAAATTATAGTACTCAACTTTAAAAGGGTTTTTAAACTTTCAACGTCATTGAAAATTTTGGGGGAAAAAAGGGTGTGTTCCTCGAAAAATAAATTTAAACAAAAGAATTTAAAAAAAAAAAAAATTTGATTTTAAGGAGCACTTTAGAAGTAAAAAAATAAGAACACAGAATTAAATAAATCAAAATTTTAAAAATAAAACTTTATTATGTATAACTTATGAGATGTAAAAAATTATTTTAAGCGGTACAAATAAAAAGTATAGTAATAGAAGCAAGGTTGATAATACATAATATAAGTTAAGATTTTTTTAATCAGAAATATTAAAACCAAGACTACACAATAGTATGAAAGCATACTCTTTAACCTCACCAGTTCAACTTTTATTTAATCAATAGTTTAGAAAGTACAGAACAAAAATACATTGACAAAGTACATTATGATAAATTATTTTTGATTCAATAAAAAAAAATTACTAATGCTAACAGTTTTAATAATTATACCTGGCATTATATTATATTTTAAGACTACAATTTAAACTATGGTGCAGGTTTTAGTTTCTTTTTTTTGTAAATCAATCATTTTAGGTGGTTTTTTCTTTAATATTAATATCATATGACTTAAATATATTTTTCCTCAAAGAAAGTGATATATACAAGTATATTTTATTTATAATGTTAAAAATATATTAAACGTAATTAAAAACATTTCAAAACGATCTCAGAGATTAACGTTGACTAAAAACAATTTGGCGTAAAAGTTTCTAGAAACTATTTATAAGAAATGAAAACAACATTAAAAAAGAATTATTTTAAATAAGTATAAAATAAAATGAAGTACTATAAATATGATATTCATTTAGCAAAAATAATATTAATAAAGATAATTCCTATTAAAAATTTCAATTTTATTTAAACTAAGATTGGATTAAAATAGAAATTAGCATAAATAAATAAAAATCTATAATTTATAAAGCTAACTACAATTTAAGGATAACAACTTTAAATACAATTTTATAATTTATTTTGAAAAAAGACACTTTTTTTCATTTATTATTTTAACTTAAATTAGAAAATAGAATGAATAAAAGAGAAAATATGAAGTCAAATTAATAAATTAGAAAAAAAAAAAGCCATAATATGAAGTCATACATCATCCCTAGAAATTATAGAAACATCATAAGGCATAAGTATGATACAATTAAAATTTGAATGATAGGAAGAGAGAACTATTTTCTTATTGACATAAGACAATAGTTTGCAGTGATGCAGAATATAAGCATAAGGAAACTTATTCTGAAAAGATGGTAAAAAAAAGATATAAATATACATTAAATAGCAAAAATACAAAAAGGCATAATATATTGGAGGACAATCCATACATCTATTAGATAAATTATTACATAGATTTCTGACTAGCTTGAGTATAAATTAAACATTTAATTGATTATTCATTAAATATGCATAGGTCAAACATTGCATACATCAATGCAATGCTGGCTTAATTAAATATCACAGTTACTTAGATAAACACAAACAGAACTGAATTAAAAAAACATATTTACTACATGTAAATTAGTTTTAATCTGTATTGTTAATTAAGTCGATAAAGGTTAAATAAATAGTTGAAAATATCTAAACAAGAAAACAATATAATGTTTAAAAAACTAAACGGATAATAGAGAGGAAAAGAAAAAAAAGAACCATAAAAGAAGAATCATAAGAAACAATAAATATTAATATTTCATTTGATAAATTAAGATTAACATGCAACAATAGTATAAATTAAGTAGAAAATAGGCAACAGAAACTTGATTTAGGACACTATAAACAAAAATATTAATAAGAAATTGAGCAATTACTGCAAATGTTACCAAAATGAGCACACAATTGAAACAAACATAAACTAGCAAGTAAATTAATGATATAACGTCGGTAGTTAGCTAATGAAAAAAACTAAAATTTTAAAATTACATAAAATTTAACATTGTTCTGAAGAATAAACAGTATAGTAAGTAGATAGTATGTAAATATTTGATTTATTTGAGCATTAAATAAAAAAATTTCTACTTTCAACTTGTTTCTCCAAAAAGGCAAAAAAATTTTTAAAAAAATTGTTTACTTTATTTGAAAGGCTGAAATTTTTTTTAAAATAGTAATAAGATATAAATAAGATTTCATATGACAAAATACAAAATTTGAGCAAAATCTGATTAAGAAATGAAGATCTAAAAGTATTTCGTCCTCAAAATTTTATGATTAAAAATCGTTTTTTTTTTTAAATTTTCTAAAACTGAAAATCTAGTAATTAAAACAAAAGTTCATTGTGATACATACATAAATATATTTATTTCTTTTTGGCTCATTTCACCAGAAGTCAAAATTTAAAAGTCAACAAAGAGTCAAATTTAAAAGTCAACAAAGAGTCAAATTTAAAAGTCAACAAAGAGTAAATAAATTATTTCGAAACAGATAATTAAAATGTACAGTAAATAAACAGGTTTTTGAAGTGGAAATAGTCAGATTATAGCAAATAGTTCATGGAAGGACATAAAAGTGAAAAACTATATGTGAAACTACAGTAAAAGTTTTATTTAAAATCTATTTGAATATAAATAGTTTATTTGAATTTAACACTGAAGAATAAATAAATAAAATATATATATATTAATCAAATAAATAAACCATTTTGATCTCATATTTATTTGAGCATTATTGAAAATAAACATTCACTCCAGACAACCTACATTATGACAATCCTTATTGAGAGTTATAAAAAACATTTTCTTTAAACTTAAGACTTTACAGGTTAGCTCAATGTGTTCTTAGGCATTTTTTTTAAATAAAGAAATAGTGCTGAGGGGAACAGTAAGAGAAAATTAATTTTACTAGATATCAAGCTTGGTCAAAGGAAAAAAACAATTTTTATCACAAATTCATCTTAGAGTTGGCATAATTTAAATCCCTTGATAAAATCAAAAGTTAAATCACTTAATTTAAAAAAAAAAAATCATTGATTTAAATCAACTAATAATTTTAATAAAAAAAATCGGTTCATAATTTCAAAAAAATAAGTTTATTTAGGATCATTCATAAATAAATATGTCCCTAAAGCTGTGATTTTTTAAAAGTCTGATTTCATTGATATCGAAGGTCTTATCCAGAGAAATTATGAAGGAGTAATGCAAGTTAATTATAAGTTAATGGTCAAATCAAACTTAAAAGAGAGAGAGATTAAATGGGGATTTGAAATTTTTAAAACATAACCTTCCATTAATTATGCGTAAAATAACACACTATTTAATAAATACATTTCAACCAATCAGTTTCAAATTTATTTAAATGCCTTTAAAGCTTATTAGTTTGATTAGATAAATTATGAAGAAAAGCTTCCTCAACAAAAAGTAATTATTAATAAATGATTTCTTTTATTTAGGTTTCCTGGTCTAGATTTATTTATTCATTTGATATGTAACAGACAAATAGAGTCCCTTGTCTTTACAAATTATCACGAAAGTATAGTATGAAATTAATTTTTAAAAATTATATAATTAAATTATTTTAACCAGAATCGTTAAAAATATTCAGTACTTTAGTTACATAGTTTTCAAATTATATTAAGCATTATTAATATATTTTATCAGAACTTTGACTGAAGATTTAATCATGATTTATGGCAACCTTGACTTTTTAAGGAATTATTCTTTCATAATCACAAAAGTTATTTGAAAACAAAAAATTGATATTTTAACAGGCTAGGTACCAGTTAAAAATATCCAAGAATGATTCAAGACAAATTTTTCTGTTTTTTTTAAAATTTATTTTATTTTTTTCAGCATAAGAAAGGTCATCTTATTCATCAGACTTGAATCTGACAAATTCAAGGTAGGAACAAGAAAATTTAAACTAAATCTCATGGTATCCTTAACGAAAACTCTTGGGCAAGGAACGAAACAGAAAATCAATAGGTGTTTAGTGTAAAACAGTAGAAAATACTGTTACACATTTAAGGCATTGCACTGAGGCCAAAAAAAGTAATTTTGAAAATGTGTTCAAGTTTATATGAAAGCTTTTTCGGGACAAAATTTTTTGCAATTAAATTAACACGTTGCCAGAGTTATTTCGTTTACAATTATACGTTTATAATAATCATACTCTGTACGCATATTTCTGTTGATTTGGCAGGTCTTCATGCCCACATGCAAACAATAGGCAAAATAATAACTTAAGAGTACATATATAGTAAAGAATATAGTATACAATATCAAAATAGTCAAACAAAATATATTATTTAAGTAAAAGTTTCAATTAGATTATATTAGATTAATTTTTAAAAGTTTCAATTACATTAAATAATAGAGAAAGCGTTTGCTTGGTTTTCTATCAGGAAAAGGTAGGTAGTACACATATGTATTTTTGCAGGTGGTCTCTTTTATTTCATCACAGCCAATTAAACCTAGTTGTTTGTCGAAGCATATGTACATGGATGTGAGTATGGGATGTTCGTATTCCTAGAGTAAATAATACACTTTAAAAACACAAAAAATGAATGACAGGGAAAGAAATAAGAATAATGGAATCAACTTACTTGGTGATTCTTGCAGAATAATTTTATAGTAACATTCACGTTTGAATATATGGCATCTTGAATGGTCTGTAACTGAAATATACATAAATATATCATTTCAAAATTTAAAGAATGTAGAAACTGATAAAGATATAAATGACATAAATAGGTCTGTAGTCTAAATGAGAGTCAAATATATTCTTGCAGAAGCCAAAATTTAAAAAAAAGGACAATTAATCTGAATGAGTATAATATAATGAATAAAATACTGTTTAATATTGAAAACATTTGAAAAAGTCAAAGTATTATAGGAGTTTTTTTTTAAAGAGCAATAATTGAAAAAGCAATACATTTGAGTGGTCTTAACATATAAAAAATTGAAGGTATTATATGAGCTTTCTTTTAAATGAGACTTTAATAAAGAGCAATATATTTTCATGGTCTGTTGCAGTATAATAAAAGAATTGTAGTACCTCTGAACTAAAAAATTAATTTTTACTAAATAAATAAAATCATTATGAATAATTAACTCATCCTCTGCTCCAAAAAGACTGCTAAATCGAAAAATCAATTAAAGAAAAATGGAAGGAGATAGAAATGTAGAATTCATTCTGTTCCGTTTGGACCAGTATTTTATTTTCACCAGATTTTAAAATCAGTTACACTGTTTGGCAATAGATGGCATTGCATCCAATATTCTCCTAATAAACACTATTTATTTGAAAACATTGAATTGATAAAACAAAGTGATGCAGTTTGAAGTCTGATGTCTATTTTTATGAAGGAAAAACTATGTAAACATGTCATGCTATGTTAAAATTATATTAATTATCAAAACATCTTGCAATAAATAATGGAAAATTAGTTTTGAAAATGCAATTTTGAATAGTTAATTCAATTCATTACTAAAATAAATAAAATTGTTTAATAGTTAGATATTTTTCTTACATGAAAATTCTAAAATGCAATTTAAAAACTTAATTAATATGGTTTTAATTGATCATGTTGTAGCCGCAAAAAATTTTTTAGAGCACTTAATTACTTGAGCATTTTAAATAATATAAGTACTTTAAAAAATGTGCAAATAAATACTTAAAAAGTGTACTTTTTAATTGCTCAACTTCTTTTTATCATCATAAATTTATATTTCTTACCGAATAGGGCTGGTCCTTACTAGGCTCTATTCCAGCTCCCTTTATAAACCTAAAAGATAGTTATATTGATGAAGGAAGATTGCTTGGATTTTTTGTTGACCACAGAAAATGGTCAGTGCTTTGTAGCATATCTTTAGAGTGTATGTTCAAAATTAAAATTCAGTTGTGTTTTTTTTATTTTTAGAAAATAAATCATAAATTCACAAAGAAAAACATTATTTCTTTTATTAAGAATCTTAAAAGAAAATATTCTACGACACTCTCAAATGATGCTACTAAATATATGCATTTGTACAATGATTGGTCAAATCTACTTAAAACTCAACTTGTATAATATTTGGCCACTTGCTTAATAGTTGGTAAAATCATTTGCAGCATATGTTGCTAAAATAATAGTTTTAAAGTTGTAACCTTTATATAGCTTTTTTTCCCCCTTCTATTCTTTTGGTAAGGAATGTTATGTTATTTCATATTATTTATTATCCTTTTTAGTCCTTAAACAAAGTATAATGAACTGGTAAAAATGATTAATTGCTAAATGTTAAGTTTTAACATTAAAAAGAGATAAAAATGACAAAACATACTGATAAATATCAAACTGATCGTGAAGTTGAAGACTATTTTTGAAGTATTTGTGCTCAGTGTTCATATCAGTTTCAGTAGCTGCACAAGTACCATGTTTTTGCCACTCATGTTTCCTGTAATTAAACATCGTAATTGTAATATTCTAAAAAAGATGCGAAACATTTTAAAAATAAATAGTCATTATAAACTATGGAAAAAAGAAGTCATTTTAAACAACGGGAAAAAGAGACAAATAAACTATAAATATAAAATAAAAACTATCCAAAACTTGTAAGGGACCACAGCGAAAAATTCACTTTCTTTATTGTTTGCAAGCAAAGCGAGCAATTATTGAAAGCAAACTATATTTTTTGAAGATACATTTTATTTTTCTTGTTGAAAATAGGGTGTTTATTATTTTCTCTGCAATTATGAGTCTTTTCATTTTGAAAATAAATTGCATAAGAAATAAACAAAATTTAACAATATAACTTTCCGTAACTTGTGAAATAATAGTTTAATACTTAAAAAGAAGTTTAGTTTTTACTCATTTTTGAAATCATAAAATAATACTTTAAAAAAAAAAAAAAAAAAACATCAAAGTCCTTTTTTCTTTTGCCAAATTTATTTTCCCTTAAAGCATACCAATCAGCTGTGCTGTTTCCCTTTTAAGATAGGATTTGTTCATCTGTGTTACAAGCCTTTGTAATAAAAAGGCAAGCGATAATTGAAAAATTTATGCTTTGTTTTGAAATTTCCTTCAGGAGAAACACTTAAATAATTTTCAATGCTAGCTTCGTATAAGTATGTACACAGAGTTGTCACTTATCTGTAAAAAAAATTCCCCGTGTTTTCCCTGCACATATTATGCACAATATATTATGAGGAAACACAGATTCACTGTGCTCTTATGTGCTATACTAGGATACGGATGCTAGTTTCAGTTGCTGGAAACACTTAGAGAAGTAAAGAACAGCTCAACATAAAAGAAATAATGCTTTAATAAATTAAATATAGCTGAAATATCATCCTTATATATCTCATAGATTATGCTTTAAGAGGTTTGCAGTTTTTAAAAAACAAAAATTGCCTATTTTTCCTAGTTAGTAAGGAAAAATTCAAAATTCCCTGCATTTTCCCTGTTATTTTAAGTGATTTTTAAATTCCCTGTATTTTCCAGGTTTTCCCTATTCTCCCTGTGGAATGGCAACCCTGGTACAGTAAATAAATAAAGAAAATTGTTTTCTGGGCACAAGTAATATCAAGTAAACTTCTTTTTCCCCCTGATCATTTGCTCTTATCTTTATTAGGAAAAGTGTGAATTGAAAAGAACTGATGAGTGTTATAAGTGATCTGCCTATTCTTGATACTAAGTAAAATTGAGAACAATTTCAATCTTCATTTAAAATCTAATTAATCTAAAAAATAAAAACACAGATTAAAAAACTATGTTTTTTTTATTTAAAAAAAAAGTGAACTAAATACTTTTGCATTCTGCTTTTATGTGATTATTGACATTGCATTTTTTCCACTTATATCTAAAAAAAAATTTTGTAACTGGTAATATTTGTATATAGAGACCAAGTTACAAGATAAAAATACTTCTATGGAAACAAAATTTTAAATAAATTAATAATTTTTAACTGCCATTATATTTTTATTTATAATTTTTCTGCTTTTCTTTAAATTTGCAATATGTAAATAACAATACAATGAGTAAAAAATACAACATTAAAAATTATGTTAAATTAGAATAACTAAAAAAAATATAACAGCACATAATTGCAGAATAATAAAAAGCTATTTACCAGAACGAAATTTCTGAAGAATGAGCATATATGTTTGGCCATTTTGCTTCTAACTGCACAATAAGATCCTGAAATTCACATAAAAATAAATACATAGTGAGCACAGTGCAAGTCGTGATTCAAGAACCACAAAAAAATTTTTTTCCTTTAAAACTTTATTTCCCTAATGCTTAAACTCCATTTTGAGAAAAGGTTCCAAGAATGGCCTCTAAGCTCATAAGAATTATTCTTTTTGACAGGCATTATTACTAAGTATTTTTTTGATGGCAGAATCAAATGCTTAGATGGTAGTTTTTTTATTTAAAAGTTTTTATTTATAATATAACTAAGCAAAAGATCTAACACAGTTACTTGTAAACCACATTAACTTTACAGTCTGTAAAGCAAACCATAATTGATAAATTTTGTAATGCAAATAATGAGTAATTGTATGGAAATTCTCATATTTTAAACTATTTGCATTTAAAAATTATTTTAAAGCATAGTATTGATCTGTTCCACAAATATATTGCTGTGCTTAGTAGACAAATTTAATGAAATGATCTATATAATGCAAAGCTTCAAGGCTTACTTTGTAAAGACCTACTGTATATACAATTGTGAGAATAATTTTTCTCCCCTTAGAATTCAACATTGCAACAACAAAAAAGCGCATTTAGATTAAAGTCTATTTTCTTAGATGAATTTGAATATCATTAAACACGTTTATTTTAAGAAATAATAAAATATAAAACATTTTATGTTAAACCAATAAACAAATCAATCATAAATGAAAAGAACCTTACTAATTGAATGCACAAAATAATAAACTGATTATTTCAGCTTTACCTTTAAAAGTTGAGGTTTAAAAGGCCAAGAACCATTGCAAAAGCTTGGATATCCTTTATGGTTTGTGGGCCTAAAATTTTTAATTTGAATTCATAATATATAAAAATATGTATAATAACCATAAATGTATATGAAACAAGACTGCAAATGTGACCTAAGATTGTGACATGCATGTATGAAAACACTATTTTGCAGAAAGTGAAATTTCAAATCATAAACTGTTGAAATCATCTATATCCATTCTTTAATGATAAATGTATTAAAAGTATAATTTTTTGTATAGTTTCTTTATTATGAAGAAAAATAGTGAGATGACACTTCTAGAACAAATAATCCATCATATGTATACAGAATGTAACCATTTTGTTAAATAATATAAGTTAATAAAAGTTTCATCTTTCACACTTTTTTTTATCTACTAAAACATTCTATTCATATTAAAAAACATTCAAACAGGAATTTACTTTCATAACAAAAAAATTCATGATTAGTATTTTCTTTTAATTGATTGCACAATGATTGTTGTTCTAGAAAAAGACTTTACAATGTTTTTAAAAGGTAATATAAGGTCAAATAATCATTCATTTTCATTCTAAGACAATCGTTTTTTTTTTGTTTTTTTTTTTTAGATTGCAAAAGAAGAAAGTAACCAACAAAAAAAAAAGTAATTGTTTATTGTAACTTTAATGAACAAAGAAGTGAAAACATATTTGTATGTTATCATTATTGTTATTTTACCTTGATGAGTGGAAGAACCATTATTTATTCCCAGAGTTTATTATTCCCATTATTATTCCATAGAGTAATGTGGTGGATGCATGTAAGTGCATACATGGACAACTACAGTCTGAGATTGAAGGGAACCAAATTTATTAATTAAAAATGGTGATGAAACTCTATGCATCATGAAAGTTGAATTTTAAGTTTTGCACATTATATCAAAATATAAAAATTTATTATCAAAAAAAAAGTTCCTTATTTAGAGAAAATTCCTTAATTAGAATTAAGTAAAAATGCATCTTATAAATGATTGACAAATACTAAGTAATGAGCAAAAACTAAGTAATAGCATACCACAAGCCATGTATGCTCCAAGTTGACACTACTTCAGAAATTGAGCACTGAATCAAAAGAAAAGCAAAATTAATTTAGAAATAATTTCAAGTTTACAAATGCTAAAACATTTATGTTATGGGAAGCCTTAATATTGTAAATAAACAATACCAGTAATTAGGCATTTTTGACAAATAGCTGGGTCACTCTATTGAATCAGCTGCTACTCACTATATGGCTGCCATTTTTATAATTGCTAATAAAAAAACTAAAAAAACAAACTTGAATAGCAACTATACTGGGATCATAATTTCCCCCCACAAAATACTGTAAAGTCTTAATAACTATGGGAAGTAAAATGAAAGATTAAAACCTATATTCAAAGTGTGAATTCATTCCCCCCCCCCCAAAAAAAAACATTAAAATTTACATAATGCCAGACCTTTACTAACTCCTATTTCTAAAAAATTTTAATATTTAAATTTTTTTTTCAATCAGAAAATGTTTTAAGTGACATATCAACCTACAAAAAAAGCTGTCTTGTCATAAAGTTTAAATTAGACAACAAAATTAATCTTATACAAATCTATTTGATTCTTACAATCATGCTTTAAAGTCAGAAAATGTTTTTAGTGACATAAATTTACAAAAAAAAAAAAAAAAAAAAAAAAAAAAGCTAAAGCTGTCTTGTCATAAAGTTTAAATTAGAAAACAAAATTAATACTACACAAATCTATTTGATTCGTAAATGTTTCACACGTCTATTTGAATCCATCTTTGTACATTTAAATCTTGATTGACTAAATCCGCACTAGATCCAATACTGTGCTGAAATGGCTAAAGAAATTTTATTATTTTTATCCCACTTATTGCTATCATATTTGCACTTAATTTTTTTGTGATTAATTAAATGTACCTCCTGAGGAGAAAATTTAAGAAAAATTCATTTTCTGGGTGGAAGGGAGTTTCTAATTAAAAATCAGTAGTTATTACTATGTGGTTTATTTACATATACTTAAAAAAACACAGTAGATTAAATACATTTAGATCTAAGTGTTTCCAATATAAATAGAGAAATGCCCATGATTTTGGTGCCACAGAAGACAAATACATGCATAGAGATACATTTAAAATTTATAACAATAACATACTTCTGAAAAGAAAAGATTCTAATTATAATTTAGGTTATTAACTAATAGCTAAAAAGCACTGATAGTTTTTATCATGAAATAATAAACTATGCCTTAAGCCAGTCTCAGAGCAAGCATGATTTTAAACTAAAAAGTAATAAAAATTAAAATTACAAAAAATTTCTCAAATTTTTGATTATAATACATCAGAAATATTTGCAAAGAATATCGATTTGAAATGTTTGCAAAGAAATAATATAATCATATGCTTATAAGGTATAATTTATCAATACCAATTATGAAGAAAAAATTTGAAAGCCAGTGAATTTTAAAACTGATAGTAAACCAATAACAAAAATTTGAATTCAAATATGTCAGAAAGCTAGATTATTTCAAATAGATATTAAACTTAGTCAACAGAAACCATACCTGTTCTTAAACTAATCTGAAAAATACTAAACAAAAAGATTTTAATCATAATTTTCATAACATTCAAAATTTTTTATAAATTTTTAATAAATCATTGATAAAAAACTTTAACAGAGTACTCTGTTGCTGAAATTTTATTACTTTGTTAACTTTAACAAAATAATAAAATTTCAGCAATTTCTTATTTATTCCTTTTACAATTGAAGATTAATTTCTAGGATTTATAATTGCAACATGTAAGGCCACCTCTTTTACAAAAAAAAAGAAGATTCCTAAGAAGAAACTTTAAATATTTGAATCAAGGATTCTGATGAAGCATTAATATGCTACAGAACAAATTTCTTTTAATTAACATTTTTAATAGATTTCTGACTAAGCTCATAATTTATAATTTCAGTGATCATCAATGATAAAACCACTGGATTATAAAATTAGGAATGGCAAGTTGGATAGTTTTTACCATCATGTCAAAAACCCAGATTTTTTAATTTTATTTCAATCAATTAAAATGTAAGTAAAAAATGTAGTGTAAATTTTAAAGCATTAAATTTAAAAAAAATCTCATAAAGGACATTTAACAAAAAATGATTCTAGATTATTGATAAAATATAATATATTTTTTTGTTATGGTTATACCAGAATTTCCTATGTCTTAATTGAAATAAATATGATGCTTGTAATATTTGTCTACATTTATAGGTCCTATTTAATCATACATATTTCATTATTAATTTTAAATAACAAAGCATTTCATGCATTACTCTAAAAATTTTGATTTTAGTATTTCATTTATGTTAGGAGAGAAAAGGGTTACCATTTATCTTGGCCAAGAATTTTTTGATAAATCTTTAATAATTTATATTTTATAGCATATTAAAATAATTATATAAATATGTATATTAAACGAAAAATTAATAGTTGATTAGTAAGAAAATTTTGTTAAAATTTATTATTTACTGCACCATAACATAAGAAAAAATTAAGGTTTTAAAAATAAGATGCTTTTTACCAATAAAACTCTGTTATGTCAAAAACCAGTTTTTGACATCAGAAACCTTTTTCTTGTCGGAATTTACTTTCTTAAGTTTTGAAAGATATGTTTTATATAGTAGATAACAGATTCCAGTTTATGAAAAAAAGGAAAAACACTTCAACAGTAGATTCCACTTCTTGGTGAAATGAAAGATCATAATTAAAAAAAAGAATGAAACAAAGTGGAGAAAGCAAACAAGTCCAAATGAAATCTGCTTATCAATAAAGTTATTAAATGCCCATCATCATACAATATCAATTATAATAATTTATTGATTAACCCCTTAATAGTGACATATTTCAGAAAAATGGACCAAAAAATGGAAAATTTTTTTGACTGTTTAATTTTGTTCTTTATATTATTATCAAGTTAGAAAATGGTTTTTTATTGCAAAAATAAAATTTTTAATTCAATAACTACTGTATTATAATTTTTACATACACATAAAAAAAATAATGGATTACACACACATCTTATTCAATTAGAGAAAATTAAACAAAATTTTAAAGCTAAATATATAGTATAATATAATATAAAAACAGATCAATATGATTTTCAATACATAAATTTTACAAATCTTATACAGTATGGTATATCCCCAAACCCCCACCCACATTTCCCTCCCTCGACTGAAGTCGTAATCTGTGAAAAACTAGGACCACTAATGCCACCAGGAAAATAGTGAATTAAGTATCTGAAAGTAGAAACGAACGCAGCTCAAGCTTCACAACATAAACGTTAATTTTCCTTCTGCCCAAGTCAGTTCAGACACCACAAATACTGCACTAAGTAGTTGCCCGAACTGGATGCAGGCGACACTGGCAAAGGGTTAACTCTTATAGTTAAGGTAAAATGAAGCTGTCACATCAGAAAGGATATATTAAATTAACTGAAGAATTGATTGATTAGGTACCTTACGCATTTCATACGATAAACCATATATGTTTTGTTAGTTATTTGATCAAATAAAAAAAGTGGGTTAGAGTGTGTGTGAACAGTTTTAAACCAGTTTGTGGTCATATTATATTATGATTCAATGATGAATAAAGGCTGAGTTAACACTTTTATATTAATTTTAAGCATAATTTGTTAACTAGCAACAGGCCTAAGAGGAAAGATTTGAGCATCAAGTATTTAAATTTATCTTTGACACCCAATGTAATATTGAAAATTACAAAACCTTTTAGAAACTCTCAAATGATTTTAAACGTTTAATTGAAAATTCTGCTAATCAAATAACAAGAAGCAAATATTTTTAGACTTTTCAGCAAATTAAAAAATGAAGCTCATATTTAGTCAGAATATAAAGTGTAAATAGAATATAAGTGTCAGAATATAAAGTGTACCAACTAAAGTGAAATATAAATGTAGCATTTAATTCAGCTTTAAAAGTTTAACTTTTAAACCTTTTGTTCCCCATAAGTGTAGATGTATATTATTTTATAAAATCAATCCTTTTATAAAATCAAATGTCCTCAGAACTAATGTGATTTTAATAAGTATACTTAAGAAAAATTTCAAAACTTTTGACTTGAAAAGTTTCAACTATTTATAAAACTTTAGCATAACTTATATAACTTTTTATTTAAGCATAAAATTTTTTGTTTCGTTAATTTTTAAAACTGTTTAATTAGCATTGAATTTTTTAAAAGCGTAACCAAAATTACAAATTAAGTAAATAAATAATAAAATGAAAATTTACATGATGACAAGACATTTTATTTTAAAAAACAGATTGCATATGATATGTTACAGATTGAACCTGCAACATATGAAACATTAAAGTGTAGTTAAAACTATTAACCTCCCAAAATTCCACACTCAGTTTAGAATTTTAAATCCAGTAGTTTTCCACTCAGTGAACCAGTCTTAATCTATTTTTTATTCAATTGATAAGCACAGATAGGAAGAGAAATTTTCATTCCTGCATATTTGCCTAAGACAGTTAAAGGATAATATTATAAGAGTGAATTATAAAGTAGAATAACAAATTTAAAAAACAAGCAAACAATATCTGCCATATGAAAGAATGAGAGACATTAAAAGCAAGAGGGGGTATATCAAAACTGAAAGTCACATGTCAGACATAGATAATTATTTCTTGGTATTATTACAAAAATACTTATTTAGCTTTTACATGTCCAGTATACCCTAGGTATTATACATGTCAGTAGCACCTAAGCTGCTACATATTTGTGTTATTAAAGCAAGACAATTATTAAAAGTTAAAAATTAGCAAAACTAGAATTATAGAAGAAAAATTTAAGATCAATAAAGGTTCTTTTACTTTTCCCCCAGGTACATTGAGGCATGCAGCTGGTGGCCATTGTTGTGCAAACACATAATAGTCAAATCCTTCAACTGCTACAAACAGCCTAGAATTCAGAAAAGATATTATAAATTTCAATCAAAATTTAAAAAAAACTTACAATAGTTTCTTTTTTTTCTTCAGAGAATAAGCACATTCGAATTTGAAAGACAAAATTTACCAGTTACAGATATGTATGCACCAACATAACTAACTAATAGCTACATTACTCTTTAAAGTTTGGTTCTATTTAAACTACTTGACCTGAAAATTTTCATAAAGAAGAAAGTTTACACCCTTAAAGTAGAAAGTAATCCAAATGGTCGCAATTTATGTCTATAAGACTGTTAACATGATTATGAAATTCATTAAATATTAATGATCTTTAGAGCAGTAAACAATTTTTGATTCATTATGTAGTGATATGTATCTACATAATTTCTTAATTCTCTTTTTGCAAATTTAGTCAGAAAAGAAATATTATTTATCATTAAAATGAATGATAACATAACAAGTGAGAGTTGTTTATATTTTGCTACACTTGCAGCTTGTAATTATCAGAAGTTATTACTTGGTTAAAACTTTCATTTGCTTCAAAAATATACAAATAAGAAATAACAATTAACCTGTTTCAAGTGCTCAAAAATAGACGGCCATTTTCAAGATTTGTCAGATGTTTCTTGTCTGACAAGTCTTTAAAATGGTTAAAAGAAATTTATATTTCATAAAACTCAATTAATACTAATATTATGAATTGTATGCATCTAAATAATGATATTAAATAAATAATACTGATATAGCCTTTTTCTATTACAGACAAGCACATTGAGAAATCGCTCTTAAATATTGCTGAAATAGAAATTTGAATGATTAGTGTTTATTTGCATGTAAAGTGGAGTTCTAAAATAATATGAAAACATATTTAAAGCGTTCAGTTCTTTTTTTTTATTATTATTAATATGTTAGCATATTTAAGGAACAAAAATGCATAATTTTAATTGTTATTGAAAACATTAATTAATAGTTAATTTGAAAAGTTAAATACCATGAAAAACTATGGAATGGGTTTTCAATTAAGGGCTTTAAAAAACATTTGACATATTATTTTTTTTAATAAAAATCCAAAAAACCTGGTTTAAACTAAAAAAGCTTTTTGGTTTTTGAAAGAAAAAACTGTTTTTTTTTCTTTTTCCAACAGTGGCTAAAAATATCATAACATAAAATATAACACCAAGATACAATGTAAACGCTTTAATTTTTTTGCACAAGCTTTAATATGTAATTTGCATTTAATTTAAAAACTATAACAAATGACAATATTCACTGTTGCCTAATGATTATCTAAATTATTGTATCTACCCATTAGACTTTTGACTGACCTCTTCTATCGGTATAAAAGTGGTGTTTAGATAAAATAAAGTGTCTACATGCTACTCCTGATTTGATGTCTGATTTCATACTATGGTGTTACAAGAAGAATAAAAACTTTTTTTGTATTCAATTCATCAAAAAAAAACTTTTACAAATGGGTTGTCATGTGAAGACATTGCAGTGGTCTGTTTCTAAAATTAAGATGTAAGATTGATAGAAGGAGAAATTAAAGAAACTTTTAAGGTTCTAAACATCAAGAAGCTTTCACGTGTTTGCTTCATACACATTTGGAATTAGTTCATATTTTTGAATATACTCATCAATTTATATTCTTATCCAATAATTCGTTAAAAGTTATGCATTCTTAGAACAAAAAAAATAATTATTTAACAAAATATTAGACAACAAAGTATTTAATATTATAAAAGTATACAACAAAAAGGAATTGCTCAGGCAAGATGCAAGAGTGGGAAAATTAGCCCAAAACTGTCAGAAAAACTTTTTTATTCCATAGGAGTAAAAAAGTTACAATTAAAAGTTAGTTCCCAAAGCTGTTATTATTCCCTGTGAATTTCAGTAATCATTAATAGAGAAGGTTTATAGTAATAATTTTTTAATAACTTTGATTTAAAAATGTGCTATCACAATTTTTCAAGTATTTCGAGGCAGTATTTTTTTACCAAAAAATTAAAAAATAAAGTTCAGTGCCCAAAAATTTTTCCAACGATCAAAAATCTATATATGAAAGGCAAATCTATCAATGAAAGGCAATAGTTATAAAAAAATTCATTTAACTGAATTACTTAAAAATCAGTTTTAAAACCACTAAAGTCGATGTTATGAAAATAATATCAATTTACAAACCAGACATTAATCACAACACAGCTAAAAAGAAGCTTGAGCATCATAGGATTATCACAACAAATTCAGAGCAAAATATGCATAAAAAAATAGTTGGTAGCGAAAAAAGGTACAAAATAAATATGCTACAATATATGAAATGTATATATTTTTTATAATATGGAAGAAAACAAAAACGCCTGGATAATAAATGCGCTCCTGGTGTGAGAAATAAACATATGATTATAAACAAAAATAATAAAGTTAAGATTTATCGCGTCTTTATCTTGGAATCTATGATGACATCGTCAGATTGACGAGTATCAATTTACATTCGTGAGTCATGACCATGGATTCCGTGGTTTTACTGGAACTTTTTAAATGTATTCAACTGAAACTGCTCTACTGAAAATCTTAAGGGCTTTTTCTGCATAATAAATTAAAAACTGAATAAACTGTTTGCACGGATGTTAGCAATTGCTATTTTCGGACTCTTGGCCACCAAAATATAGAGGCCCGCTCTTTCCCGTTCTAGCCTACAGTAAGTGTGGAAACAAAAATATAGTGCACCTCCAGCCTCCCTCCGCGAGGGTAATAATTCAAAGCTGTCAAATTGAAAACCCGTTTCACTGTCTCCCCTACTTTTTTGGTGGGTAAGGGGTGTTAAGTAACTCGAAACTAATTGACTGACCACTGTCTCTTGCAACCCGCGAGTGCCTTCCAAAAGATATCTGAAGAAACTCGCTCGACAACTCTTATTTTTCTTTTTCTCGTTCTCGTATTCTTTTTCTCGCTTCTTAGAAAAATTTTAGAAATATTTCTTTTTAACTCTAAAGCGGCTTTATTTACACAAATGTTTTATCATTTTATTTAACATGCACTTTTTCTAATTATATCTTGAATTGTTTATTATTTTGATTTAATTATTTTGGGATTTAATAATAACCCAAATATTTAAATTTATAAAATTTTACTATATAGTCATATAAAAGTAATTCATTTAATTTAATTATTCATTTAAAGTAATTATTCATTAAAAAATAAATCTGAAATTTTTCTATAAATAAAATAAAGTTTGTTAAAAAAAATTTAATTTAATTAATTTGATAACTTGTTTTAAAAATTTTAATGTTAAGAGTTTTATTTTTATTACTTTTTTTTCTTTCAATTACAAAGACAAATGTTTCTTTTTCTTTTTTTACAATTTTTTTAAGGATAGTTACACCGTTTTGAAGCTAATTAAATTCCGCCACTTTAAAAAAATATGTTGACATTTAATCCATTGTTTAAACAAATATGGTTGCTTGCTATGTAAATTCAATTTAGATCTAAAAATTTGAATTTTGCAATTTGAATGAACTAAATTCACCTTCACTAGAAACTAACTTCATTTTAATTATTACTTTTGTCTACTACATTTACTATTCTATATGTGGAGAAATTAAAGAATATATAAGACGCGCGCATGCGCAAAGAAGTTCCTAACGCTTCCACCCACGTAATCAGTTGATATGTACGAGCTAATTAATACGGTCGCTTTAATGCGGCGCTCTGTCTTTTACTATTGTTGTTGTTTATGTTAATAAAATGTTGTTAATTACGATCTGCCTAATTAATTAAGAACCTCGATGGACATCCTTTAGACAATAATAAGTAAGTTAATCATCATAGTGGCATCCCTGTCTGGACGTGCATCGAATTGATGCAAAGCGGATCGTAAAAAGAAAACATCAACTACGCAGTAAAGAAACTATAATTACGTAAGCATGGATGCTTCAAAACAATTACGAGCGGCTTCACGGACAAGTTTTACGAAAGCCTTAAATAAGTTAGAAGGATTAATACGAACTGAGACACCGGATATCATCGAAATAGAAATAAGTTTGGATACTTTAATGGAAAAATGTAAGCAGCTACGAGATACTCAAAACTTACACCTACGAAATATGCAAGCCGCAAAATGCACGGAGCAGGAGTACAACAATGAATATGAAGCTTCCGAGGAATACTACGACAAATTTTCTGCCATAAAAGTGAAAGCCGGAAAGCTAATATCGGCGACTACCAAAACCGAAACTACGACGCCGATTCGTGATGATACGTCTACACCAAATAAGTCTCCATCTACGGCGTATAAGTTACCTGACATCGAACTACCGAAATTTACGGGTGATCCAAGGCAGTGGCTTAATTTCTGGACTTTATTCAGCAAAATACACGATGATGAAAGAATTCAGGAGCGGGAAAAGTTCCAGTATTTAATACAAAGCACTGTTGCGGGATCCAAAGCAAGATTAATCATCGAGAGTTTTCCAGCAACAAAAGAAAATTACACGAAAGCTGTTGAACACTTAAAAACACGATTTGGAAATGAAAGTGTTCTCACGCAAGTCTACATACGGGACTTATTAAAACTTGTGTTAAGTGATAAATCTAAAGTTGATTTAGCTACATTATATGATAAACTACAAACACAACTAAGAGCTCTTGAATCACTGGGATTAACGAAAGATAAATATGCAGATTTCTTATTTCCTTTGGTAGAATCAGCTATTCCCACGGATTTATTACAGGTACTTGAAAGGCAAAAGAATTGTGCGACCGATACGTCAGGTAAGACTGATTTAGATTTGTTAATAGAATTTTTACGAAATGAAGTTGAATCTGAATATAGATTAAAATTAAGTAAGGAATCATTTTCTTCAGATAAAAATGTTAATAGTAAAAGGTATGTTAATAAGTATGAAACAAAACATATTGCTTCTTCATGTGAATTGTTTAACTCTAATAAAAATGAAAATGAATGTATAAATAAGTTTAAGAAATTTGATACGAATATTTGTATATTTTGTGATAAAGCACATACATCTGAGAGTTGCAGAGAATTAGCATCTATGACCTTGGAAACCAAAAAAGAAATAATTAAGAAAAAGAACGTTTGTTTCGTCTGTTTAAAAAAGGGTCATAGAGCTAATACTTGCAAAGCAAAGTATGTTAGATGTTTAATTTGTAATAATAGACATTTTTCTATTTTTTGTCCTGATAATCCGAAAAATAAGATCGATAATGTTTCGAATGAAGAAAACCATGAAAACAACATAAGTACGTTAAATAATCAAATTCAACTCTCAGACGTATTGCTTCAAACTTTAATTGTAAGAGTGCATAATGGTAAAAAGGAAATGTTAATTCGTGGAATTATAGATACTGGTAGTATGAGAAGTTATATTTCTGAAGATGTTGCACAATGTATGAGTTATATGCCTATAAAACAAGTAGAAATTAAGCAATCACTTTTTGGTGGGGTCGAAACTGAAGAAAGTATGCACAATGTATATAATGTAGAATTAAGTAGCATTGATAGGAGTTATAGATGCAGATTTGAAGCTTTAAGTCAAAAACAAATCTGTTCTGATATTAAACAGATCCCATATGGCCCCTGGGTTAAAGAGTTACGAAAACTAAATATTAAAATAAGTGATTTGGACAAAGAATTTTGTAATATTGATAAAGGAATTAAGTTGTTGATAGGGGCAGATATTGCCGGAAAATTATTTACGGGTAGAATAAAAAACTTGAGTGCAGGACCCTGTGCGATTCATACTAGGCTAGGGTATACTTTAATTGGGAAGTTAAATGTTGGCAATATGCCAAAGGGGGAGAGCGAGGCTTCTTGTTACATATCTTCACTTCTCGTGAAGGATAGAAACATTTCTGATTTATGGAAATTAGACGCATTGGGAATTACGGATCCAGAGATAGACAAAACAAAAACTCAGTTGGAGGAAGAAACATTAAATCATTTCGAGAATACGATTCGAGTCAATTTGGAGGGGAGGTATGAAATATCTTTACCATGGGTTTTAGACAGCTCGCTTTTGCCTGATAATAAAAATATTGCACTTAAGTCGATTTTGAATACGAAAAAGAAATTAATTAATTCGGGTAATTTTGAAGCTTATTCTAACGTATTTAAGGATTGGTCATCTTTAGGGATTATTGAAGTGGCCAACGATGTAAAGGTAGATAATGTTCATTATTTGCCTCATAGAGCAGTGGTTAAGGAAAATTCTAGTACGAAAATAAGGCCGGTTTTTAATGCATCAGCCAAGTCGGCCGAAAAACCATCTTTAAATGAATGTTTGGCTACTGGACCAAACTTAATAGAAATGATCCCGTCTATTCTTAATCGATTTCGTAAAAATTTTGTGGGTATATCTGCGGACATTGAGAAAGCATTTTTACAGATATCAATACGGGAAAAAGAAAGAGATTTTTTGCGATTTTTGTGGTACAGTGAAGACAATTCGGACGAACTTAAAATGTATCGGCACAGAAGGGTAGTCTTCGGAATTACCTCAAGTCCTTTTTTACTTGCCGCTACATTGCGTTACCATTTAAATCGAGTTTCTGAAAATTTAAATAGTACTGCAGATATTCTTAAACAATCATTTTATGTAGATAATTGTGTAACTAGTCTAAGTACAGAAACTGAAGCTCAAAATTTTATTTTAGAATCACAATGTATAATGTCTCAGGGTCATTTTAATTTAAGAGATTGGCAGACAAATTTACCTGATTTATGTGTTAAAGATTCATCTATTACAAAAAATGTACCAATTTTGGGACTTATTTGGGACACGGAGAAAGACACTTTGTCATGTAAGATTGAACGAGCAGATAATTCTGACGAATTAATTACGAAAAGAAAAGTGTTAGCTGTGGCTCATCAGGTATTTGATACAATCGGTTTTACGGCACCGGTAATGTTATTACCTAAGTTAATTTTACAAGAAACTTGGAGTTCAAAAATCAAATGGGATGACAAACTACCTGATAATTTGATTAAGAAATTTAAATCTTGGTTTATCCAATTACCTTTGCTTCAGAACATTAAGATTCCAAGATGGATTTGTCTCGATTTGTCAAATACCTTGATGAGTCTACATGTGTTTTGTGACGCAAGTAAGCTAGCCTATGGAACTTGTGTGTTTGTAAGAGTTGAAAGTACCAATGAACCTTTTGTTAAAGTTAATTTAGTGCAAGCTAAGAGTAGAGTTGCACCTCTAAAACCATTGACAATACCAAGGCTAGAGCTTCTTGCGTGTTGTATTGGATCTAGATTGTTAGCAAATATAATTAAAGATTTGAATCTTAACAATATTGATATCTATTGTTGGACAGATTCAACGACAGTTTTGAGTTGGATAAAACGGGAACTCAACTGGGGTATTTTTGTTCAAAATCGTGTAAAAGAAATTCGTTCTTTGACTTCTCACACCATGTGGCGCCACATTCCCGGATCTTTTAATCCTGCCGATCTTGCTTCGCGAGGTTGTTCAGCTGAGCAGCTTATTGAACGTCGTTGGTGGGAGGTGTTTGGCCGATAGCTTGCGGGTGTATAAAGAATCAAACGTGGACTGTAAACTATTTATTTTGCGGGTGCGCTGGTAGCGCTGCGGAGCGTGTATGCGCTTTTGTTGTTTCTCATCAACTGGCTCTTGGCTGATAACAATGACGCCAAGAAGCCAACGGGCGTAGCAACATACCGGCTTCAACATACCGGGCCACCTTGAAACATAGTTTCAAAATTTGCACATAAATTGACAAAAAACAGAATTAAACTATACATCTAATAAAAAGATAATTATAAAAACTAATGCAACATACATAAAATTTAAATATATAATTATAAACAGATGTATAGATTCCTTGGTATAAACCGGATAACTAACACAAAACAAAAGAAAAGTCTAAAATAAAATAAAGAAAGTTAATCAGTCAATAGGTAAAACTGACAGTTTGTGAATGGGTCTTTTATAAGTTCCAGTCTCAGTTTTGACACTGACCACTCTTACCTTAGCATCAGCACTAGGAAAAACTTCTTGTATACGCCCTAATTTCCACTTCAAAGGTGGAATATTGTCCTCTTTAATGAGAACTAAATCGTTAATTTTCAAATTACGCTGTTCTCGCAACCATTTGGGGCGCAAGCAGTTCCGTAAGTGACTGTCTTGAGTCTGAATGTTACCGGTTTTGCGTACTCTGAATCTTTCCACACAATTCTTAGAAGATCAAGCTGCGATGGATCTATTTTGATTTGTCGAAACATCTTTTGGATGTCTGCCGTGAAAGCATATTTATGTTTACGAAATCGAGTCATGATTTCGAAAATGTCCTCGACCACGTCCCCCTTCAAAATGACATCATTCAAGCTCACACCCGTTGAGGTACTTGATGAAGCATTGAACACAACACGTAACTTAGTGGTTGCCTTCTCTGGACGATAAACACCGTGATGTGGGAGGTAATAGGTAATTTGATTACCAGAATTGCTTTCATTATCATCATATTTTTCCATATGATTCATGTCTAAGTACTCCTGCATAAATGATTTGTATAAATCTTGCATTTCTTGATTTCTGGATAATCTTTTCCATAGTTGATTCAGACGTCGCACAGCTAAGTCCTTGGACTCTCCTAAACGCTCAACGTCCTTAACTGGCATCTCTACGATGAATCGTCCATGCTCATCTCTGCGATAAGTATTCTGAAAATGTGATTCACAATACTTTTCTTCTTCACTCTGAATTTTTATTTTATAGTCTATATCCTCTATTTTCCAGAATTTTTCTAAGCAGTCTTCGACTTCTGTTTGAGTGGTTATGAAACCGCAGTGAATTTCTGGAGTGCGGGTATTTATTGCTCCAGTTGCAATGTATCCAAAAACAGTATTGCGAAACACCAAATCACTGTTTGCAACGCGGATATCTCCAGCCTTGATAATTTCGAAAAATACCTCCGCGCCTAAAAGCATATCTATTCTTCCAGTTACCGCGAAATTAGGATCTGCTAATTGTTGCGGAATTTCTAACTTATCTACTTTGAAGGATGTAACAGGAAGAAAATCGGTAATTTTGGATACCACTAAAAAATCAAGAGTTTTCAAAAAAGAACTATTACCATTACAAATTGTAGCTTGTATTTTTGATCTTATTGTAGTTTCGTTTCCGCCCAAACTCGAAACCCGATAATTTATTTTTTCTTGAGGTACATCTAATTTATTAGCGAAATTAGCTGTACAAATATTCGACATGCTGCCTGAATCTAATATCGCCCTACATTGAATATAAGATCCATTTAAAGGATTTAAAACCCAAATTAAAACAGTCGGAAGAAGCCCTGTTTTATTTTTCGAATTAATGCAAGATAAAGAAGCAGAAACAATTTCATTATTTTGTTGATGAATATTAAATACCGCTGCTTCGGGATTGAGGTCATGACCGTGAGAAGAAGAAGCCAAAACCGCAGAGTTGTTTATAGTTTCGCGTTCTTTATGGAGTAGTGTATTATGCTTTGAGTGGCATATGTAGCATAAATGTTTCGATTTGCAATTCAATAACTTGTGTTGACTGCTTAGACAATTTAAACACAATTTATGTTTTGATACCAGCTCACTTCTCTGATGACTATTCAATTTCAAAAAAGAATCGCACTTAAAGATAGGATGATTCATTTTACACAAAATGCATGATTGAGTTACACTTTTATTAATTAGAAATGTTTTCGTTTTTGGATTTCTCTCTTGACTTAACTTAAATCTTAAAGGAGTGGTTTTGCTAACATTTTCTAATATTTGAGCTCGTTTTTCCAAAAATGAAAATAAATCATCTAATTTAGGAACATCGTTTGAGCTAATATTTAATTCATACTGCCTTCGAGTTTCCCTATCCAATTTTTGAAGTACTATATTTAAAACAAAAATATCAGAAAGATCATTGCGATTATACTCCAAAATTTTTAATGCTCTTATATTTTTCTTTACACAATCAATTAAATTACGTAAGTCTTTAGCCGACTCATGCGTTAATTTTTCAATATCTAATATTGATTTAACGTGAGATTCTACTATTAACCTTTTGTTTTCGTATCTTTCTTCTAAAGCTGTATATAATGAAGTGAATGTATCATCTAATGTAATAAGATTTTTAGCTTCTCCGATTAAAGCTGAATTTAAATAGTGTAGTTTTTGTGCATTTGTCAACTGATTATTGGATGTAATAACATTATTGAATTGCAATTTGAAAGTACTCCATTCTTCACATTTACCCGAAAATTTCGGAAGCGGAATTTCTGGTAATTTTATGCTAACACTATTGTTTACAAAACTTGCGGGAGTTAATTTCACTTGATTAACTGATTCTAAATACGTTAAGCAATTTTTAATTTTGCACTTAGCACTAATGATTTTTTCGCTGTATTCTTCGCTAGCGCTAATTTCAGTTTCGAATTCTGCTGGAACCGAAATTAAATTTTCAATTTCAGAATTTAATGATGTCAAAATACTCTCCTTTTGACTTAATTGCTCAAATATTTCATTTAGTTCTGTTATTTCTTTAGTGTCACTTTGTATTATAGTATCTGCTTTTGTTATTAGTTTTGTAGCGCTAGTTCTGATTGTAGCGCGTTTCTTTCTACATTTCTCGATGTTATCCATTATTTATTAAATGAAATTATGCGGTAAATAAATGATGAAAATTTGCCTACCTTTCACTAATTCTATGGCTGGAGATATGCTGCGTTATTTCTGATGCGATGCGTGGTCAGTCCAATAATGAATGCGGGTTTTTTATTGTAAATTTGCGATATACTGGATCTTTATCCTCCTGATCGTTCGGACCAGTGTTTGGCCGATAGGTTGCGGGTGTATAAAGAATCAAACGTGGACTGTAAACTATTTATTTTGCGGGTGCGCTGGTAGCGCTGCGGAGCGTGTATGCGCTTTTGTTGTTTCTCATCAACTGGCTCTTGGCTGATAACAATGACGCCAAGAAGCCAACGGGCGTAGCAACATACCGGCTTCAACAGGAGGGGCCTAACTGGTTGTATGAAAACGAACAAAATTGGCCAAAATCCTTTGAAGCCCCAGATGAGAATTTAGTCAACTCTGAACTGCGTAAATCTGTCATTGTAAATTTAAGTAAAAATGATAATGTTTATGATAATTGGTATTATAATTATTTTTCTTCATATAAGAAAATTGTAAATATGATAGCTTGGATTTTTAGATTTTATAATAATTGTAGAAATTTAGGTAAGAACTGTTCTAAGTTTTTGAATGTAAATGAATTGGATAGAGCAGAGAAAAGGCTCATTCTTTTGATACAAAAGGACAGTTTTACAGGTATCAATGATAATAAGTTGAGACAATTAAGGCCATTTTTTGATAATGATGGTATTATTAGAGCTGAAACTAATTTAGTTTTTCGTGAAGATAAATCTAATTTCATTTATCCAGTTATATTACCTAGTGGTCACCCAGTTGTCAAATTGTTAATTATTAATTGTCATAATGAACTTTTGCATGCTGGTACTACTATGATAATGTCTCATTTAAGAGAAAAGTTTTGGATTTTGAAAAGTCGTAAAACTATACGAAATTGTATAAGACAGTGTGTAAAATGTTTAAGATTTAATACTACAAAGTGTAATGTCACGCCTGGAATTTTGCCTAAAGTTAGAGTTAATGATGCATCTGTTTTCGAAATTGTAGGTGTCGATTTAGCCGGACCACTATATCTAAAGGATGGGAAAAAGTCTTATATAGTACTTTACACGTGCGCTGTGTACCGGGCTATACATTTAGAGTTAGCAACTCTATTAACTACGGAAGCCTTTTTTCAGTCCTTAAGACGTTTTATTGCGCGCAGAGGAAGACCGTCGGTAATATATTCCGATAACGGAACAAATTTTGTTGGTGCGCAAAAGATTCTTCATTCGATAGAATGGGACAAGTTAGCTTCAAAAGCTGCAGAGCATGAGATACGGTGGAGGTTTAACCCTCCTTCCGCCGCCTGGTGGGGTGGTTGGTGGGAGCGGTTAATACAAATGGTGAAACGAATTTTACGTAAGATATTAGGACGCTCTTCCTTAAATTATGAGGAATTGGTCACAATTTTGTGTGATTGTGAAAGAATAATTAATACGAGACCCATCACCTACGTATCGGAAGACGTGGACACCGTTTCCCCTTTGACTCCAGAAATGTTTCTGCACGAAATACCTTCTTCAGGTGTTACAGACATCGATAAGGCAGATAAGGAAGGTTTAAGTAAGAGAGCTAAACATCTCCAAAGAGTAAGAGAGTCTTTAAGAAATAGGTTTAGGACTGAATATTTAGGTCAGTTACGTCAACAAACTATAAGAGATTTCAAGGATAATCCTTTAGTGGTCGGTGAAATTGTTTTAGTTGAAGATGCTAATAAAAAACGCGCTTTTTGGAATTTAGCTAGAGTATTGAAATTAATTCCAGGTCGTGATGGCAAAACAAGGCTTGCTCTCGTAAAGACAGAGAATTCTGAGTTTATGAGACCTGTCCAGAGACTTTATAGATTAGAAGTCAAAAGTTAAATGTTTTTGTGAATTTTTATATGTATATGTTTTCTGTTCAAGTTACATGTATGTTATATTTGTGTGTCATTTTATAAGTTTAAGTGCATTTCATTTTATAAGTGTTTAGTAAGATTAAATTTTTGAGTGTGATTAAGATTAATTAAACTCAAAAGGTGGGAGTGTATGTGGAGAAATTAAAGAATATATAAGACGCGCGCATGCGCAAAGAAGTTCCTAACGCTTCCACCCACGTAATCAGTTGATATGTACGAGCTAATTAATACGGTCGCTTTAATGCGGCGCTCTGTCTTTTACTATTGTTGTTGTTTATGTTAATAAAATGTTGTTAATTACGATCTGCCTAATTAATTAAGAACCTCGATGGACATCCTTTAGACAATAATAAGTAAGTTAATCAACACTATAAATATCTCTAAACTAGAATTATGATTCGATCTTAAAAAATAAACACCAGGGATATTTGTTATTTATCACAAGCAAATTGTAACATCAAAATTAAAAATTAATCGATTAAATGATCGCAACATTTTAAATTATATTAATACATATCTGGTTTCCGATTATATCACTAAACTTATTCTAATACTTTAACTCGGATACTATAGCAACTTTATCCACAAACTCATATTCGACATTTTTACTTGCATGATTTCTACTTTATTATTGTTACTTTAAAAACTTATCGCAAAAATATTATTTACAATAATAAGTTTTTTTTTTTTTTTTACTGATCTAAAACAGTTATTTATTATAAATTTATTAAACTGCATATTTTGAGAGAGCATAGTCTTATATGAAGTCTATTTTTTAAAAAAAATATAACTTATTACTTTTTGTTGTTAAACGGTATTAATATTTTCATCAAATAGTACTAAATTATTAAGTAATGTCTTGTGATTACTTTATATAATGAAGGGACGTCATTTTTAATTTTAGGCCTTTAAGTTAAAATTATAATAACCATAATAATTATAACAGAGAATAATGCTAAAAGTGGGTAATAAAAGCACTTTATTTGTAAATGCCGTTAAAAAAAGACATGATAAATAAATAACTTTCAAAGGAATAACTTATTTCGAAGAAGATCCTTAAAAGCTATCTTTGATAAGCTGTGTAATTTTCTAAACGTAAAAGTAAAATTATAGGAAAATTGATTTAAATCTTTCATTTCAGTCTTGCTGGTTCATAAAAAATATCATCGTTTCTGTTGTAAAAATAAATTATAACATTTTCAACTAATAAGCTGAAGTGACAGTTAGTTTAAATTTTCTTTTCTCTAATAGATCATTTCGAAGAATCCTGAAAAACAACAAAATAAAACAATTCTATGTTTTTTTTTTTATATTTCAAGATTCAGATTTATGAGGCTGCTCACTGTAATAAATATTAAGATTTATCAAAATAATCGATATAAATAAAATAAAAAATTACGATATCGAAATTTTGCGAAAGAAAAGGCATTTATTGATTTTCATTAAAACTAACAACAGATTGAGACAAGTTTCAGTTACAGAATTTTATCAAGTATCAAAATTATCATTATCAATTTTATACATTCAAAAAGACAGTATATAGATGTAAAAACAAATATAGTACATATAATATCGGTAATCAATATATCTGTAATGCAAAATAATAATTATCTGCAAAATAGTTGTATCAATATCGATGACTATACATGCAAAATTGAAACAAAAAATTAGATTATCTATCATACATACCATAATGAATAGTGCTCCGACCCGATTTCTGTTCGTAAAAATTAATTCAAAAGGGAGAAATCACGATTACCGGTAATAGGGTTTATATTTCAAGGTCAAGTTTTTTTATTAACTTAACGTAATTCTCAGATAATATAGCTATTTATAATTCTTGATGTTATTTATATTCATGATGTTGCTTATTCATTTCCCTCCCCCTATGTTGGTAATTAGTAATTTCATCACAGATTTTAAGACTTTATGCTTAGGTTTACAACTAATTTCATCTTATCATTTCATTTTTTCTGCTTTAGTTTCTCTGACAAATCTCAAATGCTTGTTTCTTGTTATTTCTTTATTCAAGATTGCTTGATCACTTTTCCTTCTTCTCACTGTTAATTTTGAATCAATTCTGAATCAATAATAATAATAATTTTGAATCAATAATGATGCATCTATTATTGAAAATTTATTTGTAATTATTCATGAGATCTCGTTCTAGAAACGTTTAAAATAGAATTAAAAAAAAAAAAAAAAAACTACAAACTTATTTCAATAATAATTTTTATCTGAAAGATTTATGAGAATTGCGAAAAATATATTGTTTATTAGTAATTTAATCATGTAATTTTTAGGCGTAGAACGAATTAATAACTAAAAGAATGTAAATTTTTGTTTACTGTAATCCTATTTTTCTGTCACTTTTGCACGTTTCATGCGTTTGGTGCTCAATCTCCAAATCTTTTGTCAAAATTTCAAAAGTTATTTGACGTTCTAACAAAATATTTTACAGCTCATTTTATTTATATGTAACAAAAAGTCGAACGCTATACACTTAGAATGAATTAGAAATAAAAATATTTTTTTTAACTAAATTTATTGCAACACCTGGTTAAAAATTATAAGAATATCAAACATAGATAATCCTGAAAGCAAAAAATTTATGCTTCAAACAAATCATAAAGTAAATTTCGAATTTAGAACTCGTTGTAAGTATCTTGCACGATTGAAAATAAAGTATACAAAATTTATCTTTTGACAAAAAGGGAAAGTGACTATGAAAATTATTTCACTTATTAATTGGACGAAAAAGTTAACATTGTCCAATTAACTACTCTGAAAAATTGCTAACTAAAATTATAAACTTGGTTATTTTCTCTTAAATTGAAATTGTTGCAGTCGAGTTGAATGCAATTTTTTCAAAGAATCATTAAATGGCTTTTAAGAAATATTATTTACGTAAAAGAGATTACCCAGATTTTATAATTAAACCATCTAAATTTTTTATTTTTATAAATAAAAATAATTTCATGAACAGAAATATGACTTTCCAAGAGATTCATAAAAAGAAATGAGATTGAAAATATTGACACTTAGATTTGGAAAATAAAAAGATCCAAAACCAATTTCCATACTCATGAGTTCCTATCTGGTCTCTCCCCTCCTCCCTCTAAACGAAATAGTTTAATGGGCGCAATATGATACTGAAAGGAGTCGGATGACCAGCTTTCTTCCATGGTCGATTTTGAAAAGATGGTTTTACGATGACGTGTTGCAGATGTTCCCTTTTGTAAATTGTCTCTCTTCAGTTTAACTTTTTTTTTTTAATCGACAATCAAAGAAGACAAAAATTTAAATTTACAGAAGATGAATGAGGTGTTTCTTAATAATTTGATTAGATATTAATTAAATTGGTAAAATCTATAAGATTTGTTTTTCTTTGTTTTTCTATTTATATTTATTCATCTATTTATTTATAATAATCAATTATTTGAATTCTAATGAGTATTAGTTTTTTTAATTATCAGTCTTCCTACTATATGCTAAGTATGTTTATTTGTTTAATGTCCCTGGTAGATTTTTAATCATTAACCTTTCATAGCATACATTAAAAATATTTCTGGAAGCGTAAAGTTTGAATCCGTGTAGATTGTCAATCATAAGAATGCTAGAGCACTAAACTTTTTATTTGCAAAAATGTTTCTAAGTTGGAGAGAAGAAGACATATTAGACTAACTAAATTTATTCAATTAATATTATTATTGAAACATAACTTGTGTTTCTTTTTTTCTAAGTATATATATAAAGAGCTTTACTCACAATAGTTTACTCAAATCAACAGTACAACAATACTAATTGTATTGTCATCATTTTTTCTCTATAAAAGTTTTTGTGCTATACTACTTTATTGTAGAAATTATAACAAACGAATGTTTTTATTGCCATTTCAGTGAAAATTCTTAGGATATTTTAGATTTACTTTTTAGAATGTGACTTTTGAAAATAATCTTTGATGCCTTACATAACATTACGCAAATTAATTAGCTGTCACATTCATACGAAAAAGTTCAGTGTTTTTTTTTCTGTAAATATTTAAAAAATTTTTTAGCCTTTGTATACCAGCGGGACTTTTTAATCCCACTAACACCAATTCTGTAGCATTTAAACAGAACAAAATAACCCATCTGAACAAATATCTCCCTACAGAAATCTGATTTTCCGTTTATCACTAATTATTGACACCACGCGATTATTTGAAGTTGAACTTCATCTATGGTTATGGAATTATTTAGTTGTTGATATTTCGTTCGAGGACGCCATTTTATGGTTTTTAAATTTCATTCCTCAATTTTCAGCTTTCGATCTCGTTAAAATTCGCAAGTAGTACGTCTTTCATATTTTTTATTGATTTATTAACATTTTCAAACAGTTATAAGACAAAGTAATAAATTTTCTACTTTAATTAAAATTTTATAAAATGGTTTAAGTTCCAAATTGATTTTTTTATAAAAAACGAGGAAGTAATATTGGATATTAAATATATATTTGTAGAAGTTTAAAATTGATATTATTTAGTGGGACAAAAGATATTCGCAATTTTTTGATAGTTTTTCAATAATATGGTAAATAAAATGTTAATGTCTTTAGAAGTATTTATATTAATTAGAATTCCACTCTTTTTTATCGTATGAGTGGAATATTATACTATGTGGAGTGGAATATAATTATAGAAACTTTGAATTTTAATTTATAGAAAATAAGTCTAAAAGTAGATGGGAAATTTTTTAACGCAATAATTTGAACATGTGAGTGGTTGTGCCCATTGATACCTTAAATAACTTATTATATACTAGCTGAAATAGGAGTTAATTTTGAAATGGAGAATAAGCACAAATATTAGTGTCTTCAACTTTTGAGATACACTCATAACAAAACTCTGAAATTACAAAGTCAAGATATTTTTAAACTCGATCGATATTGTATTTTAGCATCAATCTATAGTATGTGATGTTTTTGTGTCAACACTGTGCTTATCTTATCACATCACTCAAATAGTTCATTCATTGAATTTCTAGACATTCCATGCTGAAAAGGGAGTACGTTGTTAGTCAAGCACATATTTGAAAGAAGCACTTTGCTTGGAGAGGACAATGGAAGGAAATTTTGATTTTAATTAGGCGTACAAAACTTCCCACTAAAGCCTTACCGAACAATTGTGTTTCATCTGTCTAGAAAATCTTCTTCAAGAAGCCATCCATACGCACAGCAATTGTCTTCCTAGTATAGATGCATCAAGACGGAGCATTAATATGCATTAATTGTTATTAAATAATATAATGAGCAAACTAAGGGGTAGTATTTAGGTCCTTTGAAGGAGGTTGAGGAAAGGTTTAAGAGTGACTACAATAGTAGTTAGTGGAGGAATTTCATCTCTTTATCTGTCTATTCCTTTTCTTTCGTTTTTTTTTGGTACAATTTTATCTGATATACTATGGAATAGAAATACCATTGAATATCTCATTTGAAGCTTCCTTGCACTCTCTCCTTGTCTTTGCATTTTACAACTTATCGGCTAAACAGTTTATTATTATATAACAAATATATATATTACAGTTTATAATATTATAAACGGAATTACGGAAACATTTTAATTAATATTTAATTAAAAAAATAAATTTAAACGATCTTTTCAAACTCTGTTTCTTATTTTCCAGTTAAGGCCATATTATCTTTTAGTATTAATAGAGGAACTTTAAAAAATAAAAAAATATGACATAGTTTTAATATCATTTTTATTTATCCTATGTTTCGCTTATTTTTTTCCATGTTATTTCAAGGAATATATTAAATAAAAATAACCTATTTGAAGCTTTTTTTTCATATCATTTTAAAGAAATGAAATCTATTGAAACATACCTAACTTCCAATGTGGTGAACCGGGATAGAATCCCAGTCATGACTGGTCGATGCGAATTCCTATCTAACATTGGGAGGTTTTCGTGTTTTTCCTCTCCTTGTAACCCAAATGCGGGTTAGTTTCCTTCAAAAAGTCTTCCACGAAGGTAAATTTTCTCCCAATACTTGATCGAAAAATTCCCTTGTCATTTGGATTGGATTCAAAATAAAAAGACTACGAAGTTAAGCATTAATATTCGCAATTGGGTCGGCAGTTTCACGACATTTATTAAAAAAAATTACAAAAAAACATTCCTATCTGAATGAATATTTAGTCCAAAGTTTGATACCAACATGTGGAGCGTGAAAACAAGAGTATTAAAATCATTTTAATAAATTTTCTACCAAATACACATCACACGCAATAATTTAATTTTTATACGGAAATTTTAATTCCACATCATTTAAAATTTTTTTTCAATTTTTGAAGAACACTTTTCTGCATGTCTTAAAGTTTATAACATTTTGACGAAGGGCTGAGCAAACAAATTTTTCTACAACAAGGACTGTAAATTCCTGTAATAAAAAAATTGGACTTTCTTATATTAATATCCTTTATTATATTTAACTTTCAAATTTTCAATTTAACTTTATTTAAAACTTCACTTTTTTAAATTTTGCTTTCTTAAATTTAGCTTTCTAATATTTTAATAAACTATAATTAGATTAATTAAAGTTAATTCCGGCATTGTTTGCAGTGCAAAAATTTTTTCTCAGAAAACACATCTCTGGGAATGGCTAATAAGGGGCATGGAAGAGAAATTAAAATAACACATTGCTCACATACTTTATTCTACCAATGTAAAAGAACGAAAAAATGTGAAGAAAAATTATATTATACACTTTTAATGTGAATTTGAAAAATTTCTCGCTATTAAATACATAAGTGATTGCATAATTACTACCCTTAATATATATTTTTAGAATCTTGTAAAAAAAAAGTGTTAAAAAGTATACATTAGGAATGACAAATTAATGTTCAAGCAATAAAAAAAAAAAAAAAAAAACAATAGTTTCAAAATCTAGTGAAATACAACAAAGGAATCAGGACTGAAAACATCAAAACGAATTTGATTGCCTGATGTAACAAAGAGAAGCTTAACTCTAAATATTACAACTTAATTTTTAAATTATCACGATGAAATTTCGTGGTGTTTATAATAATCACAGTTCGCATTCTTTCTATTTCCCCTGGCAATCAAACTGGTTTTAATATTTTCAGTCTTACCTTCTTCAGCAGTGATTCATTGTATTTTGATATCGTTTGTATTTTTCTCCCGTAAATATTATATGTGTCCACTAATGTTCTTTTACTTCATTTTTTTAAAAAATTTCTAAAAATTCAATAAAGGATTTTATTACTTAACACCTTACATATACATATGTTCATATTTTTCTTCGTTTACTGAATTGAATAGAAATTTCACAATACAGGGCTAAGTGCTTGGTCATGGTTGGAGGATGTGCGTTCTTGAGTACTAGCTTATTTTACTTTATTTTTTTTTACCGTGGAAAAACAAATTATCCCAGCCATTAGAGTAGTTAAAACTATTTATAAGATGGAAAAATTGCACCACTTTACGTTTATATTTAATGTAAATGTTTTTTAAGACGACAAATGAGTGTACGACAGATTTTTTTTTTAAGAAAAAGGAAAAGAAAAGATTAGGTTTTTTTCATATTGTATATTGGTCTTTATAGTTTCGACTTTATAGTATAGTGGAAGATCTTTACGTCATTATCTTGATTTAATTAAACTCACTATTTCAAAAGCTAAATATTTTGATTCTAAAATATCTTTAAAAAACAAGAAGAAGAAAAAAATTACAAAAAAAGGGGGAGGGAGATAATATATTTAAAAAATAAATTCTACTCTCAAAATTAGTAAAATGCAAGAAAAATATTACTTCTAAATAAATAAAATTTATACGAAAGGAACGAATTAACAGCGAATATATTTTTCATAATACATTATAAGCTTATAAATGAAAAGTAAGCTATCGATTTTTAAAACGCCGTCCCCGTACCAGTTCTTCAAAAGGGCAGTGTGAGAAAAAGATTTCCAAAAGAATGTGAACAGAGTAAAAGTATTTCAGAGAGAGAGGGAGGAAGACCCCCAACAGAGAAGATTAGTCACGGTGAAACCGCAGTCGTATGAGCTTGGGGGAGAAAGTTGCTTCCCTCCCTTAGCCAAAGGTAGAAAGTGACTTGAGTTTCAAAGCCAATATTGCAAAAAGTAATAAAGATCAAAAAATTTGACCCACATTTTCGTGGATAGGAAAGATTGAAAAAATTATTAGTATTTTTTTAAAATTGATTACTCCGATTCTTAAACAAGAAAAATCGGTTCAAAGTGTGAGAAGCCCGCCATAGACTTTACATGTTAAAAGCAGAATTGAGGAGTCTGCTTGGTGCAACACTTTTCTCCCGGCAACCACGATTCATGACCCTGATTTTCTGCTCTTTTGGGAATGCCGTCTTATATCATTGTTTGCCAAGGAACAGAGTAAAAGTATTTCAGAGAGAGAGGGAGGAAGATCCCCAACAGAGAAGATTAGTCACGGTGAAACCGCAGTCGTATGAGCTTGGGGGAGAAAGTTGCTTCCCTCCCTTAGCCAAAGGTAGAAAGTGACTTGAGTTTCAAAGCCAATATTGCAAAAAGTAATAAAGATCAAAAAATTTGACCCACATTTTCGTGGATAGGAAAGATTGAAAAAATTATTAGTATTTTTTTTAAATTGATTACTCCGATTCTTAAACAAGAAAAATCGGTTCAAAGTGTGAGAAGCCCGCCATAGACTTTACATGTTAAAAGCAGAATTGAGGAGTCTGCTTGGTGCAACACTTTTCTCCCGGCAACCACGATTCATGACCCTGATTTTCTGCTCTTTTGGGAATGCCGTCTTATATCATTGTTTGCCAAGTTCGGACTGATTGCTTTATAAAATTAATAAACTCGAATATCTCTTATCAATTCAATCCGTTTATTCAGTTTCAATGAATGGTACACAAAGCGTTTAAAATCAATTTATTTATCTAGCACAGATTCAACCGTCGAAAAAGTTGCAGCTATCCGTACAGTTGGCTTCAATGTTTACTAACACTACTTGTCAAAGGCTTATAAGCCTTACTTATATGTAATTGAGCAGACGACCCTGCATGCTTGTGTACCAATAAATAAGTAAATCCGAATTACAATTTGGATTTTAAGTTATTTTTAAGCTCATGGAGTGAAGAAATTGGTACATTTTAATATGGCTGGAGGGCGAAGAAATGCTAAATCTAGTTCTTTTAATAAACATCAAGCTCATGCATCGGATGATAGGTAATAATTTCTAATTTCAATCATAAACTAACTACAATATTTTTGTATGGGGGTCCTTGGTCCCGCTATCAGTACCAAATTACGGGTTGGGTTCACACCAGTTATGAAAATTAAGTGCTCCTATAGGACCACCTAAGTATTCATTTAGCAGTCCAAAAATTTTATATGGTAGACAAATTTGGAAAAAGAAATTGAACTTTGCAATTACATAGTTTATGTTATGGTACACATAAAAAAATATATTAATTGCCATAGATATAACTATAATAACAAATTAGGTTCATTGCCCCATAGTAATTGAAGATTAGCATTTATTAAAACTAAGTGAAAAAAGCTAAAATAACAATTGGTAAATCGATTTAGCATAAAGACTAAAATACTGAGCCCAAATAAATAATTTTAAAAAAAGGAGAAAAACAGAGAAACTAAAAGCAAACAAAATATTTTGACTACAATCGGCAAGTCGCCAAATTATTTTAAAACGAGAAATTTTTTAAAAGAAACATGTAGAGATTTGCCAAAGGGTGGCTATGAGTTATTCCCTTTGAGTTTGTTCTTTTCTGTGGGTTTTTTTAAATATTTTTTTTATTGCGGACAGCTGCCTGAAAGTTGCCAAGACTTGACAGTTATTCTGCCACAGATCACGATACGGAAATCTCCCCATGAAATTGCTGATAGTTCAAGTTTAATCTGTACTTATATAGAGTACATCTGATATGTATAATTTACAATTACGCCATTTGTAAAAAATTTGTCACTATCGTTGAAAATTTTTGGTATTACTACTGAGAAGAAGAAAACAAATGGTCAAAATTCCCATATCCTGACAGACAGGTCAATCTAGCTGAGATTTAAAGGGGAATTTTTTTCTTTGTTTCGCCTAGCCGCAATTTTCTCACGATTAAGTCATTGCATTTTATGACTTTCAGGTATGCTGGTATTGCAAATGAGTTTTTTACACTTTCTTTCAATTTAAAATAAAGAAATCTGCCTCTTCAAAACAAGTTAGTCTTTTTAAAATTCCTGGGAAAAATGATATTTGATTTTACGCTTTTTCCTACTTAATTCGATTTGAATGCGATTTAAAATTACATTCACATGATTTAAAATCACATAAAGGAATTCGTGTTTGCATTATTTAAAATCAAGCACTGCAATTCATATTTACAGGATTTACATATCGTATTTTGTATTTTTAAAATTTTATATCATCACGTTTCACGCAATTTCACTATACAGAAACGTGTATTTAAAATTTTCTTAGTGAATATACAGTGGAAAATCTTTATAATACTCAATCAATTTGCTTATCTTGCTAAATAAGTTTAAAATATTAATTTGGAGCAGATAAATTGTAAAATGCTTTACTTTAAAAAATTTTTTAGATGCAAGTACTTAAAAATACAAAATATGCACTTAAGTATTGTTATTTACAAAAAAATAAATAAATAATTAAGATAAGAATTTCTGCAGCTTTAGAACTAGGAATAAATAAATCAATTTTGGTTTGTTTAGCTTTAGCAAATAGTTAAGTAAAGTAGTTTAACCTCTTAGCAAATAGTTAAGTAAATAATGTAAAAAGCTAATAGCTCTTTCTTAGTCGTCAAAATTACAAGACTATAAAGTTGATAGTCGTAAACTCAGAATTAGGTTGGCTGGTTATAAAATTAAATAAAATGACTAACATTATATTCCATTTTTTTTTTAAATTTTTTAAATTTTTTTTATTTGAATAAATAAAAAAATGCTAAATTTACTTGCACCAGTGAAATAAATTAATCAAATAATAAGTATGCTGTCGAACTTATAATGAGTTAAATATTCTTAAATTTTACCCGTGAAAATTAAATGCATACTGAATCATTGTGTTACAACTTACATGTTTTAGAGTTTTTTTTTTTTATGTTCATTATAATTTCAAAAATGTCTAAATATGAAATTTTCTCTCTAATTATAATTCCTAAAATTTCTTAAATTATAAAATGGAAGTTTCAAAATACAACTATTTGAAACATCTAGAATATTCTTGTATAAGTGTATAAAAAATCTAAGAGCTTAACATTTTATCTGTGTTTTTCTTTGTTAGACACACAGACTTGCCTACCCAGCCGCAGGTCATTCCTCCTAAACACATCCCCCTTCCTGATTTGTCTCCCTCTTCTGATCTATTATTTGAAGTTGATGCTTTAGTTCTGAGTTTGTGTGCAATAGCTGGACAATATGTAAATTTATATAGAAGTGTATTTTGGCTTCCTTATTCACACACCGATTTTGCTTTAGTGAGTATGTCCAATTATTTGTAAGAATGTTATTTTACATTCAAACCACTTTTATAAAATGTAGATGCAATGGTAGGTTAAATATAAAATTGTGTATAATGTATTAATGCATTGCAATATCACTTTTCTTTCATTTAAAAAGAAAAAGAGTCATCTTCCCTGCTAAAGTAAAATTTTATTCCAGGGTTGGTATTTTGATATGATCTAGGTGAGTCATAAAATAATAATTAATTTTGATTTTCATTTTTAAAAGCCCTTAAGAATGTTGGAAGGAGATAACTACTTCCAGGTTGTCATGTGTATAATGAGCTACAAACATGTGAAGTTCAAATCACGCACTTAAGTAATTACTTTTTGACATGCTCAATTTGTGCCAATTGAGCATGTCAAAATGAATCATGAACTTCTTATATAGCAATTGCTAAGAATTTTCACTGTTTTTTATAAAAATTCTTTTTTATTAAAATTTTTTATGGAAACCAAATTCAAATTCCGCATTTGATTATGAATTTTTATTGTGACAAACTCCCGTTTTTTTTTTTTTTTTTGTTTTGATGCTTTTTTTTTATTTCCCGGCAGTTATTGCTACTGATTTCTACATGGTTTTTAACATTCTGTTTTCTTTTTTTTTATTTATTTATATTGCGACACTGGAAATTCAAATCCTGCAATTGAATAATAAATTTTTGATGTACTCAATTTACGCCGATGGTATCGTAAGTCCATTTGGCGTTTTGCTTGTTTTTTCGGCAGTTATTGCTATTGATTTTCAAACGGCTTTTAAAGATTCTGACATGTTTCTTTCTAGGATGGGAAATTTGATTCGCTGTCTAAAGTTTTACTTTTTGGCGAATGAGTCAATAATTTTTTGATCAATTTTATGCCGGTTCTTGTTATTTATTTCCTCATAGTTTTTAAAATCTGATATTTTTAATGCAATGTTATTTATTACGGCAAGCAAATTTCGAAACACACATGAGTAACCCCTTTTTAATGAGTTTGATTCTCATGGTTCCATTGTAAATTCAAGTGATTTTGTCATCAATCTTTTTTTCAGCAGTTACTGCTGCAGATTTCGTAATTTTTAATTTATTTATTTACGTGATGACAACTTTCAAAATTCGAGAATGTTGTCCATAATATTAGAGCTACTTTTTTTAGGATTATTACATTTACAATTAAAAAAATATCTATTTTAATCTGTATGTGGATTTTTTTTTATTAGCACAAAGTGCGTCCGCTATTATAAATTAGTAACATATATAAAATTTTATTAAGAATATCTCACAGATAAACGAGTGCTAGGAAGGTTAGTCGCAGAAAGCCAGCAAAAGTTCTACCACAGAGCACTAATGCGTATTTGTTATCTATATTGTTTAATAACTGCTGAAATTTATTTTTTGACTTGGCAGCAAAGAACTGAAATATTAAATGTGAGAGCAGTCATAATCATGTATCCTTGGGCATACATATCCTTTTAATTTTCGAATGAGATTTTTTTTTCTCACATGGACAATGAAAATAATTATAAATTTAACCAATATCATTAAAAGAAGCTATTTCTTTGTAAAAGTTACATTTACTACGAAATTTTTTTATTTATTTAATTGCTAATTCTCATTCTACCTTGTCATTTTCATGTAAGGCTTTGTTTGCATACATAATAATTCTTGTTCCTTTACTGTTAGAGTTTCTTTTAATATATAAAGCGGCAAAGTGTATTTTTGTTGATCGTTTTCTTTCCTATTTCAGATATTTCACTAAGTTAAATCATTTTCTTTTACAGAATTTGGTTTTGAATGATCAATAAATGGAGATTTTTAATAAGAAATTTACTTATGTTTGAACTTCATGTTTTAACCATTTCCATGGTAATATGATGCAACAATTTATAGAAGCATTTATGATGTAATAATATTAATTCCTTTATAAAGCTAATATAGTCAATGCTCAATATAATGACCCCTAAAATTTAAAAAAAGAATAGATATAATGTAATGTCTCGATAATATGAATATTTAAAGCTGTAGCAAATATTTACTTATAAATACTGCATTTATTTTGGCAAATTCCGCCTCCAATCTAATCAATCTTGCTTTGAAATTTTTTATGTCTGTTCTAAGCAAATGGCATCATGCTGATTATAAGCAGCCATTTTTGCAAAATTACATATGCACAGAGAACTGTTTACAAGTTTCACCTGTAATGAATGGTAGCTTCAAAAGAAATAGTAGTTTGAATCATTTCCTGGAGACTTTTAAAATACTCAAAAAGAAAAGATGAAAGAAAATTATGATTAATTAATCTGTAGAAACCTTTAAAAAAGCTATTGAGGCTTTCTGAATTACAAACGTTTTGAATGTTTGACTCTGATTTCCCGGCTAGGATTCAGTATACATTTCTAATTCTCAATAATGAAAGTAACCGATCTTTTTTACCATAGATATTGCCAAGGACCATATAGGATAAGAGTTGGTGATCTTGTCACTCTATCTTGATTCATAGAAAATTCAAGATGTTTCACCTGTTCTGTAATGAATGGTAACATCAAAAGAAATAGTAGTTTGAGTCATTTAAAAGAGTCTTTTAAAACACATTGTCAATGGAAAAATGTTTAGAAAGCTCTGAAATGCTGTTTTTGGAGTGATGTCAGGAGTCTGTCCAGGCCGAATTTACTTACGTTTAGCGGTACCTTCACAAATTCAACTTTAGGAAGAACGGTAGTTTTAAAAAATACTTTTTCTTAAAATTTTATTTTGAATCCCTCAAGAAACGATAAATCCATATTTTTGTGTTAATCTTTTAATATAATTTTTAATTTTTCACAAATTATTTCTAAATTTTCACAAAATAGGCACCTCTCAGAAAAACCTAGACAGGATGTTCTAGTTCTTGAAATTAAAAACATAATAATAATAAATAAATAAAAAAAAATTTTTTTTTTTAATTTTTTATTTTTATTTCTAGTAGCAAAGGAAAATGTCAAACTCTTATAAGATTATAACAGAACACAATAAGAGAAAAAAGTCAATGTCCCACCAGCAGATGTCGAGCGTTCCAGTATCACTTCAACTCTGAGCCCCCATGCAGAGCCCATGCATCCCAACAAATGATTCCTGCCCATGATTTCATCTCTTTCACAACGTCAGCAATTAGGACTCGTGAAAATGCTAATTCGGTGAAGGTGGTTCACCAGGCAGTATATAAATAAAATAAAAGCAAAATTTCACTTACCATATTGGAATGAACACTGTTCAGACATTCTATTGGGCATTAAAGTAATATTGCATCTACAGAAAAGCAAATGGGACTTTATGTCCCATTTGCTATTCATTGCATTCCCGGTCATTGTGATGAAATGGTCATAAAAATGGTGGGTGGGTCGTACCTAAGAGCATTGACTGTATGAATTTTCATTGAATGCATGGTGATTTACAGTTATGATTTTATTTCTCTCTTTTCAGAATTATTATCTCATTGATCCTTACCTCTTGGCTTTTTGTTTAATCATGGTAGCTAGAAGATTTCCAATTTATCTTCTGAAACAAGTAAGTCTAACATACAGCAGTTTCTAACTTACAAAATGATTTTAATAATACTATTATCTACAAATATTTTGATCAGTGGATTTCAGGATTAAATTATAAACATACATATCCCACTGTAACCCACATTGGAAAAAAAAGTTCCTAGAAATTTTACATATTTGCTATAAGGAGAAAAAAGAGAACCTACTACTGTTGTTGACATTTTGCGAAAATAAATTAAATAATAAAAGAAGACATAGAAATTTTTTTAAAAATAAGCTTTAATAATATAGTATGTATGTATATCAAAATATTTTTTGCCTGAGTTATAATTAAATACATTTGAAAAGTAATCATTATCCTGGAATAAAATTTAAGAAAAATTAATCAATGGTTTAAAGTCGTGGTCAACAATAATTCCAGCAATTTATTTTGATGATGATCGATCATATAGCATCAGTAACAGATTGTAAATCTGTATATATTTAGTGTTAAGCACTGTGTGTTTGGTAACAAAAATTTTTTTTACAGGTAAATTTGTTACAATATCATATTTTAGAATTTGTTGTACCTTCAACAAGATTAAACATACTTTAGTTGATTAATAATATGCTTAGTAACTGAGCATAATATTTTAAATGGAAGTGTAAACTGGACAAAATTTTTAGTATAATTAAAATTAATTATTTTAAACTAGATTAGAAAAAAGTTCATAAAAATATCAATGTAATGAAGAAAATAATTAATTCTTATTTAATTACTTTTAAATTATCTAAAACAATTTGGTTTGGTGTTTTTGTAAATGAACAAATCTCAGTTATATTTTCATTTATAATAATGAATCATTTTTAAAATTATGAATTTAAAAAAACTTGTGACAAACGTATTTTACTTTTTTATTTTTAAGCATAATGGTTTTAAACAATGAAACATTAAATTTAGTGCAATGATTAACTAAAAAAAATTTGTACATCAGTTTATAATGCAGTATGAATTTAAATTAACAACTGCCTCTTGAATTTACTGTAAAGAAAAAAGTTTTTTAACAAACTTTTTGTTATTTGTTTTTCATCAATCTCACCTGCTGAACACTTTGATTCCAAAATTCAATTTGATGAACTATAAAAATCATAATTTGTTTTAATGTTTATTATGGTAATTAATTATAAATTGTTTTTCTTTTAAATCAGACATTTGATGTATTGCAAATATATCAAGACAATCCAATTTAAAATATTTATTTTACATTTTATATAACATTTACCTGCTTCATAAATTCGAAAAAACATAAACTATTAGATACTAATTTTTGGGGGGGAAGGGGCATTCGCCAAATTATTATTGATGCCATTGATACTTATTTAATGGTTGTATTAGGTACTACTGGCTTAGTATTAATGAGTTCTGTGATAAACGGCACTCCTATAGGATTCTGATGTAGCTACTGTATTTAATAATTCCTAATTTATGTGTAAAAACGTATAAGATCAAAAAAACTTATAAAAAAATTTGACCTGATTAATATATATGATATTAAATGTTACCTTTTTTTAATTTATGAATAATTTTCACCTTAAATTATTTTTTATCCAGTCTTTAAGCACTATAAACTGCAGATTAATTATCAAATTAGCAATTTTTTTGTTTTTTAAATATGTCAAAATCTTGTAAACATAGCAAGACAAGTGAGTTATTTATGACCCCAACTGTTTATCGTGCTTAAATTTAATTATATTATTTGCCTTCCCTATATTTTTTATAATCAGAGATGATTAAGGCCGTTCGCTCGCTCGATCGGGAGAAAAGCAACCCCCATGTTATTCTATGGACAGTTCAGTACTGCATAAAATCGTCAATTTTCAAGATAATAACGTTCTGTTTTTTGGAAACGAAAGAAAATAAAAATATCTTTATTATCCTGTCTGGAATTAAATTAAAAAAATTTTTTACTATTTTTTAAATTCGAAAAACTTATTCCAACTTCCAACAGTTTTTATCCATAGTAGTTTTTCTCTCATCTAGTTTTTAAGAAGGGAAAATTAAGGTTAAATTCTTATCTTTCATTTAAAAAAAAAAGAACAGAATTATTTTTAAATTTGACCGAGAAAAATGGTACAAAGACATCACGAAATTTGAACTTTAAATCTAAGCTAACTGAGTTATTGTGCTGCCACCTACAATGAAGGCGTTGATTTACCTAATTATGCGAAGTGAAAAAAAAGCAACCCCCTTAGTCGGCTGGTCACTGATTGGTTTAAGGAATGGCGGTTCATTCGAAAAAAGTAGCCAAATTTTAGCCTCTCCTTACTGGTAGAATAAGTGATTTTCTTTACTTGTAGAAATTTCTTAATGTTTTGCGAATTTTATTTTGGAAAACGCTTTACGTCTTTGATCTTTCCTTCGATTCTTAAAGTTCCGGGATAAAAGATAAGAATTAATATTATGGGTATGCATTGAAATCTGGTATTATACAAATGGAAAGACACTATACTTTATTATTATTATTTAGTCAGCAGTTAGTAACCCCTCACCGAGCCTCGATAGCGAACTAGGCAGCGCGTCAGTCTCATAATCAACCCCCCCCCTCCCTGAACGAATGATTTCATTAAAATATAGAAATCTACAAATCGGAAATTTTCAAAAGTTTTTAATAAAATATTTTTGAGTTATAGGTAAAAAAATTTCAAAAATTTAAAAACATTAACTGTGAAATCTTCTGTTTCACTCTCAATAAATTCTATTTAAATAGAGTTTACAAAACATACATTTGCCCATACATTAAAAACAGGAATTCAGAGGAAAAGTTATATGAATAAATTGATTCTGCGATTTTTACAACTTCCAGGTTATTAGTAAAATGCAATTTTTTTATTTCAACAGATAGTAAATATTATTTTCTTCGGAAAAGTAAAAATATGTACTGTTATCAATTTTTTTTTATTACTCGTAATTTTTAGAGCAAAACAGCAAACATGCAAAAGAATTCAGAAAAAATATACATTTTCTAATGGGAAATTGTGCTGATTATTTAATGAAATAATCCAATTTCGATGGAATGAGAAATTACATGATTTAATAATTTTAAATTAAACTTTTGGAACTAGATACATGAATTTATCTTCAGAAAATAACACATGATTTACCCCTTCAATAAATAATACATTTTCTTATTTTTGATGAATAAATAAAACATAGTTACGAAAAATATTTTGTCTAATCAATAGAAGAAAATATTTAAAACATTTGATATGATCTATTCTCTGAAATGAAGCTAAAGCTTTCTAGCTTTTGTCTGATTAAAATAATTCTTTATTTCTTAAAATTAGACAAATATCCTACTTTACATAATAAGCGTATTTTTATATAACAAATTCTTGAATTTCTTTAGTGGGGAAAATGTTACTTTACATATAGGTTATGTAATAAAAAAAATCCGCGAATGAAAGATAATAAATTGAAAGATAATACTCATTTCGTTCTATTGAAATATCATTTGTTTCAAGATTAAATTTATACATTTACTTTTAATCCAGACATTACACTTCAATGAAAGCTAATTTCCAGTTCATTTCCCACTTTATAATTTCCAATTTTATTTCATAGGTGCTTACAACTGCTGAAATAAGTTCCGGAATATTTAATATTGAAAAATTAAAATAGCAGCAAAATCCGAGCCTATTAATGTTTGCGCATAAAAAAAAAAAAAAAAAAAAAAAAAAATTCTAAATATTTAGAATTTGCTATTTGGTTAATTTAATTTTAAGTTTATGAAAAGTATTGAAGAATTTTTAACGAAATGAAAGTAATTGTTTTTGAAAATGTGTAGGGTGAAATAATATTACCTTTCAAACTTTGTTGCACAATTTACGTAGAGACAAATCACGTTGCCTGTTTTATTAAATAAAGTTTTAAAATGCTTCGTAAAATTTTATAATAAAACTCAGTTATGAATCTTTAATTCAGGGCTGTATCAACGCCTCCTATAACTGAAAGTCTCCACACGGTTTTTTATAGGTAGTCTGATCAGACCACTGTGAAGGATATCCACTTTCCGAACGAGTCATTTAATACATAGTCATTTAATAATAAAAGTGGTAGCAAATATATGACTAAAAATTTGTTTCATTTATCAATATTATTGGTTTGCCTTATTCACTTGTCAACCACTACAGATTCAATTCTCAAATATAGATGATAAATTTCTCTCAATTACTTTTATTATTATTAACTTTTATTACTTTTATTATTATTAACTTTTATTACTTTTATTATTATTAACTTTTATTACTTTTATTATTATTAGAGAAAAGGTTTTAGGTTCATGAGCACAACTGGCTCACTTTTTGAATAGTCTGCGCGGACTACTTATAAAAGGCCGTGTGGAGACTTTCTAATGTAGGAGGTGATGGCTGTATGCATGCATCATTTGTTACCGGGGCAAAGTATGAGACATCGGCATTCCATAACATTGCATGGAACGCCAGGCTTTTTTTTTTCTTTTTTTTTTTTTTACAAAGCACGAAATATGAGAATTGTTATATACTTTCCCTAGACACTATATGTAATAGCTGGGCATTCTATAGAATGACAAATGATATTGAGGGAAAGTAAAAACGAAAGGTCCTGGCAAGGCTATTCTGTAAATTACGCCCATTCCTCGACAATTTAAATGTTATTTGGAAAAAATATTGAGAGGGCCATTAAATAAATGTCTTCAAAATGCGTAGGGAAAATGAAAGTTGAATAAAACAAAATTTATGCCTTGAAGAATCCATGCCATATGAAGGGAAACAAAATTTTCATATACAAATGAAGAAATTAAAATTAAACTACTTGCTCTGATATGGTAAGCTTCAATGACGTTTGAATTACATTTCATTACTTTCGAAACGACATATTCTACACTTTGAAGGTTTTTCATTATATAGAATGCTTAGGAAATGTGTGAAATATGAGACACTGCCTGCAAGTTTAAGGCGTTTCAACTCACTGGCTAGTTAAGGTATAACAACCCCTAGACATTCTATAGAATGTTGGCTTTCAAACTTTGACGGTAACATAATTATCAGAATGGAAGAGCCGTGGTGGCTCAGGGGATAGAGTGCTCACCTCCAAATGAGGTGGTACGATTTCGAATCCAAGTGATAGTTGGTCATATGAAATCCGCCCACGGCTCACACCGAGCGCAATGTTGACAAAAAATATCCTCAGTGCTAGACGGATCATGGATCCGTCAGACTAATCTTGGTAGGTTTTCGTGGTTTTCATGTCCACCTGAAGAAAAGGCGTATCATTTCTTTCAAAACGTTCTCCACGAAGGCAATTTTCTCCCAATACTTGATCGAAGAGTTACTTTGTCTTCTGTATTGTGTTCAAAAATACTAGGCTACGGAGTTGGTATTCATAAATTCGAAATTGGGCCGGCTGTTCAACGACAATTATTGAAAAAGGAAGGGAGAAAATTAAAAACAAAATGGAAATATTGGAAACCGGTAAGAAAATCATGTCATATCTTTAATCCATAAATATCAATATATTTTGGAACAGTTATAATAAAGATATGGGACAGTTTTATTATCCGAAAAAAAAAATCTTGATGAATATTTTATAATTACAAATAGTGAGATCTTATTTTATTCCTTACGATCTTAATTTTTATCCTCGCAGTTGCTAGTTTTTTTTAAGAAAAATAATTAATAAAATAAATCATTATTGATAAGCATTTCGGAAATAAATAATTTATACAAATACAATTTTCAGCTGCATACAATCTTTATTTTTTCCCCCAAGTATTTTCACCTCGCATTTGTGGCGTAAACAGTAGGAAACAAAAATAGAAAAAAAAAGAAAAGAAAAGAAGCTCTCTATCATATAATGCATAAGAAAAACAAGAAACTTCATCCATCTCTTCCTGTTACTATGGGGTCTATGAATAAAACCGGTTCCTTCTGGCCATTCAAATGTGTAGTTGTACTAGCCGGGACTATAGGGAAGAAGACTATCTTTATTTTTTTTTAGTACGCTATGGACTGAAGATGCCTCACGTGCTTATCTTATATGTATAATAAAACTAAAATAAGACTTTCTGATCCATAATTAAAGAATGCTAAACAACTGTTCATAATATTAAAAAAATCGGATTACTTTATAATACAAGTTTAATTACATTAGTATGTACACAATTGTTTTTTCATATGATAATCAACGTAATTGATCGGAGTCGCAAGCTTTTCGCTTATTGTTTTGGAATAAGATATTCAAAAATATTCCTTTAACTTAATTAATAGATATGAGAAAGCGCATGACTTAAACACTTCTAAAATAATTTTCTAAGTATTCTTTGAGAAATATGAAAAAATTCGTTAGTATTTCATTGTTTCGATTATTTTGACCTATACAACCACTATATATATATATATCAGAAACTAAAATGTCTATAAACTAATACCTTTTAATTTCTAGTAAATCATTTTTTCATACAAAACTTTAAACTACTAAGGATTGCCAAGTATTTTGATTACACGCCTATTTCTAATTTCCCATAGATTCTGTTCATAGTCTGATTACATATTCATATTTTTTAAAATTGTGAGTACATTTCTTACTATAAGGATTTTAAATTGGAAAAACTTGCCTATCATTTCGAAGCTGATTATTCTATAACAATAACCAGGATTCAATCGAACTCCTGCATCCAGCATTTGGACAAACTAGCCTTCGTAGCTTCATTGAGCTAATAATCCGTATCCACGTTTCATTGCGAGGAAAACCTCCCTCGGTTCGCACAACGGAAAGGGAATTCTTACCCTGAGTTGTCGACCACTGACTATATCTTACGTCAGTTCTGTGGTCGGTGCGAACTGGGAGTAGAATTCGTATCAACCAGTCACCTCTGTGATCGACTACTATGGGTTACAACTACTAGTGCTCATCCTCTTAGCCTTATAATTTTCAATCAATCCAAAAAAAAAAAGAAACAAAAAAGCACAGAAACTCCTGGATCAGTATCCCCAAAGGTATGATTTTTTACGGGAACATGGAGGACTTTATTGCCTGACAAATTTAACGTGCATCAGTCACCATTTACTACATGGGTAGTCTTCAGCCAGCGGGGGTCGAACACACAACCTTTTGAACATGGACCCAGTGCCCTACCGACCAGGCTATTCCGGCCCCCTTTATTAGATAGGAATTTTTCTGATTCAATTGTTTACGTATTTGTTTTTTAAGAAATATACGTTTCTGAGTTATGTTTAAAGAATATAATACTCACGATATCCCTTGTACACATACTATGGATGTAATATTTTTTTAAATTTTTTTTTTAGAATCATCATGGTGTGAGGTATTTACCCAGATACCATGTTTTAATTATATTATTTGAAAACTTTTTAAACTGAATTTGATAAAGTAATTTCAGGCGATTTATTTATTATAATGAAAAGTTAAACATAATAATTCATATTTTTCACTTATGTTAAATTAAAAAGGGCTTTGAAAATAGCTAGTTTCTTCTGAAATTTCATACCATATTTTTTGTAAATTGGGAATTCATCAAAATTATATTCATTCAAAATGATATCGTCAAAATATGACTATGCAGTTATTTCAGGTTTTAAACGAGTCACTTCGGGAAAAAAAAAGCATCAAACTAACTATAAAATTCAATAACTCTTAAATTCATTCGAGTTATGAAAGAAGGGCTACTATTATTTTCAGAAGTGAATGATTCACATGATATATTTACAGCGACTTGCTTTTCCTGTACATAAAAAAATTTAAAAACTATGAGTTTAGTTTACGAAAATACTAATAAACGTGAACTACACAATTATATAAATTTTATATATTCAAAAGAGAAAAATTATTTATTCAAAATATATATTATATATTCAAAATTTTATATATTTTAACTATTCAATTTCATATATTCTTCGACATAAAGGTCAAAAATTCTCCTTTGCAAATTCACATAATAATAAAAAATCGACGTCCATATATAATAGGGCCCAGTCTTACTCGGGTCGAACCTGATGATTATCAATTTCAGGTGGTGGCGAAAATTTCTTATATTATTATTATTTTCGAGTTATACTTTTTCCTAACTCAAGTTCTCGAAGAAATTATGAGAAATCGTTTGATAGTCAGATTTTGCATGGTCTGCACTTTAATTAAAATTCATATTTTCTAATTAATGACCTGGGATTTGTTTTCAATAGATCACGATGCTTTTGATAAGCATTTTTTGAGAAATTTGGATTTTCAGGGTTCTACTGTATTTCTTATTCTACAATTGAAAAATGTTTATTTTATTTATTTTATATAGGAGTTACTGAGTCCGATGAATGTTGCGTCATTCAGTAAAAGTTTTTATTAATTTACTACTCATTCTTACTATTTATTCATTTGAATTATGTATTTTCTAATTAAAAATAATGAAATTAAAACTGAAAGTCTTCACCAATTATTTGTCTTATTGATTCCGCTTGTATTTTTTTATAGTATTATATCTGAAAAATTAAACTTCCCGTATTCTAATTCCCACAGACTAAAATGCTGTCACACTTTCACGTAACATTAATATTTATTAAATTGGTATTTGTAGTACTACTGAAAAATTAAAGAGGGCTATTATGCGCATAAATTCTCACGGTACGTCTGCCGCCATGTGGCAAGAGCACCAGTGTTAGGTATCACTTTACACGTGCATGCTTTGAGATTTCTCTGCTTGGGAGTTCCCCGCTAATTCTTTCCCACCCGAAAAAGAGAGCGTCTTGAATCTCACAAATTGACAGAATTTGTCACGGTCTATCTGACACTAAGAACACCGAGAGAGTAACAAAACAACTCATAGAATATTTCCTTTAAAAATTTTAATAAATATATCCTGATTTAAAATAATTTCAAGGAAATTTTATTTTGATAAAAACTGAACATACTTAATGAATATACTTCGAATTTTCTTCATATTATTATATATATATATATAAATATATATATAAAGAAAATTCGAAGTATACTCATTAAAGTTTTTATCAAAATAAAATTTCATTAAAAATTTTTAAATTATTAATATATATATATATATAATATGTATATATATATATATATATATATATATATATATATATATATATATATATATATATATATAATATGTATATATATATATATATATATATATATATATATATATATAATATTCACACAAAAGTACGGTGTTACGGTATTTTTCTGAAGACATGCAATCTGTAACCATTGATGTTTTTCTTTTCCTTAGGATTTTAATTCATTAATTAAAATCGCATATTGCGTAATATTTTCTTTTTTTTTAAAAATAAAGAAAAAAAAAAACATATTCCTTACTTATAAAACATTGAAATTTTTCCTTTCCATCAATAGTTCCAAAATCGATAGTGATTGGAATAGCTTTGACTTCTTATTAGAAAATTTCTGACCGAAGACACATTTTTCGTTCTGCTAATAAATCAAATCTGTAATTATTGATACAGACTGTATTTGTTAGGTACTGATTTTTTCAGTTTTGAGTCTAAGAAACTTTGGTGTGAAAGCGGCAACAAATAATTTGATACATTAAAAGAGTTATCATTCCTTATGACATTTATTTCCGTCTGAACTTCAGGATGGGAGAAAAAATTACTAATACGATTCTTTCTAACGTTACGGTTTTCAATATATAAAAAATCACGAAAATAATCTACTTCATTATGCAAGTCAGGGTATGCAGCCACCTTCATGTCGAATTTCTCGGCCGTACGCGTAAAAGCGTCAACTATTCTCTGAACTACGGAAAATATCTGGTATGTACAATTATTTTCTGCAGTGTTTTGTTACAGGAAAATTTTTTCTACTTGCTTCAAAAAATGTGGCAACTATGTGGATAGTGAATAAGTCTAAGAGAAAACTTCCTCGTAAGGATTAAAACTTAGGTGGTCAAGGATTTCAGTATTGTAATTGTAGAAGCAAATACAACTCGAGTCATTGCAAATGTAAGAAGTAGAAAGCACTTTGTAATTCCAAATGTAACAGTAGCTTTTATTGTCATAAATTAGTAATTTGTTTATCGTTAATAGTAATTTGTAAAGCAGTTATGTACTTTTAATATTTTTATTTATTATTATTATTTATTTTTTTTGAAAAGTAATGTGATTACAAATTGAAGTATACCCTACACTGATGTTTTTTTCATTAGATTAAGTGCGACTGCCTGGGGTACATTAGCCCAGTATATCCTACACTGATGTTCTTTAAAAGTATTGAAATCATGTGGTTGTGTCGTGTTGATAAAAGTCCAGCAGTTGCGCAAACTGAACTAATTTTCATAAAGCTTGGTGACTTTTCTCACATTTACCATTACGAGCTGAAAACTATGCAAACAAACTGGTTCTTATATATAAACACCGGATTAATCATACTTCGAGAAAACATGGAAAAAATATTATAAAGATAAATAAAAAGTGATTAAAAATTTTAAAAAATGAATATATCTCCATGTTTTCTCTATATTTTAAACTTATTTCATGAGTTTTACATACCTCGGATTATGCGCAGAAAATAAAACTTATTTCAGTTTTCTTAATTTTCACTGTTGTATCAAGAAAATTTAAATAAAATAAATAAAAATCAAAAACAATTTTGTAGTCAATCAGAAGTAATATTATTAATTAAATTAATTATTTTTGTTAATAATAAAGCACTTGAACCGCACGTTGTCCAATGAAAAAGGGCTTGAGAAAATCAGTGTTTATATTTCTCACGCTATTGCGTTGAAAATTGGAATTAGTAACACTTCCGGGTATGCTTGAGAGACAGAGAACCCCCTTGTGACGCGACACAGTGGGGGTGGTGTGACTATGTCTTTTATTCTAACCTCCTTGACCAAGGGCTATTATCCCAACTGTATAAAAACAGAGGACCACTAGCTAGTGACAAATCATTTGTAAAGATGGGTAGAAGAGGAATATCGAAACTGGCAATGAAAAAAAGGATGATAGCACTTGCAGCAGTGAGGTAAGATTTATTTTATCATATGATATTTTTTAATTTGGAATATTGAGAATCTAATATTAAAAATGTAATAAATTTAAATGCACTAGACAATTAGCATCTTGATTTTACTTATGTTTGATCCAAAAGTTATTTGTCTTGAAAATACTAACATTCATGCAAATGATATTTATATGTGAAATGTTAATTTTCATTTTGATTATCTTTATCATTATCTGTTTATTTTCATCATTATTAAGCTTTTTTCTTTTGTAATGAATGAAATTAATTTTTTTTTATTGAAATAGTTAGATATTGGACGTTTTGTTTTGCTTTTCTGTCCCTAAACAGTACTAATCTAAAACGATAATTTATTTTAATATTTCCCAGTTGTTAGAAAGTGTTTGATAACTTTAATAGTTTAAAAATTTTTTAAAATTTATTTCCTCATATTTGTATACAAATATGTATCGAGATATTTATATTAAAATATTATTTTCATTGTGATATATATCCATTGATGTATTTTAGCGCACCTAGTAACGGTTTCAATCCAAATAAATTTTGCAATGCATAAACACATTCTGCATAATTTGTTTTATCAAAATGTCATGGTTTAATATTTTTTACAATTTTCCTTTTATTAATCAAGTGTTTCAATTTTTAAACTTATTAGTTCTAATTTTTATACTAATTATTTTTTTTTCAAGAAATCAAATAACTATAGAGCGTTTTGCTTTATACATTTTTATATCTATAGTAACCAAGTAAAATTTATTAAGTAGTTAGTTGATAACTTTAAAAAATAAATTGCTTATTTCAAATTAATTGTTTTAAATCAGGCAGGAAAAAAAAACTTGGTAAGTTTAATGATGGTGGTTTAAACTTTGATGGTCTAATCGGATAGGAAGTCTATGAATTTTTCTAGGTCTGGGGATTTTTCTGGGTAACTGAACTGGGTATTCATAATTTTAGAATTAACTATTCCTATAATTCCATATAAATTAATTTACCCTCCTAATAGATGATTATTAAAGAAGAAAAAAATACCAATATTTTCATGTAGTAAACTTTTACATAATTTTAAAGAAACAATTATTTTTATAATAAAAACAAGTAACATACGTAAAATTATTTATTTTTCCTTTTAGAAAAAAAAAGGCGCTTCTTACCTTTGTGCAAGAATCCACCAACGTATCTCCAGTTATTAGTTCTGATTGTATTGATGTATCCGGAAATCATCTTGTGAATTTATCGCATGGGTAAGCTTAAAAACATTTATGCTATAGAATAATTAAGAAATTTTTTACTTCTATATCTTTCGAAAACAATAGAAAATTACCCATTTTTCAGAAAGTTTAAATGCAATGTTTAGTGCATTAAATAAATCATAATTCAATCTTAAAAATTCAATCTTAAATTATTTTAGTCTTTAAAATATTTTGCAACAAAAAATATAATGTGGATAACCGAAAGGAAAATAAAGTTTCTTCCTTTTCAGGAATAATATTCAAGAATTGTCTCCTAGGCAGCAAGAAACTATCGTTTTACCTATCTCCGCTAATGCTGCAAGCATGTACGTCACAGGGAATGAAACTCTCTATCCATTCCATGGGTAAGTTTAAAAAATAAGTTTTTTAAGCACCATAAGTTTTTTTTAATTTTTTTATTGCTGTAAATGTTGAAAAACTACAATGAATATGAAATTTTTCTACTTTTTTAGAATTTTAACAATTAGCTTTTTTTTTCTTCAGAAATTTTGTTCAAGAATTGCCTACTACCTCGCAAGGTGAATCTACCTCGACGAATTCTCCGTATATGGAAGTCGTAGGAAATGAGACTCTAGATTTATTTCATGGGTAAGGGAGAGAAAAAGTTTTTGTTTATGAAACTGTTTTATTAAAAAATTTCAGTAATTGAATGTTTTACATACATGCTGATACAGATCTTTTCATTAATTTGATTTCGGCTTTTAAATTTTTTTAATAATTTTTTTTCTTCTTCTCTTTTCATAAATCTTTATACCATTTTTTTTTCTTTTTTTTTCAATTTTTCTCTACATTTTTGATATGATATGATGATAAATGTAGGGAATATATATATAACACATCAACTTGCTTATAGTATACTTATATCTTAAATGTTACTGTCATCTGTAATATTTAAAAAATGAAGTTCGCTTACATAAAGTAAAAATAATCTTGCATTTTCAGGAATTTTTTTTTCGAAGAAATGGAATTACGTTCCCAAGAAGCAACTAGTGCATCAGCTGCCACTAATTCTGAAAGCATTAACATCTCAGGAAATTATGATCTTGATTTACTTCGTGGGTATGTTTAAAACTTTACAAAATATAAAATGTTCTACTTTTTAACCAAATATTTAAATATAAGATAAAGCTAAGAGAGTTTGCATAATCAAACAAAGTAAATTAAAAATACTTAAATATTTCTTATTATGCCAAATTAAGAAATAATAGTAATGATGGTTAATTTTTCCCCCCATTAATATGTTGATGTTAAGCTTTAATTTAAACAACAATTATAATAAAACCAAGTAAGGTCTTTGGAAATTAATTTCTCAATGTTTTGAAGAACCAGAAATTAAAAAATTTTTTAATTGTGGAATATATATATATTTCTTTTTTCTTTCAGGAAAAATAATAGAGAATTGCCATCTTTTTCCCAAAAAAATCCCGATAAACCTGTTGCTTCTGCTGGCATAGATGTGACGGGGAGAAGGCTTGTTGATTTTTCATTTTTTATACAAAACCTAAAAAGATTTGAGGATCATGGCCCATTTGACTGTAAAATAAAAGATGCTATAATAGTATCTGAAATGAAGAATGGTCTTAATTCTTCATTTAGATTCAAATGCCGTTTGTGCAATTTCGAGGATGTTGTGCACACAAATGAAGAATCCGTTTCAATAAATACTGCGGCAGTTCTTGGAATCACTGCAATAGGATGCGGATTTTCTAACATGGAAGAACTATTCTCAAATTTAAATGTACCCTGCATGTCAAGTCGAAGATTTGCAAAAGAGCAAGAGCATCTTACGAAAGCTTGGGAAGAAACTGCAACATCGGAAATGGCAAAGGCAGCTGAAGAAGAGAAACGACTTGCAAGGCAACGTGAAGATGTGGATTCAGATGGAATACCTCTTCTCACCGTCATTGTTGATGGGACTTGGGGAAAAAGATCCTACCGCACAAACTACTCATCTTTATCAGGAGCAGTAAGTTTATTACACATTATGTTTTTCTGAAAATAGTTCGTTATATCAATTTTTTAATGCAAATAACTTAAGCAATTTAAACATTATGATTTTAACGTTTTATACAATTTCTGTAGACGCAAAAGATTGTATACATTAGTCCAGATAGCAAAATGAAGTTCAGACATTCTTTTACATTATTTAGAAAAATATTTATACAGAGAATAAGAAAACTTTGAATTCTTTAGGATAGTATCTTGAATAACAATAACATATTAAAAGTTTCAATCGAGAGAGGGCAAGGATATATGTGATGTATGTTTTATTATTTATAGTTTCTCTGTTTTAAATTAATGGTTTAAGCAAATACATTTTAAGTGTCAAATAACTACATAAAATTTAAGGCCTAAAAGATATTTATTGTAGAATTATTATTTTAGAGGGTAAAAGCAATATAAAATAGGTAAGGTGCAATATTATGTTCTTTCACAGCATGCTTTACAGTATTTGTGCAGCTGTAATCGGCACCAAATTTATTAATAGAATATTTTTCACCTATCTAAGAGTATATTTGGTACGTATTATAACTTAACCAATTACAATGCTGCCAGTAGTTCCCATTACCAAAATTTAGCATGTTTGGTATCAATTTTATGGCATCTTTTTACGATTCCCCGAAATGAATAGGTACATTTTTTTACCCTTTTTAGTTCATAGCTCATTTTTTATTTCAATTAGAACTTATCATCAAATTTAACTTTTTATCATTGACGTCAATGGTAAGATTGGTGTTTTATTAAGTTTTTTTTTAAAGTGAATTAGTACCACTTCTCCCTAAATTTTGTTTTCCATTTAAATTTCGTTTTTTTTAAAATTTCAATTAGCGTTGATTTTAAATTATTTAGTTTTTTTGCAACACGTTTGAAAATCATAAATATAAATAGAATTAACACATCGTTTCATATAACCTTAAAAACATTAATATGGTAAAGTAGTTCGCTTATCCTATCACGATCTCGTTGATTATTCAGATATTAGCTAGCATAATGAGTAAAAAATAATTAAGTAGCACAGAACGCGTAATAAACAAATTCTTTGTATTATACTTAAGAGCTTGCAAACATTAATGAAATTATCTTTCAGATATTTGAAAATGCTGAATCATGTATTGTCAACTTTAAAACAATGGTTTCTACTAAACCAATGAAAAAATACAACTTCTTAAATGTCTTTGAATTTAAAAATCTAATCAGAAATCGAAAATTGGGCTTCGTAAAAAGTTTGCAATCGTACTCATTCAAGTTCTTGCTGAATTTCGCATTCTTAGAACCTACTGTTTTTGCAGTCCGGTATACAGACACACACACGGAAATTCTTCATTTTATTATATGTAATAGGTAATTTGTAAAAGTCATTGATTTTGAGACTTTAGTATCGTGATGCTGATTAATTGGCTTAAATACCGCAAATTAAGTTCAGAAAGAGAAAAAAAAACTGTTTTTATTACCATCTCCTTGTCATGTACAATCTATAAAACAGAAGCGTTTTTTTTTCTTATGTATAGGACACCATTTATTGTATAACATAACTTCTGTGTAAATTTCAAGGTTTATGAATTTATCTCATATAAATTCAATAGTCAATGAACATCGTACATTGTTTTTAAAATGAAACATTTCTTTTTCATATGTTTCATAATTTAAAAATGTATTAATTAGAGAAAATATGACTTTGTTAACAATTTAATATATATATATATATATATATATATATATATATATATATATATATATATATATATATATATATATATATATATATATATATATGGGTGATTCTCACGAAATATGACAATTCACTGTCCCCTGCTCCAAGATCAAATACTATAATACTAAAAGAACTTTTTTTTAAAAAAAATTAATAAATAGCATTGCTGTTAACATTTTAAAATGACTTTGCACTAGCATTGACTGTTTTGTATATTTAAAAAATTTAATTGAATATCAAAATGTCATTTTCCTGGCTTATCCCAAACAATATTTCCAATAATAACTAGCTTCAAAACTTCTCATACATTTTTCAAAATCTGATTTTTTTATTTTATCCTATGTAAGCATTTCTAGAATATACGCAGAGGGTATTGTTTACTAAAATTTCGTTTAAAAAAAATTTCTGTCAATAATTTGTTTGTTCCATGAAAATCTGTCATTTTCCTGGCTAATTTTATTTAGTGATTTATAACCAAAACAGATAGCACCAGGAATCAATATCTTATGTTAATAGACTGATTAGATACCCACCTATCTGAACATGTCTTGTTGCATGAATAAAGAACCAATTTTCTGGCTCAAAATCTATTTCAAAATTTTTTTCAAGGTGTAGGTTTTAATGCTGTCATTTTCCTGGCTTCTTGAAATTTAATAACAAAAGCTACATAGATTTATCTGAGTTATTTTACGAAATCCTGTTGTTTTCTGCAGAATATAAACGTCTTAGGCCAAAATATTAAATTAAAGTAAAGTTATATGCTATAAAATGGCGAATTTGTCATTATCTTGGCTGTCATTTTCCTGGCTTATGAATGCCAGGACATTGGAGTGTTACCAGAAATTCCTGCTAATACTGTAAAGAGGGAAAGCAAATATTAACCTAAAACCAAGTTTATGTATGATTGTACTATGCTTGGATGTAATCAAAGTTATTTATTTATTTAATGATTGATTATTATACACAATTTTATTCTGTACATATCAGCAACAAAAATTTTTTTGTTTCTTTCTGCAGTGGATAAAAAGAATTAATTTAGGCAATTTATGGTCCATCTAACATAAAGGCTTAAATTGAGTTACTTACTATTAACTTAAAATGACTGTTTTTTAAACTTCTAAGGTAATACGTCATTTTCCTGGCATTCAAGATTTGGTGAATTTCTGTTTTATTTTTTTTTCTCGAGAAAATGTCAATAAACTACACTGCTGTCTATAAGATATTAATAAGTGTAGTGTTAAATTTGAAGAAATTTTGTGGTCCGAATTGTCATGTTTCGTGAGAATCACCCATCCATATATATATATATATATATATATATATATATATATATATATATATATATATATATATATATCCTGTCTAATATATACAATCCAGTCTAACAAAATTTTGATTTTGAAAATATAATATGAATGTTTCTACATAGATTTAAGGTGTTTGCTGAGAAAAGTGAATAGTTTTGACACACGATCTGAATAATAATAAGTTTCCTAATATATTGATAGTACTTATTTACTAACAATTTATTAGGAGCATTTAGCCAAATCAAATGTTTGTTGAAGCTTAAATGCAATTCATAACAAAGTGTTATTCGCATCTTAATTTGGCTTCTTTTTTTCCAGGCTGCTATAATTGGCTATCACACTGAAAAAGTGCTCTATTTGGGCTTGAGGAACAAGTATTGCTCTATGTGCGCTCGTGGAAAAGAAAATAAGCAACACGCGTGTTCCAAAAATTGGAGTGGCCCATCTTCTGCTATGGAAAGCGATATTATAGTTGACGGCTTCCTCAATAGCATGGATTTGTATGGAGTCAAGTACTCAAAAATGATTGGTGACGGAGACAGCAACGTCCATAAAAAAATTCTAGATTCTCTTCCATACGGCAATTTTATGGTCGAGAAAATCGAATGCAAAAACCATCTGATTCGAAATGTTTGTAGTAAACTTACTGAACTATCTAAAAGCACGAAAAATGGTTTCAAAATCAAATTTAGGAAACTTTTAGGCGCAAACTTATTCAGAATGCGACAAGCGATATGGTCTGCGTCAAATCACCATAGGAAATCAGAAATTTCTGAAATTCGGAAGATGAAAGAACTGAGGACCGATCTTATCAACATTCCCTACCATATTTTTGGAAAGCATGACAAATGCAGTGAATACTTTTGCAAACCAAAGAAGGTGATAACAAGTGGATTAGAAGTGGGGGAAAACATTCAAAACATCGTTGAAGAAATGAAACAGGATGGGATTTTTTTTCGCATCATCGAAATATTCGATAATTTATCTTCCCATGCTAAGAGTCTGCTATACAACGCCACCAGCAACTTAGCAGAGTCACTGAATTCTGTAATCGCGAAAAATACCGGTGGGAAAAGAATAAATTATAGTTTGAGAAATTCTTATTCCATGCGGTGTAACGCAGCAGTTTCCTCTTTCAATTCAATCAGAAAATATGAAGCCCTGTACAGAACGTCCTTTAAATGCAGTCCTAATAAATTTTGTAAGAAATTGGACTGTAAGGCGGAAAAGAGGAGATGTGCCAGGAAGATAAGACAGGGAGAAATTAGGGCCAAAAAACGCAAGTTAGATCTAAATAAAGACACCAGCTATGGCCCCTTTGCTTCCAAACCTGATATAATCCAAGAAGAGTTTGAGGCCAAAAAATCCAGAATTATAGACTCCCTACAATTGAATGATAGGGAAAGAGAAGACCTACAGAAAAATACCATCAAACAGGCAGATTCACCATTATGGATAGCGGCTAGAAAGAAAATTCTAACTGCTTCTCATTTTGGTGAAGTGTGTCGCAGGAAAAATACCACATCCTGTGATTCACTAGTTAAAAAAATCCTTTACGCAGATTTTTATAGTGAAGCCTGTGATTATGGGAAAAAAATGGAGAACGAGGCAAAGAAAGACATAGAAGGAAAATTAAATTTAAAGATACAAAACTGCGGATTATTTATAGATGATACAAATTCCTATTTAGGAGCGTCTCCCGACGGCTTAATCGATAACGACGGAATAGTGGAGATTAAATGCCCATTTTCATGTAGAGATATGTCACCAGAAGATTTCATCAAGAACAGAAAAACAACTTTTTGGAACCTAAACAAGGATAAATCCATTGGCGATATAAATATTAAGCATTTATATTTCTATCAGGTTCAGGGACAACTGCATATAACTAATAGATCCTACTGTTTATTTGTTTTGTGGTCAAGAAAAGGATTTAAAACTCATAAGATTTTCAAAAATGACGAATTCTGGAAGAATTGCATGTTTGAGAAATTAAAGCAATTTTATTTTAATTGTTTACTTCCAGAAATCGTGGATCCACGATACACGCGTGGCATGCCAATAAGAAATCCTCAATACATTTTAGATGCGCAAAAAGAGAAAAAAAATTCAAATTAATTTTAAATTCAAAAATTAAATCTATATATCAAGAAATTTTAAATTTTTTTACAAAATATATTTTGAATCCTTTTCTTGACCATAAAAACAAAAAGAAACTTTAAATTTTTATATAAATATATTCTAGTTTTTCTTCAAAATTTATGTTTTTCAATAGTTATTATGCAAAAAGTTGTTTTCTGATTCTTCATGAAATTGCCTGGTGACATGTTTTTACACGATATCTGATATCAAATTTTCAATTACTCTTAATAAGAATTACTCTCAATCTTCTTTACTGTTAAAATTCTGTTAAAACTTATAGTTAACTTGATGTATTTCATTTAAATTTAATTTATATACCTCAAAAAGTAGCTTCGAAAGTTAAAAAACCTAAAATAGAAATTAATGCTCCTAAATTTAGTTTTAGAAATTTAACTGAAAATCTCTGTCATTATTTAGTATTTGACATCTATCATACTCTTTATATATTCCAATTACATGTTTTTTAAGTCTAATTTTTTCTCCCAATTCAATGGTACTTTCTAAATCATCGCCTTTTACGTCTGAAATGTTTCTTATTTTACATTAAATTTTTTTTAAAGTATCTGTTATTAATCTATGGAGTTTCGCTTCCGAAAGCTTCTTTCGCGCTGACGGTTCACGTGATTCGCTTTTAATTTAACAACTCATCGTACTCAAGTGTCAACATTACAAATAGATAGTGATTTTAATCTGTGATGGTTTTTCCTGCAAGTCTTTGATTTATCAGTAATTTATTATTACGATATTTTAAATTGTGGAAATTTAAATAATGTTTTTTCTTTCAAATGCAATAAACTCGCATCGTTTGTAAAAATTTTTTCCCTTTATTTTCATCTCCAGAATAAAAGGATTTATACCTGAATGTAGAAAAATTTATAAAATTATTAATTTAAAATTAAGGGAAATTAAAATTGTACTGAATTTTGAAATAATATATTAAAGTATATTTTTCGCTACTATTTGTTAAGACCTGGCAGATAATACAATTTAGTTAACTCTCGTGCCAAAACATCAATCCATATCAAAAGTCAGAGAAAGTTTTGTTAGTTATGGCCTCTCGAACCAATTGTATATAATGTATATTTCCTTTTCTTTAATTTTATTTTTTTTATAATTTATTTATTTTTTTTTGCTACTCAACTATTGATGTTTACATTTGAAAGCATGTGCGACCTTTTATTTATTTAATAAAGTACCAGCTGTGATTGTTAAAAATTGCAGAATGTCTTTCATAAAATGATTGTTATTTGATTTTTGCCACTTGTAATTGCAGCACTAATTTAGCTTTCATGTTTTAACTGATTTATGCTGTTATAATAGCTGTTTTACTACAGCGGTTTATAACTAATAACATGCAAAAAAAGTAATATTGTTATAATTTATTATTTTTTGAAGTATACACACATTTCAGAAATTACGCTATTTCTCTTTTATGCTTTATTTGAATTTGGATTTTATGATTTATTATTTTGTTTAGACGTTTTGTTTTGTTGAAAATATTAATTTCACATCATGTTGTTTCTTCATTTAATCTTTAAAGAATGAATACTGCGTATATTTTAATGTTGCTTAAATCTTTTTCTTTTAAATAAAATTTTTTGTACATATTAAAACGCATTGAATTTTTGAAAGTTTATCCTTTAACTTTACATTTGTTATTTTCTTGGATTATAAAACTTATTGCTAAGAATGTTTTTTTTTTTTTATCAAATTTATGATAACTACACAAAAAGTTTTCATAATTGGAGTTAAAGAATGAAGTTTATGAAAATCTGACAGATGAAATGGCCTGGTCATATCAATAGATGACCTTGTAAAAAATATCTTTTTATAAGCTAGGAGAAAAAAAGAAAAAGCGACTGACACGTAGATAATGTGGAAAAGTGTCTGAAAAATGTGAGTCAATGTAAATGAGCAAAAAGAAAAATTATAATTATCTCGTGCATTTAATTAAAATCTCAACAACTCAAAGATCCGAACTAACTGTCCGTCTGCACTACACTAATTATGCTTTCTACTTTATCAAAACACGAACAATATATTAAATAAGAAAAAAATTAATTATTTGAAAAAAAAATCTATTTGAAACTCCAAGATAATGTAGGGAAAGACATTAAGATTTATTCGTCGTGAATCATGGAAACTACAGTTTTCACATTTTTCAATAACATCAGAAATATAAAATAACCCTTTAAATATACCTTTAGGATCACCATTAAATGCAAGTTAATTGTCCCCCGTTAAGTAAAACCCCTGCGCACTTTAATTCTAATGTAAAATATGGTCTGAAATATTCGGAGATGTAATGACTATATACACGCTATATTACATAGTTACGTGAGTGAAAGAAAATTCAAAATGATATCGAGGCTGTAATATTTATTTACTGTTGGGGATTCGCAGAAAGAAGATTGAAGGCCCCAAAACAATTTATACAAAATTATTATTTTATAAATATTAATAGTCTGGTTAATAAGTCTTTTCTGGAGTAGAGTAAATGTTTTAAAGGATTCCTAATATGAAGGAATAAAAAACAGTGTCATACATTATTTTAAATTTTATTTGATATTACCAGTATTTGGAATGATGACGAAATATGAATGGTGTAAAAATAATTAAATAAATAAGAGGAGTAACAAGGAATCACACTACCTCCGACCAATACACCAAAAATAGTGAAAAAGTAATAAATATAGTTGCGTGATCTATTTTTGGCGCACCCTTTAAATATTGAGTTTTGCCAAAAAATGTAACCCGGACTTCCATGGTCGCTCAGTATATCTCCTCCCCCTATGTCCACTAATGTCCACGCCTATTCCTCCCTTTCTCCCACCCACAGCTCCTTCAATTTGACTTGTCCGTCAGCGTAGAAAGGGCCTTAAGCTCCGGAAAAAATCTGGATTTTTTCGTAAACCGTCATGCGGGAATCCAAGGTCCAGAGGTTTCAAGAAGTCATCGATCACATTTATGTATAAAAATACTTGTATATTTTATTTAAAGGTATTAGAACAAAAATTTATCCTTTGCACCTTTTCATTTGTAAAAATATTTTCTGGTAGAATAATAAATGTGATTAGAAATAAAAGTAAACTTATAAATAATTATTAATTTAAATTATGCATATAATTTATTTAGAATTTCATGTTGTTAAAATATCAATGATTTTAAAGTTATAAAATCATAAATTTTTTGAAATGCGTCATTAATGATTTTACTCAAGAAATTTTCAAGATTTTTGAGTTGGCTCACAATCACCCCTGTTATAATGATAAGCAAAACTATCAGAAGTAGATATTAGATAAATTTCAATTGAATTAATATGTATTTTTCCTTTTGGGGACGGCTGGTACAACAGTTATTTAAACAAGCGAAATGTCACGGTTCCTACTTTCCTGTTATAAATTATTTCTAATGATATTTTTTAAAGAATGGATTCCGATAGATTTTCTCTTTACTCTTACTCTTGATTTCCAAATTACGATCCCTTATTTTTAATTTTTATGGAAATTTCTTTCTCTGTTTTTAGTATGTATATTCTTAAAAACATTTTTACAAAATAACTGATCTGGCTATCCAATTTTATTGAGTAGTGTCCTTCTTATAGGGCATTCTAGTTATTAGTGCCTTACTCAAAAAACAATCTTTACTCTTTTTAATTTTTATAACATAAAACTGAAGTTACATGAACTTATAAGATATGCTAAATAAGATGTAACCTTTGTTTTTTTTAGTTTGAGTTAATAATTTTTTTTTCATTTCTTATACTTTGTGGTGTTCTGTCAATCCAACTTTATAATTCTGATTGTGAACAAGCAGTTTTAGCAATAAAAAAAAATGGAAAATCCTTTCGTATATTTAAATGAGGATTTTTTAAAAAAAAGTCTCTTTTTTTTTCATTTCATCTTATACCTAACTTAACTTTGAGACAATGAAAACATGAAAAAAAATTGGAAAATATGACAACCAAAGCTGACTTCTTCAGGCGGTACCAGCCTCGGATGTCATAAAAGCAAAACCTTTTCAATCGAGAAAGCAAGTCAAAAGTCTAAAATTGCTTTCTCTGTACCCCAAAGGTTTTGCCAAAGCTCAGGAAAAGAATAGAATGCATGAAATACAATAAAACACAAAAGAATACAATATAAAATACAATTTAAAATACAGCAGTATATACAGTAGAATATAAACACGACAAATAAAATGTGCTCTTGGAAATGTGTTTATTAAATAGAAATGAGAGTATGTATATTCGGCTAATGCTGTTGTCTAATTCTAGATGTGTGTCGTGTGTTTGCCAGCCTCTTACCATTCATCTTGTACTATATGCTTTCAAATTTTGACTGGAATTGTCATTGCACCTGCTTTGTTATTTTGCAGTTACAATATTATCAAACAGCATGGTACTCTGTCCATGCTTTTTTTAGTTTATCCGTAAGTAAAGTTTTAAATTCCCTCTTAAAATAGTTATTTAAATAGGATAATTTTTTTTAAGATTTTCATTATCTGATTCTTAAATATTTTAAAAGAATTCAAAGACTATTTCTTTTATGCTAATAATTTTATTATTATTTTGTAAAAAAAAAAAAAAAAAAGCTTTGACTGAATTTTTAGGGAATTGTTTTCCCATTGGGCTGATGGGGGTCGCACAAGCAGATAAAATTTGAATTGATATGCTTTATTACTCGCTATAAAATGTGATTAGATTATTTATTTCTTATTCGAAAAAAATGTAATCGTGTTGACAGAGATCTCCCTAAAAATTAAAAAAAAATGCGGAGAGCCTTTTCAATTAAAACTGGACATTTTCAGGTCTTTTTAATTTCATAATTTTCTGGTCAATCTTGAAAATTATATCAATTATGTCTAGACAGATTAGTGACCTTCAAAACACAATTTAAAATACTCAAATAAATATGACAAATAACATTTAAGATTAACTTAGTCTAAAAATAATTTGCAGTAGTTATGGTAATCTGAAGTTCCTGGTTTCTGCTACTGCAATTTCTTTTCTTAAAGTAAATAAATAGCATTTTTTCTGAACAAAATAAAAAGGAAACATTTTTACAACAAGAGCAAGGAAGGTGCATCTACATCTGTAAAAGGGCACGCTGGGCGGGCCACCTTTCCAAAAATACTTTGGGAGAACACTAGTGTATACTTCTTTTTACCCGAAAAGAAAAAGATTTAAAAAAATCCTGTTTCAACAATGATGGTTAATAAAATTGCATGCTAGTAATGCTGATGAACTTCCATATCACGAAAAGATCTGAATACCCTATTCATTTGCTATGCTGATATTAAAGCAAAAATCTTTCAAAATTTATGAGGGTGTTAATCTTGAACAAAAATAATTATGATTTTGAATTTTTAGTTATTAATTTGTAAGAATTATAAACAAAATAATTTTGACTATTTTAGTTAGGAATTTTAATTACATTGTTTTTAAATAATATTTAATATTATTTATGCATTTTATCTGAGTACTGTTCCTATGTTCTTCTTTTTTATAGATTTGCTTTGTTTTTTATTGGATTGGGAACAAAGGTGATTAAGTTTTTGGAATTAATATCTATTCCTCAAGAGCGTCAGACAGGTGCTCGGAGCAAGCATGCTTCCAACGTGAAACATCAGAGTATCACACATGTGTGTTCAATGTCTGCAGATACCATAAGAGAGGAAGTGGATACTCTCAAAAATGACTTCAACTTTCGTATGAAACAAGTTTTGTTTAATACTTTCCTCGTTGTCTATCATGCCAGTTTTTTGCCTTGTTATTTTGCTCAGGTATATATGTGTTTTTTTAAAACTGTCACTCATTTGTTTTATGCACGACATTTCAAAACCATTTAAATGAAGCTTGTAAACTCAATCTAACTTCTACTTTTTTTAAAAATTTGTTTTTTACAAAATTTGTTTGTAACATAGCGTTAAAAGTCTTAGCGTATTATTGACCATTTCAGGCCAATAAACATGAAATAAACAAGAAAAAAGCTTAGTTGATTGATATTTTCATTTATTATTTATATATTGCTATTTCATTTGACTAAAATGATTAATTTTGAACAATTTATACATACATTCAAACTGCTAAAATATTCTTTATTTTGACCATTTATAAGGATGAATAATAAACCTTTTGGTGCTAATCCTTCTGGTGCATTGTACATTGCCTAACACCCTGAATCTCAACCTGTTCTTTACTGTTACAAATAAATAATAATTTTTTAAATTACTAACCTTAGCATGTTTTATAATATATTACCGTATATTCCGGTGTATAACACGCACTTTTAATACAAAAAATAACATTGGAATTTACGGGTGCGCGGTATACGCCGAATATAAAAAATTATAGATTGAAAAAATTTAAATATAGAAAAATACTTTTATTTTAAAGAAATAACATACCTTTACCTATATACTTTATTGATTTTCGTTATTACATAAATAGTTCATTATATTCGTCTTCCGTTATTTCTTCAGGCACGTCATTACAATCTGTTTCGTCCTCATCATTTGTGTTACCCTCATCCATAAATGAACAGTCATCTTCTGATCTGTCCAGATTATTTGAAATGCTGCATTTTTTTAATGATTTTCTAACCATCTCAGGCTTAATTTCATCCCATACTTTTAATATCCATTCGCACACAACTTGCATGACGCATATGTCCTCCTTTCGTAAAGGTTTTCTCGCCCTCCAACATCCAAGTGTTCCACTGTTTTTTTTAAATTGGCTTTAAATGGTTTGTTTAAGCAGACGTCCAATGGCTTCACTAATATTGTCAATCCTCCCAAAATAACTGCCATATCGGTGTTACATTCTTTCAACAATTTTTTTGTATTATCTGTAAGGTGGGATCCATGGTCCCACACTAAAAGGCTTTCTGTTGATACTAGACGAGATATTGCACATGTACAATCGAAATTTTCGTGCGCGTTATACGAAGAGTATATCATAAAATTTTAAAAAAATTATTAGAAATTACGGGTGCGTGTTATGCGCCGGAATATACGGTGATAAATATTTATTGTTTTAAATTTAACAGAGTGGAATTTTCTTCCATGTTTAATTCTATTTAAATGAACTTTTAAATTATTTTTCAATGCCTCTGTTATTGGGATATTCCAATTTTTTTTTTTTTTTTTGATGCACAATAAAGGAAAATATGAATGTTCACATACATAAATAGCCAAGAAGGGAATGCCAAATTTTGTGTGAGCTGTGTTATGGACTTTTTTCTATACCTATTATCCAAAATGTTGCCAATTTGATTTGATGATTAAACCAGGGTGGCCAACTCTGAATGTCCAACATATAATCTGTCACATTAAGATTCATAAGTATGCCACTGCAGCATTACCTTAAAGCAGTGTAAAAAATGAATACTATTTACTGTGGTTGTGTAATGAAACATTTAATAAAATATTATCTTGCTGCACAATAAAATAATTATACAAAGCAAAATAATGAATATTTTCTGTTTTGTATTATTATTTTGTAATATATATATATCTATTTAGATCAGTGTTTTCCAACCTTTTTTGTACCATGCCCCACCTAAGCCTTTCTAAAATTCTTATGCCCCCCTATGTAACATATACATAATTTTTAATATTGAAAAAATCAAATTGTTCACTTAAGAAACTTAGGAAATTGTTAGCGAAGTAAAGTAAGTAAATTTTCTGAACATATAATGAAGGACTAAAATTCAAATTCGAAATAATTTTAATAAATATTTTTCTATAATAATTTAATATTTTAATTAAGTGAGATTCTTGCCGTTGATGCTTGCTGCACGTAGATTTTATCTTAGGTTCCAATTTGGTTAGCCTCAGTCTCAAGTCTCCCCGTTGTGTTATATCTAGACGATTTTTTTTTTACCAATAAATCATTTACAGCACTAAATCCACATTCAGCTAAATATGAAGATGGAATCGGTTACAATAGTTTTCTTGCACCTTTGATTGAATTTGGGTATTTGTTTTCTGTTTCCTTACGAAGCCATGCCATCACTCCTCTCATATTAAATAAGGTTTTAACTGGCTCATCATTTTGCATTCCTGCAAGTTGTTCTTGATAGATTTGATATATCAGGCAAGTCCACTAACATGGACTGCAACATCCATGTTGGAAAATAAATTTGTTTTAAATCAGAATATCTTTCTTTTACATCAGCCGATAGAATATTCAGATGATAGACAATAACAAGTAATAGGGGTATCATTTACTTCACATTTTTGGAGCCAATGAAACTGTTCAAAGTTTTTGTTGTTAATATATTTCTGACATAACTCAATAAGGGTAATGAAGCCATATATCTTCGCTTTTGCATCAACACGGTTTTATTTGTTCCTTGAAGTTTCTTACTTAATATATTCAGTTTTTCAAAGACATTGACTAAATAACTCACAAATGCTTTACCATCGACTGTAAACAGATACTTCATTTCAGGTTTGTCACTTAAAAAATCCCTCAGTCACATAATATTTATTGACCGCAATTATTTAAGAATTTGCTTTTTTCTTTCAATTTTGTCACCGAAATCTCGCATTGCATTTAAATGGCCCAAAGCAAAAGGTTTAAACCCATGTCGAGTCCATTTATGAATTGCCCCCCTTTGCAATTAAATTGCCCCCCGGTGGGGCGTGGGCCCCACGTTGGGAAACACTGATTTAGATTGTGTTATTATGCCTGTAATTTCATTATCTTAGTTGAATTTCGATAGAAATAAAATATCAAACAAATTAAATTTAATAAAGATGCAAATAAATTTTAAGTTTTAAATTTTTACAGTTATAAATAGCAGTTATTTTATGATAGGGGAAAAACGATTTTTTATTTTAGAAAATGCTTCAAAAATTTCTTTTAAGGTTATAGTTGTTCTTAACAAATTTATCTTGAAGAAAAAAAATACTTTTCCAAATGAATATACTAAAGAAAATTTGTCAAAATATTTTATAGATATTTGATTGAAACTGTAGAGCAAGTAACATTCTCATCAATGTACAAATTTTTGCTAATATTCATGATATGCTTAAATTATGATTGAATTTGTTTTAAATAATTTTTTCTCAAGACAATGCATTTCATTCTCTAAAACATGAAAACTCCAGCTGATTTTCTTCCAAATTTAACATCATTTATATTATTAATATTGTATTAATTGCTAATAAGTTTTTTTTTTTGTTTTCTCTGAGAGATTTTCATTAATTAAATGATATATACTAATATTTTTTAGGTCTTTCTTTCTTTATAAGCCCAAGTTTATTATATGTGTAATAAAAAACTATAAATGAGATTCTAAAAATCCTGTGGCACCATAACTCTACTAAACATTCTATTTGATTTCTCGATTTTGTTATCTTCTCCTTGTTTAATTGAGAACTTGTGAATCCATGGGTAACAAAATCTAGAGGAAATTATTAAAACCACTATTTCTTTTGGCATTATCACTCAATAAAAATCTTGGATTCTCTTTGAATGAAGAAAGGGTGACAGAATCACCTTTTTTTAACTTAGGCAGTCCTGGGCGTATTCAATTTTCAAAAAGATTGTGAAATATTGATTACTTTCCATTAGTTGAGAATTTGAAGTGTATATCACATCCTCTTGGTGGGACAACCTCAGAATTTCTTGCATGCATTCATATCTTTTGAAAATTTCTTTTCCAAGGGAATCATATTTTTCTTGTTTGAAAATAATATTTTCTTCACTTTGGGAAGTTTAGAAGAGGTGATTTATTTTAGAGTTGAAACAAGGGGTGTTTGCATTTTTCTTGTTTTTATTTTTTTTAATCTAACAGTTCTCTGTACATATGACTTTTAGTGAAAATTTCTGCTAGTAAACAGATTAACATTATATGCTCAGCAAAGAAATAAAAAATTTTGAAGGAAAGGAACTGAAGAATTCATCAAAACTACAAATTACTTAAAATATTTCAAATTCTGGAAAGCACTTTGTTTACAATAATTAAAAATTGTGATGTAATTCTCAAGACTGGAAAACAAATTCCTCAATTTCTTGCTATTGTTTTTGTGAATGAAAATTTAAAATCTGGGAAAAGTGCTGAATGACTTTCTAATGACGTAATATTGAAAGATATCATTTGATAAAAATTATATGTATTTTTAAATTTTAATGTAAAATGCTGATACTTGCACTTTATTGACATTTAGAAAAACTATATTGATGTCATTTATTCTATCAGTTTCCTAATTTATTTCAATCTATAACACATTTTTTTTTGTCAAAATAAGTCCAGTATTTATGAATTATTAGTAAATATTTGTTCTATTTTTGAAGAAAGAGCAACCACATGTTATAACGCCTGTTTTTGTTTTAACCACAAGAGTCATTATATCAAGTGTTCGTTATAATATTTACTTTTACAATTTCTAAGATGTCTCAAAACATTTTCAATTGAAAAAAATTCTGTTAGAGAGTTTTCTTCTTTTTCTTTTTTAATAATAAAACTGGGTATATGAGTAAATAAACTTCAGATAGTATTGGTTCAGCTTTATTTTGATTTTTTTTCTATTGATTATTTATTTGCATTTAATTAAAAAAATTTGTTTTCTTCACAAAATGAAGTCATCTAAAATTAAATGAAACGATTTTATCAAATTCTCTTAAAATTTCATTACTCAATCAATGCTGATTAATTATTAATTTTTGTCCATTAAATAGTCAAACAATATAAAATTTTTAATTAAAGTGTGATTTGTATTTAAGTAAAGTTTATTAAACTGTTTTTGTTGCTCATTTGCCTTTAAATAATAGAAAAATATTATTTTCCAGCCTGAATTACAGTACGATTTTTTCTGGGTAACACAATATGGCATCTTTACTGGCATTAGCACTTTTGTCATGCATGTTTCTCATATATTTCCTCCCCGCTACTGTGATGTTCTGCATAGGGCGGCTCTTCATTTGGGCAGATGGCAAAAGGTTGAATTGAAAAATGTTCATGTTCCTTATAGCATGTAAGCATTCATTTTTATGTAAAAATCTTGAAAGTATAAATTCAGTGATTTTATTAAATCTACCAATTTCCTAAAATGTTGCTTTTTCTTTGTGTATTAAAAAAGAAATTAATGTTGCGGTCCCAGCTGTCTCTCAAAATTTTTGCCGAGTGTGCTTTTCAGTGTCATATCTCAAAAACTATATGAAATTTTTAGAAAAATGTTTAAAAATCATTCAGATATAAAAATGTTATTGGTGTGATAATTACTGAATTATTTTGCATCAAAGTTTCTGTAGCATAATTTAGTTTAGTGTAAATTACTATCTGGGGAATTAGGATTTTTTTTTTGCATCATGTAAATGACTAACTCTTCTCAATTAGTTTAAATTTCAAATTTATTTTAAAATAATTAAATTATATTTGTTCTTTTTGTATTTTTCAATGTTAAAGAAAACTAGGTAATCTTTTATTTTATTATTATTTTCAATGATTGAAGATTTAAAAATCTTTGAATTTTTTTGAAATTTCAAATTAGTTTTGTAGTTATCAAATTTTAAATGCAATCCTGGAAGATTAACAAAAAATACATATTTTTCTTCCTGTCTTTTAAGCAGAACCAAAGCCAAATATTCTTCTTTCACATTTTTTAAAAATTAGGTACCGTCATTCGGGGCTACTTTGTGCAGGATTTCACAGTTTTTGAACTTTGACATGTAAAAAAACTATGTTAATTCAAACTTTAGTAAAATTTATCAATATTATATTCATAACTGGACTCAGACGAGTGATTTACTTAAATATTGGCTTTATTTGTCTGTAATATTTACGAGTAATAAGTCAAAACATACCTTGCACAAAGTAGCCCCCAAATGAGGCTACTTTGTGCAGCGATAGGAATTCAGTTTAATAATCATGTTTTTAGTAAAATATTGATATAAAATTGTTAAAAAAGTTAATTGTTGACATTTTAAAAGACAAAAACATCAAGATATGTAAAGATATTAGTTTGAAAATAATTTTCAGCGTTAAAAAACCATTTTTTTGAAGAATTTTTTTCTTAAAAATGTTTATTTCAAAACATTTGAGTTTAAACAAAAGAAAACCATATACATTTTTAAACAGTGAAATGGATGAAATTTTAAAAATAATAATTATTACATATTCATTAACATTTATAATATTGTTAAATTTGAACATAACATCCTTGAATGAACATGACAGAACTTGCTCTTCAGTTTCTGTCAAAATTATCCGATATCCTATAAAAAATATTTTTATGTGTTAAATCCTTTGATTAAGTCATTAGAAAAATCTTTGTAGAAGAAAAATAATAGTTTACCAGGAAGTTTTACGTGTTTCTTGTGAATTTTATTAGATAGTATTTCTGTGGATTTTGTACTTCCGAGAAGCTTCTGCAATCGACATACCACCAATAACTGCTTGCAAACATTATTGCAGCTTTTCTAAAGTGTAATCACGGTAGTTTCTCGTTCCAGGTATTTTTTTATAACGTCTGACCATTTTTCTGTCGGAAAAAAAAAAAAACGAATGAAACTTTGCACAAAGTATCCCCAAAATGCATTTTTTTTCATTTTCCATTTATTTGTTATTAATTTTCAAATTTTTTTAACGCTAACATGATATAATTGTTTATTATTATATAAATAAAAAATTTGGCACTTACGACAATTTTTTTATCAACGTCTTTGCATTTCACAGCTAAAGTTTCCACGCACACTTTTCGACATCCTCAGAAAGTTGTTGGCATTGGATGAACGAAACACACTCTGAGATTGTTTTAAAATTAGAAAAAATTTTTTGTAGTAATAGAAGAGACTTCTATCTTCAAATTCCACACATTTTTAACGTGAAATAAACATAATACTGAATAGCAGCACTTGAAAAATGCCAAATTCGAATTTGCACAAAGTAGCCCCGAATGACGGTAGTTATTTTAATTTGGAAATATAAACTAAACTTATAAGTATAAAGTATTATAGAGAGCTCTAAACTAGTACAGAGAGTTCTTCTATTCAGTTTTTGCCTCCTAGTCCCTTCTCGCGCGTCAGGTATGTATGATATCAGTCTATAGTTTTTCTTTCCTTCCTTTCGATTTATTCATTTGTGAGAAACAATTATTATATTCAGGATTATAAATATGTTTTACTGTATTTAGAGTTAAGAAACTGAAAATTGTGAAATGTTAGTGTGGTGACGTTTTCATTTAATAAATTTACATCCTTTTAGATACTATTTGGTAGTTATGAATTCAATGAATGTTATTATTTAATTTGTGTCTACACAGATGGACAGAATCAGCCACATGGAATCAAGGAGCACTCGTAAAGCACTCAAAGGAGCTATTTAAAGCGGAGGGTATTTCAAATGCTGCAGAACCAGGCCATTCTGGGCATTCCAGGTTTTATGTAAGAAATTTTTTTTTTCTTTTCAGTTTTTGGAAAAACAATTCACTTTTTTTATTCTATGCATATTTGTTCAGGGTGCGTAGTGTTTTTAAAAAGCCCTTAAAGGTGCTGTTTTTCATTGGGTGTTTTTAAAAAGTGCTTAATTTTCCCTTTTTCAAAATGAGATTTTTCCTTTACTATGTTGATTTTCGCTTCGAATTATGCAAAAAGACACAGTTCACATTGTTCTATTAACGTTTTTACAATTAATTCAACCCCAATCTATTTTGGCACATAGTCCCCCCGTAGCATATGAAAACACCATTCGTTTCACATGATTTTTGACAATTGTCAAAAACAATGCCAATTTTTTTTTTTTTGACAGTTAAAGCAAGATAAAACCGTCAATTGTCAAAAACTTTCGAACCCTGCCTAATTATGATATTTTTTAAAGTGCTTAAAAATATTTTTTAATGCTTGAAAAGTACTTATTTTTGTTGAATTTGGCTATGCACCATTGTTGAGTAAAATTATAAGTATCCCTAATTTTTTTTTTCCTGTGTGGACTTGACTCAAGCAAATTCTTTAATATTTTGCAGTATTTAAAATGATTTTATTAACCCCTTTCTTCTTGCTCCCGTGAAAATGACGGGGTGAGTTTTCGCTCCCGCGATATTGACGGGCTGGAGTGTTCAGTAGTAATGGGCCAATAAGAATAAAACTTATTTATTTCTTTTGCCTGGAAAACATTTTATTTCTCATTTTCCATATAGCAGTACCAGGATATTTTTAAGGTAATTGTAAATAGTTAATTTATTTTAAACTAATCAAATACGTGTATTTGGCAAAATAGACACTTTTTCGACCATTTTCTTGAAAATTAACCGATTATTAAAGGGTTAATGACTCTATAAAATATTCATAAATTTTTAGGAAATAGATGTTACATTTCATGTATATATATTTTTTTTTAAAAAAAAAAAGAAAGATGTGTAAGTAAAAGGTTTAAAAAAAGGTGTTTTCTAAAAATTGAAAAAATTTTTTTTCAGATTTTAGAAAAACAATACACTTTTTTTTATTTTATGCATATTTGTTAAGTAAAAAGATAGGTATCACTAATTTTTTTTGTGTTGAGTTGATTCATGTTACATTTTATGTATATATATATTTAAAAAATAAAAAGAAATGCGTGAATGATTCTTGGAACACTTTCAATTCTTTTAAGAACTCAGCATTTAAATATTAGAATAGTGCTCTGGTAGTCCAGTCAAGGTGTCGAATACACCGTTAGGGGAGAATGGGAGGTTTGGCGAAACTATTGGCTTGTATTCGTAGCATATCTAATAATTTGTCATTGCTCTAAATTTTTTCATATGTTATAGTTTGGTGAGAAGCGTACCAGCTTAGATGTTGTCAGATAAGTCAAAATTACATGGCTGCCAAAAGATAGAGCCCTTGAAAAATGGGGCTAAGTGCTTGGTCATGGGGGTGGTGTGTTTAAATATTACAATGTGAATAAATAATAATATTTTTTGACATTAAGAGATCGCCCTAGGAATAAAAACTTTGAATTTTGATCAAATCAACACTTTTTTGAAAAAGCTTACCGCCCTTAAAGTTATCAAAATGTGTATAAAAACTTTGAATTTTGATCAAATCAACACTTTTTTGAAAAAGCTTACCGCCCTTAAAGTTATCAAAATGTGTAATATTATGTAATAACTGAATTTGACCCTCGATATTTAAATTATTAATAATTATAAGAATATGAGAAAATTATGTTTTTTTTAAAAGGTATTTATCTAAAAAAAAGTAATTGTAAAGTTTAAAATCACTAAAAAATTCATTAATATACCCCTTCCCCCCAAAAAAAGAAACCAATACTAACCAGTTGAGAATAATCCTAACAAAGTAAATAGCATTTTTAATAGTAATAAGAATTAAATATGTGTTGGAGACATAGGACAGTAATGATATTTTACTATATATTCTAAATACAAAGCATGTCTGGCGCATTTTTTACTTCTTATGAGCGTTTTGACCAAAATATACCATTAAATAATGAAATAACCTTTAGGTAAAACTTAAAATTGAACACAAAATGTTTTTTGTTGATATATTCATAACTGACAACTCTACTGGATTTTGCCAATTTCTCTTGGTTTCTGTATATTTTCGAAAATGCCCTAAAAGTGAGTAAGTTTCCTTAAAAAAAAAAAAAAAATCCCTATTGAAATAGAATTTTTGCACAATTTATTGCTTGCTTGAATATTTAAATAAATATTACTTATACATAATGAAGCGAGCCACATTACAGGGATGAGAGTAGTCAGAAAGTAAAAAAGAGGAAATCCAAGAATGAAAGAAAATATATATATACATACAAAAATTTGACGAAAAAAGTGCGATTTTTAAATTTGTAAGCCATGTTATTATAAATCCCGATGATTAATTTTAAAATTGTATGAATATAAATCCCGATATGAGGCTTTTAAATCACGTGAATATGAAACTCTATATCGAATTTTAAAAAAATGCGAAAATACAAATCATGATGCGTAATTTTTAGATCACGTAAATACGAATAACGGTGCATAATTTTTAAATAGCGCGAATACAAATCACAATGTCTAATTTTTAAAGCACGTATAATTACGAAAATCGACGTTTGATATTACAACCGCAATAGCGAATCACGACATTGAATTTTAAGCTCGCGTGAATACGAATCGCTACATAGGGTTTTAAAAGCGCGTAAATACAAATCGCTATATTGGATTTTTAATTCTCGTAAATAAGAATTGCAATGTACGATATTTAAATCGGCTGAATAAGAATCGCAACGTTCAACTTTCAGATCCGGTAAATACGAAAATCGATGTTTGATAATAAAATCGCGATATTGGATTTTTAAATCTCGTAAATAAGAATCTTAATGCACGATGTTTAAATAGCGTAAATAAGAATCGCAATGCGCAACTTTTAAATCAGGTAAATACGAAAATCGATGATTGATATTAAAATCGCGTGAATAACAATCGAGATATTTGCAGAGTCTGGACTTGGGATTTCTAAAAGGCTTGTTTGTATTGTTTTTGTTTAGACCTAATAAATAGAAATTTTCAAGATTAATTGAATGAGCAAATAAATATTTTCACCGCAAAACGTCTATACTTTTTTTTCGTTAGCTTTTACGCCAGACAACAGGGTCACGACGTCTGAATTGCAAAAATATGAGCTATCCGGCGGACGAATAAAAATACGGAAATCTTATTTTCTGTGTATAAAAGCGGAGAAAATAGCTAAAATAAGTAAAAATATGGAAGGGTTAGCAGCTAGGACATAGTTTGAATTTTCTGTTTATCTTTGAAAATCGTAAACAAATATAATTATTTTATATCAAAGACTGAATTTTCAAAAGGAAAAAAAAGAAAAAAGCGGGATATTTATTTTTAAAAAAAACGAAACTTTTCGAGAATCGGAGTTTTTGATAAAAAGGTTGAAATTCAAGAGGCAAAAACGAAAAATCTCATCTCTGTATAAAGGTCAACCAGTTTTATCCCAAGGAAATGATTTTTAGAGAAACTTCAGAGGGAGGAATGAGGACTTCAATACTTTCGATCCGCGGAAAATTAAATTCCTCATAAAATATTTTAATTTGTTCAAAAAAAAATTCCGCGGAAATTAAGAATCACATCCTCACAAAAGAATCACATCCCTGACATTAGTAGTAACCAGTTTAAAGCTTATTTTTTCATAAATTTTAATCTAAAATTTTCAGTTTATTCTTATTCAGAACTTCCTTTTTAAACTGATTGGAAAAAAAATCATTCTACTATCAATAATAAATAATTTCTTGTCTGTTAGTATTCAAAATGAGTTAACATTGTAAAAATCATTTCAAGTTCATTTATTGTCAATCATAAATGGAAAATATTGCAGACCATTTAAAATTTTTGTATTTTGATGACAGTAAAAATTTCATTTATGTAAAATATTTAGTATATTATGCTACAGTTATCATGAAACTTTATAGTACAGTCAAACCCCGCTATAGTGAACCTTCAAGGGACCGAAATTTTGGTTCACTATATCCGTTACGCAGGCAATTTAACTAATGGTTGCCAAACTCCTCCCTTTTATTACACATTATTTAAATAAATGACTGAAAGTATTTAGTAGCGAAAAATGTGTTATTTTTCATTACTCTTCGTCTTGCTTACAAAAAAATTTTTTTTAGTAATCTTTAGCTAATGAGCAATCCTGACAGAAAATTCATATTGATCCCACTGACACCTTATAGGTGCACTATCTGCCAGGGTTGGAAATATCTGCTTGGTTTGTTTAGGGACGGGAAAGTGAGATAAAAGAAGCTTATCGCTAAATTCCCCTCTATAGATGGTTTTAAAAATCCGTATATGTATTTATTTTAAAGTAAAAATTTCAAAATTATTACAAAAAAATGAAGAAAAAAATCAGTTGAAGACAGAAAAAAGTTCATTATATCCAACTTCCTCACTTTTTTGGTTCACTATATCCACAAAAAATAACATTATACGTGTATAGCAAGGCACGGGACCTAACATTTCGTTCACTATAGCGGGGTTTGACTGTATTTCATAAAATCTACTGGATTTTTTCCTAACCATGTTGGCAGGTGTGTATATTTGTAGTTATTGTGATTGTAATTTTTCTTTAAATTTATTTTTGTGAGTTTTATAATTTTTTTTTCTTTCCTCTTGCAGATTTTATTCAAGAATCCTACTTTCTTGATGAGAATTATGTTTGTAATTCAAGTATTATTGATGTTTATTCTCATCTTTGTGTTATGCCAATCCTACACTTGGAATGAACTTCTATCCATACAACTTCTAATTTTAATAAACTGCAAAACATTATATTCAGTTACAAAAGTATATTTTGTTATCAAAAAAATTTACCACGAGGAAAAAGTTTTGATATCAAAATTTTGTAATTGATCTCAATTGTTAAAATCATAAGAGTTGTTATTAATTTATTTTATTTGTTATTTATTGAATAAATGTACTATTCTAAAAAAAAAAGAAATCTTTATTATTCTTTGAAGTTTACAATGTAGTTTTTGAGAATAAAAAATTAGATTTATAAAATACAAATATTATTTTATGAAATTTGCATAATTCCCATTTAGAGGTTGTGATGTAAATGATAATTATGCAAGTCTCATATACAAAAGCTAACTTCTGTCTTTACAAATACTCTTTTTCCACTCGACTGAAATGGTTAATTAAGATATCTTATTTATTAAAATCATTTCTAATAGCCATGAAGAATCAGACTTATTTATCATTTCTTACAGGCATGCCACTTTTCCATGATATTCCCCCTCCCCCTTTTTTTGGCCTAATCCATCATAATTTAATAGACAACTTTAAAATTTGATACCTTGAACTATGGAACCATCCACAAATTGTATAACATACAAGTACCTTATCCATTCTATAAGTTACTTCAAAATTTTTAGGACCTTTGAATATTATAAAGAGAAAACTTTTATCATGAAATTTTATTTAGGTGAATTGGGGGTCATATATAAATATATATATTTTTTTAAGAAGCAATGGATTATCAAATCTCATACTATTGAGAGGTATAAAAGGAAAGGATACACTAGTAATAAGAGTAGTGACCTACTTACTATGAAAACATGAATGAAATTTTATGCTACCTAATGAAAGTCAAGTTTTTTGCAAGTTTACCACATTTAGGAATTAATCCCACCAATATTTATTATTTTTTTTTCCTGTTGCCAAATTATTTTTTTTTAAAAAATAATTTTAATTTTTAAAGAAGTGAAACTTTTGATTTCGCTATAAAAAAATATGTAGATTAATATGATGTAAAAAAATTCTGGATCGTAATTAAATTTTTTTCCATCCACTATTAAATTAAATAGCAAAAATTATTTTTGTGTGAAATTATCTTTGGGTAAACTTGTACTCAGTGGATGCAATTTTTTATTTTAAAATATTGAATTAATTTTTAAGATATTAATATTAAGGAGACATAACTTTAATGCACTCTCTTGGCTTTACTGTAGGAGCCAAAATTTCCAAATTGCAACTACCTCCCCTATTTCAAGGGTCAAAAATCTAAATATGTGTAAGAAATGTTTATTCAGAGAAAGTATGGTTTTGTGTTTGATTTCATAACTTAATTAATAGTAAGGACTAATTAATTAGCATATATGAAATCACTCCCTGGAAACATTAAGATTGACACTTAGTTCATAAAATATACCATCATTAGAATTATTCAGGGTGATACCTTCTTTATTTGTACCTATTCCTTGAATTAAATATTGGTTTATCATCAGAGCATTCTTTAAACAAATGAACCTGTTTTTTTTTTTTCCCCTTATGACATGCTCACGTGAGGAAACAGCTGAGCTTATGGAAATTTGGATCTGTTGTCACTATAGAACTAAAAAAATAATTTCTCCTCTGGCTGTATGTAATTTAACTTATTCTGCCATTTACTACTACATTTTTAAAAAAGTCTTGACCAAATTACTTAAACATTTCAAATTTCTTGGCATTTGAAAGAAAACAGAAAAGATTTGAATCAGTTTTAATAAGCATTTCTAATTTTTTAAAAGTACTCAATAGCACGTTTACTATTTTCAAATAAACTTTATTACAATACCTAGTTTAAAAACTAAAGTGCTGTACATTCTCAGAGAAAAGGATTAGCAAGAAGAAAATAATATTGAGCAACATCATTAAATACTAAATAATAATAAAAATAGTATTTTTCATTAACAATGAATGCAACAATATTTACAAGTAAAATATATACAGAATTAAAAATATAAGTAATAACTCTTTTTCTTATTAAAAATATCAGTTGCATAAATTTAGCTAAAATATTAATTATTAAGATATTGAATAATTTATAAACATATTTAGGTTTACAATATTTGAATTTGAAATTTTTTTAAAATTTGTGTTTAGTAAAATATACATCTTTTACTTCACATTCATGCTTGAAATAAACATAAATACCATGCTTTGAATTAGGGATGACAAGTTTCTTTCAACCTTAAGTGGAAGAAAGTTCCTCAAAAATAAACATCTAATATTTTAACAGTTTAAAATTGCAACCTATTTTAAATAATCAAAGTATTAATTTTCAAACTATTTAATACATTATGATTAATTAAATGAAAACTAAAAAGCAACAATTGGAAAGCAAAATAAATGAATTTCTAAAGAAAAAAAAAGTTATTGGTAAACTATAAGAAATGTTTAACATTAAAAGTTTTCAATCCGTTGAATCACTCAATATAAATAGGTAGAGGTATAGAGAATAAGAAAATTGTTAGAATGTATTGAGTTCATAGCCAAGAAATTTTGCAATATAGACTATAATTCTTCTTAGATAAGTGTATTATGGTTATGTATAGAGATGAATAACTTTGCTAATTATTCCAAAGTAATCACCTTATTTTAAGACACATTTTTCCATGAGATCCATTGTACTTTTATAATTATTTTCTCTTTGTAATTCATAGTTTTAAATTTTAATAAAATAAAAAAAGTGTTAATTATACAAATAATTTTGAAGTATTGCAGGAATTTTTTTTTGTTTTATTTTGTAAGGTATAAATTGTATCTTGACTAAACAAAACAATAAAAAATTATTTTAACACATTCTAATTCAAATCTATTTCAATTAATATATTGTCATAACAAAACTGCTAAGACAAATTGTCCATAAAGTAAGGCTGTCCTCCAAGATTCCTTCTCCGTGTCAGGATCTCACATCCAGTTTCCGTCACTAGCAGGGTCTGTTCAAATTGTGCAGACCGTTTACCATCACGGGTCACAGCAGTCCATTCATCTGGCCATGTGTTATCAGTCCAAGTACCTAAAATTGAGAAAAACCAATTTACATTTGAAATATGATAGAAAAACAGTTTTTTTTTCTTCATAAAAACACGCTACTCCAATATACCTAAGAAAACAGAACACCTTCCATACCGTTTAATTTTTTTTATATGATCAATAATTTTTTTAGAGGTTTAAACTAAAAATTAAATTTCCCTTAATTTTTCAGGTAATTTAGGACAAATCTGAAGTTCAAAAAAACAATAAAAAAATACACCATAATTCATTAAAATTTAACAAAAATATCTAAATTATGATCGCAAAAAAATAAATAATAATAATAATAGTAATAAATATTCTCTAGTCATGGTTGAACCAAAGATGTTATAGTGGGTTGAAAATAGAGAATTTTTAGGCATTGAATTTTCAGCTTTTTATGTGCTGTGCATCTGTCAAAAAACAACAGTTTACTGTCAAGCTTTAACAGCCATCTTGCAAAAATTACACTTGTAACCTATGTATTTTTGATTGGTTCATATTGTATTAGAAATTTTTTTTACAAATGGGCTAATTAATTTTCTTACCATCAAAAGTGATAGTGGTCGAAGGTCAGCGCTTTTGAACAGAAGCAAAATAGTGTATTGCAACTACATTGATATGACTTATCAAGCAATATGTTATGAAAAGCTGACTTGGGGATACAATGACTATGTACCCTATCAATAATGAATATTATTCATAGCATGCACTTCTAAGAAAGCCACTCAACTTTCTTATTTCCACGATATAAATTCTTCAAATGAAACTACTAAAAATTGGCAGGAAAAGACTTATAACAACTTAAGAAAACAAAACTATTTTTGAAATTTCATAGCATCAAATTAACTAAAAAAGTAGGTGAACGTTTGAGTCAGCTAGTATTTTGAATTACAAAGAGTCTACAGTATTTCTTTTTAATCTTATTTCTGGAAGTTTTAATACTTACACATTAAATATCAATTAAAATGCGTTTATTTTATAAGAATATTAATTCAGATTTCAATTTTTGACATGGATTTTGAAAATTAAGTAAATAAAAATAGCTTCAGGGAAAGGAATGTTTCTTTTTTTGCAAATTGTTATTTTTTAACTACCTGGATGAATTTAGAACTTAAATGTTTTCCATCTTTTTTTTCTTCCCATCTATGGAATTAGTATAGTTTAAATAAATTGCATTAATAAGACTCACGATGTCTGACTTTTATATCACGTAATTATGAATCGCAAAGTTTGATTTTAAAATTTTGTGAACAGGTGTTACTAAGATTTTTTGCTTAGGTGCATATCATAATTAGATAATACAGATGTGCACGCCGTGCGCAGATAAATTGGTGGTGATTCTCCAATTTTGCAGATACTTTTTTAACATTTATTGCAATATAAAGTTTGCAGTGATGGGAAAATAAAAGTCAACGTTTAGTTGTATGCATGCTGCTCCCAAAGAGAAAAGATATAACTGCCACTTTAGCCTAAAAATTAGCGATCCCATCCTTCGCAGATGAGCCTACAATCAGCAAGTCTTTTTTGCAACTCACCTTGACAATCACTATACAATGAAAATAAACTATTGTGGTAACAGTAGGATAATGTAATTCTGTTTGGACCAAAATGACTAATATTACTTAATATGATAATTACTTTATATGAATGCAGTTTTTAAATTTTATACTTATTTATTGCTAATAATTTTATGTATATATATATATATATTTGTCAAGAATAAACAAAAATATTAAATAGCTAATTGTTTTTGATAATTTAATAAAATTATTCTATTACCAAAAAATATTATGAGCTAGCAGATACTTTTGGATTGTGTGTGCAAATACTTTATATTTTTATCATACTATGGTGTATATAAACAATGATGTGCTAATGTGATTTTTATATGAAATATGATCGATGTACGGACTCGTAGATTGCATACAGGAGCCACAAACTGGGATTAAATTGCGAAGCATGGTTTGTAAAACAATTCAACATGAATAGCAAAAAATGCAATTTAAATAAGATAAAAAGTAATGAATCATAGATAAGGTGAATATTAATCATAAATTGTGATTACAATTCATAAATCACTTTTCCGCAAATTGTGATGACTATTACATATACTGCATTAATACATCTTTACTCCTTTGGAGTGTCCAACTCAAGTTGTAGAGATAAAAAAAAAATTCTAAATTTTTAATTTTTTTCAAATAATAATAAAAAAAATTATAAATACAGAAATTACTTGATATTTTGGTTTTGAAAAAAAAAAATGGAATTTATTTTACCAGAACACAACCACTCTTGCACAAAATAAGACATCAATATCAGTAAAAAAAACTCACAGAAAGTGAATTATTCTCTACTGTGACTTAAATTTGTAGACATGTAGGAAAATCTGGAACAGTAAAATTTGAATTGACTACAAACCTTCAGAAATCATAGGTTCAATAGTGAAACAATGTCCAGGTTTCATTATTCCAATTGCCTTGTTTTCTGATGAAATAAATAAAAAGACATTTATAATCAGCATTATAAAGAAAATATAATTTCTCAGAAAAAAATTTCTACATCAATAAGTTTCAATATAATCACTTACTTGCATAATGAGGAACGCTAGGAGTTGTATGAAATAATCTAAAATTAAAATAAGAAAAAAAAAAAATATTTTATATACGGTAAAATTTTCTGCTGTAAATTACACAAGCCTGCAAAAATTTAAGTTTTTGAAAAATACAAGAGACGTCATTGTATATTTATATGTTATTTGATGTGCTGATTCCTAAAATGGCCTTCATTTTCCACCATCACGCCAGGCTTTTTTGTAAAATCAATATTGATGTTTTTACGAAAAATCCCAATTGCAAAAGAATTCTATCAAACAATTGTGCATGTACTATCAGGTAACTGTCGTTTTTATTCACTTCAATCTATGTAAAATTGAATCTTGTGAAGGTAAACTATATTTTGAGGGACCAGGACCGGCTTATTTTTTATAGTTTAAAATGAATGAAAAATACTGTTGCCAGATTGCTCAAGTCACCTCTGGTCGAGATGAAAACAACAAGTTTTTTGAGTTAAAACTTTTTAAATCAGTTTCCAGTTTCTAGAAGAAAATCACCAACATACCATTTTAATTTATTTTTATTAAGGTAACTCGCGTAAAATTGACCAAGAATAGCAAATATTGTGTATCTGTACATGAAAGTTTGATTGTACATTGTGATAACCGTCAAAAATAAGGAGATGCTAACGAATTTTAAAATACACATATTATGCTAAAACTGTAGTAAAAGTTCTTGAAACATACATTTTTAAAATAGAAAATGGACGCATTATAAGTTAATGGTAAATAAGAAATAAAACACAAATATTCATACTTTAAAAATAAAAATTTTAATGAAAAAATAGAAAATATAAATTCATACACAGAAGTCTTAAGATGATTGCTTAAAAAATAAAATTATTCTAAATTTCATTTTATTTATAAATCTTTCATCATTAAATAAGAAATATTAATTTACTTTTTCATATAAATATGCAATGCAAATTAAATAAAGTCTAACTAATCTGAGCTCCTTCCTGATTTAAGATTTTTTAGTCATTAATTTTTAAAATAAAATTACGATCTAATACTTTTAGAATATTAATATATTGCTAAACTTCAATAAAAAAAGCAAACAATGCACTATTCTTTTCTTATATGGCTGTAGCTTTAGTAGCGAAAGACATTTCACTAAAAATTACTCAGAGGATGTTTTATGTAGATTTTTTTTTGCTTCAGTAAGGCAACATAGATCACAAAAAATTACTCAGATGAGGTTTTATATAGATTTTTTTCCGCATGCAAAATATTATTGCTATGGTTTCCTCAATATATATACATATACCCCCAATCAACAATAACGATCCCTGTAGTCCAAAAGAAAACGGGTGTTATAAAGTGAGATTGCTAAATCTTGAGCACATGAAATTAGTGCAAATATTTACTCATATTTCATAAATACTAGACTTATTTTGCAAAAACATGCTATACTTTGAATAAAACTATGAAACAGATAAATATACAGTTTTTTACTTCAATGAAGTACAAGTATTATTTAATATAGTCTATTAAAGATTAAAAATACATTAAAATTTTTTAAGGACATCATTCGATATTGCATAAAAATTTAAGCGTTTCAGTGCTTTTTTTAGATTTTGAAATTTTTCTTTCCCAGAACAATGTCATGAAATTTGAACACTTAGTTCTTCAAAACTTTATTTGGTCGCACCGGAGGGGTTTCATAAAAATAATTTGCTTTTTAGTATATTTATTTATATAGGTATTTATTATGTATAGGTATTTATGTTCATAATAATATTCATAAATTGATACACTTAAAGACAACAAAAAAAAATATTATAATAAGATATAATACAGTAAAAATAATTATAAACATAAATTACCTATGTATTCCGTGACCACAATAGCTCCTAACAACTGAAAAACCATGTGCTTGGACATACTTTTGAATGACATTACCAATTTCTCTATATTTCTCTCCAGGTTTCACTGAAAAATGTGAAAAATAACTCATTTAAAAGCAATGCTACTTATCTGTAAAAACCATATAAAATATTTTTTCTCTCCATTCGATTCGAAGTGATTAAATGTGATTTTGTTGCAGTTATTATTTATAGGGGAAAAAAATTGTGAAAAATTAAACAACTTTCGTCCAACAAAATGTTTTGATCTATTTTCAATTTTTATAAGTGCCAGATACTTCATAAGAAAAAAGTGACTGAAAAATTTTATTTAACATAACTTTTATGAAATTCTCTGATGCAACTTTCACACCTGGGGGGAGAAACTGGTTGTACTGCGCAACCTGATATGAGCACAAATAATGCCACATAAACAAACACAGAATCATTTATGAAGAACCCTTTTCAGAATTCAATTCAGATTTTTGAAGGATGCTGTAGATAAGGATAAAATATCAATTTCACAAAAAATAAATTCTTAAACTTATATTAATATATTGTAATGACTTATTTCATAGTATATAATATATTAACATAATAAACATATATTAATATAAGTTTGAGTTATCAATATATATGCATTATTATATATATATATTAATCTAATAACTTATATTAATAAATATAATAATGCATAATAAAAATATAATATATTTATTATGCATTATACATACATAAACCGCACTTTAGCAATATCAGTTTATTAAAATAAACTCATACTTTGGTTTTTCTCTAAAAACCCAAACTAATTTTTAAGAGGACCTTTTTACCAAGAATGTTTTGCGTTTTGCTTGCAAAAAAAAAAAAAAAAAAAAAAAAAATGGACACGTGAGTTCTTGCTAATCCTACAAGAACTTTAAGATATTGTATGATAAACAGAAATAAGATTCTTACGTACCTATTTCGATAGCTTTCATCAGGGACTCGTATGTAACACGCACCAGTTTTTTCCCTGCTTCATCAACATTTCCAACTAAGAAAGTTTCATTTAAATCTCCGTGAAAGCCATTGTGATACACGGTAATGTCAACTAAACAGAAGAACAACATTCTTATTAAAGTAGTTATTTAAACAAACTGCAAAAAATATGCTTAATAATGACAAATTATACTGACAATAAACTTTAAAAGTAATCTCAGTTAAGTGAACAATCTTAGGACCGAGAAAATTGACCATTTAGAAGGACATGGAAATTGAGAAATCAAATATGGTTAAATAATTAAGTTGAAAATAAGGTGCCATATTAAAATATATTTCAACTGAAAAATAGAGTTGCTACCCAAATCTGTGGAAAAAAATTTCATATGTTTTCATTATGTACATATTATCCCGGTGGCAGAATTGCAGCGACACGTCATTGCAGCAAAACGTTACAGAATTCTTGCAGAAAGTTTTCTTTTCTACAGAAATTTACACATAAAATTCAATTCACAAATTTAAATAATCACTTTTTGGAGCGCTGAATTTACACCGATAGTATCGTACATCATTATGATTGTATTTTTGATAATTATTGATATTGATTTTCACATAGTTTTTAAATATCCCGACATATTTCAAACAATATGGAAAATTCGAATGGTGCATTTGAGTATTTACTTTTTAAGGCCATGATTCTATCAATTTTTTTGGCTGCTATAGCCATTGATTTCTCCATAGATCTTAAATCTGATATTCTTTGGACAATATATTGTTTATTACAACAACCCAATCTAGAAACAAAATTAGCATTTAAATAATCCCTTTTTGAGGAGTCCGATTTGCGTGATTTCGCCGCAGATCTTTTTTTTAAAGCAATTACTACTACGGATTTCATGATTTTTAATTATTATTTTTTTATTGTGATGATTATTTACAAAGTACGAAGAAAATAATTAGGGCGTTTTAGTTTGTCGCAGGATTTTTTTTGTATCATAAATAAAATTCCAACAGTAAAAAAAACATATAAATTATTTCTATTTAAAAAAAATCTGGTGATTTAAATAATGCCAACTTTGATTAGAAATAATAAATTGTCAAAACTATAAATGTGACTAAAAAGAACAATAAAGCTAAGGAAATTCAGTAGGCAATATTAAAAGAAAAAAAAATATTTAAGTACTTAAGTTTAAAAAAAAAATACTATATATAAATAGATAAATAATGCGTGAAATTGAAGTTAAATCAATGTACACACATTTTTGAAAACAAAAATGCATTCAACAATTAAAATCCAATAAATTAGCATCGATCTGGGATGACAGTAGTCAGAAAGTAAAAACGAGGAAATCCAAGAATATATATACATACAGAAATTTAACAAAAAAAGTGCGATTTTTGAACTTGTAAGCCATGTGATTATAAATCCCGATGATTAGTTTTAAAATTGTATGAATACGAATCTGAATCACATGCACGATTTTAAATTGAGAGAATATGAATCCCGATATGAGGCTTTTAAATTACGCTAATATGAAACTCTATATCGAATTTTAAAAAATGCGAAGATACAAATCATGATGAGTAATTTTTAGATCACGTAAATACGAATCACAATGCATAATTTTTAAATTGCGCGAATACAAATCACATTGTCTAACTTTTAAAGCACGTATAAGTACGAAAATCAATGTTTGATAATACAACCATAAAAACGAACCACAACATTGGATTTCAAGCTCGCGTGAATACGAATCGCTACATAGGGTTTTAAAAGCTCGTAAATACAAATCGCAATATTGGATATTTAAATCTCGTAAATAAGAATCGCAATGTACGATATTTAAACAGCCTGAATAAGAATCGCAACTTTAAATTTTTAAATCAGGTAAATACGAAAATCGATGTGTGATAATAAAATCGCGATATTGGATTTTTAAATCTCGTCAATAAGAATCATAATGTACGATGTTTAAATAGCGTAAATAAGAATCGCAATGCGTAACTTTTAAATCAGGTAAATACGAAAATCGATGATTGATATTAAAATCGCGTGAATAAGAATCGAGATATTTGCTAAACTTGGGATTTCTAAAAGGCTTGTTTGAATTATTTTTGTGTAGGCATAATAAATAAAAATGTACAAGATTAATTGAATAAGCAAATAAATATTTTCACAGCAAATCCACCTCTATTTTTTATTTTTTTTCCTTTGGCTTTCACGTCAGACAACAGGGTCACGATGTCTGAATAGCGAAAATATGAGCTATCCGGCAGGCGAATAAAAATACGGAAAATCTTATTTTCTGTGCGTAAAAGCTGAGAAAATAGCTAAAATAAGTAAAAATACGGAAAGGTTGGCAGCTAGGACGTAGTTTGAATTTTCTGTTTATCTTTGAAAATCGTAAATAAATATAATTATTTTATTTCAACAACTGAATTAAAAAAAGAAAAGAAAAAAAGCAGGATATTTATTAAAAAAAAAAAAAATTAAACTTTTAGAGAATCAGAGTTTTTGATAAAATGACTGAAATTCGAGAGGCAAAAGCGAAAAAATCTCATCCCTGTAAAAAGGTCAACCAGTTTTATCCCAAGGAAATGATTTTTAGAGAAACTTCAGGGGGAGGAATGAGGACTTCAATACTTCCGCTCTGCAGAAATTTAAATTCCTCATAAAATACTTTAACTTGTTCAAAATAAAATTTCCGCGGATATTAGCCGGGGAAAATGGAAATATCTGAAAGAAGGCGGAAATCTGTGAATCCGCGGAAGAATCACATCCCTGATCGATTAAAAAATTCATTATGGGAAAGATAAGCACCAATAACATGGTATAACTAAGTTGAACAATACTAATTTAAAAAAAGAAGAAAAAAAAGTGATTTTAAAAAATATTTTTATATTTTTATCCCCAAATATCAAACCATCTTAAAAATAAACAAAAATATAGATAATCTGTATTTAATTAAAGTTAATCTATATTAAGTTATACAAAATAGAACAAAGAATTAAAAAATAATGCATTTTATCAACAGACAGGCAAAATAAATAAAATAAAAAATTAATAAATTATACTAAAATATGAAACAAAGCTGAAAGAAAAAAAAAAAAGAAAAAGAAAATAAAGAGAGAACTTATTAATCAATAAAACAAAAGAACAGCTTTTCAACAATTGAAACATCCTAAAAAAACAATGTTAAGATTTTCTATTAAAAAAATGAATCATAAATATGATGGATAAATAGATAAAAAAAAATTACATATAGATAAATTCAGATGTTAAAACCACAAAATTAATAAAAATATCTTAGTTTAATGTTAATGCCAACACGAAAAGAAACTAACAAATATATAAGTTAATTGAAAATAAGCCAAATTATAATGAACAAAGGAAAACTATAGAAATAGAAAGAAAACTTTTTAATCAAATTAAATAAAAACAATACTTAATCACAAGAAGGGCTAACATATATATTAAAATCCGAAACAAATCAATTATTAAAATCCGAAACAATTAGCCGGGGGAAATGGAAAAATCTGAAAGAAAGCGGGAAATCCGCGAAAGAATCACATCCCTGATCGATTAAAAAATTCATTATGGGAAAGATAAGCACCAATAACATGGTATAACTTAGTTGAACAATACTAATTTAAAAAAAGTGATTTTAAAACATATTTTTATATTTTTATCACCAAATATCAAACCATCTTAAAAATTAACAAATATATAGATAATCTATATTTAATTAAAGTTAATCTATATTAAGTTATACAAAATAGAACAAAGAATTAAAAAATAATGCATTTTATCAACAGACAGGATAAATAAATAAAATAAAAAATTAATAAATTATACTAAAATATGAAACAAAGCTGAAAGAAAGAAAAAATAAATAAAAAGAAAGAAAATAAAGGGAGAACTTATTAATCAATAAAACAAAAGAAACTGAAAACAACTCAACAACTGAAACATCCTAAAAAAATCATTAAAAAAACAATGTTAAGATTTTCTATTAAAAAAATGAATCATAAATATGATGGATAAATAGATTTAAAAAAAATACATAAAGATAAATTCAGATGCTAAAACCACAAAATTAAAAAAGTATTAAAATTATCTTAGTTTAATGTTAATGCCAACACGAAAAGAAACTAACAAATATATAAGTTAATTGAAAATAAGCCAAATTATAATGAACAAAAGAAAACTATAGAATAGAAAGAAAACTTTTTAATCAAATTAAATAAAAACAATACTAAACCACAAGAAGGGCTAACATAAATAATAAAATCCGAAACAAATCAGGATATAATGAAATCAAATAATTAAGAATTTTGCAAATACACCTACTGACAGTTTGTCAGGAAAAAAATCCTATTAATTCTTTAAATCCTCTATTGCGCAAGAGCAAATTACAGTATTAAAAATGGAAGGATAAAATCCTGCTATTTGTTAGGATGTAAAATTTCCCAACAATTCCTGGTTATTGGTAAAATAAGGCTTTTCCCGATATTTACATTGCGTATGAACCCTGTATTGTTGTAAGAATCTAAAATTTTAATTTTCAAAGTTTTATAATTGAAACAAAACCTTTAGCAAATAACTTACTATTTAGAAGATCTCCATCTTCTAAGGGTCGTAAATCTGGTATGCCATGACAAATGACTTCATTCACTGAGCTAAAATATTAAAAAATGTTGCACTTAAAATTTGAACAAAAATTATGGTGAGTAATCAGTCTGCTTCAACATTCCAATAAATTCAGAACAGTTGAAGGAGTAAAATACCAAGTATAACTGCAAGCACCTTACATTTAAACCATAATAACTGGAGGAAAAAAAATTTGAACTAAAAAATAAGAAGTAAATAAGAGAAGTCTTTATTGCATATAAAAAATTTCATACACGTACATATAATGCATGCATATAAAAAATTGCATTCACATAAAAATGATTGAATACACGAATACACATAAAACCATACATATAATTAACATGAACTAGAAATATAAATAAATTAATACATGGATAAAGATAGCCATAAAAATAAAGGAATCGTTTTTAAATGATTTCTGAATCATTTTTAGACGTATCTTTAGTAATATGTATTTTTAAAAAATTTTTAATATATTTTCGTGGATTAATTAAGGATCTCTAAATTCAAGAATTTAAGTTTTATGTTTATATAAAATACTGCACTTAAATATACTTATATATTTTATATTTAAGTATATTTAATACTTATACATTATATATTTTTAAAAACTCCCCTTTAAATTACAAAAAAATTGAATTATATAAAAAAAAAAGTATGATGTTTGTCAACCTTGCAATTTAGAACTGTCAATTAAGATTTACTTTTAAGTCAAGTGAAAAATCGACGATCTGCATTTACATGCAAGCAAATAACAAGCTTTTCAAACATTGATATCTTTCAGCATATATACATATATACGTACGTATGTATATATATATATATAAACTATTTATCACACATTTCCCTAACGTGACTAAAGAGAAAATTTTAAAACAAAAAGATGAATGCAATTGAGATACAGAAGCTAAGAAAACAACAAGCTATACATAGTTGATAGTTCAAAAGAACAAATGGCTCAAAAAATCTTAAACTTGGTATTTTTCATCCATTTTGCTAGCCAAAAATAAACTATAAAGATGCAAATCTGATATTTTACTACTGACAATTGGTTTATTTGGTATGTAATTACCTATAGCTAGATTATAACATAGCGTTTAAAAGGGCATCAAAAGTGAAAAATAAACAAATAAAAAAATTGAAAAAACAATGAATAAAATACTAGTAATTAAAAATTTTAATAACTCTTTGAACCATTATATGAAAATAGTGTTAAAATAAAATGAATGCATTACAATGGAGAAAGATTTTGATTGCAAATATCATAAAATATGTGAGAGCATTAAAAAAGTACTTCATTGTAAATGGCATTAATTATTTTTTAAATCTAAAAGTAAATAGTATAGCTATGATTAAATTATCAGTTTACTTTAAAAGTGTATAATTTCAAACAAATACTATCAAAAATTAAAAAAACCTTAAATCGTTGAAAAAAATAATATTTAAAAACTAAACATAAGTGCAGGAAGATTGGAAATTTGTAATAATTTAAATGAGAAGAATAAAAAAAAAATTTTACATAGATTTTGAGTGTAATTATAATTATAAAATATGTAAGAGAGCATTAAAAAAGTACTCAATTGTAAATGGTATTAATTATGGTAGAACAAGTAAAACCTAAAAGTAAATATTATAATTATTAAATTACCAGTTTACCTTAAAAGTGTATGACTTTAAGCAAATACTATTTTTTTTTTTTTAAAAAAAGGGAAAAAAGAAGAAGAAAAAAACAACATTAAATTGCTAAAAAAATATTTAGAAACTAAACTTACGTGCAGCAAGACTTTGGAAATGTGTAATAATTTAAAGGTGAAGGATAACAATTTCTTTCTATACATGCCTATAAGATAAGACAATAATAGCTCATTAGAAAAATTCAAGGAATCATTCATTCAAGGAAAATTCAGTGAAAAATTTAAACTATTATTTTAATAAATATTAAAAAATGTAACTAGAAAGAAAAAAAGATTTTATACATAAAACATAATAAGTCATCAAATAAAGCATCAAATCAAAGCAATCATTATCAAATAAAACTCCATTTTTTTCCCATTGAATTAAATATAATCAATCATTTTCTCCAGATGAAACATTACTTAGACAAGTTTACTCAATTTAGCAGTTTCAATCATTCATTCATTTCTTCAATCATACCTCTCTCTTTCCTCCCCCCTTGCCCAAATTACGTCACCTGTGTTACATGTACTTTATCATTCCTTTTTATTGATTTGCAATGAAATATTTTTTGATTTAAATATTTATGATTTGAATTTTAGAGCAAGTATATGTTATTTAAAATTTTCTGTCAGATTGAATTGAACAATTTAAAAGTATTTACTAGTAGATAAAAATTAAAAGAGTTAATTTAACTTTTGAAATTTTTAGACTTGAATTACGATTTTTGCTTAACTATTTGAATTTTCGTTTTTTATTCTGAACTTAGAATTTTATTTTTTTCAAGTTGTATTGAATAATTTAAACTCAATACGTAAGAAAAATAAATAAAAAAAAGTAGAAATAATTTTTTTTTTATACGAAATTATATTTTCAATTTTAAAAAAAAGATAGAACCACAGATTTACAATAGAATTGAGCATACTGGAAAGTGACTACTGAAATGACAATTCAAAATTTACATGTCAAAATATCAGGTAAAAATTAATGCAATCTAATTGTAGCCAAATAAAAAAGTTAGCAAAAACACAGTTTTTCTAGCAAACAATCTTTTAATTGTTTGCCATTTCAGAATTACTTTTTAGATTATCAATTTTATACTTTTGTGTTTAGCTCAATAGTTCATTATTTCTATCCGAAGTTCTTATAGAATTTTTTTTCTTGATGTTTATGAGTAGTTGATTTCTTCTCTTACAAATTTTAATAAAAAAGTCATCATTGCATGTGAATGAGAACTTAGGGAGAAAAAAAGAAAGTGCTACTAAGGGCGGAACAAATGTCTCGTTAATGAGATTTTGCAGAAGTAACAAAATTTAAATTTTAGATTAGTGGAACTCCAAGAAAATTTTATCAGAAGAATAACACATCTGTAATATAATTTATATAAAATAACATTATGCTTTGTTTTATTTTATGCCAAAGCTTTCTTTTCCCCATATACTTTATGGCTGGTCCCACAGTTCAAAATACCAAATTTTTTAAATCTTAGAATTGCTTTGTTTATGATGCAAATCAGGCTAAAAAAAAGGGAACTCTGCAGATTTGCAGAAAATTGAAAAGTATGTTTGACACTAACTTCATGAACAATGCGATCCAATTCATCGGTAGTAACGCCCACAGCAACAGCTTTTGCAGCTGCGTCTAACACCTCTCGAGCAAGCTGAAAAAAATTAAAGTTGGAAATTAAATATACTGGTAGAACTTGCTTCAATTACTGTAAAGACACAAAATTTTATTTATTTATTGGCACAGAGGACAGTGATCGATTTAGAATATCTATATTAATGACCATTTTTATGGAAATTCTTATTATCAATCTATTTTAGCGAACACACAGTGAAACTTCTCATAAATTACAGTTTCATGATATGTTTTTGATAGTTTTAACCAGTTTTTGCAGTTTATCATACAAAAAAAATAATAATAATAAAATAATAATTTTTTTGACACAAAAAATCTAACTTTATTTGAAAACTTTGTTACATTTTAGTTTCTGTGAAATTTTAACCTTGTTAATGTCTTCTTGATCAAGCTTAATTATTTGGATTTTTAAAAAAATTGAAGTTTCAAAAACAGGGATAGAATTTAAAAATTTAACAGCACTGTGGAAGAAAAGTTTATGTTTAGAGCAATTGAGTAAAAAGAATGATTTATAATAAAAAGTGAACTTGCAGATTAAAATAGAATCTTTCTAAGTATCTGCTGACAGTAAATCATCCATCAAGAATCCAGTGATGATAAAAGTGATATTTGAATCTTTCATATTCTAAGTAATCAAACTATTACAATATTTTTTTAAAATAAATTATTAATATATAATTTTAAAAAAATAAAAATAAAAACAAGTAGGACAATAACGAATTTTAATGTAACAAAATAAGTCACCTTTGAAGCTAAAGAAACACCCTGAATTTCTTCATCATCTAGGATTTTGATGCTTGTTGTTCCCTTTAATGTAGTTTCACACAAAGATACACCTGAATAACATAAATAGAAATAATATTTAATTTCTAGTGTGAGAAACAAAGCATTTTAAAATAACTGAGAACTTCATGAGAATTTCCTAATAATCGGGAAGAGCTCATTTCAAGCAGAGATAAAAGTGAAATATAGGAAGAAAGAATGTGACTTAAACTAGCTAATTCATTAGAAAACAAGATAAATAAAGATTTGCTTTCGCTTCTTTGCCTCTCTATTTAATAAACGATTGCTTGAAAGTTATATCCACGTTGTAAAAGTCATATAGAGAATATTAATTCGATTTTATAGAAGCTAAATAAAAAAGGGAAGACAAATATATTTAAGTGATTTAATAGTTCTTCTGTCTAAAAAGCCACTCGCAGATGGAGTCATACTGTCTTAGATCGATCACAGGTTGGCAATAATTTTGTTTAAAGTAAAAGATCATTAGCTTTAGAGAGAGAGTAATTTTTTAAATGTTCATAATTATTTTTTTACATTATCAATTTTACACTTTTATTTTAGCAATAGTTTCATTGCTTATATTTTCAACAAATTCTCCTAAGTTAATTCCTCTCTAAGTTACATGGTCTCAAGATCCGTGGGAAACTAAGCATTGTGATGCTTGCAACAAAAAGAAAATAAATTATCTAATGATGAAATAGCGAAAAATGACCAAAATAATACACTTGTATCAGTTTGTATGAACTTTTCTGATTTGTCATAGATTGGAGCAACTGGTGCAGGTGAGGGACCCTTGATACTTTTATATTTTAAAATTTTAATAAAGTCATTAGTTTTATATAGATTTCACAACATAGTATTCCTTCTTAGATCTGTCAGATTTAATTAACTATTGGTAAATCCATGTATAGGCAAGTTACAAAAAATTTGGATTTTTAAAAATAGAAAATATATACAGTAAAACCTCAGTTAAGCAGGCATTCTTGTGACAGAAAAAATTTTCAGTTTATGAGAGTCATCCATTTACAGTAAGGGTACCCTAATAATGAAGTTTAACACCGTAAATTGCTTTTGGAATATTTTCAATGATATAGGAAATAATTAAATAATCTACAAAGATAGTTATTTAAACTTTAAAAAATATTTCTTCAATACAAAAAATAAATAGAAAAGTTTAATATAAACACATAATTCTAGATGTAGCTACAGATAAATGAATATAATTTTCCTATTAGCACAGATATTCGAGTTAGATATACGATACCAAATAGGAGCTTTTAGTCCTCAGTCACTTTTAATTATTAGGTTTACATTCCCAAACACCTACCAATCACTTGATGGGAAATGTGGTTAATACCTCCTTCAAAGTAAACCTCCCACGATTCAAAGAAAGAAAAAGGCAAGGCAAGTCATGAGGACCTATGGAGTTGATTATTCACACTTAATAAAGTCTATCATCTATCAAGTGTCTGAATAAATGTTTCATGAACACCTCAAAGATTATACTTCTGCTCTCTTTTTTTTCCACCCCAGCTGTGTTAAATACAGTCTTCAAATTGATAAGAAAATGAACGAAATTTTCTGAGGGAAGAAGCATCGAGAGCATTTAAGGCATCATTTTAACTTGAGGGGTCTCATAACCTGTGTGGTCCAGATGAAAAGATCAAGAGATGCTGCTGTTTGAATTATTTCACAAGAGCAGTATCATTTTCTCTCCTTTATTTGCGAAGATAAGGCAAGGTGTCAGATAAAGATTGATTCTTTAGTAGTGAAATAGGCCTAAAAATGTACTTTTTAATGGCCTTAATTTTTGTAAACAAAATATAGGGATTCCGCAAGGTAATTTTTTTTTTGGTGCTTTTGCTAATATTTATTTGAAGCTAAATCTAGCGAGTTTAATGATTTTAAAGTTTTTAGAAATATTGATGATTTAATTTTGTTTAATTGTGATAATTATGATTTTATTTTTAATATTTATCCTAAAGAATTGGTTTTGAAGACTAATGAAAATTGCTTAAATGTTGAATATTTAGATTTTAAAGTTGATATTGTTGATAATCAAATTAAAATTGGCGTTTATGATAAAAGAAAGGCTTTTAATTTTAGTTTTTTTTTCTCTGTAATTTTAAAACTAATTTGTGTAGTAAAATTTTCAAAAATTTAAGTTTTTTCTCAATTGTTTAGAATTAATAAAATTTGTAATAATGTTTTAAGTTTTTTTTTACATTAATCATTTTAACATTTATCCTACGTAAGTTTAGACAAAAGTGATAAATACATACTTCAATAATAATTAAATCAATAATTAATAAAACTATTTGTTTGGTAACAAGAAAAAAAAATTTCCATGCTAAAAATACATTTTTAATGGCATTTGTATTAATATTCTAGTTTTTACTGTAAATTTAAAAGTAATAATTTAATACTACTTTGAAAATATTGCCCTAAAATACTATTTACATACCTGTAGGATGATCAGCATAATCTGGTCGCATTATAGAATCAGGGACTTCTCTTTTAGGGGTCTGAAACATATTTAATAGATCATAAACATCAACCAGATCTTAATAATATTAAACATAAATTATTGTTTATAATTAAGATATATTCACAAGTGGGTATGGCCGCAGTTTCCCTGTAAATTCATAATCAGGCCAAGGATTATAAGGTTTGTTGCCAGCTCCTCCTAAAAAATAATAATAATCAACATAAATCATAATACACAGTAAATTCCTGATAATAAAAAATTACATAAATATATATACAAAATTCATAGTAGAAAGTATATGGAAGCACACTTAGCTTGATCTCATAATGACAATAAAGTTAATTAAATAAATAAGCCCAAGAAACTGAAGTGGTAACATATATCCAGATTAAAAACTTCATTCACTTCAAAAATATACAAATTGGAAATAACAAATGGCATATTTCAAGCACTAAAAAACTAAACAATTTTAAAGTCTGATCCTACCCTTTTCTGATTCTACTGCTATTAAGAATAAAATGAGAAGTTCATGAACTTTTTCAGACTATACTAAATGTAATGTCATTTCATCTATTTCAAAATGTGCTGATATTCTATGCCCTTTTCAAGAGTCTGGAGTTGCTTTTAAACCTATGGTCTCAAACATTGATATCTGATGCAATAAACTTGCTTGCTATTTAGTGCGTATCATTTCACCTCTAACTTCCAAGAATATAAATGTTAAAAATTCCCATGATCTTGTTACCCCCAACCAGGGTTGGGTTTTTGACGTCAAAAAGTGGTTTTTGACATGACAAGGGTATAATACTGGTTTAAACCGTCAAAAATGTCAAAAACTGAAGTTTGCCAAGAAAATATATAAACTTCAAAACTACCAATAGTTGCCACGAATTATATTGAAATTTAATTATACTATAGGTAATCAGCAGGTTTTAAAATATTTTTTAATTAAAATTAAGGTAAAATAACAGATTTAAAATCTCAGAAATTTATATTCAAATGCATGTGCAGAAAAATTTTGCACAAAAAGTGTTTAAATATTTATATTTAAAAAAATTTTTTTTTCCTTTTTGATACTTAAGTAAATTAAAAGTTTATTACTATGCATTTTTGACATATAACTAATATTTATAAGGAACTTACAAGTTATGTTGTATAAATACAAACTTGATACAAGATACAAGTGTATAAAAAATTTTTTTTAATGTTATACCGAATATCTTTATTCTCCAGTATGTTAATTTGAATTTAAAAGTAGTTATATTTATGAATAATGATAAATATAATTCATATTGTTTATTATATTTATTTATAATTATTACACTTATTTTAAAACAATTTTTATCTCTTAATTTTTTTTTCTCCACTCGTATTAAGAATACAAATAATGCATATCTTGAAAGCAAGAAGTAATTATTCAACAGCTGAATATATAAATATTCAACAAAACTATATCATATTCAGCAAAATGAATAGGCTGAATATACTGTAAATCGACACTAACTACTCTGTGTATTTAACAGAAAGCACTTAAATTTGTATTGTCTTATGTTAAAAAGATTATTAAGAAGATTTAAAAAAATATTAAAAAGATTTTTCTTTAAAAGAAGATGTCTAATGTACAAAACTGCTAATGTTTATCTTTAAAAATGTCTAATTTTTAGTATAAGCTATAGTACAGATTATACTAAAAATTAGACATTTTTAAAGATAACATTACACAAATTTACACAAATTTAGTGTATAGTATAGATTCTATACTATACACTAAATTTGGTTATAAATAAATTTCTTAATAATATCACTGCAGATTTTCAATAACACATGAAAATGAATACATAATATTACAAAAGATGTGAGTTTTCAAAAGTACAAGATTTTGGTTACTATTCAAAATATAAGTGTGTCTTCAAAATTTTAAATTTATTTTTTCTAGAACATATTTAGAAACACTATCCTTTAAAAAATATATAAATTTTATGTATTAATTAAATTTCACATATGAATATAAGTTTTTGACAATGAGGTTTTTGACGTGACGGTTTAAACCATGGTTTAAACGGTCACACATCAAAAACCTGCCAACCCTGCCCCCAACTAGTACATCTTTCCTTCTCCAACAGAACTATGCTCTCTCTCCTGATGTTGTCTCTCTTTTCACTAATGTCTCCATTTTTGGTGTTATTGATTGTTTAAAACTATGGTTTCAAGAATTTCAATAAGCTTCTATTGAAATTGAAGTTATTATCTCCCTTGTCAATATTCAACAAACTGCTTTTTAATTCAACGACGATTTCTATAAACAAATTGAGGGTTCAGTTATGAGCAACCCCTCCCATCCATTTTTTGACTTATTTATGCATTATTTCAAAGGAAAGGTAAATTCTTCAATTTTTCATGGTGGAAAAGATATGTAGATGATATGTTTGTCTTACAGTCACATCAACTCATTTTGATGCCCCAGAATCTTGTCTTAATGATATGAATGTTTATTCCCTTGTTAACAACATTAGTTCCTCGCCACCTCTCCCTAGCAAGAAGAAATACATTCAGGGTATCTGCTACATTTTAGATTTTCACATTCATGACTTTCCATGACTAATTCCAAGAATTTTTCATGATTTCACAAAGTTACTATTTTCTCTGACAAAAACACAACAATAAATTTAAAAAAGCATTATAATAACATTCATTGAAATGATAGGTATAACCAAAACTGTTATACTCTGCATCTTCATATTTATAGATTTTAAAAATTAAAAAAATAGAGTAAAGAAAGAGTTGAAGTAACAAAATAGCTGAAAAAAATACGAAAGCAAATATTTTTTTCTTCTTTTTTTTTTGCAGAATTGCATTCTAAAGATACTTTTCTTTTCCATCGGAAAGGAAAGAAATACTCTCGATTTTTCTGATCTCATTTCGTAATAAAAAAATTCGACAATGACTGGCTTGCTTCAGCTAAAATTTTAAATTGATAAAAAAAAAAAAAAAAATTATAATAATAAGAAAAATTCTGAAATCACAGAAGTTTAAAAGATAATCCGTTCTAGAAATGTTTTTTCTTTCATTTTTTGAAAGAACACGATAAAAACATTTTATATTTTAATCAAATATGACTGTGAGTGGGGATTTTATTACAAATTCAGAGATTTGGAACACTATGAAATTGGGGGGATTAAAATTCCATTTTAAAAATTAGATTTTTCGGCAGCCTAAATCCATGACTTTTTTTTAAAAAATAGTTAAAATCATGACATTTCATGAAAAATTTTGTTCAATACCGAAATTCATGACTTTCCATAATTTTTCATCACTTTCCAGGTGCGCGGATACACTGTACATTTTACCCTGATTTGCCCTTCTCGGTCATTCTGGTTTTTAACATTCTGTTTCATATCTTTTTTCTTTCTCGGATACTGTGGTTTTTTCTAGTTTTGTTTCCCCCCTTTATTTTTCTATCTTTCGTTGGAAGCTTTTACATCTTTTATTCTAAATCCTTGTGCTACTTCACCTTCATGTCTAGCAAGTCTCGAAAATGAGCAACTATTTTCGAGAGCTTGAAACATGTTGATGGTTATTTCCAATTTGTATATTTTTGAAGCAAATTAAGTTTTTAATAAGTAATAAAGTTAAGTATTAGTTTAATCATAGAGCAAAATTACCTATTGGCAGTAATATTGTGTACTGACCAAAATGAAATACTACAATATTTTTTCATTTTGTTTCAACTTGAGATTTCTCTTTAAAACTGATAATTTAATTTAGTGAGTGACATTTTATCGAAGACAAGATTAATCCCCTGTACCAGAAAATTATATAAATATTATCCTAGACTAATAAACAAATACTAATTATGTATATTTCGAAGAATTTTATAGCTTAAAACTTTAAAAAGAACATTTGATACACATGCATAATGGTAAGAACTTACTAGCTTTTTTATGAACTTCCTTGTGAATATTCCAATTGCCTTTAAAACATTCCTAAAAAACATAGAAGATAACAACATAAAACTTTTAAAAAAAAATTATACATAATTTTTTTATTTATTTAATGATCTGTTTTTACTTTTTAATGCATTCCTTCCTTTTTCTATCTAAATAAATAACGATAGTAATACACAAAACTTACATTGGGAAATAGGAATTAGAAATTGCTTGTGTCTTTCGATTTTAGCTGTTCCTAAGTTTTCAATCTTTCGCACTCCACCGGCAAAGTTTTTTTTATTTTATATTAAATATTAGCTCAATATGAGTTTTAACTTGACAGTAAATTTATAATTTCTGTTCCCCCTCTTCTGTGGTGATTACTCCTCTTTTTTTCTAATTTTATCATTTCTGCTACTGATTTACCATGTTAGGGACATAACAAATATTTGCCAACTATTGAGTATTTGTCCCTTTGGCCGAATATTTAGTTGGCCAACTGTCAAACCAAATATTCGGCAAAATATTTCTTGAAAAAAAAAGTATTCTTTGGCAAAGCTTTATTTTAAATTTTTTAATAGATTTAATAAAAAATAACCTAAAAAGGTACTTTTAACTATACAATGCTAGAAATATTTCTTTAAACACATTTGTTAAGTTCTAAAACTTTAACATGGCTTGCAAATATATGTCCTGGAAGACAAATGAAAAAGCAAAATATGAAGAATTAAAACTAGCTAACTTTATACTGAACCACGATTTTTGAACTGCTGGATTTTAAAAATTTTTATATTCAGGCAAGTCAATTTTGCCCACTTTTTGTTTTGAGAATTGAGATTAAAATTAGCTAACTTTATACTGAACCACGATTTTTGAACTGCTGGATTTTTAAAATTTTTATATTCAGGCAAGTTAATTTTGTCCACTTTTTGTTTTGAGAATTGAGATAGATATTTTTCTTTCTTGTCTTTATTATAGGGCAGCATTATCACAGAATATTTCTGATACACTTTATTTTATTGTCATTTTATTCCTGTACAGTAACTGGTAGCATAAAAATCTATAATTTTCAATGCTGAAGTTATGCTTTAAGAACTAAGAATAATTTCTTTCCTGTTTCCCTTTTGCTTTTTTTATTAACTTATTTATTTTATCAGTATTTTTATTATGACACAGCATTATTCCTTAGAGTCATTTTTTTCTAAAAATATGACAATGTGAAAAAGTTAAACTGAGATTTTTAGCATAAAATTTTCCTTTTAAAAATTAAGAGTGATTCATTTTTAGGTATCTAGAACCCTGTGGCAGAATTTGTTTGGGCTTTCTGTGACAAACCTCTTTAGCACTAATATCTTTCTGCAAGATACTTTTAGTAATAACTAATCAGAGTTTTCATTACAGAAAAAAAGTGGGTGAGAATTTCTCACCCTTACTCAAAAACTGGGTGAGGTTTCAAAAAGTTTGGTGAGATTTCTAAAAATGAAAAAAACACGAATAGACTTCTGCTATAGAATAGCGAAGTTATTTTCATGTTCTTACTTCATGCCAGTATTTGATCCGTATCCATTGGTTTTGGGTGCAACAGATGCTGAACTATTCGGAACCCCTAAGTAAATTTGTAACATTGTGCACACACTTTCTTATCCTCTTCGCCTGCCAGCATAGGCTTTTCAATTATTTCTGCTATAGAATAGCGAAGTTATTTTCATGTTCTTACTTCATGCCAGTATTTGATCCGTATCCATTGAATATCCGTATTTGTTTCATTTTCATTTGTCCGTTATGAACTAGAAAATGTTGCCTTAACAAGGTATTTGTCCATCTTACATTCAAGCTCAAAAAATTTAAATGTCTTACATGAACAAACCTTACCTACGGTTAACACGTGGTTGAAGAGAAATGTGTTCTGAAAGGGTTTTGGAGGTGGGGGGCATTGTGTTCTGCTGTTTGCACTGGTTCTGAACAATACTGGTAAATAGGAAAGCTTGATAACAAGGACCGATGGTGAAAATAAGGAAAGATCAAGGGATTAAGGATTGAAAAACGGATTTCATTTAAAATAGTGGAAGATGAAATTTTTTCCAAAATTCTCGAGATTCGCTCATTTTGAAATTTATTAATAGAGTGCGAGAATTTCTCGCGTTAATCATTTTTTAATGCAAGAAAAGAAAAAAATATGCGAGATTCTCGCGTTCTCGCTTTGTAGGGAAAACACTGCTAATATATATACTAATTAAATTTAAAGTAACAGAAATGTTGTATTCACAAAGAAAAGCCTATTTGGGTATAATAAAATTTTATGTATTTTTTTAAAAATGAATATGTAATATTTTTTTTTTTATTCTAATCATCTCGGGCGATATTGTCACATTTTGTAAGAGGAAAACACACTAACTATTTCGTTTTTTGCATTTCGTAAATCATCACATAAAAAAATAATTGAAAATTGTAAAATCCGTGAAAGAAAAGAAAACCAAAATTAAAAAATCATGTTAAAATTAATCATTCAAGCTAAAATTAATCATTTGTTCCCCTCTGGAAGGGGAAAAAAATTCTGCAGAAAAGAAATTGTTTGCTTTAATATTCTTTATTTTATTTTTCATTTTTTTCAAATAAAAATCGAAAAATTACGAACATTTCTTTCTCCTCCGATGCGCGAAAAAGGCATCTTTTAAATATAATTTCAAAGGAAAAAAAAATAATAAAAAATTGAAAATTTTTGCAGAAAGAAAACCAAAACTTTTTACTTTCAAAGAAAAAATTCTTTCTGCGAGAATTCTGTAACGTTCTACAACATTGTCGTCGTGATTCTGCCATAGGGATCTAGACTTTTCTTTTCTTCAATAAAGACTTTTGCTTTTATTATGACATGACAATTAAGAGGGTACCTAAGACTTTATTTTTTTTTTCTTCTTGAAAATATGATAAATAGAAATTTGAGACAGTCTGCTTCAAAATTTTCTTTCGAGAATTAAGATAGATTTTTACTTTTTTTTGTTTTGCTTTCGAACATAATCTTTTGTTTTTACACATGCTTTTATGATAGCGTTTTTTTATAAAGCGCTTCTGATAGACTATATTTCGTTCAACGTTTCATTGATATTTTTTCCCCCAGAAAATATTATTTATGGCATATTTAAGTTTGTTTTAAGAATTTAAATTTTTTGTTTTCTTTCTTTTATTTCTCAGATTTAAAACTTAAGATTTTTTAATAGCTCGTAGTTAGTTTTTTATTTATCTTAAACATTTCATAGGGATAACTATTATAGTTTTTTCCCTTTATCCCTTACCAAAAATATAGCTAAGTTTTGATTATTTCTTAATAATGACTAAACTTATTGATATAAAAATAATATTTATTACAGATTAAAAAAAAAAATTTTGCAATTCGACTGAATATTTGGAATTTAGCCAAATCACTATTCGCTATATCCCTATCTTATCACGTTATTGATATGATTTATTGACTTTCTTAAAAAAATATATGTATACAATTCATTCTTAATAGCTAGTCCAATTCATAGCAATTTTCAATATTTTATTTGTTAACTCAGAGCTCATTCTGGGCAGGGTAAACAGGGCGCAGCACCCTGCTGCCCTTTTAGTCAAAAGAATCCACCCTGTTGCCTCTGAAGTAAATTGGTGCCCTGATCAGGGTTGGGTTTTTGACGTCAAAAAGTGGTTTTTGACACGACAAGGGCATAATACTGGTTTAAACCGTCAAAAATGTCAAAAACTGAAGTTTGCCAAGAAAATATATAAACTTCAAAACTACCAACAGTTGTCATGCATTATATTAAAATTTAAATTATACTATAGGTAATCAGCAGGTTTTAAAATATTTTTTAATTAAAATTAAGGTAAAATAACAGATTTAAAATTTGACATATAAGGAACATATAAGGACATATTTGACATATAAGGACATTTTTGACATATAAGGAACATATAACTAATATTTATAAGGAACTTGCAAGTTATGTTGTATAAATACAAACTTGATACAAGATACAAGTGTATAAAAATTTTTTTTTAATGTTATACCGAGTATCTTTATTATCCAATATGTTAATTTGAATTTGAAAGTAGTTATATTTATGAATAATGATAAATATAATTCATATTTTTTTATTATATTTATTTATAATTATTACACTTATCATTTTAAAAAAATTTTTATCTCTAAATTTTTTTTTCTCCACTTGTATTAAGAATACAAATAATGCATATCTTGAAAGCAAGAAGTAATTATTCAACAGCTGAATATTTAGATATTCAGCAAAACTATATCGTATTCAGCAAAATGAAATTCACAAGTATTTGGATAAACTAAATTTTCAGCATAGTAAATGAATAGGCTGAATATACTGTAAATCGACACTAACTACTCTGTGTATTTGACAGTATTATTCTTTAAAAATGTCTAATTTTTAGTATAATCTATACTATACACTAAATTTGGTTAAAAATAAATTTCTTAATAATATCACTGCAGATTTTCAATAACACATGAAAATGAATACATAATATTACAAAAGATGTGAGTTTTCAAAAGTACAAGATTTTGGTTACTATTCAAAATATAAGTGTTTCTTCAAAATTTTAAATTTATTTTTTCTAGAACATATTTAGAAACACTATCCTTTAAAAAATATATAAATTTTATGTACTAATTAAATTTCACATATGAATATAGGTTTTTGACATTTTTGACAGTGAGGTTTTTGACGTGACGGTTTAAACCATGGTTTAAACTGTCAAAAACTGTCACATGTCAAAAACCTGCCAACCCTGGCCCTGATGTAATAGACTCCATACCCTTTTTGCCTTTTCTTTCCTCAACCCTTCTTTATTTTTTCCCCAAACTCTACAATGGATTTCTTAAAATTTTGTTATTTTCAACTCTTTTTATTTAGTTTGTCATTGCTGTCAATACATAGATTTATATGGGAAAGGAAAAATAGCCATCACACCCCTTGTTGCACTTGTCTTTGAAAGTTTGCAGTTACTTCACTATCACTAAATCATAATTATTATTAATCATTTTAATTATTATATGATAACTACAGACACTGAAAAACATACATTTATTATTTTTTTAATATATGCATGCATTTTAAATAAATTACTAAGCTAATTAGCTCATTAACTCGATATATATATATGTTAATTTATTAATAAAAATTAGTAATTAATGATTGCTTTGCTACTTTTAGTAAAGTAAAAAAAAAAAATGGACAGTTTTTTAATAGAACGTTTAAAGCCCATAGAAATAAATTAGTGCCTTTTTAGCAGGGTTCGCCAAGTGGGCCCACTTTGAAAAAACTCGCCCGGGTTTTATTGGGTGGGCCCACCTTGAAAAAACCCACTTGGAACGATAAGTGGGTTTTTTCAACAAAAAAAAATTTTTTTTAATTTTTTTTTATTAAAACTTATTGTTTTGCATTTACTTTTATATAATTTATTGTGAAGCATAAATTTGTCAAATAGAGTTGCATGATTTATATGATTAAGTTTTTAATATTAGTAAAGTAAAAGAAACTCGAATCTTCATATAGTTTTATAGTAGGTACTATTGAAAACTTTAAGTGGTTTTTTTTCAAAAAGTAATATTTTAATGATATTAAATCAAATAATAATTTAAATAATATAGTCTGAAAATATCAATTTTTCGAATATAGTTGCATGCTTTATATATTAATAAACAAGTTATTATTATTAATTCATGTTTAAAAAAATTGAAAAGAAACAATTTTTTTCTTTTTTTACCTAGTGATACATTAACAAATTTAAACAGTTTTATTTTCTGGCTTTAAAAAAAAAAGAAGCTAAAACTTTTTATAAGAGAATTTTTTTAAATTATTTATCTAAAAATAAAATCATTTTCCTAGGGTTAATTCTTTGAAAACAAATGGGACAAGTAACTGATACTCTTTATAATTATATGTAGTTTTATTTTCACTTTCTATTAATCTTATTATAAAAACATGTAAGACCATTAAATATTTATTTCAGTTTTTTATTTAACTCAAGTCAGATGAAATTTTATCTTTTACTGATTATAAATATTTACAGATTATAATTTTATAATAGGTAATATCCATATGTTTAATAAATATAATAAATAAATGTGTGTGAAAACAAAAAGATTAATAAACTTGTTTCTTTTATATTACTGCATTTATATTTTATAATTCTTGAGTTAAAAAATTATGAAACATAATGTACTAAACAATAAAGAAGATTCAAATATGTGATAAGAGTGATAATGCATTATTTAAACTTAATATAGAATACATATAACCAGGGTTCCCCAAGTGGGCCCACTTTGAAAAAACCCACTTGGTGGTTTTTTTCACAAATTGTTTTTTTTCTTTCTTTAATTTGGTTCAAAAAGAAGTATCCTAATACTATCATTGGACACATTGTTGAAGTTAACAAATATTTTAGAAACGTGCAACAAGCACATGAATGGGCAAATGAAAAAAACTGCTTGATGACCCAATGACACTAGGTGGAATTCATATTGTAAGCGCGTAAAAACTTTTGCCAATAAATACCATAAATATGAAGAGATTGTTCTTGAACATCAAAATGAATCTAATAATAATATGTCAAAAATATCAAATAATGTTGGGCTTTACCAATAAACTATCAATTGAGAAAAACAGATATCAATTGTTTATGAAGCTCTAAAAAAGCTTCAATCAGAAAACATTTCAATTTCAGAAGCTGTTGAAATATGAATAAACTTACTATCGTGTGATGAATTAGAACCCCATAAACATTTTGTAAAAAGATTCAATCAGGCTGTTCAGCCACATCATTTATTAGCATATGCATCCTGGATCCCAAAACAAGGGGAAAATTTTTAAATGAGGAGCAGGACCAATTAGCAGAAAACTGTCTTTCTAAGCACCATCCAGAATTTCTGCCACGTGTTATGGCATTCAAAATTTCCGATCCTGAATACTTTCCAAAATCAATGATGCTTGACACTGTTATTCAACAGTTTTCATCAAAAAAATAGTGGAAAATCATGGCAAAAAAAAACTAAATAAGTAAATAAATAAAGTACCTAGCTTCCACAAAATTTCTGTCAATTCTTTTTTTTTTTTCACTCAACACCAGCATCCTCTGTCTCTATCGAAAGACACTTTTCAACTTTCGGTTTGGTGCAGAGTAAACTTCGAAATAGATTAGGAATAGATAAAGTTACAAAACTCATAAAAGTGTATCACCATCCAAGAGAGAAATGTAGACACTTTGAATCTGTTGTACGATAATAATAATAAAGGAAAAAATGGACCTTTTTTTAAAGTTAACTCCTAACATCTGCTGACAATTTTTAACTATTTGGAGAAAGTTTATCACAATTAAAAATTAAAATATTACTTTCAAGATTTTTTAAATATTATTTTTAAGATTTCATTTGAATACAATTTATTTTGTTTCTTTTAATCATGTTTAAAAATATTGAAAGCAAACAAAAAAAATTTCTATTAAGTGATACATTAAACAACAATAAACAAATTTAAAGTTTTATTTTCTGATTTTAAAAAAATAAGCTATAACTTTTTATCTATGCTTTTTTTATAATTTTAAGATTAATTTTTTTTTTGAAACTATAAAGTTAAAATGTATCTAAAAATGCATATATTTATCTAAATATTTGAAAAAAGGGACAAGTAACTGATACTCTTTATAATTATACATAATTTTAATTTCACTTTCCATTAATTGTATTGTAAAAACATGGAAAACCATTAAATATTTATTCCAGTTTAATTTTATTACAGGTAAAAGTCAGATGAAATTATAGTGCTTACTTATACAACACTATTTAATAAATAAAAATATTTTCACAGTAAAATTTATGAGCACTAAATGAAAAAACCCACTTTTCCCTGGGTTTTTTCAAATAAAACCCAATTTTCCCCGGGTTTTTTCAATAAAACCCAGGCGGGTTGGGTTTTTTCAAACCCTGCTTTTTAGAATAATAATGCCCTTTTTTTTTAAACTTTAGCACCCTGCCCTTTTTTCTGCCTAGAATGAGCTCTGGTTAACTGAGGATTGAGTTAATTAAGAGGACATAATTGCTTTAATAAATCAATCAAACACTTAAAATAGTAAGAATTCAAAATCACACAAAATCAAATGCAAAACATTAATGTAATGAAATAAGTTACTGATACTTAATGTATAAAAACAATATTAATGCTAAAACAATAAATATTTCTTACTAATACGGTTAAAAATATTATTATTTAAACATTTCAATCAATGAAAAAATAAAATCACAGTTTCTTTTTTTTTAAATCTCAACAGTCTAATGAATTTTAAAGACAGTTGTAATCAAATGGATAAATAAGAAATAAAAAAGACAGATTAAATTAGTTTCAACAAAAAACATGACAAAATTTTTTTTAAACGTTATTCTAGGTAGATCTAGGCCTTTTCAAATTAATATGCTCACTAGTTACATATTTTAGTAGTTTTCAAAGAACTTGTATTTAAATAGGCTTAAAATAAAAGGGCATAGTTGACAATATATTTATAACCAGCAAATTATTTTAAATACAACTAATGAAAAATTATAATTTATGAATTTCATTTAACTCTTAATTTCCTTTTAATTCTAGACTATATAATAAAATTAACACATTTCTCCTTTATTAGGTATTTCTTTGCTTAAAAACTACATTATCAAACTTAAAAAAATCACACTCACAGTACATATTTATTAATTATATTTTTAAAAGTTATTTAAGAATTTACTTAATACTAGTTTTTTTTTTTTCAAGGAAAGTCTATTGGTTTATGTTGGTGATTTTTTTAAAAAATCACAGTGGATTTAAACAATGAATTTTGAGATAAACATCAAGTGATTGAAATTGCGATTTTAATAATGATTGAAATCATGACAACCTCGAACTGTACTGGGATATACATTTACAAGCTTGTCAACAATAGAACAGTTCAACTAAGTACACACTGTCTAAACAACGATTTTAAGAAGCGTAATAGCACGTGCAGACTCCACTAAAATCAATATTTTAAGAAAATTAATTTAACTACCTATAGTTCGAAGATAAGATGTATATTATTTTATAAGTTTATTTATTTTCAGTATGTAAAATATGGGACAAACAGAAGCTAAGTAGTATCCTGCCAATAATTGATAAAATATATACACTGGTATTTAAGACTTAAAAATAATAGCGAAATCCTTATAACTATATCAATGTTGTAAAATGCTAAGATCAAAATAAATGCAAGAGACTAAATTAATCACAAATAAGAAGGTGAAATTAGAAACTTATCACTTTCATGAGTTAGTACCTGAGAACAAAAATATGAACCATTTATTCCCAACTTAATACAAGTTGGGCAACGTAATTTTGCAAAATTCTCACATTTATCAGTTTCACATTTATGCTCATTAATATTTTCATTTGCCATTGTTAAATATCACTCTTTTTTTAAACCTAAATAATTGAAATTCACGCCGTAAAAACAATGAAAAGCAAATTCACGTTGGATGGGGACATGCGTTTCCGTACTTCTATTTCTGCCTTATTAAACTCAATTTAGAAAGACCTGTAAAAGTCCATAAAAGTTGTAAGCGAATTCGCAACCAGTTTCAAAAATTATCCTCAGTTTAAAGAATAAAAGCGAAAAAGCCAGATCCCCCTGCAGGGCTTTAGAATTTCTGCATTTTGTTTTTTCGCGATTGTGTGTGACTTGGAAATAGTTTTCTAGAAAAATAAAAAAATGTCGTTGGGTGTTCCTGTTAAAGTATTACATGAAGCTGAAGGACATATAGTCACTTTAGAAACTAATACGGGAGAAGTTTATCGTGGCAAGTTATTGGAAGCTGAAGACAATATGAATTGTCAGATGTCGGGAATAACGGTAACTTACCGAGACGGTCGTGTTGGTCAACTAGAAAATATCTATATTCGAGGAAGCAAGATAAGATTTTTAATTTTGCCTGACATGCTAAAGAATGCACCTATGTTCAAAAAAGCTGGTCCTAGATTAGGGGCTGTTGCAAGTGGGAGAGGAAAATCTGCAATTTTGCGAGCACAGGGTAAGTAGTTCTTAATTTTATGAATTTCTACTGGAGCATATAATGTATTAATTTGCAGCTCCTTATGCAGTGAAGTAAATTATTAAATAATGAGGTAATAATGAAGTAAATTTAGTGGGGTATATTTCATGATCTGTGATGCCAACTAAATACGCCAAGGTGTGATTCCACCCAGTTTTGTAGTAAAGTTAATTGAAGTTTTGATATAGTCTGTATATGTGTATCACAAGAGCTTTTCTCTGGTTGCCAATTTGTCATTTCATGTGGATGATTTCAAAAAAAAGTTTTGTCTAAGCCCATTTGGAGAAATTTATCGCATAATTAACTTATTGTTGATAATTTTCACATTTAGGCAAGACATGATTTCATATTTCAAAGTTAGTAGCAAAGTTTGCTATTGCTAAAGAATACTACTAGCAAAATCAGACTTCATGCAAGCATTTATTAAAATGGCATTGTAGTACATTTTGTGATGCAGAAAATTTTATATTATCATTGCTGTCTTAGTTATTGCAACAAAACGATCGCTGAATGTTAAATATTTATACTAGCATAAAAGTTTAATTACTCAAGTTCGTAACTTCGAAAACGTTGGTAGTTATGATTCCGTATTTCAAATATTGAGATTTTTAAAGATGATGTGGGAATTACTGGGTAGGAAGTAAGACAACTAAATGTGATACATGCCAAAAGCAGATTTTTAAATTGCGTTGACTCACAATGGCACAGTCTCGAATTGAGCACATCAAAAATTGATTAGTTAAATGAAATTCACGTGCCATAATAATAATGTATTGGAATGCGGTTGACCATGTAAAAAAAAAAACACTAAGTAACCAGCTGAAATAACTTCTGAAAAAACAACTAAGATTAATGACAGTATTATATCTATCAAAATGTGATTACATAAATTTAAACTTGGGGATGTCTCTGAAAATGGAGATTAACTCAAATAACTGCCCAGCAAACATATTTCAATGTTGTCGCTTACTTCATTTTAGCAACATTTGTTGAACATTTGGCTACTATTGTCGCCATTCTGACATGATCCCTAGGAGTCGAGTCATAAGTGACACTAGTCATTTAAGTCAATGACCAGCAATGAAATAACTAAAATTTTAGTGACAGTTTAAAATTATATAATAGCATATAAAATTTAATTACTCTCTACTCATTTAAGAGCTTATGTATAAAACAGTAATAAAGGAAAACCTTTCCAATATTTAATTGAAAGTGTAATATTTTTTTTAAGAGTTGCAATTTTAACAAAAAATATCTGGAATTTAAGAAATATTGAGAATTTCATATAAAATTTTACTTTTCATTTTAAAAACATCTTTGTGTTACTTTTCTTATCATATTCATATCACCATGTTCAAAAGACCATATTTTGTAAGCGAACTAATTAGTTTCCTTTCAAAATATGGTCTTTACTGCTTTTAAGCCAAAACTCTTATTTATTATTATAAAATGCATTTTAGTGTACTGGTCAATTACAAAGAGGGTCAGTAATGATAAACTATAAAAGTTTTTTTAGCTATAAAGTAGAATTTTTTCTTAACTGCTCCTTTTGCTGTCTAATTATTAAAATACATATTAGATGTTTTTTTTTTTAATTTTGAAATAATTTAAGACATTTAGATTTTAAAATATAATTTAAAGTTCAAGAGCAGTACATTTTTTTGCCAAAATCTTCAATAAACATGGAAAGTACTTAATAAAACTTAATTTGCTTCAAAAAATATAAAGATGTAAAAGTCAACATATTTTGAGCACTAAACCATGAGTGCCCATTTTCAGGACTAGCCAGACGTGAATAAAGAAAGCATAAGTATTTGAAACAGAAAATATAAAATTTGCCAATGAAAAAAGTTTTGTAGCAAGTTTTATTCATCAAATATCTTTCTGCTTTAGTTTCTTGGAATTATTCATTTGAAACATGGAAAACTATTAAAATTATCAGTTTTAATTTGATTCTTTTGAGGATTTGAATTGATGTGTCTAATAGACACGTTAATTGCAATAATACACACTGTCTATTATTGCAAAAATTTCTCTTCAGCATGATTAAATTTTCTGTAATTGTATTGAAATTTAAATATTATATTTATAAATTATTCATTAAAATGTGAAAAAATAAAAATTCAAAGATTCAATTTTGGAAAATAAATTTTTCAATTGTATTGTTAGTATTCTTGTCACTAAGTGAAAATTTAATTTTTTGAAAAATTAAATAGCTTAAGCAAAATGCTATTTAGTGTGAATCCAGTGCAATTTTCATTCATTAAAATTCTATAATTACATTCATTGAGAACATAAGTGAGAAAAAATTGCTTATATTAACAACAGTACACCTTAATAACTTAGTACATCCCTTTTTGTGAATATTGAATTAAGGTTCTTAGCAACATGATAAATGGTATGCAGGAAACATTCTTTGAATTATTTGTGGTATTCGTTTATCTGTAGTCATCGACCATATGATCTATATAGTTTATTGTATTTTACATTGTATTCTATTTTTGTAATTTGATTATGTTAAAAGAACTTTTCGATGCAATGTTGTCTGATTTTTTTCTTTTAGCGGCAAGAGGAAGAGGCCGTGCCAGATCATTGTTTCAACGACGTAAATAACTCATCTCTTCATCATTTATGTATATCTCCTGTAATCTTCATTAAAGTGTTGTAGCATTTTCTTATCTGATAGTGTTTTATTTCAATTTTATCACAATGTTTCTTGTAATGTTCAGTTTTCAAATATTTCACTAATATCTGTGTCAAATGCTTTCTCATTTACATTGTTTGATTTAGGTTTTATTTATTTCACCTAAATTAATTTCAACATATATAATTATAGTTTTTAAGCATAAATTATATAAACTTCATCTTTTAACCATTATAAAATACAAATAGATTTTGAGGTTTTTAAGATATTTTTGAAACTGCTTCTTTCATAGGTGATTTCAAAATAATAGCTTGATCTCAATAAATTAAACCTGTATGTTAGTTTACAGGGGTCTGTTTAGAAGAAATTTGGGTCCACGGACCCTTCGTAAATTTTTTTATCTTCATTATTGTTAATTGAATTGTTATTGTTATCTTCATCATGTTAATTGAATAAACTCTTCCCAGAGGGGAGGGGGAGAAAGACGGTTCGAGACAAACTAAGTTTTCCAAGTTTCCCTAAGTTAAAATTCCAAATGTAGTATTCTAAGATGCAATTTTTAATGCTTGAAGTGAAAAGGGGTTAAAGAAGATGCAAAACTTTTCTCTCCTAGATTTTTCAGACCAGATTATTGTTCATCTCTCTGATGTTTTGAAAGCTGAAATTTCTAGCAAATTTTAGGTTTTTTAGTCGTAGCTTTTGAATGATATATACTAGTGTTTAATTGATTTAGAAATATACTCAATGTGTTAACTTCATTATTATGACTGGTTAATATTGTTATCCTGTCTGCTCTTTTAATTTATGTACGAAGAATAATTAATTTTTTATTATTTATAATCAAATTTTTACATTTAGTTTTTACTGCTAATAAATAAAATTTAGTTATGCAGGTTTCATTGATTATGAATGAACATCCTTATTCACATTAAACTGATTCTTGATTTACGGATCAGAATTCATCTAAAATGTTCTGCGAATTGCGGTTTAACTGAAAGTAATTAATGAATCACATATCGAATATTACTTTAAAGTGATAAATTACTCATCAGAATTCATATTACGGTATTTTATAAATCACACATCATGATTCACATTAAGTGATTTATCAATCACATATCATGATTTCAATTAAAGTTACTTCTAAATCATAAAACGTGATACGTATTTAAGTAATTTCTGAATTATGCCTCACAATTCTCATTCTAGTAGTTTACAAATTACGATTTACAAAAGAGAGATTTAAGAATTAACACCCACAATTCTTATGAAAATGATTTAAGAATCATACATAGCTGTTCTATATTAAGCACCTTTCTAATTGCAATTTGCATCATAATGATCATTATTCACATAAAACTATTAGCTAATCATGCAACAGAATTCACATTAAAGTGATTTATGTATCTCGCATTGTGATTTATATCTTGTTAGCTCGTGCGTTTTGTATCATTTGCTATTCATGTTATTCCGATTTAAGAAACATACACTGCATTTCAATTTACAAATCTCACATTGTGATATGTGATTTACGCAATCTTCAGGACTTACTTCACCTTTCTTATAATATTGATTTTCATATAGTATATCTAAATTTGCATAAATGCAATTTAAAAATTACGCTTGGTGAAAATTTGGCATATTCTCAAAATTTACATTTTATGGATATATTTTAAAGAAAATAAAACTCGGCAAGTCTTAGTTATCTGTAAAATATTGTTCTACATTAGATTTTATTTTGTTAAAAATGCATTACTGATATTCTGAAGTAACAAAATAGAAAATTTGATATTAAAATTGAAACAGATATGTTAAATGGATATATTTTGTTAATTTATCTAATTATATACATTTCCTGTAACCTAAAATTTGATATAACATATTAAAAAAAAGTATATAAATTTAAAAACTGTGCAATTACACAAACTTTATCAATTATTTACTATTCTTGTTTAATGTAATATGCATTATACTTTCATTCAGTTTCATTAATTCTACTTCACTTCATTAAATTTTTCTTGAAAAGTTTCTCTGATGCTAGTTTTAAATGTTGGCTAGTATTCTATGTCCATTGGATTTTTTTGTCAATTGGAATTTTTTAAAGTGATTTGAAACAGCAATGTAATTATCAACCATTTGTATTATTAGCTGATAAATTTAATAAATATATATTTTTTTTTTGTCAAACAAGCATTCTAATTTAAAAATATACAATTTCCGCTTCTATGTAATTGTAACTTACAGCAGTTATAAAGAATAGCATATTATTCGTAAAAAAGCATAATTTCATAATACGACGGAGGTTTTGAAAAACAGCCCTAAAAAGTTAGATTAAATTTATTGGCAACAAAGGCTGATTTTTACTTGTCAATGTTATAATTATGCTGTCTTTTAGTTCTTGAAGCACCACTATGTTAAATTATTTTTTTAATGTTAATTTTTTTGCTTTGAAATGTATGTTTACTGTTTCAAAACTATGTATTCTTTAAACTTAAAGAAATGTACATCAGTGGAAAGTTTTTTTTTTGTTTTGGTGAAGAAAAAAAAATCCTTACAAATGAAATTCATTGGTTAGCATAATTGTTGCTAATAATATAAATAAGTTGCTAATTTGATTTATTTTCCTTCCAAGATTTATTGAGATAATTAGCATGTTAAAGTTGTGCTAAAACATTTTAATAACTAATTCACTACTGTACCAAACGAACATGTCAGAGACAACAATTAAATACACTCTCACTTATGCAATATGAATTTATTATACTTACTGATTCTCTTAATTTTTAACTGTTAGATTTTAACTCTCTAAATAATTGAAATTATACTCATCCGGAAGCGGCTAGTTTTTTTCCCCATGAAACTAAAGACAGAAAAAATTATCTAAGCTTTTTTTTGTTACTATAACCAATTTTTGTTATTATATAGAAATTATTATTTATTTATTTTTTTTAAATTAATTGTCATTGTAAAACAATATCTAAATGTTGTAAAACAAAAAAAAACCTGGATATTAACCGGTTTATTTTGGTAGGTGTTTTTATTTTCTCTCTCCACAAACTTTTAGCTATATAAATGTTTTATTAGTAGGAAACATGAAAAAATGAAATATTAAAATTATTGTTTAGCAACTTTGCTTGTGTAACTTACTTGTTATTAATATTTTATCTTTTATTTGCCGTTTTGCGTGGTTCGTATTACGAGCTCGTGAAAATAATGTTGATATGGTTTAAGTAAATGGCAAAAAAAAAATGAATGCGTTTATTATGAACCATTGGCCTGTCTCAGTAGACGCAATGAAACCAACTAAAAAGTAGCTTTTTCTGTTCAAATAAATGTAAATGGCACTACTAGTACAGCATACATACCGGCTTCAACACTTTTATACTTACTTATATACTTGTACTTGAATTGCAAATCAATACATTGACTATCAAAAAAACTACTTGTAGTCAACTTTTTTTTTATTTTTTAGAAAATGGGTTTATTTGCTTCCTATACTTTGTATATGTCTTAAATTATTTTTGTTAAATTGATATATTTCTCTTTAACAGCAGCTTTGAAATTTCTGAAATTAATTGAATTCCAATTTGTAAACAAAACTTATAAAAATTTTATTACATACGTTAGTACAAACTACACTTTAAAATACAACATATGATTTACAAACAATGCAATTTAATTTCAAACACAACAATTTTACATACCTTTTTCTCGTTTTTCTTAATTTGAAATAATTAAGGAGAGAGATAAAAAAAGGAAACTAGATTCCCCCCCCCCTTTTTTTTTTCTTTCTTCTCTATACCCTTTAATTTTAACTTTTTGCACTGAAACTTCTTTCAACTGATTGACAGTTGATATAATCACTTATGGTTTACAAAATATAACTCCATATTTACACAACTGAATAAAATAATTACTAAGCATAAATATTTTAACATTTAGAGTGGTACAGCTGGTAGCAAAAAAAGGAAACTCTCGAGTGCAGAGAATTAAAATAACAATTCCATTTAACTTAAAGCTGCATTTAAGTTCTGTCCCATGAAAAATAAAAGGATCAAGATTTTTATGATTATTTGAAGGTAACTGAACATATTTGACTTTAAAAAACTTCTGAAAGCAGGTGGGTTAATGATATTTTGTTGGATATGGTAAACAAATAAATCACTCTTTAAAGATTGAAAAAAATATTCATAACTGTCTTACAAATATGACATAAATTTGATTTGTTTTTTATATCACATAGAAATAGCTTTTTTAAGAAAAAGGCTTAACAGCGATTTTTTTCTTCTTTTAAAATCCCCAATTGGGTCCAGCCCTAGCGATCATTAATTTAAATATAGCTATTAAACATTAAATTATGCCTAATTATTAATATATATATGTATCACAAAGAAGGGAAGAACAAAACCGTGCATTTGAATAACACGTAAGAAAGTTTATCAGGAGTCGTTCTCGATGACTTGAACGCGGAAGATGAGGCGCCTCGATGCAAACCAGCTGTGAGAATTATTGAAGCGATAGATATCTGAAAGAAAAAAAATAAAAGAAAAAGCATATGACATTATTTGCTTTCTGTATATTAAAAAATGAAAGGAAGGAGAAGTGTTGCTCACATATTCCTGGATGTGGTGCTACATTGAAATCGTTGATGGGTGACATGTGACTTTGTACTCTCATGGAAGGGCTGATCTTGGTCACTCTGCATTTCTGGTCCTTTTCATCAAGGTGCTCACTCTCAGATGGGATGTCCAACTCACTTCATAAATAATAACAGAAATTCAAATATAGATGCATAAAAATTTGTATAATTTTATTTTAACACATATATACATAGTTTTGTTTATAGAAAAACAAAATTCAGTATTAATAATTAGTTCCCCGTCAAGATTGCATAGATTAAACGCTATCACGCAAGTGTGTGTAGGCACTATGGAACAATCCGTGTTCTGTAATAAAGAGCTAGCGCAGAACATGATTAGTATTTTCATGCAAGATCCCACACCTACGCGTACTACGTAGTGTTTCACGTCAGCACTTTCGAGAACCGAGATTGTTCTGTACTAACTTCTTTGTCTAAAACAACATAGCACTTAAAGTCGTAGGATGTTACCATGGAAGAAATATAATTACTATCACCAAATCGTTGTAGCTTTTGCCAAAAAAACTAAAAAAGCATTAGAGTTACGGAAAACTATAATGCTTTGAAAAATCTCTCTCTATTAAAAGCTGTTTTTCAAAGGCTCCGTAGTAATATGAAATGATGCTTTTTATAACTGCTGTGAGTTTGTAACTTACTCATGAGAGTTAGGTCAAGTTTAGTCTATCTAAAGCCAGCCCTGTTTTGAAAATGGCACAAAACGTCAATATGGAATGGAGAAAAGCCTCACTTTTGTGAAAATGAAAAGCGTTTGTGATCTAATTTTTTTAATATTTGAAAATTTACTCCAATGCAAAATTTTACCTGGGCTCATAAAAATTTACAAAAACTGAGAATATGGCAGTGATTTTGATAATTTTCGTCTAGGTGAAAAAATGTCGCCAAATTGGCGATTTTTAATAAAGTTTAATAACTTTTAAAGTATTTAAGTGCCTTGATTATATATATAGTTTAAAATCACCTCATTTCTTCAAGTGTTAGGCACTTAAGCTACAGGGCTAAAGAGAATAGAAGGGCTGGTTCACTCCTTTGAAGAAACTCTCGCCGCGCCAATCCTCTGATTTTCTCTAGTGGCGTCACTTTGGCGCAAAGCTCGCACTTTTACTTCAAGAACAGAGCGTTCGGCCTTACTAGCTCTAACTAATATTGGAGCATTTCTTTTTGTGACATATTCTAAGACATTTAATATTTTCTATAATGACTTTCCTCAGTTTTTGCCGTGAATTTACAAAATTTTAAAACTATTAACGAAATGCCAGTTTTGCGCGATTGTAACTTGCAAAAATTCTAATAGAAAAACAAAAGGAAAAAATATAATTTCCCGCGTGTTCCCTAATGTAAATGAACAACTATGTAAAGAATGGATTCCGAAATGACACAGTTAATATAAAACAGCAATACGCTTTTTCTATCGTTAAGAACTTTTATAAAAATTCGTTATCTAAATCGAAACCGCCTCGTTACTTCAAAAAGAAAGGCATGTGAAAAAAATTAAAAAATGGATTAAATCAAAGAAAATTAAAACGGAAGTAAAAAGTATAAATAAAATGTATAGTGTACCGTTGAAATTCTCCTAATTTCATAACTTATTTTTTTTATGTAGTTATTCTAAATATTCATGATTCTTTTAAAAATTATATTCTCTTGAATTTAAATATCTATAAATTATATCATCTTAAATTTAAATATCTATAAACAATTGTAAAATTTCTAATGTCATTATAAGCCTAAATTATTATTTTGTTTCAGTAATTAGCGTTTAAGGTTGATGTTTCCTAATGATTAAGTATGAACAAATTGCTATTAATGGCATATTTTAAAATCGGGGATTCTAAATTTAACTCAACTTATTATTATAAAAGAATATGTAGATAAAAAAGTGTCGATATATGCTTTCATTTTTCTTAATAATGAAAGTTAAAACTGAACTTTTTAAAGTAAAGTATTTATAGTGTCATTTTCGCCAACTAGTAAAATATTTTTATAAGTTTAAAATGTTATTTTTTTAATGTAATGGCCAAGAAACATTTTTTAAACTATGTTTATGACTGGAAATAATGTGTTAATTAAGTAAAGTTTGAAGACTAATAACGAGAAAAAGTCTAACTTATTTTTTCAAAGAGAAAGATGCAAAGTTATCATAATATCTTTGCATGCGATCTTCCGAGATCTGTGGACACAGTGACGTCTTGAGGAGGGAAATCGTATCATCAGCTCTAAGAGCGGCTAGCCCTTCTATTCTCTCTAGCCCTCCTTAAACTATGGCTTGTTTTATTTTCCTTGGCTACAGAGATTCGTAAAACAACGTTAACACCCTGTACTTGATTTGAAATTTATGAAAATGGATTTGGGTGTTTAACAATTCTTCAAAAGTGAACTTCGAAAAATGAAATAAATATATATTTTTGATATCTAAAAGAATTCGATTCCATGAAATTGAAATGAATTCTGTGTTGTGGAAATCGGTTACCTGATATCGGTGGTGTCAAATTTTCTGTAATAGATGGACATGTGGATGCTTCCATTCTCCGTCCTCAGCTGAACTCGAATTGACGTGTTCGGCTTCGTCACCACAACTGAATGGTTATAGACCTTTCTCGCCCTCAACCACACATCCTTCACACCCACATCATTCGGCTGCAGGTCACATGATGATTGATTGCACAGGTAATACTTCTCTGGTACTCTTCCACCGAACCTCAACTGAAATCAATTGTTGTGAAAGTCATATAATATAAATTTAAGGATTTATCAATTGATAATCATGATAGTCATAGTATCAAGGAGATTTTTTGTAACCCCCCGAATGCTTGAAATAGGTACTCACGAACTCGCTGCATTTGGGGTTTCCCGTCGAATCCACTCTTTTTCCTCCGAGAAAAACTGGCAGAACATCTTCATCAATGTACTGGAGTAATACTTCGCCTGTCGATTCTGGAAGGAATTGTCATAGTTACTTTTGCTTTCATGTATTAATTAAAAAAATTTTTTTAATAGTTTCTTACAATAATATTTCTTTTAATTTCAATGTTTAATAAAAGATTCGTTTCAAATCAAAAATAAGAATTAGGTATTTTCCATTGTTATTTTTTTAGCATTTCTGCTTTACTTTCATTTATTTTTAATTATTAATCCATTTAATTAATACTTTATTTTCAATTATTATAATTTTTAATTAGTTATAATTTTTAAATAATTTTATTTTTAATTATTAATCTATTTATTTATTTATTTTTAAATATTAATCCCGTGTTTCGGTTTTCCCTTGTCGTTTTAAAGTTTATAGATTCATGCGAACATACAGCGAATAGCTTATGCATACTTTCATTACTTATACATACAGCGAATAGCTTATACCAAAAACTGTTATCGAATTTAAAAACATTATCATATAATATTTAATAAGAATAATTATGAAAATCTCTTATTCGTTTTCCTTTTAAAAAACCACAATAAATGATTGCTTTCGTTCAATAGTAGGTAAACTTGACAAAATGCGATTTTCGTTGAACTTATCTTAATTTGCTACAACAACAATAGCAAACGAGAACAAACACACTCAAAATATCGTTCGTCTTATACAATTTATAATGGTTACTTTGAGATCATGTTTCAATATTCAAGTACAAATATTACCTCTTGAAAGTACTTGAATTTTTTGTATAACGCTCATTCTCATCATAGGCTTGAACATGTTGAAAATTGTATCAAAATAGGGAGGAACTGAAAAGGAAAATGCAGATGAAAATATCGGTATAAATTTTAATTATTATTATTATTATTTTTTTTAAAATTTTTGTTATTATTTTTTTTACTGAATAGAAACTTGACGAGCTTTTTATTTTGGACGTAGCTCAAAGTTCGTGTTTAAAAAAAGGACATTTCATTATGTTCCGTATTTTAAACCATTGTTATTACTAAGATTAATTTTTTTTTAATATTGTTGTTTAAGTTTAAGGAATATTAAATCAGTTGTAGAAATAGAAAATTATATTACTACTTACTATTATTTTACAAAGTTCATTAACAGCTTCTTTCTGTTTTTATATTTTCTTAAGCCATTATCTAAATTTAAAATGTAACTTAGAACCTTTCACTAATCTTCAATTATTTCATTCAAGAACGATATAACGATACCTTTCAAATATTATGTAAGCATGTTTAGTTACCCTTTGTCGCAAAAATAAGGAAATTATAACCCCCTCTCATGCTTCTGTCAGAAAATCGCAACGACCCCCTCGTTTTTTGCTAAACTTTGCTTCAACTACAGCAATAATAATTTTGAGAATTTTGGGAATAATTATTCTTCTTTATTCAGAAATATTGCATTTATCATAAAGGATGTGTCCTGACGAAGACCTTTACGTTTTGTCATTAAAAGTTTTTCCATTTTATTTTATTGATATTATTATTACTTGTGTTTATATATAGATATATATACATACATAGTAAAATAGTACTTTAAATACAAAAACAGCTAAATTACATTTATTTTAGATAAAAAAAACAACTTAAACATATTTACCATTGATAAAAAATATGTTACCCCATATTTCGGGATAATATTCTTGAACTAAGAGACCAAGATCAAGCCCCATTTCATAAACTGCAAAAGAAGAAAGAATAATTGAGCTCCATCTTTTTTAGCTAATGATTTTTTAAAAAGATATTTTTTAAATAATAATTTTGTAATTTTTTTAAAATAATAATTTGTAGAAAGTTAATAACGATTTCCGGAATAGGAACAAGTCAGAATAATTGAAAACATAGCATACGTATACATTCTAAACAACCGAACTGAGAAAAATACCGCTCTCAGTTGGACATATTGATAGAAATCCTTACTAGAAATAGGAATGGGTGCTGTGTTAAATCTGATCAGTGAACAGTCTTGCCCGTCTTTCAAACTTCAACAGAAGTTAGTGGAGCTCGGTTCGCACGTTTCACCGCATCTACAATATTGTACGTAACAAAATATTGCTTTCATTACGAAATTTCTTTAATGAAAAAAAGAAAATAAATAAATCCGGAAAATAAAAAATAAAAATACTCTGATTCTTCTTGACATTTGCTAACGATACAAAGAATTCAGCATTTATATAAATATGAATTCTGATTCGTGTTAACAACATTGGTTCCTCACTACATCTACATAGCGGGCGGAAATGCATTTTACTCCTCTAGGCCACTGTGGTTTTTGTTTTATTTTTCTTGGTTTTCCACCTTTATTTTTCCATTTTTCGTTGGCAACTTTATGTTTTATATTTCGAATCACTTTTAGTTCTTCGCCTTCACGTTTGGGAAACCTTGAAAATGGATGCCTATTGTTGAGCGCTTGAAACATGTTGACTATTATTTCCAATTTCTAACTTTTTGAAGCTTATAAAGTTTTTAACCAAGTAATATTGGGACCCTATTTTCCAGATGTTAGCTACTTTCTATATTTCGAAAGTTAGGAATCCAAATCAGTTGAAAAATGGATTTGTTGATTCAGAGGAAGCGTGTTTTAGTGTTTGATTTAGTCACTTAAAATACCGTCCTTACCCTCTCGAACTGTTAAGACGGAGAACTAGAATCCGATTATTTGATCACAAACTATTTAGGGTGATTCGTTTTTCTGTTGAACGTAAATGCATTAATAAAAAAGATTGCACGATATACTTACCACACTTATGTAAAATATCGTGTAAGGCCAATCCTGCTAAATCGAATATGTATGTGATTTCAGTCACATTTTTTCCAGTCTACAGGAAAAAAAAAAAGAATATCAACTTCATCTTATTGATATAAAAGAATCTGAAACTATTGATAGTCTCAAAACTTGTACCGATGCTCATCTCTTTAGCAGGGAATAGCTCCTTTTTTTCACCATTTTTTGGTTTTCTTTCTCATTAGGTTCCTAATACTTATAATTAGTTGGAATAATAATACCTAATTCTTATCAGGGCACAAAACTAAAAAATTCTTAGTGGTTCCCCTTGTAAGGGAATAGTATCGTCTGTGCATGGAAAGAACTCTCCTCGCCATTCGTCCGGAGCAGTGTCAGTGACTATGGTTAGAAGGTTTAACTATATGCAGTAGGGGTGTTAAGACAATATTTTGGCTCGGTTGGCGGGAAATACGCTATTTCTTATTTCCTTAGCAACAGGCTGCATTAGACTTCGTGCCAAGGGTAGTTCTTTTAATGGACGAACTATATGCTGCTTTGGTTTTATATTAAGTTGTGTTTCTGTCATAAAATAGCTTATCTCATAATAATTGGGAAAATTAAACATTCTCTGCATTATAGTTTTTTTTAAAAATTTGAATGCCCTTTCGTAACTTTTTCTTTCACAGAAAAAAATCTAATAGACGCACGTAAACGGACAACTAAAAATGTGAATGAACTGTTAATATCTATTTGATTAATTTTCTGTTGATCAATTTTCTTCACTTCTATCTCTGCTTATACTAAATAACCTTATACTCAAATAAGAATGAGTGTTAGGAATCTAATAAGGAGAAGAATCAAAAATGGAAAAAAAATTGGAGATTATTTTTCTTAGAACGGCAGTATACGCCATCAGTACTTTTTACTTTTCATTAGATATTATCATATAAACAATTATATTACTTTTATTATAATATATTATTATTATATAGCTATTATTATATTATATTACTATTATTATATTATATTATATTATTTTTATTATGTTATATTATTATTATATTACTATTTTATTTCGTGTTTTTTCCTCACTTAAAACATTTTTTTTATAACTTTGTATATATATATCTATGTATATGCATATATAACTTTGTATATATATATATATATATATATATATATATGTGTATATATATATATATATATATATATATATATATATATATATATATATATATATATATATATATATATATATATATATATATATGTGTGTGTGTATATATATATATATATATATATATATATATATATATATATATATATATATATATATATATATATATATATATATATATATATATATATATATATATATATATATATATATATGTATATATATATATATATATATATATATATATATATATATATATATATATATATATATATATATATATGTATATATATATATATATATGTATATATATATATATATATATATATATGTGTATATATATATATATATATATATATATATATATATATATATATATATATATATATATATATATATATATATAATAAATAAATAAATACAAGAAAACACTAAGAAGAAAGTTAAGAAAAACAATAAGTTAATTTTTCTTTGTTTTATTCTTCATTTTGAACTTATATATATATATATATATATCTATATATATAAAAATCTCTTGTCACAGTTTTAGTGGTTAAACTCCTCCTAAACGGCTGGATCGATTTTGATGAAATTTTATATGTATATTCAGTAGGTATGAGAATAGGTTTATAACTAATTTTTTTTCCATTTTTTGGACAGATTTAACGTATATTTTAAATATATCTTTATTTAATCATATTCCAATCCAAACTAGACATAGAAACCTGATAAATCAAAAAGTAATATTCACGCACGTTGCAACAATTCACTTTAAACTCTAATACTTATGCTCGCCCTTAAAAGAAGAGCATCAAATATATTTGCAAGTATGTGAATAAAGGCAGTGATATGGCAGTATTTCGAGTTGAAAATACCAATGTGACCGCTTTTCCAGTGAATAACAACGACGAAATAACGCTCTACCAAATTGGCCGGTACATCAGCTCCAGTGAAGCTGTTTGTCGCAACTTTGGATTCCCTATTCATGATCCTACCGTTAGTCATTTAGCCGTCCATCTTGAAAACGGTCAGCGCGTATATTTCACGAACGAGACAGCGATTGACAGAGCTATAAATCCACCAAGAACTACACTCACCGAATTTTTTTGAATTGTGTAATCGTGCGGATGCGTTTGATGCCTTTGCACAGACATTACTCTGTTCAGAAGTACCACACTATTTCACATGGGCTCAAACAAAAAGAAATGGACTTCCCGCAAGCAAGGCACACCGATGAAGGCCGTTGTCCCGGTTTATTCAAATCAAACGCCTTGGGGAGAGCATTTACAGTCAATCCAAGGCAGACTTAGTGCTTTTATCTTCGAATGTTGTTGGTTAATGTCACCGGCTCATTGTCATTTCAAGATATACGTAAAGTCGATGGACATCAGCATCCAACGTATAAAGATGCATGGCTTGCACTCGGCTTGCTGGAAGACGACAACCAGGTAGAATTTTATTTCTTTATTTCAATTAGTAGCAAAATGTATGCTTTCTATATATTCCTTGCATTTATAAACTTAATTTATTATCTTTTTGATCCACTACTATTTTTAAAAAAATTAAGCATATATATTAATATGTAATACTATTGTAGAAGTACGCATAAGCTTGATTTAAATACAGCGAATATTTCTGTCTAAAATTATAATTTAAATTCCGCTTAACTACCGCAGGGTAAAATCATCCTCAAAAGGATTAAAAGTTGGCAGGTTTGCAATAAGCAGTATCTCACTTCTCACGCAGTTTTCGGAAAAATTTCGGCCATTATTATTGTTTGTACATCGAACGCCGTTGTGACGTTTACAATTATCATTTCCGTGTAATTATTATTAATTTGCAGTGCTGTAAATATTAATAATAATTATTAATATTAAGAGTATTTCTACTGTATTATTCTGAAGGAAAAATATTGTGAAAGGTAGGTTAAGTAATAAAAGATAAATAAACACATTACTACTATGCTGTTTTTCATCATACGTTTACAAATATCATTTTACTATTTAAGTGTTATTCTCAAGTAAATTTTTATTAATTGATTAATCTGCAGAGCTGTCATTATTCATTCCTATTTTATAAATAATTGATACAATTATTGATTTTAAGAGTAATTCTGCTCTGTTATTTCAAAAGAGAAATATCATGAAAAGTATGTTAAATTAAAAAAGTGTGTGTGTACTTATGTATATGCGTTAGAAGTTATACTTTTTTGGCGTATGGAAAAAAATTTAAAATAATAAAAATGCTGTAATGATCAAATATAAATATTAAAATCAATCAAAAAGGTATTATTTAAGTAAAAATATATATTTTTAATTAATTCCATTCTATGGCTAACTTTATCCTGTCGTTTTCTGCGCGCGCAGCTCACAAAGTTTACTCTCATCCAAACGCTCCAAAAGAATTATAACTTAAATAAAATATAAATAAATACATAATACTTTTTTTCATCATTAAGTAATTTAATTTTTTTTAACAGCAAACAATGCCAAAACGACGTAGAGGGGCTTCTTTGGGCCGTAAAACATGTCAAGCTACATTCATGCAGAATGCAAGAGCCGAGAGAAACGCAGAACAAATCCAGCAAGACAATACTGATGCACGTGAGAGCATGGCACGATTGCATCAAGTAGAATCAGAAGATGCACGAGCTGACCGAAATGAAGAAAGAAGATTGGAACAAAGACGATCGCGCCGACTCACATTTAACAGACTAAGAGTAAATGAACAACAACGCCAACAGGCACATCGATCTTTTAACTCTCAGTCTTTCCTGCGCCTAGCATTCGAGTATGAGCCTAATGTTGAATATTATGCTCATTCAAAAGTCATAATTGGTGCTATGGACAAGGAATGCCTGCATTGCAATGCTCTTAAGTTCAAAAATGAGCCAGCCGGGATGTGTTGCTCATCAGGAAAGGTACAACTACATGTAATTGATACACCACCTGAACCATTAAAGGGTTTACTGTTTGGCACGAATCCAGATTCAAATGTGTTCCTGAAATCAATTCGGACATTCAATTCCTGTTTCCAAATGACATCATTCGGAGCAACAGAAATAGTTAAAAATAATACGGTATATGGTCAACAATTCAATTCAACATTTAAAGTCAAAGGTCAAATTTATCACAAAGTGGGCTCATTGCTGCCAATGCCAAACGAAGCGCATAAATTTTTGCAAATCTATTTCATGGGCGGCAAAGATGCGCGCGTAGACGCACGTTGTGAATACAATCACCTCAATTCATTTTTTGCCAAACGCATCGTTGGTGAGCTGGACGCTCTATTGAATGAGCACAATGAATTATTGAAAATATTCAAATCACACTTGCCTAAATTACAAAGTGATCATCACGCTATTGTCATCAGCCCTGATAAAACACCTGTTGGAGAGCATATTCGTAGATTCAATGCACCTGTTGTTGACGACGTTGCTGGAATCATGGTTGGCGATCGAACAACTGCACGACAAATCGTGATTCGTAGAAGAAATAATAATCTCCAGTTCATTGCTGAAACACACCGTTCATATGACGCTCTCCAATATCCGCTAATTTTTTGGAAGGGACAAGATGGATATTGCGTAAATATTAAACAACGTGATCCCGCAACAGGTACTTCATTCATTGTGGACTTGAACATTACTCATTTAACAAAGAACTTAATTAATTTCAATTTATCAAACTAAACTAATGTTAATTAATTTCAATTATATTTATTAATGATTTATAATTATTCATGAATTATTTATAATTGTATTTTTATTATTTATTTATAATTATATTTTTATTATTTATTTATAATTATATTTATTAGTATATATTATTACAGGAGCCGAAACAAACAAGAATGTTAGTGCGAAGGATTATTATGCGTATCAGTTGATGAATAGACGCGGTCAGGACAACATCATTCTACGATATCGTGAGCTTTGTCAACAATTCATGGTCGACATGTACGTGAAGATAGAGAGTGAACGACTACGATACTTGCGATATAATCAACAACAGCTGCGTGCTGAAGAATACATTCACTTGCGAGACGCTATTGTCAGCAGCGCCGATGCCGCCGAAATTGGTAACTCGGTCATTCTACCATCATCGTATATAGGCAGTCCACGTCATATGCAAGAATATATCCAGGATGCTCTGGCTTACGTGCGCGAGTACGGACGACCGTGTTTGTTTATCACGTTCACGTGTAATCCTAAATGGCCAGAGATTACATCATTGCTTTTTCCCGGCCAAAATGCAATACATCGTCATGACATTACAGCACGTGTATTCAGACAAAAGTTAAAGTCTTTAATAAGTTTCATTACGAAATTACAAGTATTTGGTCCTACACGTTGCTGGATGTATTCGGTTGAATGGCAAAAGAGGGGATTACCTCATGCGCACATTTTGATTTGGTTAATCAACAAAATACGTCCTGAAGAAATCGATAGTGTAATTTCTGCGGAAATTCCAAATCCGTCTACTGATCAATTGCTGTTTGATATTGTTACAGTTAACATGATTCATGGCCCATGCGGCAATTTTAATCGTTTATCGCCGTGTATGGCAAATGGAAAATGTACCAAAGGGTTTCCTAAAAATTTCACTAACGATACGATCACAAATGTTGACGGATATCCAATATATCGTCGAAGAAATTCCGATAATGGCGGACAATCGTTTATTAAAAATATCAGCAACATCGACATTGACATTGACAATCGTTGGGTGGTGCCTTATTCACCTCTACTGAGCAAAACATTCCAAGCTCATATTAATGTAGAGTTTTGTAGTTCAGTGAAGAGCATCAAATATATTTGCAAGTATGTGAATAAAGGCAGTGATATGGCAGTATTTCGAGTTGAAAATACCAATGTGACTGCCCCTCCAGTGAATAACAACGATGAAATAACGCTGTACCAAATTGGCCGGTACATCAGCTCCAATGAAGCAGTTTGGCGTATCTTTGGTTTCCCAATTCATGAACGGGATCCAACCGTTATTCATTTAGCCGTCCATCTTGAAAACGGTCAGCGCGTATATTTCACGAACGAGACAGCGATTGACAGAGCTATAAATCCACCAAGAACTACACTCACCGAATTTTTTGAATTGTGTAATCGTGCTGATGCTTTTGGTGCTTTTGCACGGACATTACTTTACTCAGAAGTACCACACTATTTCATATGGTCTCAAACAAAAAAATGGATACCCCGCAAGCAAGGCACACCGGTTGAAGCATGTCCCGGTTTATTCAAATCAAACGCCTTGGGGAGAGTATTTACAGTCAATCCAAGGCAGACTGAGTGCTTTTATCTTCGACTGTTGTTGGTTAATGTCACCGGCTCATTGTCATTTCGCGATATACGTAAAGTCGATGGGCATCAGCATCCAACGTATAAAGATGCATGCCTTGCACTCGGCTTGCTGGAAGATGACAACCAGTGGGAATGTATGCTTGCTGAAGCAGCATTGAACTGTACTGCTAAGCAAATTCGTGTACTATTCGCTATAGTATTAACTACATGTTTCCCGGGCAGAATAGAAACTTTATGGGATAATCACAAAGATTCGATGACTGATGATATACTGTATCACCATCGCACACGTTGTAACGATCTAACGATAGCATTCAGCGATGCTATGTACAATGAAGCACTGATTGCTATTGAGGATCTTTGCATTACTATTGCCAACTTGCCTCTCAGTCATTTCGGTATGCTTTCGCCAAATCGAAGTGCATCTGATTTTTTAAACAATGACATGAATCGTGAACTTCATTACAATACAGTAGAAATGGCAGCTATTGTGACTCGCAATGTTCCACTGATGAATGAGGAACAAAGGAACATATATGACCGCATTATGCTCGCAGTTTCGGCAGGTCAAGGTGGATTTTTTTTTTGGAAGCACCAGGTGGAACTGGCAAAACATTTATTATTTCGCTAATTCTCGCTGAAATACGATCAAATAATGGCATCGCGTTGGCCGTTGCATCATCTGGCATTGCGGCAACTTTATTGGATGGAGGCAGAACAGCTCATTCAGTATTTAAGCTGCCACTAAATATTCAAAACAACCCGGACGCAGCGTGCAGCATAAAAAAGCAATCGTCTATGGCCACAGTGTTGAAACACTGTAAAATTATCATCTGGGATGAATGCACAATGGCACACAAACATTCGCTTGAGGCGTTGAATAGGACATTGAAAGATATAAAGAACAATGACAAATTATTTGGCGGCACTCTGCTACTCCTTTCAGGTGATTTCAGGCAAACACTTCCCGTCATTCCGCGTTCAACGTACGCTGATGAGATCAATGCTTGCTTGAAATCATCTCCACTGTGGTATAATGTTGAAAAAGTTCAACTAACAGTAAATATGCGAGTCCAAATGCTTCAGGATCCATCTGCTGAAACATTCTCAAAACAATTGCTAGATATCGGTGATGGAAAAGTTACCAAGGATGAGACAGGATGCATAAAATTACCGGAGGATTTCTGCACAATCATTGATTCAAAAGATGCTCTCATTAACCTTATATTTCCCGATTTACACACGCAATACATTAATCATGAGTGGCTTGCAGAAAGGGCGATTTTAGCAGCAAAAAATGTGGACGTCAACGAATTGAATCTGAAAATACAACAGTTATTGCCAGGTAACATGGTGACATACAAATCCGTTGATGCAGTTTGCGATCCTATGGAAGCTGCATATTTTCCAACAGAGTTTTTAAATTCATTGGATTTACCAGGCATGCCACCGCATAATTTAGTACTTAAAGTTGGATCTCCTGTTATTTTGCTTCGTAATTTGAACCCACCACAGCTGTGCAACGGCACGCGATTGGTCGTTAAAAAATTAATGAACAACGTTATCGAAGTCATTATTTTAAATGGAAAATTCCGGGGTGAAAGTGTATTACTTCCACGAATCCCTATTATACCCACAGATGTGCCAATTCAATTTAAACGCATTCAATTCCCCATTAGATTGGCATTTGCAATGACTATTAATAAATCTCAAGGCCAAACAATGTCTGTTTGTGGCTTAGATTTGAGCACACCATGTTTTTCACACGGACAATTATACGTGGCATGCTCTCGAGTGGGTAAACCATCCAGTTTATTTGTGTTAACAAAAGACGGAATGACAAAAAATATTGTACACTCCATTGCACTAAGAGATTAATATTGTTTACTAATATTTTCAGAATTAGTTGTATATATAATTTATAAAAAAAAGTTACAATAAATTTAAAAAATTATTATTTGGTGTGTTGTTATTTTCACCTTCCGTCATCGTTCACAGCGCTCCATGCCACTGCCACTCACATACCACATACGCACACACTTACAATAAATAAGATATATTTTCATACTCTAGAAATAAATCATATGGCAAAACAACGTTTGCCGGGTCAGCTAGTCTATATATATAAAAATCTCTTGTCACAGTTTTAGTGGTTAAACTCCTCCTAAACGGCTCGACCGATTTTGGCGAAATTTTATACGTATATTCAGTAGGTATGAGAATAGGTTTATAACTAATTTTTTTTTCATTTTTTGGACAGATTTAACGTATATTTTAAATATATCTTTATTTAATCGTATTCGGATCCAAAAGAGACATAGAGACATGATAAATCAAAAAGTAATATTCACGCACGTTGCAACAAGTCATATTAAACTTTAATACTTATGCTCACCCTTAAAAGAAGAGCATCAAACATATTTGCAAGTATGTGAATGAAGGCAGTGATATGGCAGTATTTCGAGTCGAAAATACTGCTCTTCCAGTGAATAACAACGACGAAATAACGCTGTACCAAATTGGCCGGTACATCAGCTCCAATGAAGCTGTTTGGCGTAACTTTGGATTCCCAATTCATGATCCAACCGTTAGTCATTTAGCCGTCCATCTTGAAAACGGTCAGAGCGTATATTTCACGAACGAGACCGCGATTGACCGAGCTATAAATCCACCAAAAACTACACTAACCGAATTTTTTTGAATTGTGTAATCGTGCGGGTGCTTTTGGTGCCTTTGCACGGACATTACTCTACTCAGAAATACCACACTATTTCACATGGGCTCAAACAAAAAAATGGACACCCTGCAAGCATGGCACACCGATTGATGCATGTCCCGGTTTATTCAAATCAAACACCGTAGGGGAGAGTATTTACAGTCAATCCAAGGCAGACTGAGTGCTTTTATTTTCGACTGTTGTTGGCTTATGTCACCGGCTCATTGTCATTTCAAGATATACGTAAAGTCGATGGACATCAGCATCCAAAGTATAAAAATGCATGCTTTGCACTCGGCTTGATGGAAGACGACAACCCGTGGAAATGTATGCTTGCTAAAGCAGCACTGAACTGTACTGCAAAGCAAATTCGTCTACTATTTGCTATAGTATTAACTACATGTATCCCGGCACGTATAGGAACGTTATGGGATAATCACAAAGATTCGATGACTGATGACATACGGTATCAACATCGCACACGTTGCAACGATCTAACGATAGCATTCAGCGATGCTATGTGCAATGAAGCACTGATTGCTATTGAGGATCTTTGCATTATTATTGCGAACTTGCAACTCAGTCATTTCGGTATGCCTACGCCAAATCGAAGTGCATCTGATTTATTAACCACTGACATGAATCGTGAACTTCAATACAATACGATAGAAATGGCAGCGATTGTTACTCGCAATGCTCCACTAATGAATGAGGAACAAAGGAACATTTATGACCGCATTATGCTCGCAGTTTTGGCTGAACAAGGTGGATTTTTTTTGGATGCATTAGGTGGAACTGGCAAAACATTTATTATTTTGTTAATTCTCGCTGAAATGCGATCAAATAATGGCCTCACGTTGGCCGTCGCATCATCTGGCATTGCGGCAACTTTATTGGATGGAGGCAGAACAGCTCATTCAGTATTTAAGCTGCCACTAAATATTCAAAACAACCCAGATGCAGTGTGCGACATAAAAAAAAGCAATCGTCTATGGCCACAGTGTTGAAATACTGTAAAATTATCACCTGGGATGAATGTACTATGGCACACAAACATTCGCTTTAAGCGTTGAGCAGAACATTGAAAGATATAAAAAACAATGACAAATTATTTGGCGGCACTCTGTTACTCCTTTCAGGTGATTTCAGACAAACACTTCCATTCGATTGGCATTTGCAATGACAAGGCCAAGCAATGTCTGTTTTTGTCTTAGATTTGAGCACACCATGTTTTTCACACGGTGTTCCCAAATCTAAGCATTCATACGTGGCATGCTGTCGAGTGGGCAAACCATCCAATTTATTTGTGTTAGCTTAAGATGGAAAGACAAAAAATATTGTACACTCCATTGCACTAAGAGATTAATATTGTTGACTAATACTTTCAGAATTCGTTGTATATATAATTTATAAATAAAAGTTACAATAAATTAAAAAAAACTATTATTTGGTGTGCTGTTATTTTCACATTTTGACACCGTTCACAGCGCTCCATGCCTCTTCCACTCATATACCACATACGCACACACTTACTATAAATAAGATGTATATTCATACTCTAGAAATAATTCATGTGGCAAAGCAACGTTTGCCGGGTCAGCTAGTATATATATATAATGTTTAAAAATGTAGCTTCAGCGTAACTACTGTCTCCTAAAATAGAGCAAGACATGGTTTCCGGCCACATAATTTTCATAAATGTTGAACCAGGAACCCTCGTTCACTGGGAACTTCTATACCTCAGATCCCCTGATGGTGTCCCAAAACGAGCAGACATGGTCTGATCAATTGTTCAAGAATTAAAATTATGGTTTGGAAAAAAATAATGTTAAGATAAATGTTGCTCTCTTTCTGCAGTTACTGTACTTTCGCTCAATTCAATGACATTGTTTTAAAAAGGAAAGTTATTGTTACCGACAGTTATTATTTTTTTTCCGAATTGAGTTGCCTTCGAATTTTTTATTATCTGAGACTGTATTTTCATTAGACAAATGGATAAATATAAATACGAAAATGGTATGAGCTGCTCAAAACATCACAATACATACAAAATTTGCAAATTAAAAATGGATTTTTTTTCTTCATAAACTGGAAAACGCTTTATATATTTCGTACTCATAAACTTCTTTAACCTTTTGCTTACGGTTGGTGTAACAGGTGGACCAGATTGGCGGGCATCAGCAGACTGAGCACCGTAACCAAAGGTTAATATTTTTAAAAAAACTTCACAAATATGTTATTTTTTTGTTTATTACTTTTTCAACAAATAAGGATGGAAATTGATAAATTTAAGTTTACGTGAAAATCAAGTTTGAAATTGTAAAATCAAATTCTTTTGCGTGTGATTAATTTCCCCTTAGTAATTTTTTATTTTACCTTTGAGATATCTATAATCGGTATTCCAGTTCATCGATTTTTCAGAGTCAGACAAAGAAAAAAAAATAAAAAGAAAAAAATATATCAGATCTGAGAGGGCACAAAATTTGATTCTAACTTAGCTTTGAAACGGATTCATTTTCTTAGCCCTAAATAATTGAAGATTCGCCTATAGAGTACCGATCCCTGCGGTTTTGCGAATTCGAGTTGTTCCCGTTGCGTTGCGCTCTTACTACCTCACTTACAGTAGCAATAAGCACGACTATACACTTCTTACTTTTCGAGATTCGCTGTAATTATTGCCCAATAGTAAAATTTTTAGTACCAAAATAAGCGTTGAATGTATTTAGAATATTGAAAAGCACACAGAAGATAAAATTAAAAGTGAGGCGAACAAACGTAGAACTTACTGTCCTAAGAAACTTAGAACGTCAAAAATATGTATATGCAACAAGGCTATTCGTGGAGAAACACGCTTTTAACATTGACCAAGAGTGAAAACGAGATTTTTTTCTACTTAAATATTATAATACCTTTTTTAGCTACACTCATTTTTTTGAAACAAATAAAGGGAATATTAAAACATACTTGTTTGTCATTCGCAGTCTATTAGTTGAATGATTGGTTACAGATTAACACTGATTCATGTTTATTCGTCTAGGATTTTTAAAAAAAATAATAAATTACAAAATTAAATTTAAAAAAACGGATTTTTTTTCCAAATGGGATAGTTATTGTAAAATAAAAAATACCCTGCTGAGCACTTTAGCAAGGTTAGACAATGCAAATGACATCTCTAAAACTATTTAAGTAAGTTTCCTATTAATATTAATAAATGATAATAGTTCACCATTTTCGCCCGCATCCGTTGTCTTTTGAGATCTTCTTCCATGATATGACAACCGTAGTAACCAAGTTGATAAGCTGACATAGAAGCAATAAAACCTAGAATTATAAACATTTTATGAGACGTTAAAATAGCATAGAGGTGGAAGATATTTTCTATAACTGTTATTTTATAGATTCGAGTCTGTTATTATTTATTTATTTGACTTGGAGGCTTCGTTCGCCAACCCCGTTATTCATTCCTCATTGTTTATTTCTTCTTAAAGGTTAATAGTTTCCACAAAAGCACAAAACATTTTGGTTCCAAAATATATAATTATTTTAACTTAATGCAATAATCATTTTTGAATCGTAACGAATTGGACGATTACCTAGATTTTAAAAACAATAATCTGTATTTTAAAAAAAGAGTATCCTAAAGAACATAGATAGTGAAATTCAATATGAAGAAATAAGCGCGAAGTAATTTTAATCGTTGAAGAGACTTATAACAATTCAAAAATTTCACTATGAATGTAAAGATTTATATCTGTCAACATGTAATCTCTATCTCTCTCTCTCTTTTGCTACTTTTGATTGAGCGTGAGCTTAAAAAATAAAGATCTCGAGAGGGAAAAATTAAGTTTTTACAACAATGGATAAATACTCAATATTTAAAGCAAAAAGGCCGTAAAAAATCATGCAAAATATTGAAATTAAACAAATGGGAGTTTCGAAGAAAAAAAAATTTCTCGATAAAATTATAATAATCCATTTCCACATCAAATTTCAACTCTTTAGTTGCCTTTCAATGAACAGTAGATCGAGCAACAGGTTTTTTTTCTTTTTTACTACAAGTTAAACAGTGCAGTGAATAATTCTCGAATTAACAATCGAATCATATTTTTTTATTATTCCGTCGAACTCCTTGTACATTTTTCTGCATCTGTAATTTCTTCACTTAAACACCTTAACAGTTTCAAGTTCCTAAGTTTCTATATTTCGAGCAGCAAAATGAAATGTAATATAGAACAAACAAAAAAAAAATGCAAAAATAGCTCTTGAAATTGCAATAACTTTCGGACAAACTCTGTGTTAAATTCATAAACAAATGTGATTTTTTCATTATCCCAAATTTTAATTTTCCCATTCTTGCGGCTTTTACAGAGGCCCGTATTGTGTTTTTTCCAACAAGTTTAACAGTTAATAATTTTCGAACAAATTATCGAACATTAAATTTTTTTATTCCATCGTAATTCCTGTAAATTTTTCTTAGTCATTTGAAGTTTCTATGTCTTAACGCAGCAAAACAAAATGTAATGTAACACCCAAACAAAACAGCATTGGCGATTTTTTAATGCACTGAGACTGCTTGAGCGATGGTGAAGGATTACTAGCGCAATTGAAGGCTGATATTACTTAATAGTTAAAAAACTTTTGTGATAATATTTTCTTATATGTGGAGAACATGGTTTAGTGTGAAAGCATTTCTTACCGTAATGATCTCCTTTACCAAGCGGGTTGTACCGGATAAGCGAACCGTCTTTTGCGTAACCTAAAAAAGCAGTATACTCGTATTTCTCCGCTATCTAGAAACAAATTTTGTTGTCATTATTTGAGACTGAAATATAAATATCACATGAAGACATCACAATTATAAATTCAACGCAATAAACGAAAAAGACATAATAAAAAGAACAATAAAGGAAAGATAAAACAATCTAAATCGGCGAAGATCATTAAAGCGAGGAGTTCCCCTCCTATGGGCTGCGATCCAATTTCGGAGGGGGGGGGGCAGGTACTTCTGAAATAGGTTGCTAAAGCTCCTTAAAAAGATAAAAATGTTAATCATAAATTCTAATTTTTTCTTCAGGATTCCCATAGAACGTGGTGTTTCGTGGTTTTCGAAGAAAATTTATGTTTGATCGCTTGCAATTCGAACAACATTTTCGATGCTTACAATTTTTTCTGTGGTGCTCTGGTTTTCCACAGTTAAGGCAGAGATAACATTATTTCTGGTTTAACTCTATGTCCGAAGCTGCAGCAAGCACTTGTAACATCTCAGTGACTTTTGGTGCTCTCACACCACTTGTTTTGTGCACCGGATCTTGAGCTGGTCTGTCTCAATTTTTTTTAAAAATTATTAGGCCCATTATTTCTTATATTGTTTTAAGAGAATATTTCAATGAGCTCTTCATTTTGAATCTTTTTAGCTTTAATTTAATTTTATTTTATTTTATAACCGTAATTGAACAGCAGACCCAATTTTGAGTTTGCAACTACCAATGTTCAACTGCGTAGCCCTGTAATTTTGAGCCCTATCCAGAAGACAAGGAAACTCCTGCATCAAGTATTGGGAAAATGTTTCCTTCATGGAGGACTATATGATGAAAATAACCCGCATTTTCGTTACATAGCGATGAAAACCACGGAAACCTTCTACGGCTAGTCTGACTGCAATGTGACCCTAATTCATGATCCGTCTACCACTGAGGATATTTTTTCGTCAGCACTGTAGTTGGTGCAAACCGGGAGCGGAATTAAAATACCAGACATCACTGGGATTCAAACCCGGTTCACCTCATTGGGAGGCGAGTGCTCTATCCCCTGAGCCTCCACGGCTCCTACGCCTTTTATAGTATCTAATCTCTCAACCAGACCACCCTTGATCTTCTAGAGTAAGCTCATCATTGAAATCATCCATCCTTGCATTGTCTTCTTCGCCTGTGATGGCTCTCCAAAAACCAACAAGATATAAATCAAACTTCGTCTGTTGTTGTGGCTTATCCTCCAATACCTGACGAAGTCAGACAAAGTCCATCAGACCACAACCCTAAGGAAATCGAGGACCAGAAGCGGTGTATGTCCTCTCTGGAAAGTCCCAAACAGTCCAGGATGTGCTCGGGAGAAGCCTGCTCAGCTTGACATTTGGAGCAGCCCTCGAAGATTTTCCTGCCTTCGGAAAACGAGAGACTTTTTGTGTGACCGCTTGCTAATCTGGAATATGCGGTTTTAGAAGCTCTGTCACTATTGAGGGCGAATAATGAAATTTCTTCTGCGTGTGTAAGCGCAGACGTCTCCTCTAGGGCCTCCTCTACCCTCGTTAGCTATCCTAGGGCACAGATGCCAACTTTCTCCGGACAGCGGATTAATATTTTCGAGTGGTAGTAATGTATGATTCTTGGTTTAGTAAATCTCATTCATAGGGTTTTTACTCACTTCTGAAACATTCAATGGCTTAAGTGCTACGCCACTCTTTACTGTTAAGTCGTGTTGAGTCCTTTAAAAAGTTCTCGAAATTAACAGAAAATCTGTAAATTTTAGTTTGTTGTTCTCTACCGTTAAGTATTTTGTCGAATCTGGAGCAGTTGGCATCTCTGCTAGGCTGTTCATCTGCGCAGCACGATAAGGTGAGGAAATGGATGGTCAAATGGAGCTTAATCTAGAGCGTTTTTGACAGCGCCTCGACGAGGGATAGTCACCGGGACATTGTCTTCCCATCGGAAAAATCTTCTCAAAAACTATTCTTTAATTCTCACGCCAAATCGAACACTCTTTTCGACGCACAGTCAGGGGCCCTTGTAGGGAAGGAAAAAAAAAGCACAATTATCACTGCAAGGAAGAAAACCACAAGTTTTTTTTAGAATACTTACATCTGGTTTGGTGTAAGTTTCACAGATGGTATCCAGCGAGTATAATTCTCGAAAAGCGTGCATCTAAAAATGAATGCAAAGTCAAAAGAATTAATCAGAAATTGAAGTTGCCAGTCAAAATAGATTTAGTTATTGCGAAAAGTGCACGAATATTGAATGAAATTATTTTAATATTAGCAAATTTTAAAATTTATGCACAGTAAATCAACACAATTTGTTGTTGGAAATGCAAAACCTAAATATTCGAAATAGTTCAGAAAAATCAGACTTAAATTTCGAACTTATAAATAACCAATATTTTTTTCGATCAAAATTTATTTTTTATGTTATTATAAATGATACCCGAAAATTCCCTTATTTTCATCTGTAGGCTTCCCTCCTTTTTTGAGGGAAGGAGTGATTTAATAGCAGAATTGAATTTCTCTTAACAGGCAAGTAAAACATTATTTTTTCACCGAAGCGGGGGTGCCATCCCCTCTGCAGAGGATCAAAATTGTGATGGCATGTCTTCGGATCATCCTCAGGGATGTTTCCCAGACCGTCGCCAATAGCCCATTGTGCAGCTCTAGTGTGACGTAAATGAACAACAACATTATTTTTTCACGCTGAATCGAATGAGACTAATACCGAGACAATCGAACGAATAGTTTATAATTTATAAGGGCACAAAAAGTACAAATTTCTACATGGAATTAATTACGAATCGGATATTACTATCGAAGCAAGTGAGACATTATTTCCTATGTATCTTTTCACGCTCAATCGAATGAGACTATAAACGAGTCAATAGAACGAATAATTCAAAAGCTGTTAGCGTTATTATGTTTAAAGTATTATTTTTTACAATTTTTAGATAGCTATCTAGCTTTTTTACAATTTTTAGATAGCTATCTAGCTTGTGTACAACTTTTAGATTGCTATCTAGCTTGTGTACAATTTTTAGATAGCTATCTAGCTTGCGTACACTTTTTAGATAGCTATCTAGCTTGTATAAAATTTTTAGATAGCTATCTAGCTTGCGCACAATTTTCAGATAGCTATTTAGCTTGTGTACAATTTTTAGATAGCTATCTAGCTTGTGTACAATTTTTAGATAGCTATATAGCTTGTGTACAATTTTTAGATAGCTATCTAGAGACAATCTGAGCGTGCACGGTATATTTTCCAATTTAATTGAATGATACAAAACGGAATTGAATTATACAAAACAGGAATCGATAAGAGAAATAATAGTTGTAGTTGTTGAAGATAATAAGTTGTAATGGTTTTGTGTACAGAAAGTACAATTTTTATTTGCATTTATTTACGCATTTATTGCTGTTCAGACAAGTGAGTCATTGTTATCTAGATAGTTTTACTTCCTTAATCGAATGAGACCACACACGAATTAAAAAAGCAACTATTTTAAGTATTATTATTTTCTGTGTAAAGAGCGCTATCTTTAAATTGTACTTATTATGAAAAAACCCTTATACCTTCAATCTTATCAGTTCGGAAGTTACTTTATTCAATTTAGTATGACAAATTTCATCGGAAAGCGTACCTCACTTGTTCTGATGCCTCCAGCAGATAGTAATGTAAAAGGTGTACATAATTCATATCAAACTCAGCATTTTTTTAAAATAAAAACGCTTTAAAGTTTTGAACAATTCGCTCAAATAACATGTGTATAGTCTCATTCGATTCGATATGAAAAATACACAGAAAATATCTCACTTGTTAAATAGGTACAAAATTGTAATTTTTTGAATATAAAACTATTATAATTTCTTAACTATTACTCGGATCTTCTCGGTATTATTTTTACTTAATTCTGCATAAAAAATACACCGGAAACAATGCATTAGTAGCGTATCTAAGAGAAATTCAATTCTCTCCCTCAAATTACCCTCATTTCACTGAACAAAAAAAAAAGGGGGGGGGGAGATGCATACAGAGGAGAGTAAGGGAGTTTTCAGGTATTATAGTAATATAATAAAGCTTTTTGTTAAAAAATATTTTAGGTATTGATTTGACCAAAGATACTTCGTTTTTTTCCCTAGTTTACAGGATTAAAAGTATAGGTGTCAATATTCCAAATTGTAACTTTTTATATTATTATCGAGCAAAATTACATTAAAAAAAATTTCGTCTTTACCTCTCTAAAAGTTGCTTCTGCCTTTTTGACGTCGTAATTTTTAGCTGAAAAAAAGATTAAAATACATTTTAAGCTGATTTAACAGAATGCAGAAAAACAAAGCAAAATTATTATCAATTCAGCACATAAATCTTTGAAATATACACTAAAAATTGAAATGATTTTATGATTACTTCATTTATCACAAGTCTTGAGAAAACCATATTATATATATTTGTTTTTGACAAAAGAAGTCGTCGTTCCTTTATCGCGTTGGTAACAGATAGTTGAAATCCTTTTTATAAATTTCTGAATAAAAATTTTTCTCTCTCGTGGGCAACGAAAAGTTGAAACAGACTGAACTTATAAGTTGGGAAGAATGGGATACCTGCAAGTGACGTAGAGTGGGGATCGCAATCCTGATTGGTTGTTGAAACGCGGCATTTATTTACGTTAACAATTGTTCTTTCCATTCGATTTCGAGTAAGCCGAGCCCGTCAAGCATTAATTCTCTTAAATGATACATTCTCTATTCTTACACAAAGATTATTCCACAAAGATTCTTTCACAAAGATTTCAATTCTTTCACTATATATTTCTTACTTAACACAAAGACAAACATGAAGCCATGTAAAACATAAGCAAACTAATAATGCATCGAAGTTGCCAGGTACACAAAACAAAAATATATCATGGTTACATAAAATACACAAGCAAAGAATAAATCTTAGTTAAGTAAAAGATGTAGAAGAGAAAGAATTATATTTCAATGAATTTGATGTGTGATACGTCACTGTATAGAATTAACTTTATATTAATTAACATTCGAACTTATGTGGGGAAACTTAGATCGACTTTAACACAACATTTTGCTTATAAGTGATCAGCTGGTGCTAATGTCACAGGTCAAGTGTGTGGGTATACATGGTCTTCTTCTTGAAGTCTAAGACCCAATAGAAAGGTCAAAAACGAATAGTTCATATCAACAAAGTGTTCTATGTTATGTCTTAGTTATACTTAATAATTTTTTCATTGTTATCGTTATTCATTGCAAAATGAGTGTCAGTCGTATCGTTTTATTTTTTTAAAAGCATAATTAAGGTTTAGTTTCTTACAGTTCTTCTATTGCATGTCATTCATTTCTATTACTATTAGTTTCTATTATTCATTTATTATATTACTATTAGTACTATTACTTCATAATATTTTGATCATTTAACTTTACTGTGATAGCTCAACATTCTGAAAATTGTAATTATCTTTTTTTAACTAAGTTAAGAATCTTCAATAGTAATTGTTTTTACAAACCGTAATTATTGTTTTGTTTCTATAAGTTTTTGTATTGCATGTCATTTATTTCAATTTAAATTTTTTTTTATTTCAATAACTCAGTATTGATTAAAAATTTTAATTTTTTAAAGAGCAATTAGTATTAAAGATTTTAATTATTGATTGAAACGAGCCTTTTTGACTTCAGCGGCTCAAAATCACACGGACTTGATCTCAATCCGGTATTTCTGTATATCATCTCGTATTCTCTCCGGAGCGTGCGAGTATGGGGGAAGCGCTTCTTTTCCTATTCAGTTAAATGCAGCTTCATACATGAAATAACCTCTCAGCAAGTTAATTAATGTTTTATCAAAAAATTAATCTTTTTTTATGTGTTGAATAACAGCATGAACAAGTTAATATAGTCATTAAAATTTAATCATTCCACTAATGCATTTGGTTATTTAGCATTAATTTTGCATGTAATACATTAAATATTATTACCGTCGTTGAACAGCCGACCCAATTTAGGGTTTACGGCTACCAATATTCAACTCCATAGCCTTGTAATTTCGAACCTAATCCAGAAGGCAGGGGAAGTCCTAGATCAGGTATTGGGAGAAATTTGCCTTCGTGAAGGACATTTTGAAGAAACTAACCCGCGTTTGCGTTACATGGAGAGGAATACCACGGAAACCTCCCAGAGTTAGCTTGATGACAGGGAAAGTCTAACTCATGATCCGTCTACCGCTGAGGATATTTCACGTCAGCGTCGATGCGAGTCGGATGCGGAATTAGTTTCGGCCTGTCATGGCTGGGATTCGAATCCGGTTAATCTCATTGGGAGACGAACTAATACATTGAATAGTTATGATTAATTTTAGAAGCAGAAAGAGAGAATGCATAGAGATTCTAAGATTCCAAAGGATAAGGGTAACTTCGTTAATGCGGCACATGTTAGTCCAGGAAAACATTTGTTTCTTTTCTTTACCGCAAATTTTGGCACTCGGCCAATAACAGACCGTTACCCGCCAGTACTTTGTAGCTACTTGAACTAAGTTTAAAAATAGGAACCTTATACCAATAAAAAAAATGATATACTTTTTTAAATTTTGTTTTTGTAATATTTTAACTTTTCGTTATTTATTTATTAATTCTTTTTTCTTCTTTTTACTCAGAAGAATTTTACTTACCCTTTAACCATTTCAACAAATATGGATCAGTATCAATAGGTGTCAATATATCTTTAACATTTCGCTTAAACTGCAACAATACAATAAAAGTAAATGAGTTATTCAGTGATATCAAACAAAAAATTATAATGATTTTGGTCATGCCTAGTCTGCAATATTCACCCTAAGAAGTGAGAAAAACTTTAGAAAAATGTAGAGGGAAAAAAATTGCTAAAGAACTGATATTAAGAATTTTAAAATCAATAATGGTTAATCTGGTAGGTCGTTCCGATTTGGAAAGAAAAATTAAATTTTAGCTTAAATTCAATAAGTACCATTCTGTTCCCGACGCTTATTTCGTTCCATATTTCAGATCAGCATGCCCCAAATGGTTCTTAGCGTTCCAAGTGAAAGGTCTTCCGTGGAACAAAAGTTAGGTCATTTTTGATGCCTGTAATTATATTGTAATTCTGTTTGTATGTATGCCTGCAATTATGATTGTAATTATATTGAGATCCATTACTTATTTAATATTTCGATTTCTTTTTCGAAATTATTTAAAGTAATGCTTATGAAAAAAAAGCAAATTGTTTTTAAAAAGTACGAAGTTTTTAATTAGCATGTATTGAATAAATTATGAAAGGTCATGTACCTAATAATATTGCATTTTTCATTCAATCGAAATCAAATAGTTTTCCAATCAAAAATAAATAACTGAATTCCTTTATAAACAAATATGTTTCCCTGATAACCATTTCAACGTTTCTATCAGTTCTTTTTAGTTTAATTTAAAAAATTATATAAAATTAATTAATTTAAAAAATTATGTAAAAGTTATAGCTTTTTAGTTTAATTTTAAAATTTGTTATTAATTTTCAGCTTATGTATGTGTTACTGAGAGTGACAGAAATGGGTGGTTGTTGACTTCCACCGGTGAATGTAGACAATCGCATAGTTGTTTTGGTAAATGTTCGAAATATATACTAGGTCTAGTTAAGTGCAACTGCCCGGTATGAAAAACATCAATGTTTTTTTAAGATTCAGTGCCACTGCCCGGTATACATTTAACCGGTACTTCGAACACTGATGTTTCTCCTAATCTATCCTCAGAATATATTTAAATATCGAATAAATATAATAATAACAACGAATAAATTAATATCACATCGGATATAACACATATTTTGGGCATTCACCAAAGCGACTATATGATTGTTGGCATTCACCGGTGTGAAAGTCGACATTCTCTTGATTTTGGTCATTCACTGTAACATACATACACCAAAAGTGAATTTAATGAATCTAGGCTAGATTCAGGTCCAGGACAGAGAACTAAAATCTCGGACATGAAACCGAATTTAAGATTATTAACGAGAAAACGTTGAAAAAATGTCATATTTTTTTAAAAAAATATTTTCCAAACAATGCAGTCTTTTATTAGTGAATGCGTTTTCAATTGCCTTTTAGTCCAAACAATGGAGCTCAAAAATTAGCCTTATCTGGATAATTGGGAGGAGTATTTTTTTTTTTTTGTATACTTATATTTTTTTGGGGTGTTGAACATGAATCCATATTTTGAGATCTAAGTTTTTTCCTGGGAAAAAAAATTTAAAATTTCTATTTTTCGCTCATACCTTTTGTTAAAATTAAATTGAAAAATTATGTTGACATACTTGAAAACTAGAGAAAATTTTCATCAAAATATTTCCCTACATTCCTTTCTTTCAGGAAAAAAAAATTTAAAATCTGTCGTTGGCATATAACCTTTTTTAAATTGAGATTTAAAAATTATGCAGACATATTTGAAAACTAGAGGAAATTTACATCAAATTACTTTCCCATATTTTGCCCGTAAGGTAATAAAGTCAAAGAATTAGTATGTCGGTCAAAGTGACTATTGTACTGAAATAATGACCCTCTAACCACTTCAACGGGAAAAGTTGTGGATAATAATCAATAGAAGTTTGAAATTTTGTGAAAATTCTCTCTTTGGCGATGTATGAAAAAAACATATTGCCAACCCCTAAGGGGATTTCTCTCCTCCCCCCTCGAATAATTATAAATTTTCTTAAAACTTCCTTTAAATTATATTTTTTATAGTTTTTGATTTTTCACTCTCCCTTTCAAAATTTTCTCAATTTAACTTTGGAATAACCCTTAAGGGAGTATTCCCATACCCCTTATAAATTTTCTTCCTGCCTACTGCCTTTAGCCCCCATTTTTATCCCTAATACCCCCTTCTTAATAACCACGATTTGCTTAAAACCTCCACTTTAACAATGATTTTTAGTCTTTCTCTTCTTATTTTTATGCAAATAAAGTTTGGAATGTGAGTCTTATTACATAATTTTGCATTTCTGGTATACAGTGGAAAATAGCCCCCCCCCCCGAGTTCTTTTTCCTTAAAATAAATTTGAAAGGAAATTAAAAATCGTAATTTTAATCTTATTTTTTTAAATTTTAAGCAATGAAGCTTTATAATATTTTTCTTGATATTTTAATGCGAATAAAAAGATAACGCAAGACAAAAATAATTGGAATTTAATTTAGATTCGATGAAGGCAGTAAATGCCGTGATAAAAGTGACAGAATTTGTAAAACAACAAAATGAAATTTTATTTAAGCAGAAGGCAAATTTGATAATAAATTTTTTTTTTGCCAATTTCTACTAAATAAAATTCATCATTTCTTGTTCTAGAAGACAGTATTCCTTATCATGGCATTTTGTGAACATTGATACTGTAATTGTAGGTTTAAGTGATAAAAAAGATTTACCTTTTTAAGAGTTTCAGAATGGGAGTCTGTTCCTTTCCCATTTTCCATTTCAAGTTTGAAACTGAAACTATAAAAAAGAAACAATAAATAAAAATGATATATTTTTTCAAGAAATGGGTATCACCGTTTTCCACTTTTTTTGCTGCATTGCATTGCATAAAACATTACTGGCAAAATGTTAAAATCGCAATTTTAGAGTTCGTGTATTATTCCAATTGATGCCAATTAACATTTTCTTGGTAACGTATACTCCATGAGCTTTCAAAAAATTATATTAACAGTATATGTAGCTATGTTTTAAGAATGAAAAATAATTTTGATGTATTTTGAGATGTGATTTAGCTTAGATATGTTTTTTGAGATGCGATTTTTAATTATGTATTAGTAAAAATAATTAAAAAATGGGATATATTTTCGTATGAACGCTTTTCAAAAATGAAATCTCATTTCAAATTAAATATTGAAAATTATATATTTACACAGGAAAAAAAATTACTCAGTTTATCGTTTTCTAGAAAAAATAATTTAAGAAAATTCGACACAATAAAATATATTTATCAGTGAGAAAAACAATAGATATCTCAATCCGGCTGACAACACTTTTCCTCGACCTTGTTTTCATAACAAAAAATTTAACGAGCGAAAAAATGTTTGCTGTTGATAGTTTGTAAAACATCATAACGGATTTTATGAGGAAAGTGTATGTGGTCATGGTTCATGGATAGTAAAAGCTCTTTTAAAAAGCTTTTAAGCTCTTTTTAAAAGCTTTTAAGTTCTTTTTAAAAGCTCTTAAATTTCGCTTCTTTATAATTTTCAGAATTGTCTTTCGAATAATTACTTCGAAGATACTTAACAGCTGAAATGGAATTGGCATTTGATATACTTATTAAAATAAAATTCGGAATATTTCAAAGGATTTAAAATAATTTTACTAGAATTTTAAAAAAAAGGAGGAGATAATGTTTTATTTTAAAACGATGTTCGCTTTAAGTTTTTTTCTTCTTCTTTTTAACAAGGAAACAACTACTTATTTTACTATTCAAGCTTAAATGAGATATTAAACTGCATAGGTATTGAAATAAGCCATTTCTTTTGTCCTTAGACTTCGTTCTATTATTCTCAAAGTAAGAGTATATCGCTTGCCAACCCCCGACACAAACTCAGTTCCTTTCGCTACTCAAGCTCACCTAGCTAACTCGCTACATACTAGAACATTGTAGTTCTTTTTCAATCGATATCCTTGTACTTATACCAGAACTGTCTAGTATTTTGACATTACAGCAAACTTATATGCCTTAAGTCATTGAAAGAGAAATAATACTATAGATAAAATCGGCAAATAAAAAACAGTTATTGTCTTTTATATAAAAAATATACGGAATATATCAGGTGAAAATTATTCGTTCCTTTTAAAAAAGAAATGAATTGAGACCCAGAAAGCTTATCACAAATATAAATATCATCGTGCTGTCGTTTGCAAACTACAAATAATGGTATCAAAAATTATGCTATGCGTGCAATAACTAAAAGTAAAATTAAATATCTTTACCTTTAGTAACGAAAATGACAATTTTGATGACGAAATTCTCAACAATAGGTGTCAGATTATCTATCTATCTCTATATATACATAGTTTTTTTTCTCCCACACTTTTCCACACTTACTCTAAAAAATAATAAATAAAACAAGAACTCTTAAACCTAGTGTCTAGCTCAGTATAGCCATTTCTGGCTCTTGTGCCAGTAAACTCCTGCCAATCAACAGTTTGGGTAAATTACAGCGTAAATAAATGGCTTGAAATTTGACCTTTTCAGTGTTGAAGTTCACACGTTGCTTCTAAATCGGAGCTATGGAATATAAAGGAGGTACGATTTAGGCTACTACGTAACGTTTTTAACGAAATGTTATTCCAAGCCTCGAACAATAGTTAGTTAGTGAAGAAGCAGAACCTATTAGAATAAATAGCTTAAGAGTTATATAATACATTGAATAATATGTACTTAACTGTAGTTCTGTTATATCCTTTCACTGTTCATAAATTACATTGAAAACTTTTAAAACTGATGAACTTACTTGAAAACTTAACTCAAGCACGGGATTTGATTATTCCGCATGGATCTCCATGTAAAAAGAGCGTCATCATTTATCTACTAGAACACTTTCTATACAACGCTTCTTCAGAAATCAGTGGTGGTACGATTTTGAAATAAAGTGGGATACTGATTCGGTAATTCGAATCACCATCCTGTAACTGATTCGAATCAGTTGATCTTATTGAAATAGATTTAAATTCCAATGAATTACTATTTTTAAATTTCAGATACTTTTGTTTCACAACGATGCTATGCCAAACTTCTTACCTAACCAAGTCAAACTTCTTACGTAAAACCTAAGAGATTCTTACGCATTCATTATCAAGGAATATAAGATTTTCCATAAAAAATATAGTAATTCATTTCTTTTATAGTTTCTTAATTACCACAATTAAAAGTATTTATAGCACTTAACGATATATATAATGTAATTATACGAAAGATATAAGTATATTTATTTATTCGAAATCTGAAACACTTGATTCGAGTCACTAATTCGATAGTGGTTTGAATTCCTAAGTTCGATTCACATGATTCGAATTACTGATTTGCGTCACTGATCCAAATCGCTTGAATCAAATCAGTGATCTGAATCACTTAATTCGTCTAGTGTTTATAATTACTTAATTCCCCTAAAATCACTTAATTCGAATAGTGATTTCAATCACTTTATGTAAATCACTTATCCAAATCACTTGAATCGAATCAGTGATCTGAATAACTTTATTCGTCTAGTGTTTATAATTACTTAATTCCCCTAAAATCACTTAATTCGAATAGTGATTTCAATCACTTTATGTAAATTACTTATCCAAATCGATATGATTTGAATCCGTGATCATTGATTCACATCGTTTGATCCGAATCCCTTGATTCGAATAACTGCTCTGAATCATTTGATTTGAATAGTGATTTTTATCATTTGATTCAAATCAGTGATCTAAATCACTTGATTTCAATTACCTGATTCGAATTACTGATATAAATCACTTGGTTTGAATCAATTGATTCGTATCAGCGATGATCATCGAGGTTAAGGCTCCACAATTTCGTGATCGTGGCAGTGGGGACATGGGGGGGGGGGGGGGCGCTTGTGTTACATTGAAAGGGAAACAACGAAAACCTCCCTGAGTCATTCCATTGGGAGTCGAGCGCTCTAACCATTTCGCCAACGCAGCTTGCTTATTTATTATTGATGCTAGGGATACTTAACTAATTGTGAACATGGGAAATTAATTTATTGTTGTATTTTGTCCTTGCCGATGGCACGTTTTACAAAATACGTTTTTAGTAGCCCATCTCATCAATTTAAAGATAATCAGAATTATTAGGCATGATGCTGTTGATCCAGGCCAACTCATGATAGTCAAAATTTACACAATCACACGATTTTTTCCGGTACTTATTCCTTTAGAGGGGAACCTCTTTTCCACAGTATTTTTTTAAAAGTTTTGAAGCAGTTTAAATTGGTGTCAAATATACTAACATAATATATTGTACCTACATAACTAGACCTTAATGCCAGTAGTGCCTATTACCAAAATTAATCATTACCATCATTGGTGTCAATAAAAGAGTGGCGATTTTTTACGTTTCTCCAAAACAAATTAGCATCTTTTCTCAATTAATTTTATCGCATAGAGTAGGGGAGAGTGGAGTCAATTGTAACAGGGTACGATTGTAACAGAGCAAAACTTTTGAGTGTCGGGTTCTAGATTTGGTTCCTAGGTGGCGCACAAGGTGTATTTAATAAATCTACATGTACACCCCTGCTGGCAACCATTTTTATGTACTTTTGAAAGAGTTGCATCACAAAAGATATTTTCACGCTACGTAAGTACTTTTTTAGGTATTAGAATAGTATTATATTGTAAGAAAGTAATTTTGTTTAAACAAATAGAAATTATTAACCGAATATGTAAGTGGACACCTTAATTAACATTTAAAAAAAAAGATTAGTTTTGTTAATTAACTAGCATTGTTTTTAACAAATGAAGCTGAAATGGCGTCTTGGGGACGATTGTAACAATAAGTAAAGAGACGATTGTAACAGCTGAAAATAAATAATCTTATGTTTACAAGCCATTACTTAACTCTTTAAGAACCACCAATAGTTTCCTATATCATTTATATTATGTTGCATGTGCATTATTTTATTTGTCACCTTTCACAGCATAAATTAAAATTTTCAACCCCTTAAAGTTAAAAGTTTAACCCTTTAGGTCTCTGCACATTATTATTTTTACTCCTAAAATATCATTACTATTTTGATCAGTAAAAAAATATATCACAACTATGATAGTATGTATAATTAACTATGTTTTAGTTGAATTTATGAACCGTTACAATTGACCCCATAAGAGGAGACAATTGTAACAAGTGCACGACTGTCAAAAATTGTTAATAACTAATATAATAACATTTAAAATAAGGTATTTTTATTTATTTCTAGTAGAGGATAGTCTACTTTTTTCGTCTGTCAATTAATATACTAATAATATATTGGATTTTTTGTTAGTTAAAAATAGTTAAGTAAAAGATGTTACAATTGACCCTACTCTCCCCTACTCAGCTTTTTTTTCAATTCGTACATATTAGAGCGTTCGCCTTCCAATGAGGTGAACCAGGTTCGAATTCCAGCAATAGCTTGTCTATACGATGTCCGCATCCGGCTTGCACTGACCACAGTGCTGACGTAAACTATCTTCTGTGGTATTCAGTGGACGGATCATGGGTAAGATTCCCCTTAACATCAGACTAACTGTGGGAGGTTTTCTACATCAAACGCAAATGCGGGTTCCATCAAAAAGTCTAACACGGAAGCAAATTTCCTTCTATACTTGATACAGGTGTTCCATTTTCTTCTAGATTGGATTCAAAACTACAAGGCTGCGTAGTTGAACATTAATAGTCATAAACCCAAAAAATTGGGTCGTCTGTTCAACGACGGTTATAAAATTAATTAGGCATGATCGAAGTTAATAACTGTTTGGCAATTTTTTACTTTTTTCTTAAAAGAACTAGTACCATTTTCCCATTAATTTTGCTTTCAACATAGCTTAGTATTTTTTCATTTTTTTAGTACTTATTACCGAAATCAGTGATTAATTAAGCATTAGTCGCGTCAAAAATGGTATATAACGAATTTTTAACTTACCTCCTAAATAAATTGGCACCATTTCTCAATTAAATTGACTTTTTAGTAAAAAACTCTTTTTTTTAATTTCAATTACCGTTGATTTTAAATTACTTAGTTTTATAGAAACACGTTTTAAAAGCGCAACTATAAACATATGGTTTCAGATAAATTTAGAAAGACTAGTTTCCTTAAGTAGGTAGTCCGCCTATGAACATCGAGTTAATTTGACATAATGAATGAAAAATAACAAAATAACTTAATATGAAAGGGCACGCAATAAATTCCTTTTTTTTAAATGAGAGCTATAAGCTCGAAAATAACAATGACGTTATTTTTAAAATAAAAAAAGCGGAATCGATTTTTAATTTTTATCAATTTTTTCAATTTACTTTTTATCGAAAGTTCTAAACCAATCAGCCAACATTAGTTAAGCGTCACTGGCGTCAATAATTATATGGTGATTTTTACGGTTCGTCTAAACGAATAAGTACGTTTTCTCCATTAACTTTGTTTTTAGCATAAAGCATATCTTTTTTATTTCAATTAATAAAGCTTTCCACCATTAGTTAAGCATCACTGGCGATAATAATAGTATGACTATTTTTTTATGGTTCCTCCAAACTTAAAAGTACCTTATTTACTCCTTTTATTATTTTTTTTAGTACATAGCTTATTTCTTTTATTTCAATATGCATCTATAACCTAAAATAATTAAGCATCATTGATGTCAATAATAGTAGGGTGACTTTTTACGTTTCTACTAAACGAATATGCGCCATTTTTCATTAAGTTCGTCTTTCAGCATGTATCTAATTTTTTTCTTCTTTTCAATTACTGTAGATTTTAAATTATTTACTTTCATAGAAACTCGTTTTAAAAGAACTACACTTTTATCTACTCTTAACTACTCTTTTTTTTACTACTCTTTTTTTTATCAAATATTATCGTTAAAACATATTTGAATAAAAAATAGAATTGCTTATAGTTTAATTAAAAACAGTGGCTAACGCTTAATCAATTAGAAAATTCCAAATCTTTTTTCTCTCATTTCGCTAGAATGGTTTGTTATAAAATGTTCAAATGTTGACAGTGACCTTCCCCGTGCTTTAAACTATTAGTATGCAAAACTTCATCTCTCTCAGTCGGATATGGTTCAGTAGTCTATAAGGGACAAGCAGACAGACATTCATTTTAAAATAGATAGATATAAACTTTTGTTTTTTAATGCAACTGTGGCATTGTTGTTGCCGATAGAAAAAAAACGAATTCAGTTCTTTTTCTGGGTTGTTGTTGTAGTTCATTTACGTCGCACTAGAGCTGCACAATGGGCTATTGGCGACGGTCTGGGAAACATCCCTGAGGATGATCCGAAGACATGCCATCACAATTTTGATCCTCTGCAAAGGAGATGGCAACCCCGCTTCGGTAGCCCAACGACCTGCGCGCGAAGTCGAGCACTTTGCGGTAGCACAGTTTAACGAGGACCAATACCGCACACCCTCGGTCCCTACGCAGACTGATCCAAGTGGGTCACCCACCCGCACACTGACCGCAGCCAGTGATGCTTGACTTCGGCGATCTGCTTTGAACCGTGTCTTAATGATCAGTCCACTGTGGGACTCTTTTTCTGGGGTAACGTTAGATTTTTATGTACAAAAAAATCAAAAATTAACTTAAGCGTTTAGCAAGTTTCATGTAAAAAAATCCATAACACGAAACATAACTTATGAATTGAACACATAAAGACCTGAAATAGATGCATTTTTTACAAAAATGTTTTAACAAATACAGAGCCATAATTATTATATACACATTTTGTTCACTCCAAAAGCGAGTTTGTGGCATATAGCCACAAATCTCTTCTTTACTTCCACAAACAACTTTCTTGAATTTTTTCTCTTCTAATATTTTGATTTTCTATAATTTGTATGGGAAGTTACTCTGATCAGTTTGGATCAATGGCTCATTAATAATGCAAAATATGGTAGCAGCAATTCGGCTACAATTTGTTAAGTCTTTAAGCTTTATTAAATATTTGATAATTTTTTCACTACGTCATTCGATCTTGGACAATACGTATAATCTAAATAGTTTTGTTTTTCAAAATAAACAATGTTTCATAAATTATCGGCGAAAATTTGTTTTTGATCTTGGTCCCTACGTATTTTCTATTAAGTTATGACATAATTTCTTACCGTGAATTACATAAATCATCCATTTTTCACAATGTAAACTAAAAAAAATAAATAAAAAAAACTATACCAGAAGTCTTGCGCTGACGTCATAGCTAGACGTGACTAACATTCCGAATTTATTTTTTATCATTCAGAGGAAGTTATAGATCAAAACACTGACCCACGAAGGCTTTTCAAATGACGCATGCATTCAGTTTAGGAATTAATATCTATTATCGAATTCAATTTAGGAATTAATATCTATTATCAGGAATTAATATCTATTATCGAATAATATTAAAAAAAATTCCAAATGGACGTTGTAAAATTATTTACGATAGTGCATCTGCGCATGACACGGCATGAAAGCTGTTGCTTCCATTTTGGATATCATGGTGTTAAAGTCAAAACATGGTGCGACGTCATTTCCTATAATATGGTGCCCCTAAAGCTCTTCTATAGTGGTTCAAAGAAAGTGGTTATGTAAAGAACATTAAAACATTTACAAATTTGCAAAAGCTTAACAATTTCTAAACCATTTTTAAATTAAATATTCGCTGTCAAGAAATGCATGAAAATTTGAAGTTTAAAAGAACAAATTCGCAAGAATTGATTAAGAATATCAAACTGTCTCATGATAACATGAAGAAGTATTTCTTAATAATTCCTAATGATTAAATGAGTCAATTTCTTATTCAAAACCATTTTGAACATGGGTGCAAGTTAAATTCTCCAGCGACGTTATCTCCTGAAAATAGTGAAGTGGTGACTACTGCTCAAAAGTAGTTCATAGTCACTACATTTGTTGAAGTTGTAGTTAACTACAAAAATGATGTAGTTTTTCTGACCACTGTAATAAGAATGTATGTATATCTTTTTGAAAAATTAATTATTACGTAGTTATTATGAGCAATTTGTGAATATGGCTCTAATTCAGGGGCTCTAATTGCAACGAATTGCTGTACTGATGGGGATCGTAATGTTGCATCTTTTGATTGAAAACTCAATTATTATAAAATTGCTTTAAAGTTCGTTTTTAAAAAGCGAGAAGAACTTTCATAAGTCTTATTTTTACATAAGGAAAATCTAAGTTGAAAGAAAATCTAAGATGTTCTGAAAAGGACTCGTTTATTCAAGCATCATGTTAGAATTTGAAGTTGATTTTGAATTTTATTTCAAATTGTTTAAGTTTTTGTGGTAATAGCGTATCATTTGCAGTTGATAAGTAGTGCAACAATTGCAAAATCATTCATTCAATACTTGCGAACTCTTTATTATTTTAGCTTTCTGAGTTGCTGTTTAAAAAATGAACTTTCATTTAAAGTGAAAATTACATAAACCAGTTATTTTTATACATAAACCAGTTAAGTTATTTTTTTTCCATTTCTGCTTTATGGTTAAGATTCTGATTTCTTATTTATAACATGAAGAGCACTCCAGACAGTTATTTGTTTAACTATTCGCTAGTACCAAGTATAAAGCTCTTATAATCTATTGCACATTTTTTAATTTTTAAAAAAAATAAGCATCATTTTAAAAAAATTTTGTTTTGTTAAAATACAAAATTTTGAAAGTTGACAAATTATTTAAATTTAATATATTTTATACATTTGTAAAACATAGATAGTTTTCATACATTTTAAATTTTGCTTAGAATAATTTTTTTAAATAAAAGTTTTTTATATTTTGTTTTATTTTAAAATGAATGAGTGAAAAACCAAGGTTATAAAATATGAAAACATATATTTTGGATGGAGGATTTAAATGATTTTACAGATAATATCTTTATCTGAATAATGCTATAAAGTAACATAAAAGTGAAACTAAAAAGTCATTAAATTACTTGAATATCTATAAATTGTTCAATTTTTCTAACCATAATTGTTTTTCTTTTCATTCTTCATTCAAGGAAAAATGATTAACTTAATCATAAACAGTTAATATTTATGTATTCTACACCATTGTTTTGATGATTTGAAATTAGATGAGATTACTATTTAACGTTTGCTATTATTTAAATATTTGCCATTATTTATTTAACTTTACTTGAAAAAGGAAAACTCATCCTTTTAAGAGGATTTTAAAATTGAGAGTCTATTTTGCAAGTATTTGAAGTTTCCAAATTACGGGAATCATTTCACCCCATTTCCAAGGTGGCTTCTTTTACCAAACTACGACTTATTCCTACAGCCGCGATGGCTCAGAGTATAACAAACACTGAAGTGTCACAACAAAGAACTGAGGTTCGACCCCAATGGCGGCTTGGTGCCCACTTAGCTTCAAATAGATTGTACCAGCTGAAAAGGCTACCTATTTGTATTTAGTAAACATTATTCATCAGTAATGGTGGATTTGCATTTTCCATGAATCGCCATTTTTTATAAGCGAATTTGCAATAAGACTAATTTGAAATTTTCAGGCTTTCTAATATAATGAATGAAAAAAAATGGGCTCCATTTTTTTCTGCTGAAAATTCAAAAGTATTAGAGACGCAAAAGGAAAATAATATCCTGATACACACAGAAAAAAAAACTATTATTAATAAATTAGAAAACAAATTTATCCGTCCTTCTAAATTCTGTTAAGTGCCCTTTCTAAGTTAGGACTCTGTTAAGTGCCCTTTACTATTTAAGAGTTAAAAAAGTTTTTGGTTCGGAAGCCTAGAGAGAAAGGAAGGGGATAAACTTAAAAATTGTTGTCTGCACAAATAAAATTTCGTTTTCACGCTGAATTAAATAAGACCTAACACAAAATAATGCCATTGTCGGTCAGGGGATAGAGTACTTGCCTCCCAATGGGGTAACTCAGGTTCAAATCCCAGTGTTGGATGGTTGATACGAACTCTGCTCTCAGTTCGCATCGACCGCATTGTGCCAACACCTCCTAGAAAGAACAGGCCTCAGCACGGGTTACCATAAATATCCCTTAGTAGTCCAAACGTAATGACATATTTTGTATTTTCAACCACTGCGCAGCTTAGTACCCCTAACGTAATGACATCTTTCTTATTTTTCGTCTACTGCGCAGTTAACTTCGTCACATCGGACTACTAAATAGATCCGTGCCGAGGCCTTTCTACTTCTAGGAGGTGTTGATTGTGCTGACATAAATATCCTCAGTGGTAGATGGATCATAGGTCAGAATCTTCTTGCCGTTGGGCTAACTGTGAAAGGTTCTCATGATTTTCCTCTCCACGTAACGCAAATCCGGATTTGTTTCATCAGAAAGTCCTCCACGAAAGCCAGTTTGTCCCAATGCTAGATCCAGGAGCTCCACTGTCTTCTGGATCGGGTTCAAATTTCCAAAGTCACGGAGTCCTGGAGTTTAGCACCATCTCAGTCGTAAACTCAGAATCGGGTCGGTAATAAGAATAAAAACACGAAATTATAGGTCTAATAATGTTGAATTTATAATGGTTTTATGTGTAAAATGTGCAATTTTTGAGTTTTCATCATGCAGTAAAAATAGTGCAAAAAGTCTAAACATCAAGAAGTAAAGTTCTACCCCAAGCAAACTTTTAGATACTCTCTCCTCTTTAAATAGTAAAACAAAGCTCGCGCGTTGGGTAAAAGCGGGTTGAAAGAGAATATAAACACCCCTCACGCTATAATTATATAATATATAAATATAGAGAACAAATAAAATATATGAATTAAATATTAATAGCTTTCAAGTTATTAGTATTGTTGGTTACGAAATTAAATAAATACGTTGAAAACTGTACCTCACTTGTTTAGGTAGCAACTTGACTGCAATTTCAAATACATAAATGAGTACAAGTCATAAAATATAATTTTTTTGTGCATGAAACCTTTACAGCTTTTTAACTGCGAGTTCTATATTGTTTCATGATCGGTCTCATTTGATTTAGCAAAATACAATTACATCAGAAATAGTATATTATTTGTGTTAGAGAGCAATATTTAAGTTTACCCTCTTATATCACTTTTCCCTCTAGTACCGAAACATGCTTTTTTAGGACGGGCAACTTTTTACCACATACTAAGAGAAGGGTGTTTAACAGTTTGTTACCGGGCAGTTCTTTTAAGTTTGGGTTTTTACAAGTTTTGATTGTGTTAATAACGAAAGTTTAATCAATGGATTGAAATAATGGATTTTTATTCCGATATTGCGCTGAAAGTGTAAATTGCTCATAAATATTGACGCTTAAAAACACGCATTTTTTGGAAGACTGAAAAAAATTCCTAACATTTTACTGGACGTAAACCCTAAATTTTGGAGATATTAGGAATTTTGAAGGTAAATAAAATTGGCAATTTCAAGAATGAAATGCGAAATTAATGTATGCAATGTAACTGCTGCAATTTGAAAAAGGTAACGTTTGCATTCGTGCAGCTTAATATAGTACTTCAATTTAATTAAATAAGTTTCAATAGTCCTTATTTTCTTTTTCTTCTAAATGTTCTTTTTTCTAATTTAAATTATAGTGCAACATTTTATAAAAAGTAATAATTTTTATGATTTTTTTCTTTTTTTTTTTGCGTCGAGCCCAAATGTGAAATTATTAGTTGAATAGTTTCCAAGGAAAACATTTTATAGAAAATTACATAAAAAAATTTCATGGTAAAATTAATTTTTTTCCTTTCGGAAGCATAAAGATCTATATCTTAAAAAAATCCCGGGCTTAAAAATATGATTGCGACGTTATAATTCCACAATTATTAATGAATAATTTGAGTGATTTTTTAATCATGCCTGACAAATATTTCAGATCTTTTATCTGGTTTTTCAGAAGAATATCCTTGAATCGTTTTCCTGTTGCAATTCGAGTGATTAAAATGTCAATGAGCTTGCTGAATCACATATTCTGATCACGATTTAACCTTTTTCGTTCGTCTCACAACAAACCATGTCTTTTGTACAAACTGTGCCATATATTATATAATATTAGAGTGAACTCGAAGGAGTTAAAAATCTGCTTTCAAGGACATTTTTAAATCACAAAATGACGTAAATTTCTATTAACTAAGAAACTATGTATGTTCCTTACTAATAAACTATGTCTTTCAAATAAACTAAAAAAAAGCGATTTTTCGGAAGATTAAGTAATAAAGGGGAATAAATTTTTTATAAGCTATGTTTTCTAAATGATCTAAAAAGGAGAAAGCAAAATCCGTTTTTTAGGGATATTTTCTATATCTTTCAAATGAACTAAAAAAAGACGAAATCAAAATCGGTATTTTAGGGAGATTTTTAGATAATAAAGGGAAATAGTTTTAATAAGCTATGTTTTTCAAATAGAATAAAAAAGAGGTAACAAAATCCGTTTTTCGGGGCATTTTTAAACAATAAAAGGAAATAATTTTTAAATCACAAAATGACATAAATTTTTTATAAACTATGAAACTATATTCCTTACTGATAAACTATGTCTTTGAAATAAACTAAAAAAGGCGAATTTTCGGTATATTTTTAAATAATAAAGGGGCATAAAGTTTTTATAAGCTATGCTTTTGAAATAGACTAAAAAGGAGAAGCAAAATCCGTTTTCTAGGGATACTTTCTATATCTTTCAAATACACAAAAAAGGCGAAACCATATTCGATTTTTTTACCGAGAGTTTTAAATAAAGGAACATATTTTTTTATAAGCTATGTTTTTCAAATAGACTAAGAAAGACAAAGCAAATTCCGTCTGTTAGGGACATTTTCTATATCTTTCAAATAGACGGAACCAAAGTCAGTTTTTAGGGAGATTTTCAAATAATAAAGAGACAATTTTTTTATAAGCCATGTTTTTCAAATAGACTAAAAAAGAGAAAGCAAATCCGTTTTTTAGGGATATTTCCTATATCTTTTAAATACACAAAAAATGTGAACCCGAAGTCGATTTTTAAATAATAAAATAACTTATTTTTTTATAAGCTATGTTTTTCAAATAGACTAAAAAGGAGGAAACAAAATCCATTTTTAGGGACATATTTAAATAATAAAATGAAATTTTTTTTTATAAATTATGTATTATTTAAGTGACTAAAAAGGAGAAAAGAAGGCACTCTAAGTAAGCAATGAGTGAAGAAGCTTAGCCAATACTTCTGATTCTATCTTGACAATTTATGACATGATATATTAGCATGAAATATAAAATATGATTTATCCTGTTGGGATCAAACGAGTTGACAATAAAGAGTAACCCCCTTCATGATCTGAAGTTAGCGTCATTATTAACTCGAAAACCTTAACTTTAATGGTGTCATTTTTTTTTTTACTACTCAAATTTTTAATTGAAAGTAAACATTTTTCGCGTGATTTTCATCCTTAGCTTGGAAAAACCATTCTGGTTGGAAAAATTTTTATACAGGAGGGAAAAAATCAACGTGGCTGGATGCCTTTTTTTTTTAAGATGTAGGTAGGTGTTGCAGGGAAAGGTCCGTGATTTTTATCATTTTGAAAAAAAAAAGCGACATGTTAGAGAAAATGAATAAATTTATGACTGAGATACCTAAAAGTTCTATATTGTTTTTAGAAAAGAATAATAATAATAGTACGTTACCTTTAATAGTACGTTTAAATGTTTTATAATATATTTCATGTTTAATAATTATACTGCATTCTAATTTAAATAGCTGAAAAGTTTCTGATAAAATTAATCAGGAACAAATATCAGGAAAGCTCAATGAAGTCAGTTTTTTTAAACCAGTGAAAAAAAATTTTGAATGTTTATGACCAGCCCGCGTTTTTTTTAAAAAAGAAATATCAAATTGATGTTTGTTTTGCATTATTCGAACGTAAGTTACGATATGTTTTGAATTAAAATATGAAAAGAATTGTTAATGAAAAATTTAGGTGAAAGGAAAGCTACATTGTTTTTCATGGCTGATATTATTTTCTTGTTCATTTTTGAAAATGATGTGATGTTATTTAGCGATAAAATTATTTTTAATGTGATGTGTTCAGGAAAGTAAAAAGAAATTCGAAAGTCAAGAGGTCATTTCGATGGAACGACTATTTCATAAATATAATTGTGTCATTATTTTCAAGAGAACAATTTTTCCCTGCTATCATTTTATTCTACCAACCATTTCTTTCTGCTTGTCATCTTTCCCGGTCTACTATTCAAATAATAAAATGTCAGCATTATAATAATAAAATGTCAATATAATTATTTTGATTATAAAAATTTATTATAATCAAACGCAATATAACTAATGTTGGATTGTAATAAATTTTTATAATAAAAATAATGGAATGTCAAAATATTTTATATTTTTAAGTCAGTGACTAAAAATTAACCTAAAATTTATTTAAGTTTATTGTTATTCGAAAACCATTTTTCGAAAACTTGCCATCTGCTTTCCTTGAAAACTTTATAAAAAATTCTTGCGACATGTTTTAAGATAAACTTTATATAAAATAAATATTATATCTGGCAAATTAGCCGAAACTAGATAAACTAAATTTTTTAGAAATGACACGCTATATTTTATATCTTATTTTTAATGCAAACTCATAGAAAAGTTGCTGTTTTTCAAAAAAAACTTTTGAATTATTTAATTTCATACTTTTTGGTCGTAGGATTCATTAAATCTATGACGAAAATTCCTCTTTTTTTCGGAAACACATTTTGAAAGCACAAGCATAAACAAAGTTAACACATGGTCTCAGATAACTTTAGAAATGCTAATTTGGTGAGGTAGCACTGATCCACATTCCATTTAAGTTGATAACTTGTAAACAATAATGAAACATTAATGAGCGTGCAATAAAATCTTCAACATACTCGTCTACACTTTTATTTATCACAATGCGATGTTAAAATACTGCGAAAAAACCATTTTTCAAACATTCTCCGTAACAGACTATTTAAAAATTGTAAACATTTTCTTCGGAGGGGGGGGGGGCTGAAATTGCTCCTCCAAATTGTAGAACTCTAGCGCCAACTGTTCTTGTGCTACGAAAGATGCAAAATAGCGTTCTGCTAGAAGGACAGACAAAATAGTGTTCAGAAGAAAAACTGAATAAAAGAATTAAATAGTTTTATTTTATGCAGCGATTATGTAATGCATGATTAAGGAGTTAAAAAAATGTATTAAAAACGGTGTAAGTAATTCTCATTTATAACTAACTCTTCAGATTCTGAAACTGTGGTACAACCTGAAGCGAATGAGTCAATGATAGTTTAAATTAAATATAACTAAATTAGTAATAAACCAAATATGAGGAATATTGGAAACTTTTTATTATAATCCACTTGATTTCAAGTGAGTTCTTAGAATGAAAATAAAAAATAGTTTTGAATTTAAAAATCTAGCTAATACATGGCTATAATAATACGGATTATAAATACTTATTAAAGATTTTGACCATCTGTATGATATTAATTTTCTATTATGTTGCATTTCACATTTCAGTTTTGACTCTATGTATTCTTGTGATTCAGACATTTAAAGCAGGAATATTTATAATAAGTAATAAATAGTTAAAAGTAGCGATATTTTTTTTTTTAAAAATTGGTAAATTTTTACTACGACTTGCGTGTTTGTGATGATGAAATCTCTTAGTCGATCCCTTTCTGATTAGCTAAAGCACTGCTGTAGATCTTATGCTTGTTGAAAATAAAAATTTCTACTGTTTCCAAGAAAATTTATTGCCAAATGGAATTTATTTTTTAAAGAAACCCCAACCACTTATCCAGTAGCTAAACCTTTTGTGTTTTAACTATTCTGAATGATAATACAACTATTTTCTATTCTTACCTAGCAAATAAAAGAATTCATCATCAATCAAAAGCGATTATCGCAATTTATCTAATCTTGGAGCGTAAAATGAGTTCAATGTGGTGAATCAATCCTTTTTCAAATGATTTTTTTTTCTTGTCTTTCCATTGTTTTTATACAAAGAAAGTTTTCGTTCGAACTTAAAATGATGGCGATAAATAATTTTTTTTTATTGATCTCACATCAACTTTCATAGTTGTAAGAAAATGAGCGTCACTTTGTCTTAAGAAAATAAACTGCAGATTCTTAGATAATAATAAAAATAACATGGTTTACTGATAATCTTTTTTTTTTCTTTTGTAACTGTTGAATTTTTTTGTTTGATGCTTTAATTAAAATTTTCGCTTCCAATTAGTTTGCGTTCTACTTATTATCTACTCAAATACTCAAATATTTTCTACTAAATATCTAATGTTCTACTCAAATATTTTTTAATGACTAGGAGACTCCGCTCACCAACCCTCGTGATTGCTTTCTTCATCATTATATTTTCTTTTCTTAAAAGTCAACAAAAACGTTCATGCTGTTCATAAAATGTATGATTAGCATTATTTTTATGCATGCATATATTATTAGTTAGTCAAACGTAACGAAATGAACTTGATTTTAAAAAAACAACATTTTACTGTATTTGAAAGAATATTAAACTTAGGATTCTGCGAAACAATAAGAAGTAATAAATAATGAGAAGTAATTTTACTTGTAAACAATAGGGAGATTTCGTAAATTTACGTCAGCATCCGTACATAAGATTTCAAGCAATTGCACATCCTCACATTTATTTCAGATGCTACGTATCTATACGTTATGTTGCTGTGATTTACGCTACAAAGACAAAGCTACAAGCATGCTGTTTATAGCTGTTATCTGTTGTTTTCTGGTCTTGCAGTGGACTGATCGTTAAGACACGGTTCCCAGCAGATCACCGAAGTCAAGCATCGCTGGCTGCTGTCGGTGTGCGGGTGGGTGATCACTTGGATTAGTCTGCGTAGGGACCGAGAGCGGGCGGTATTGGCTCCTGTTCTACCGTAAAGTGCTCGACTTCTCGTGCAGGTCGTTGGGCTACCGAAGCGGGGATGCCATCCCCTCTGCAGAGGATCAAAATCGCGAAGGCATGTCTTCGGATCATTCAGGATGTTTCCCAGACAGTCGCCAATGGCCCATTGTGCAGCTCTAGTACAATGTAAATGAGCTACAACTGTTGTTTTCTGTTTAAGCTTACCTTCGAACTAAAAACACAATACATGGATAGCGAATTTGAAGAAATGTATTCATGAAATTTAGAAATGAATCGCGTGATCTTTCAACCATTGGTTCATGCAATAAAAAAATAATTTTATTACTTTTTGTTTAACATTATGATTGCCTAATTGCGCTAGTTCCACAAAAAACTAGATATATTTTCGCTATTTCAAAATTATAAATTATATTTATTTTAACTATACAATTTAGTTCAAAGAAATTAAATAATCAATAGAAGTTCAAAAATATTTTTTAATTATTAATAATAATAATAATCATAATAAGGTGGATTTTTTATCGCTAAATTCATCAAAATCTATAAAATACCAAATTTTTCTGTTCTCAGATCCATAGTTTTACGTAGAGACAAGGCTGATCTCGTAACAGTTAAGTTACGGATCTAGTTCAGCCTTGGTAGAAGTAAAGCATCTTGAATCGTAAGCCTCAGCCTTAAAGAAATAGTCTATAGTTCGTTCACCAGAAGTTGAGACTTGGCTCCACCTCCTGGGACGCAGAGTTCATTTCAGCGCGGGAGTTAGAAGAGAAACATCTCCGTTGTTGAAATTGAGACAACCCTTAATTTGCGCCAAACACAAAAAGTGAATTATTTTTCAGTCATTACTTTGCTTTATCATCTGCTATTATACCTTTTGTTACACTAGCTAATTAAATATAGTTTAAATTTAAAAACTGTTGTTCTCCCAGCGAAATGGCTCATAAAGGACAAACTATTCACTCAAAAGAAAGAAATATCATAAGAAATGGTGCAAAATATAATCAAATTTATGAAATATTTATTGTTAAAAAAATGCACATAAAGTTTGCAAAATAAATATTTTTGCCAAACGATCGCCAAATAGCAACATTGTTCAAGTTTGCTCACAACCTTCTCCCAAAAATAGCGAAATAGTATCGTCGCGTACCACGTGATGAAGGCAGAGCTAAGTGCCAACTCCTGGTGAACGAGCTATACATCCATTGTAAATGTTTGTTTTGATTTTGTGGTCAAAGTTAAAATGATATTCGACTACGTTAGCGTTTTAAACTTGCTGATTTTCGCAAAATCATTTATTTTCACCAACGTAAGTTTGATATTTTTTCACGGGATCATACGCATTTCTCCAGAACTGACGAATGTGCAATAGACGAGCGCATGCGCAATTACTTGAAATCTTTTGTGTACGGAAGCTAATGTAAATTTGCGAAATCTCTCTATTATATAACGATAACCTTATATCATATGACGGTACTTATCCTGTCTACCATTTTCGTCAACACTGTGCCAGGGTCATTTTGGTTTCTTCCAAATTTATTTTTACGTAGCAATTGATTATAAATAAAATGGACAAAATGCAGATATCATTTACCAGATATCAGTCATAGCATGCGATAAGTGATATTTGTATGTAAGTAGGAAAATATTTAAATTTGAACTACACTTCTAAATTTATTTTCAGATTTGGCGATAATGGTCGACGGAATGATACCCATATTATAACAGTTCACATCGGAAATAGTTTTTATTTCCCTTCAGTCTTGGTATTTTTAAAAATGTCGATATAAATAAAATATTAAGATTAATATCTGGCAACATCTTATCTCTCACTCTTATGTTTTATTTATTAATTTTCTTTTTGTTATTTTAGGCATCAAATCAAGCAAGAATTCCCGCTATCTAACTTCGTTTGAGAGTTTGGAAATATGAGTAACATTCTCTGGTTGGTCAAGAGCCAAAATTTACCGGGGAAAAAAAACCGAAACAAACTTTTTCACGTAGAATTAACATGGCGTTATGGGAAAGCTATTTTTTTCTGGCGAAATCTCAAAATTACTTTTCCTTTAAAATTAATTTGAACTGTCCAAAATATTTATTATACACAAATATTAACTATAATTTTTTTTACTTCTTTTAATAATTAAATTTGTAAGATTATTCGGAGTATTCAATTTCTCACTAGCATATTCCCAGTAAACCAACATCTGTCAAGATAAGGAATATTGCTTTCTGACCTTTAAGTGGGTATCCCTCATTGCCCCCTAAAGAGAACTTGGCTTAATATTATCTTGGCATGATATGGCTATTTTCTCTGCACTCAGCTCGCAACAACCACAGTGCAGACGTAAAATATCCTCATTGGTTGATGCATCATGGGTTAGAATCCCTTTGCCGTCAGGCTAACCAATGGAGGTTTTCCTCTCCACGCAACGCAAATGCGGGTTAATCCAACAAACACTGCACGAAGGCAAATTGCTCCCAATACTTGATCCAGGAGTTATTCCCTTGTCTTCTGGATTGGATTCAAAACTACAAGGCTATGGAGTTGAACATTAAAAGTCGTAAACTCCAAACTTTGGGTCGGCTGTTCACCAACGGTTTTTAAGTATAAAATTATAAAAAAACAGCTGATTTTGAAAAAAAAATCATTAAAAAAAAGAAAGAGAATACGACAATTTGATTAGCATTTTCAGTCAGGCAATGTAATATTATATGTCATTTAGATGTTACAATGTATTATTATATACTGTCTGTGGCTATAGAGCGGCCCGTACGGTATTTTTTCCTACAAGTTTAGCAGTTGATAATTTTCATATTAATTATCGAACGTTGAATTTTTTTTATTCCATCCTATTTCCTATACATTTTTCTACATCTTTTGTTAACCAAACCATATTTCAATTTCGTTGATTGCTTCAAATACAATGTGTGGTCAACGAAAATTTTGACTACTTTCCGATAAACTGGCGTGCTCAGATTTAAAATGGAGCTCTGAGACTTGTGGTAACACTAGCTGCAGTTTCTTTTCTAAATGTTTCAAGTAAAACTTATTTTCCATTTAACTGTAAATTTCAACCACCTTCCAACATGAGCTAACTAATAACAGGCATAAAATTAAAAAGAAGAAAACAGTGAAATAAAATGAAAATTTCTTAGAAACATCATTCCTTGTGAAAATGAATCACTTTTTGTTACGCCTAAAACAATAAACACTGTGCGCATGATTTTTTGTAAAAAAATTGTTATGTAATTCTTCGTTTCAAAAATGGTACGTCCCATGTTTTTCATCTTAATTAAGTGAATAGCCATGAATTATTAACGTGTTAGTCATTCTGAAATAAAGAAATCGTAATTTAGGAGAATCTTTTGTCATATAAAAATGTGAATCATCAAGTGGTATTTGGAAAACAATGTTTAAAATCGTATTGGACATTTTGATGATGTGGCATCATTTATCAGATGCAACTTACACGCGAAGTTCTCAAAATCACATGAGTATAGATCCGGCCAATTAGTTCACGTGCGTACCATTATCGAACAATCATGCAATCTGTGGACAAAGAACAAATTATAAAGAGTATCTCTCTCTCTATGAGGAAAACAAAAGAAGAGAGATTTAATGCCATAATAACAGCTGTTTATGTTTAATTTCTTGGGTAAAAAAAAAGAGAAAATTCTCTCGTAAATATTGGGAGTCTTTCTGCTCAGAAACTCAATCCACAGAAAATGGCTCCACAGACAGCGAAGTCTCTCATGAAGGAATTCAGGGCCAGCTTTAGTAAGTCGTCGATTTTATTTTTACTCATGAATTTGTTAAAACTATTGCACTTCGAAGAGTTATGAGATTAATAATGGAAAATAGTTCGAAATTCTAAAAATCTTCCCCTTTAGCAGATTAACTTTCAAGGTTTTTGAATGAACGCTCGTTTAAAGTTCCCGAGTCAGAATTTGACACTTTGATTTTGTAAATGGAATTCTAACGTTTTTAAAAAAATAATATTCATTAAGAGTAATAAATATAAGTTAATTTTTAAAACAAGTTAGGTCTTACTTTACTGGCTTATGTGTATGTATACATATAAAGTAAAAAATGTAGAGAAAACATGGAAAAAAATAAAGATATTAAATATTAATTTAATAATAAATATTAATAATAATTTAATAATAAAAATTATTAAAATAAAATATTTCTAAAAAAATATTAATTTAAAAGAATATATATATATATATATATATATATATATATATATATATATATATATATATATATATATATATATATATATATATATATATATATATATATATATATATATATATATATATATATATATATATATATATATATATATATATATATATATATATATATATCTTTATCTATCTATCTATCTATCTATCTATCTATCTATATATGTATATATATATATATATATATATATATATATATAAGTTCAAAATGTACAATAAAACAAAGAAAAATTATAGACATATGAAAAGAAAATGAAAAAAAAGGGGGGGGGGGAATAATAAGTAAAAAAAATAACAAACAACAGTTTTAAAAAAGAAAAAAAAAGAAAAAGATGAAATTTTATTTAAAAAACCGGAAAAAAATATATAATATTTTCTTCAGCCCACACGATTATTGTTTCTCTTAACTTTCTTCGTGTTTTCTTGTATTTATTTTATATATATATATATATATATATATATACATATATTAATCTGCATATTGACTAGGTAATGTGTACTTTATCAAAGTAGCATGCAGATAAGACTTAGGTAATTGAAAAGTTTTTTGGCACTTACAGCGGATACATATTACGGTACCAAGGTGATACGGAGCTGATCACCCTGGTGAAACTGCACATTATTCGGCTGAGTAACTTAGTTATACACTTTCCATACTAGGATACATAACCTTTTTAATAAGCTTAAAGATCTGAAAAACTCATTAAGTTATCAACCTACAATAGTTCTCAAAAAGATATAATTTTCTGCATTACAAATAATTCGTCATTATTGTACATTATAAGAGAATTTACCTCGGGCTGCCACAAACATTCCGTGATTAATATATTTTTAACCGGATACTGCTTTGCTGAATTTTTGTATCAGTTTAATTGTATCAATGTTTTTCCCCCTATTAAGTTTGGTTACTTGTTATTATCATCATGTAAAGCAAATGCAGATTTCTTTTAAGTTACAGCACAAAAAGTTTTCTTCAAATTTTAGAAAAGAAGGGAAGAAAAGCAAAAAGCACGAAGACTATTGCTTTAAACTAAGGTTTCCTTTGCTTTTAAGTATATTTATCTAGATTTTATTTCAAATTGTTTCTTGAAAAGTGATGGTTGTGACCCTATTCAATTATACATTTAATCTATACATGTAAAATGCGTAAAAAAAAAGAACACCTTAAACGACTTTTGATCCTTAAAAAAAAAGTTTTTTTTTTAAAAAAAAGAAGTAAAATTTAATTAAGGTAAAGAAATCCAATGTCCTTAAGGTAATAGAGAAAATTATAGGGAGGTAAAAAATCCAATTTCCATAAGGTAATAGAAAAGATTATAGCGAGGTAAAAAAAATCCAATGTCCTTAAGGTAATAGAGAAGATTATAGCGAGTTCTTTTTTATCGGTAATGAGTGAATGCGAAGTCAGGGCTAAAGAGAATAGAAGGGCTGGTTCACTCCTTTGAAGTAGCTCTCGCCGCGCCGATCCTCCGATTTTCTCTAGTGACGTCACTTTGGCGCAAAGCTCGCACTTTTACTTCAAGAACGGAGCGTTCGGCCTTACTAGCTCTAACTAATATTGGAGCATTTCTTTTTGCGAGATATTCTAAGACATTTGTTATTTTCTATAATGACTTTCCTCAGTTTTTGCAGTGAATTTACACGAATTTAAAACTATTATCGAAATGCCAGTTTGCGCGATTGCAACTTGAAAAAATTCTGATAGAAAAACAAAAGGAAAAAATATAATTTTCCGCGTGTTACCTAAAGTAAATGAACAGCTATGTAAAGAATGGATTCTGAAATGTTAATATAAAACAGCAATACGTTTATTCTGTCGTTAAGAACTTTTATAAAAATTCATTATCTAAATAGAAACCACTTCGTTATTTCAAAAAGAAAGGCAGGTGAAAAAAATTAAAAAATGGATAAAGTCAAAGAAAATTAAAATGTAAATAAAAAGTATAAATAAAATATATAGTATATAGTTGGAATTCTCCTAATTTCATAACATATTTTTTAATGTAGTTATTCTAAATATTTATGATTTTTTTTTAAAATTATATTCTCTTAAATTTAAATATCTATAAATTATATCATCGTAAATTTAAATATCTATAAACAATTGTAAAATTTCTAATGTCATTATGAACCTAAATTATTATTTTGTTTCAGTAATTAGCGTTTAAGGTTGATGTTTCCTAATAATTAAGTATGAACAAATTGCTATTAACGGCATATTTTAAAATCAAAGAGAATATGTAGATAAAAAAAGTGTCGATATATGCTTTCATTTTTCTTAATAATTAAAGTTAAAACAGAACTTTTTAAAATAAAGTATTTATAGTGTCATTTTCGCCAACTAGTAAAAAATGGTATTTTTTTTAATATAATGGTCAAGAAAGTTTTTTTGAACTATGTTTATGAACGGAAATAATGTGTTAATTACGTAACGTTTGAAAGCTAATAACCAGAAAAAGTCTAACTTATTTTTACAAAGAGAAAGATGCAAAGTTATCATAATATCTTTCCTTGCGATCTCCGAGATCTGTGGACACAGTGACGTCATGAGGAGGGAAATCGTAGCTTCAGCTCTAAGAGCGAAGTGAACTAGCCCTTCTATTCTCTTTAGCCCTGGGTAATGGCAGCCAAAATACTGTTGTCTTTGACGCAATTTTATTAATATCAAAATAGTAAACCAGAATTTCTTTGATAGTTCGGATATGTTTTGAAGCTATTAATGTAAACTACCAGTAAAAAAAAAAGAACTGGCAAAATTTATTAAAAAAAATGTATCAGTATTTCTCGTCGAACTTTTAAATTCAAAATAAAATGGCCAAATTCAAGAATAACGAATTATGTATCTCAGTACTCATTCTCAGTACGTTCTTTATCAAAAAACTATAATTCAGCTTAATTTTATTCTAATGTACGCACCAAAATCAAATTCAGAACTAAGCTAGATACCACTACAGGTCTGCGGGTTAAACCGTCAGATATAAAACCTATTATTTTAAGAGTTTCATTGAAAAAAAAATTATCGGAAAAAAATTCCAATCTTCACATATACTATTAAATTAATGTCAAATATTATTAAAATAATTAGTAGTTTTTCTTTGGTTAATAGGTTCATGGCTGCTAATAAATTCTATTAATATAATTAGGGTTCAGCCAATAGATGCTCAATCATTTAGGGTTCCATAGTAGAAAAAAAAATTGGGAACCGCTGATCTAAGGGATAAGTTTTGCATAGTTTATTTTATGGATGGTTGACTGAATGTAATCAATAACAAGCTTCCTAAAACCGGAAGAAATATAGAAAACTTCCGGTGTATCCCTCCGCTTATGTTACGTTTATGAGGCGATGTGTGAACAGGCTTAATATTCCAGGAAGTTTTATTACTGTGATTTTTTCTAAAATTTGTGCGCAATTTTACAGTTTATGATAGTTTCCTGTAGTTTATAAATTCTAACCGGTTGTGAACCTAAAACAAATTTAAGAAAATTAACATCACAACTTATACCCTGCACAAAATCTGGCTATGAAGAAACACAGTTTGAAATTGGAGCATACAAATTCGAAACCGTTAATAGCTTTACCTATTTGGGTTCTAAGATTAACAACAAAAACGACACTACACAAGAAATACACACAAGAATCACGATGGCCAATAAGTGTTTTTATGGTCAAGGAAAATATTTTAAGTCAAGCCTAATAGAAAGAAAAACAAAAGTGTTACTCTATAAATGTCTTATACGATCAGTGCTTACATACACATGTCAGACCTGGACAATGACCCGTGGAGATGAAAATATGATAGTTAGATTTGAGAGAAAAATACTGAGAAGCATTTTTGGTGGAATAAGTAAAAACGGTACGTGTTTTAGAAAATCAAACACGGAACTTTACAAAGCATATAAAGAACCTGATGTCATTAAATTTATCAAAATTCAAAGGATTAAATGGGCAGGCCACATTGTGCGAATGGAGGATAGTTGGACAACCAAAAAAGTCTTCAGTGCCAGGTCAACAGGTACAAGAAAAAGAGGACGACCAAACCTAAGATTTTTAGACTGCCTTAAAAAGGACCTACAAGTTTTAAAGATAATTAACTGGAGAACCTTGGCTAAGGGAAGAATGTCTTGGCATAGGCTTGCTGAGAAGGCCAGGGCCCATCCTGGGCTGTCGTGCCAATGAGAAGGAGAAGAATATCACAACTTAATAAAGTGCAAGGTTTGCCATGTTTTGAGTGTTATTCCTTATTTGGATATATCTGTATAAAATATCACAGATAATCACTTTTTGGGTTGCATCTTTCAGGGTATAGCATGGTTGTGGAGTCTTCTAAATTTTTATGTAGTTTGTTTCTTGTAATTTAAACTTTAAAAAACGCATTATGTTCTAAACACTGCAAGTATAATAATATTTGACGGCGCCTTTTTTCAAGCTTAGGCGTAAACATCAATCTGATGTAGTAACCTGGAAGTCTTACGGCGAATTTTAGCTCCTAGCACCATCTGTGCTTAGCTTTACGCGGTCAACCATCCACATCAAGGCCGGGATTGCCTGGTTAGTAGGGCACTGGGCCCATGTCCAAGAGTTCGTGGGTTCGATCCCCGCCGGCCGAAGACTCCCCGTGTAGTAAATGGTGATTGATGCACGTTAATTCTGTCGAGTCGCAAAATCCTCTATGGTTTCATTTGGCTATGGATCTCATTTGGCAACTTAAAATTAGTTAGCATATTTGAAGAGTCATCCCATCGAGTCATTAAGTCATAGAACTTGAAGATTCGTTCATTAGATCAAACGTTAATCAGGGTGGTCCATTTTTTCCGGCACTGTTCATACATCGGTTAGTTTTGATTCAATCAGTATAGTTTGACTAATTATTAGCGCATGGATAGCCAAATCGTGGCATCCGAACCACAGAATTTTAACAGTGACTTGTGAAGACTTGTTGAAAAACAACACTCGTTCATTAATCAATTGGTTTCTTTAAAGAAATCATTGATTTAAGAATTGAATTAGTCTTTTTTCAAAAAGAAATCAAAGACAATTATTTATAGTTTGTTTCAATGTAAGATTGTTTAATTTATTTATAGACTCTCACGGTTTATAAATTTGTTGAAAATATATTGCTGTGTAATAAGTTTCAGTAAGTAAAATTACATTAGAAGCTCGCGTGAAATAAGTTATAGAAACCGAGCGTAAGATAAACTAATCAAAAAGCCCCTAATTTATTTTATGTTTGCAGAATGCAAATAATAAAGAATAAAGTGAAAATTTAATACAGTTTTTATTTTTTTACATCGGTACATTCGATACATTAACTCATTAAATTTTACAAGAATTGCATATTCATAAACGATTATTAAAATATTTTTTCAGATAGTGTTCAAAATTGGGGTAGACTTCTCAATTAGTAAAGAAAAGTAGCATTTTCATTTCTATATGTAATTTTTAGAAATTACAAGTTATTTGCTTAATATCTATTTAAAAAAATTTAATTCTTTACATCACAAAGTGCATAAAAAGATTTAACCACTTTTTAATGCTGCTTACAAATGCAAATTTCTGTCGCAAATATCTCTGAAAAATGTAAAATGATTCACAACAACAAACATTAAATAAAATAAGTAAATAAATTGAAATTTATTTCAATATCATTGGGTAGAATATTTCAATACTTCAGCTATCGAAACTGGAACAAAAAATAGTTTTTAAGTTTCAAGATAATCAAAGTTGATTAGGTTAAGATAATTAAATTATTAATTATCTATTATTATTAATTAAGCTCCATTAATGGTACTTAAAATATTTTTAATGGTACTCATAGAATGAGAACTCATTCTGAGCTTTTTAAGTTATTCCTTAAAAGTTGCATTTCATATTTATTCCCATAGATAAAGAAAATTTGCATTTATTAGGGACATAAAAATTTAATTTATGAATGAAATTTATAACAAAAAATTTAAAAAATGTTTTTTTCTACATAATTGTGTGTATAATCCCTGCAGATCCATCTAAACAATATAAGGACTCTTGAGTTAGAGTGTTCAATTTCAGAAGTTAAGTTCTTGAATTAGAGCGACAAACTCGCACACTCCCAATGTATTGCTCTTTAATAAAATAAATTTTGCATATTTTTTAATCAACTGAATCGAATTTCTTTTGCAAAAAATAATCTATTGATATAGTTGATTGAAAGGTTTTGTACTAAAAAAAATTATAACAACTAATTCTTTATAATTCCTTATTTAACATTATTTTTTTAAAACTGAATTACAGATTAATTATTTACAAATCTTACGCTCTTAGAAAAATAGAAAATTCTTCATAAACTTGAGTAAAAAATCTTTAACGCAAACAAAGTATAATTGTATTTAACTTGGAATATAATGAGAGAAAAGTTTGCTTACCAATAGTTTGTTTAGTCTTTACTGCTGTAAATAAAAACTTGCTTTCCCTGAAAATTGAAAGGGTAGAATAGAAATATAACGGAGGGGAATCAAGAATTAATTCATTCTACTTCCCCAAATTGAAGGTCGTCAACTTCTTTTTTTTTCTTTGCTTAGACCACTGGTCGAATGTCTTTTTACGTCATAGAATGTGAATATTACTCCTGATGTTTGTGTTTATTTCACACTTCATCTTTGGAATATAACATTCGATTTTTTAGATAACGTGTAAATGAACCTTATGACGTCAAAAGAAATCTTCTATAGCCGAAGGCTTTTAATAATCCAAGTGGAAGTCTTTTCTTTTTCTATTCCCACTTGATCACTTTCTCAGATGCTACTCAACCGATGTTTTAAATTCTTTACTTGTCTTGAATGATTTAATATTTATTATTAAAAAGAATCTAATTTCGACTATAAAGTGTGCAGTTTAATTTTTTTTCTTGTATAAATATTGGCTTTTAACGTGAATTAAATATAAATATCTAAAAATTAAACTAAAACAAAAGTTTAAAAAAAATGCTAAAAAAGAGGAAGTATCAAACGCATTTAAGCGTTTCATAAAATGAGTTTAATACCACCTCATATTTTAAATTTGTTTCTTCCTAGTTTGAAGTGATTATGGCATTGGTACTTAAAAAACATTTCTATAGTCATATATTTTCCACGTCTAAGACTTCCATATTGATTTTCTTATAACCGTCGTTGAATAGCGGACACAATTTTTTGGCTTTATTACTACTAATGTTCTACTCCGTAGCCTTGTAATTTTGAACCCAATCCAGAAGACAAGGGAACTCCTGGATAGGTATTGGGAGATTTTTTTCCCCCGTGGGGAACTTTTTGATGGAACTAACCCGCACTTGCGTTACATGGAGAGGAAAGGCACGGAAACCTTCCACGGTTAGCCAAGAGGCAAAGGGACTCTAACCCATGATCCGTCTACTACTGAGGATATTTTACGCCAACAGGTTCACCTCATTGAAAAGAGAGAGCTCTTTCCCCTGAGCCACCACGGTTCTTCCATATTGATTGTAATGTCATGTATTAAAAACATATTAAGAAGTATTGCAGAATCAACTTTCGAATTCTACGCGACATGCAGGACCACAGAGCCTGCGAAGTTCCCATAACTAATCGATACCTCTGGGGGTGTTGAACTAGAGATTGATCCTTCTCTGGTTCATGCCCAAATTACGATCTGTGAATGCATGAATGGACCCGCCCTTTAAAACAAGTTGTGACGTGCGTGTGTGGGGCTGAAGACGTTTTCTTGGTCATAGATAGTGAAAACTGAAAAACAAGAAACGCACCCTCTGCCTTAAATTCGCTTGGATCCACCAAGTAGGCTTGCTGGCTAATTGGGAAGTGGTTTTAAAAACAACAACAACATGACATACAAACTATTTCGTTTTAGCGAAAAAGAGTTTTGATGAGATCTTATAAGGATATACTAACTCCTCAAACTAAAAATGATAATTCATTTCGTCGTACGAATTGAATTTTTGTTTTTAAGTGCTGGCTATTCCAGACCAATAGTTTACATGTATTCAGCATTTAAAACGATATATTTTAACGATTATGTTGTAAAGTATATAGTAAAACTTTTTAACTTTTATATTACAAAGTAAACAACTCCTGTAACATTCAATTTGTTAGTGAGGTCGTAGTAGTTAAGGCTCTACCATTTCAAGTTCAGCAACATAATGCGACTACTATGATCAGAATTGTACTCCGGCCTGTCTATACTTCTCATAAAAACTCCGTAGCTGGGTGTGCCCCCACTGGGAATAGAACCCTGGTTTTTCACAATAATAGTGAAAGGCCTTAATCATTGGACCATCGAGGTTTAAATTTATATTTTATATATAGCTGAAGATCTATAGATAGAATCTAGATCGATAGATTGAATCTATGGATTTGCGAATGTGTAATATGTATTATTATTAGTACTATTTTTCTGACAAAATTATATTATGTTTTCGAAAGTAGCGTAAATTTTGCATGGAGTAAATAACTGTTTCATTTTTCATATTTTGTTTTAAATGGAAGAGTTAATATTATCTCATTATGTTAGCGTATCCTTAATATTAGCGTTGTATCTCATTATAAAAATGTAGGCTAAGGATAGCGGAACACTCTGTTTAAAGTATTTTGTTTTCGATTTCAGGAAGAAAAAAGGAGCCCAAAATAGACAAGGCAAAAGAAATTGAAGAGGAGGAAAGAAAGAAACTTGCTGAAGTACGCCATATATTTATTAAAATCCATCTTGCAGTAATTTTTCTCAAACTACGTTTCGCGTAGCACTTGATTCAATGGGCTGATTCAGTGGAGTCTGATTTTCTTGCAATTAATGAAAAGAATTTGAGATCAGAGATAAATTGGAAGTCGTTATGGCGTAATCATCAGAGGAAGGCATTGGCCCACATTGGGCTGTCTAGCCAACTATGGTGATCATGATGACGATGAATAGAATCTGCAAATCGTGGATCAGTAAATTTTGCATTGAATTTATTTATTTTTCATGTACGCTTTTGATGTTTGCAATGGGAAAATTTTGATGTTGACAAAGTTCAAAAAATCTTTAAACAGTGAAAACTAGCGTCTGATAGGTTTAAATGACGCTACGACCTGACATCATTATTGCTATTTTATCGTTGTTCAATTTTAAAAATACAGGGAAGAGGTGACGGATAAAATTTAAAACTCAGCATAGAATAAAAGTTAATCTAGTTAGAATAGAGAATAGTCTGCAACTGTATTAAGGAAGTGTTTTCGCAAAGGACTCTGATTAAAGGAAACCAATAATAATCTAAAAAAAGAATTTAATTCATGCTTAATTTTTCAAAAATATTTGAAATGTATACGAAAATCAATTTCAAAAATCTCCTGATTGTTATTAAAATTAAATGTTAGGAGATAAAAAGTTTGTATCCTTTAAGTGCCAAAGGAAACTTATTAATTTCGAAGGATGGGATGTGAAGATTCACCTAACAATTATTGACACGCAAGGCATACGATACATTAATTTCAGTTACCTCCTTTTTTGATTAAACAGAGCTGTAATCATCAGCAAACATCACTGGCATTTTTTAAATAATAAGAAACAGAATCGTCTACCGCTAAATTTATAACAGTGATAAATGCTAAACCAAGGAGAAAAATACATTTTTAAAATATCTTTCCTCCATTGACTAATAAAATTTTTTAAACGATTCTTAGGTTAAATTGATCAACAGGGTTAAAATAACGAGATCAAAAATTCATTTTTATAATCGATATCCGCACTTCAGAGCTCTAGCACAAATGCTGCCGAAGTTGTTGTTTCTAATAATGACACTTGGACAGTCCAAACTCACCAGTCAATGTCTTTTTGCGAATTAAGCCAAGAAGGGACACTTTTCGTTTGACAAGAGCACCGTAAGGGTGAAAGAACGTCTTAGTTAGGAACCCCAAAGATAGATGGCTGCACCACTCATCAGTGAAACTATTTCCTCAATTCTAGACATAGATCTGAAGTGGAAGGAAATTTCTGCCAGATCCCTGTACCCATGGTACTACTCAGCGACCGGCCACAGGACTATCTATTCCAAAGATTTTACGAGCATGTATATCGCAGGAACTCGGTGAGTCTTAACGGAGTCGAGGATCAAGCCCCATACCTCCGGATCGCACTCCGATTCTCTATCCACAGCCCGCATAAATGCATCTGGAGTTCTTTTGGAGAGATTCGACATCGCACTTCAGAACAATGGACGGAGAGAAACACTGAGTAGCCGTGAAAGAAAAGTTGAAAAATAGATTTAAAGAAGAAAAAAAGAAATCTTCACATCCTTGGAGACAAAAAAAAAAAAAAAGAATTTTTTTTTCTGGAAAACTAGGCTAAATATTTGCAGTATTTTTCTCTTCATAATTTTTTTCTCAAAATTAATTATGTGCATGAATGAAAATGGACGGTTTGCCTTGTTATAAGAGATATTTATAACTTAAAAAATTTTAATAATCGAGTGAATTTTAAGTTTAAATATTTGGATACAAACGTAATTTTTTATAAATAATTACTAAACTAGTTGGTACAAACTTTGATATGTAGTTATATTTTGTGCTGCTTAAATATTTTCTGATAAATTGTGGATAAATATTTTAAAAAAATCACATTTTAAATGTTTGATAATATTAATAAAGTATTTAGTCTATCGAATTTATAAATTAAAATTATCTAAAATATATAAGGGAAATTTTGTAAGAATTCAGAAAACTCACTTTATATTTTGAATTAATGAAACAAATGTTTACTATGAATTTGTTTTGTAATACTATTTCCGTACTTGCTTCTTTTTCAGTTGAAAGAGAGCTTGGGACCAAATCTTCAATCTGCATACACCGATGCACACATATTAAGCTTCCTACGAGGTAAACATTATTTATAAAGCAAATAACAAATTGGTTAATTACGGACCTTAAGAATTTGTGTGATACAAAAAAAAAGTGTTTTTTCTAAATAAACATGCTTCTTTCTAAATGGGGAATTCAAGAGAATATAGCTATTATAAATCTCCTTTATTTAAACATAATTCTGGTTTATTTTTTAATGTTTATTTTAATGACGGTCAAAAAAATTATAAGATATACAAATATTTACACGATATTTAATTCTCCAGTGTCAAATGACAAATCAAATCCGTTCAAAATCTGAAGTCTAACTGCAGGGTTAACAAGAGTCAAAATTTAAAATAAATAAATAAATAAAAACGATGAGATTTTTTAAAAATTTAAATCAGAAGTTATATTTCAATCCAATTGTTAATTAAATTGTTCCAAAAATTACGGTTTTTTCTTTTAAATAATTTTTTTTGTAGTATATAAACGCGATTTTTTTCTAAAATCTGATTATTTTTCTTTTTTCCCCTTATATTTCCAACCAAAGCTGTAGCAAAATGTATTAATATTGCTTAATATTATATTTAGTGACAATCTTATAATTAAAATACTTAACATTTTTATCGAAAATGATTGAAATTATTGTAACAAACTGATTCCTGAACAAATTTAATCATTCTTATTTTTGTTTTCGCGAAAGACAAAATTCTAATTCGTCAACAGAAGAAATCAAGATACATAAATAAAATTAATTTACTTGGCAGAGCAAGTCTTTAATATCAAATAAGTTTCAAACGTAGCTGTTTCTAAATCTAATGCAAAATGGGTATAATTGAAATAGGTTTATAAAACAGCAAGCAGTTTTTATACAGCTAATGGAAAATGAGAATTTAAAATTCTCACCCTTCACTTTTCCTCCCCATTAGCCAAATTTTTACTCCAATTTGAAAATAAAATAATATTTTGCATACATTCCACTTTTATTATTTTCCCAGATAAAACTTTTGATAGCAAAATATTCGAGCAACCATGCCTGTCAACATTGTATTGAAAACTATTTTCGATTTCAATCAATGATTTTTTTTTAAAAAATACGAAACTTAAATGAGTTATTTCTTTTTAAAAATAAATCGAGCAATTTAAATCTTGATAAACCTGACTAATGTTTCTTAAAAAATTAGAGTTTAAATACACGATTTTTTCATTACTCACAAGCTATTAACACGATTTTACTAAAATTTTGTCTTTTGTCTTTTATAATAATTTACTTTAAAATGAACTAAAAGTTTGCACAATATGCAATTCAAAAGCTCTCAATCATTTTATACGAAAAAATAATAATGAATGAAATATTTACATAAAAATTACTTTCTTGTTAGTTGTAGTTAAAAACGTTTTAAAATTGCTTACTTTACATCAGTATTATTTTATTCTATTTTTAGCAAGATTGTTGAATGTTAAAGATGCCGAGAAACTACTGAAAACGGTAAGATAGCTCTTTAATTTTTTTAAATTTCATTCATGAAAAAATTATTATTTTTTAATAATGATATTTGTAGAAATGAAAGAGTTACTTCAATATATAAACCAAAATTAATATAAGATCGAAATATGTTCAAATCAAAGCCAAAACCTTAAGATAATAATTACCTTAGGCGAACATACATTGAAAAATATAAAACAGATAATTCACTCGGATGATCAATCCAAGCTCTAAATTCAAATGGAATTTTTATGATTTTAACATTGTTTAGCCCTAGGTGGTCCAAGTAAATTTAATCAAAAAGTGTAGACAAAAAGATACATAATAATTGTGGTTAATGTATGCATGTTGCCGTTAAAGCTCGAGAACCAATAATGTAGCATATTATCTAGTTAATCTGCAAAGTAACAAGAGTGATCAGGTGAAAGTGCGGAATTATCTTTTATCTAGGTTATGTGCACATTAATGGTTCCCGTATCATAACGCTGCAAATGTTTGTTTCTTTGAGGATCAATTGTAAAAATAATGAACAAATATGAATGTTTAAAAAAAAACTATTTTATTAAACATTTTTATTTGTTATTATTTTTGCAATTTTTCTTTGTTTGAAACTATGCATAATGTTTAAGTTTGCAGATAATTTTAATATATTTCTAATTTTGAAAAAAAATGTTAATGTTAAGTTTGTACACATTTTAAAATGAAGCTTTCAACTCAATGAAATGAGGGAAACAAACACACACTATAGAATGCCATCTGCTTAACACTTGCAAAAAAGGAAAACACTTTTTTGACTATTCAATTTCCTTAAAGACGTTAAAATCTTTCAGGCCCCCATACAATTAAATCCTACGGAAAAAAAAACTATGACAAATAGTCACCTATTTTAATCATATTAGCAGAGTTACTTCAGTTTAATTTGGTTGATAGCAAGTATTTTTAATTTAACCTTCTGCTTAGATTTCAACCTTAAATTTCAATTAAATTAGATGAAGTTTTAACTTAGTTTTAGGCGCGGTTTAGCCAAATCTCTTGAGCCATCAATTTATAACACTAACTCACTCATAAGTTGTTGTTGTTGTAGGCCATTAAGGCAAAGGGGTGCCACTGTTCTTGTTTTCCAGTGGCGCTATTTATGTCCGAGAAAACGACTTCTGCCTCACCCATACGTCACACCCGTTTATAGGGTTCATCCATTCTCACATACCTTCATTAGTTCACAGATCGCAATTTTGACCTGAACTAAAGAGCGATTGATCTGCAATTCAGTATCCCCAGAGATATAATTTGTTATGGGAACGTGGAAGACTTTGTAACCCAACAGAGTTAACCATTCACCATTTACTACACGGGCAGTTTACAGCCGGTCGGATTCGAATTCCCGTTCTCAGCAGCTTGAGTCCAGCACCCTGCCAACCAGGCTATCCCGGCCACTCACTCATATTGTTAATTACTAATACTAGCGAATTGTTCCGAAAAACAGCTATTTGACTAGTTTTGAGTACATCGTGTTTGACAAAAAGATCTCTGTTGGCTTAAACTCTCGACTCGTGTCCACGACCAGTCTGCCCGTGACACACTTCGGCCAACAGATTGGCGATCGCTGGTACAGCTCCAAAAAAAAAAAAAAAAAATTCTAATCCTTTGCTTATTATTTAAGATGAGAGTAAAAAAAAATCTGTTATTTGAAATAAAATCTTATAAATTATTTTTACTTCAAGAGGAAGGCTTAGAGTCAGTGTTTTTTTTTTCCAACAAAGAAAAATATATTTTTGTTAGAGAAATGAGAGGTAATTAAAGGTGTCATAATAAGTGGACGTTTAAAATGCTTCAATTGAACGGTTATTTTTCAATTGATTTTTGTCGCTAGTAAAGGTAAGAAAAAAAAAAACAAAGTGTAGAGGAAGTGTTCATTCATATGCGAACAAAAGGAATGTTTCTAAACTCCTCGAACTTTATGAAAGGGAAATAAATGAGTGACACGAAATGAAATCTTTACAAATGGGTTTTCCTTTTATTGCATTTTCAGAGTTCATTATTGTGTCAGCTGGATTTATTGAACTTTTTTCTTCTTGTAATTATATTCTTAAAAGCGTTAATTCAATATATTTGTTATAAAATAAAATAAAATTTTTTTTTTACTTTAGCAAAATAGACACTGAGAAGATGTCCAAAACAAAAATAGATTTTATTTTTATAATTTTCATAAATAGTTTTCAACCCTTACTTATTGTGTTTACTTAATTAAAGTTGCGAGGAAGCGCATTTTGTGGGTAATGAAATTCATCGGATGTATTGAAAATTAATATTTATGTATATTTTGATCTGAGTTTTATAAATAAGTTCACTTACCTGGGTGATCATCCCTAATTAGGTTCAAAATATACCCCGACAGTTTATTACTTGTCTTCAAAATATCATTCAATTCATTTTTATTTTATCTATTAAATTTTTTTTAGTCTAAGAACCTAAATTATACATAATCTAAGTTGTGTATAAGACTTCGTTACTCTCAGATAAAAATGTTATTATTTATGTATAAATTTTCTGATAGAGTTAATCTATAATCTATATCTTGTCGCGTTAACTGCAATAACCAATATTTCAGATGTATTTTGCATTCGTAATTACTGATTCTCATTCTCAGATTTAAATTTAAAAAAATTGACTTACTAGTTAAGTTTTCTGCCTTCTCAATTTTTTTTGCGTGTCACAACTTGGTTCATGTCAAATCTTGGCAGCCATTTTGGATCAATTAACGATACAGAAATCATACCCTGCTCGTTATATTTAACATATTTATGCATGCCAGTGCTTACCTGGAATTTTAGCTACCTGGATGTCTTTCTTATGAATAATCTTTTTTCCTTACGCTGGCTCACATACTGAAAATCCTTAAGCTTCTGAATGGTAGTGGATACAGTCATGCTACCCTTGTTAGAACATATTAAAGTGGCTATGAGTCCGGTAGTGAACTAATCGTTAAGACACGGTTCCTAGTAGACCACAGAAGTCAAGCATCACTTGCTGTGATCAGTGTGTTAGGAAGTGACCACTCTGATCAGCTTGCGAAGGGACCGAGAGTGCGCAGTACTGGCCCTCGCTTAACTGTTCTACGGTAAAGTGCTCGACTTCAGACGCAGGTCGTCGGGCTGCTGTCATAGGGGGGAGGGGCGAGTCTTTTCTGCAAATGATCAAAATTGTGAGGAAAAACCTTCGTATCATCCTTAGGGATGCTTCTCAGAACGTCGCCAATAGCCCATAGCGCAGCTCTATTGCTATGCAAATAAACTACTACTACTACTGAGTGTCAGCTCCACATGTTGGGTAAGTTCGGAGTTGTGCGCCTATTTTGTAAGCGATATGAAATGAGAGCATTAAGCCTGAGTTCTTTTACGTTCGTTTACGTACTTTACTACTTGTATGACACAATACAATTTTATGATATACACGAAGGCAAATTTCTCCCAATACTTGGTCCAGTGCCACGGTGGCTCACGAGATAGATCACTTTCCTCCCAATGAGGCGACCCGGGTTCAAATCACATCGATGGCTGGTAAATACGAATCCCGCACCAGGCTCACACTGACCACAGTGCTGATTAAAAATATCCTCAGTGGCAGACGAATCATGGGTTAGAGTTCCCTTGCCATCAGTCTAACCAGAAGGTTTTTATGGCTTTCCTTTTTATGTAACGCAAATACGGATTAGTTCCATCAAAAAGTTTTCCACGAAGACAAATTTCTCCCAATACTTGATCTAGGAGTTCCCTTGTCTTCTGGATTGTGTTCAAAATTACAAGGCTACGGAGTTGAACATTGGTAGTCGTAAACACAAAAATTAGGTCGGCTGTTCAACGACGGTTATAGAATGAAATACAATTCATTAGTACATTTGTGTCTTTGGATGTTGGCAAAAGATGGCCAACACAATTATTTTAGAGCCTTGATCTCGTCTACAAAGTTGAGGATAATAGAATAACTACAGTTAATGTTGATATGAATATTATCTACAAATTATGAAGACTGTTATGATTTCATGTTTTAAAACGATTTTCTTACAATAAACAGTAAATTATTTTTTTTCAGGACTACAACATGAAGAAATTTTTGAATATCCAGGAATTGGTAAATGACTACGATGTCACAAGTGTGAGTTATATTTCAAAGAATAAATAATATTTTCATAGCAAATAGAGAATGATAAATTATGTTGTCTTCTGTGTTGTTTAGATTTCAAAGGATTACAGTTGTTCTAGTGTGATAGGATGTGATAAAGAGGGTAGTCTAGTACGAGTAATGAACATGGGGCTGTGTGATGTAAAAGGTGAGTTCCTTTTCACCCACTATAAAAGAGAACGCTATAGTACCACCGTTCACAATACTTCAGCTGCCACAGTAGTTTAAAATATAGAAAAAAACAAATGCAGGTAACAAGAAGAAATTTTTTTTTTTTTTTAATAAAAATGTTTAACTTTTCAATATATTGAATTCGGTACTTGCACTTCAAGAAGAAGGAGACCTCCCATACCCACACATGTGACCTATGACGTAATGCCAGCTGATCTTTATCAACAAAATGGCGTATTAAAGTTGAACTAATTTTCTCTACATAAGTTAAAATGTCAATTAACGATACGTTAATTGAATGCTGTACCATATCGCTCATCGAATGAGTTAAAATATAATTATTCTTCGTCTACTTCCTTTACGTAACTAAGATTTATTAATTGTTTATGTATTTCAATGTAACCTGCCTTTTTTTTTTTTGCTTTGTGCACCTGGCAACTTCGATGCATAATTAGTTCGTTTATGTTCCACATGGCTTCATGCCTGTCTTTGTGTTAAGTCTCTGTGTAAATATACAGTAAAAGAATGGAAATCTTTGAGAAAGAATCTTTGTGAAAGAATCTAGAATGTGTCACTTAAGAGAATTGATACCAGATGGGCTTGCCTTACTCGAAATAGAATGGAAAGAACAGTTGCTAACGTAACTAAATACCACGTTTCAACAACCAATCAGGATCGAGATACCCACACTACGTCACTTACAGGCATCCCATAGAAAATAAATTATGGCAAAATTATTTCTAAATACAGCAGCTAATCCTATTATAATTTGGTTGCTATTTCATATTTTGAAAAATAAATCAGCATTTGAAATTTCATAGTAAACATATCTAATCTAAACTCTTTCTTAATCTAAAGGAATATTTAAATTCATCTCTCCCCTATGTTTCGCATTACTAGTAGGGGTGAAAGACGGTGAAGGTTCTTTAAGGTATTTAAATTTACTTAAAATCAACAACAAGTTGGTTAATATCATTTGTAATAAATTAAAAATCTGTATATATAATAAATATGCTTTGGGGAAATATAATGATAAGGGACATTTTACAATTGTTTAGGAAAATTTGGAGAAAAAAACCATGATTTCCATCAACTGCTTTTCAGTCGAACTTGAAAATAAAAAAATAAAAATTATTATGTATTTAACCCAAGTACTTGTTTGCTATTATTGATAAAAAAAATTTAAAAAAAGATGAAAATAAATTTTTTAATTTCCCAATATTTTTTCACTCAAATTTTTTTTTTTAAATAAAAATTAAAAATATCACTTTTTTTAAAAAAAGATTTGATTACTATCTTTTAAAATATACTAAAATTTTTTTGGTGGCATTATTTCCCATAATTTTTGAGTTGTAGAAAAATTCCTTTTTTATGCACAGTTCGCATAGCACTGTTTCAAAATTATTGTTTATATACTAGGTTTCAGTGAACGCAACTAAATCTAGAAAATGAAATGCAACCGGTGGAGATGACGAATTAGATGAGAGTACAGATTTTTATTGGATTTTAAACAATCAATAAGAGATTTTTTATGTTTCAATGTATTGGCAATGGGGAAAAAGTCTCTATAACCAGATGTCTATTTTATTTAGCATTTACAATCAAATCCGAGGCCTTCTGCAAACGTTGAATATAATAAAATGGATTGACATCAATAATATCAAATGGACAATTTTGTGATTATTATCATGTTTTTCATTTTCTTTCGATAATTTTAAGTATTTCGATTGTGTTTTGCCACATCATAGAAAGCGTCATTATTAAAGAGAGATAACAAACATCGTTTCTCAAGATGACAGCCTTTTATAGAGATTAAAGGGGAAAAAAACAGAAGGAGGAAGTATTTTAATATTGAGTATTCATTCAATTATCAATTAGTGTTTTTGGACTATTTCAATTCCATTACATTCTTTTTATAACTCAACTTTGCTCTGCAACGTCAGAAACATGCGTAGAATAATAAATAGAACGTAGAGAGCGCAAAAGGAAAATAAAATCGGTCGAATAGTTTCGGAGAAATCGAATGTTTAAAAATTCGTCTTTTTAAAGTTCGATTTCTCAAGAACTATTCAACCGATTTCGCTCAAGTTTCGTATTTTTGTGATCATGTGAAATTGCATTTTTTTTTTAAAATGATGTATAAATTTTAAACCTTGCAATTCAATTTTTTTCGGACTATTAAAATAAAATAATAATAAATATTTTCTAAAAGTTATTCTTTTGCGTCGAATTAATTTTGAATAAACGAGTTTTATAATTGTGTGCAAAAATGTTTCAATTCGCTCAAAAAGTTCTCGAGATATAGTGAACTACGCAAAAAGTAAAATTAACATTAAGGGACCGCCCTCCTGACCAAACTATTCGGACCCTATTTTCCAAATTGCGGTTACGCTCTATATTTTGGGAGTCAGAAATCAGATTCCGCCGAAAAAATTATATGTTCATTCGGAGAAAGTACGTTTTTGTGTCTGATTTCGTAACTTAAAATTTCGTTTGCACTAAGTAATTAGCATATTTGTTGTCGCCTGCTCGAACCATTATGATTGAGTAATAGAGTGTGAGGATGCCATCATAAAATTATAGGTTATTCAGGGTTGTCTGTTGTTTTTTTCAATTATAAAATCAAAAATATTTTTTTGGCTCAAATTATGTGAAATGCTTTAAAATGATTAGGTATGAAATGCCAGTTGTCCACCATTTTTGAATTGCTATCTTTGTTTTTGCTTCACAGGGTATGTCCATTGCATTTCCACGGTAGAACACTTAAAAGTTTTCCTTTGGTTTTTGGAAAACGATCTCAAGCTGTGTGAGAAGGTATTCATACATTTCATTGTCTTATTTTTATGAAAGAATATATATATATATAGAAAAGGAAAAATTAAAAATATATAAATAATTATATTAAATATATTAAATATATTAAATTAAATATATTAAATATATTAAATATATTAAATTATATTAAATATATTAAAAATATAAAAATATATATAAAAAAGGAAAAATTACGAAAATTAATAAGTTATATTTACTGCGCATATGCTACAAGTATGTAGTATTCATAAAATAAGTTTAAAATATTGGGAAAACATGGAAAATAATACAATAAAGATTAATAAAAAGAGAAGAAGAAAAATTATTAAAATAAAATATTTTTAAAAATATTTTTATCTTCCGGAATGCAAGATGAGAATGGTAAAAATTAAAATATACGAAGGAAGAAGAAACCTGTCTGTCCAAACTGGTGCAGATGTAGACCTTCTCTCGCAAGCATTTTATTTCCCGTTCGCCGACCTTCTTAAAACATATAATTTCTTTGTTTTAATAGGACAAGGGCGACTATATTATTACGACTGGTGATAAAAAAATTAATTAATTTTTTTATGTTAAATCACTTTTGGTTCAACCCATAAAAATTGTATACCTTTGAAATTGTAAAATTCAAACAAAAATTGTTATGCATTTTCAAAAGAATTTCTTCACTCGGCGATCGTGATGTAATAATTTCTTTCGACTCCAACAACTACACTATTACAATTTGCGATAAAAAATGTTATTAAATTTTTATGTTAAATCACTTCTGGTTCAACTCATAAAAATTGTATACCTCTGAAATTGTAAAATTCAAACAAAAATTGTTATGCATTTTCAAAAGAATTTCTTCACTCGGCGATCGTGATGTAATAATTTCTTTCGACTCCAACAACTACACTATTACAATTTGCGATAAAAAATGTTATTAAATTTTTATGTTAAATCACTTCTGGTTCAACTCATAAAAATTGTATACCTCTGAAATTGTAAAATTCAAACAAAAATTGTTATGCATTTTCAAAAGAATTTCTTCACTCGGCGATCGTGATGTAATAATTTCTTTCAACTCCAACAACTACACTATTACAATTTGCGATAAAAAATTTTATTAAATTTTTATGTTAAATCACTTTTGGTTCAACTCATAAAAATTTTATACCTCTGAAATTTTTTTATATTTTATATCCGTCGTTGAACAGCTGGCCCAATTTTTGGGTTACGACTACCAATGTTCAACTGCGTAGCCTTGTCACGTTGAACCCAATTCAGAAGAAAAGGGAACTCTTGGATCTAATATTGGGAGAAATTTCTTTCATGGAGGACTCTTTGATGGAATTAACTCGCATTTTCGTAACATGGAGAGGCAAATCATGAAAACCTCCCACGGTTAGCCTGACTGCAAGGGCAGTCTAACCCATGATCCGCTTACCACTGAGGATATTTTACGTCAGCAATGTGTTCAGTGCCAGCCGGATGCGGAATTCGTATCGACCAACCATAGCCGGGATTCTTACCCTGTTCCCCTCATAGGAAGGCGAACGCTCCATCCCGGGAGCCAGCGAGGCTGAAATCGTAATAGTATAGTCGTTGGCACTGAAAGAATCTTTCGAACCTCACGATCGCCATTTGAAGACACTTTTATTACAATTTATAACACAGAATTATAATTTATTCGAATTTTTTTGTTAGAATTTTATAATTTCTGAGGCAGGAGCCGCGGTGGCTCAGGGGATAGAACGTTCGCTTTCCAATGAGGTGAACTGGGTTCAAATCCCAACGATGGCTGGTCGATACGAATTCCGCACCCATTTTGCACCGACCACTGTGGTGTCGTAAAATATACTCAGTGGTAAACGGATCATGGGTTAGAGTCCCCTTGCTGTCAGGCTAACCGTGGGTGGTTTTCGTAGTTTTCCTTTCCATGTAGCACAAATGCTGGTGAGTTCCATGAAAAAGTCCTCCATGAAGGTAAATTTCTCCCAATATTTGATTCAAGAGTTCCCTTGTCTTCTGGATTGGTTTCAAAATAACAAGGCTATGGAGTTGAACATTACCCAAAAAGTAGTCGTAAACCCAAAATGTGGGTCGACTGTTCAACGACGGTTATAAAATAAAATGTAAAATTTCAGAGGTATACAATTACTAATAGTTGAACCAATAGAGATTCAACATAAAAAATAAGTCGCAAATCGTAAAATCGCAAATCGTAATCGTTGGCGTTGAAAGAAAATAATCCGTACCTCACGACCGAATTATTTTCAAATTATTTTAAAATCAAATTTTAAAATCAACCAGTTTTAAAATTTAACTTGAATGAAGCATGGTTTGAAATGTTTTTTAGCTTTCTTAGTCCTAGTTCATTACAACCTAATAAAAACATGTACTTCTAACCATCGGAAAATATAATATTAGAAAATAAAAAAATATTAGAAAATGCAATAATATTTAAATCTGTTTTATTATTAATTCTTAATATACACTGTTAATAAATAAAGCAACAAACAGGATTTGAAATTATGTAAGAAAAAGGTGATAGGCACAAAATTAGTATTGCAGTCAGATGAAAAACTTTGGCCATAAGTAATTTTTAGAAATAAATATAAGTATACAAGCTTAAATTTGACAGCAACTATAAAGATTGTAAAAACACTTCTGTTTGCAATTTTGCCAAACACTTGTTCGAAATTTTATGTGCTCATCTTTGTATTGTTGTTGGTTCATTTACGTCACACTAGAGCTGTACAATGGGCTATTGGCGACGGTCTGGGAAACATTCCTCAGGATGATCCGAAGACATGCCATCACAATTTTGATCCTTTGCAGAGGGGATGGCACCCCTGCTTCGGTATCCCGACGAAATGCACGCGAAGTCGAGCACTTTACGGTCGAACAGTTTAACGAGGACCAATACCGAACACCCTCGGTCCCTACGCAGACTGATCCAAGTGGTCACCCACCCGCACACTGATCGCAGCCAGTGATGCTTGACTTCAGTGATCTGCTGGGAACCGTGTCTTAACGATCAGTCCACTGCGGGACGCTCTTCTTTGTGAAGACGGTGAAAGATAAGAATATCAGGATCATGATGGTGGAGACAAACATGTACAAAGTAGTTTAAACAATAGAGACAAATTTCCTATTAATGTCTTAAATGGTTCAACTACTTTGCAATTTTTGTTTACTTTCTCTACCATCATGTGGCGTTTAAACACTGAGGAAGGTTCTTGTTTAGGGAACTGAATCTATAGTATGTCCATTTATGTACTTTTATTTGTGCTTTATTCACTTTGTTCATCGTTTTATTTCTTATGTGTCCTAGTGAAATTTTAACGTAGTTTTTTTTTAATATGCAGAGAGAAAGCCAGATACAAATGGTGTACATTTTGGATTTGGCACACATCAATCTATCGGTCTTTTTGCACAAACCAGGTAACTATAATGATGTTGCAGACAGTAACGATATAAGAAAACTTTATATAAGTTTTGTCTTCTGAACATAGTTGGAAATTCTGGAACGAGTTGAATTTTAATAGGGTTCAGATATGCTGTTACCTTAAAATTCTCGTTGCTTAAGGGATCCCAATGAGGTTTGAATCTCGGCGATGGCAGGATTTTGCTCCTGGCCATGCAGTGCTGGCTGATACAAATAGACTGATCTTAAATTGGAATTCCCTTGCCATGTGGCTAGTCGTGGAAGATTTACCTCAGAATGTAACTCAAATGCGGGTTAGTTCCTTCAAAAAATCCTCCACTAAGACTAGTTGACCCAATGCTTGGTCTCGAGATTCCCTTGCCAACTGGGAGTTTCTTCATAACTACAAGGTTAAGAAGTTTAACCATGTAACCCATACAAAACTAAGGCAAACAACGTTCGCACATAGGTCGCCCACTTGTGTATTCATGTAACCAATTTAATCCCAAAATGGGTGGCCTGTTTTTAAGTCGGTTTTTCTGATTCGAAGAATTGCATCGATGCATTTAGTAATTCTATCAAAAAACCGCCCTCTATTATCTCCCACATATTAAATTTATATTTTGAACTGTGCAACAATAATTATGATATAATAGCTTACGGTGAAGCATTTTCTGACCCAGTGCTCGAAATTTAAACTTAAAAGACAGCAGTATTTTAACTGTTTACTTACCAACTTAAGCAATTTTACTTGGAGATACACCTCATCCTAATTTAATTTCTTACCAATTAAGTTAGGCTTTAGACATCGGATTTTATAATTTGATTTAGTTCAAACTTTAAGTAAATTGGCCAATTTTTACCTAGTAATATTGATTTTAGCCAAACTACTTTAGTTTAATTTGGGTGTTTTGATTTAGTTAAGTTCTTTTTCAAACTCAACCTTGTTTTTTTTTAATTTGACCAAGTCATATAAATTTGGACCGAGTGCTTAAATTTTAAACAGGCTATATGAACTTTTAACCAAGTTTTAGGCGCTGCATAGTCAAATCATGGCTCTTGCGTCAAAAATTTAAATCACTCACTCACTTTTACGCCGGCTGCAAAATAAATCATATTAAGGGTGCTAAGTGATGAAACAAATTATCGTTCATACTATACTTGATTAAACCTTATCATGGGTCAGCTAAGCGGAAACATTTGCAAATCTGTACCTTATTATGTACAAATATAATTATAGTCTAAATTATATAGCATATATATAGTCTAAATTATATACAAATGTAATTATAGTCTAAGGTTTAAATGAATTTTCTTTGGAATGCAGTAATTAACATGCTCCTGTTCATTCATAGATACTGAGCTTTCAAATCTAAAGAGTAGTCTCTTCTCTTAATCTTAATTGTATGGTTTTAAATGCTTCCTATTTAGAGGGAGAAAAAATATAGTTTTAGAACAAACTAGAAAAGACCTGCATAAAAATAAAAGCGAGGTTAATTCCATTTTTTTGAAGTGGAGTTGACCCACTATTAACCCTTTGCTGTCGTATGTCTACTCTCAGCCACCAACGCTTTTTTACCGTCCCAGTCGTATGTCGGCTCTCAGCCACCACAGCAAAGATGTTAGAAACAGCTTAATAGAAAACTATATATATTTCGGCACTGTGAGGACGTAAAGAGTAAATATTGTTCTGTATGTTCAAACAGAAAAATCAAAGGCGGAAGACACCAAACTTATTATTTTTGCGACACATGTTATCAAAAGCTAAGGCTTCACATTGGAGACTGCTTTGAAAAATACTGCTCGATGGAGAACTGTAAAATATGATGTTCACGTAAAATTAAAACATATTGTGTTACATATATCTAAAGTTTATTAATAAATTTGAATTTTTCTTCATAATCTTGCATATTATGAATTACTTACTGTTCGTTCAACGAAAATTAATTCCGACCAGAATGACAGCCATGTATGAACTTAATACGACCGCAATTTGTTAAAATAATTTCTCTACTTTTTAAAATTGAGTCATCATTTGATTTTCACAAAAGCATACTTTTAATCAAAAGTCTATGAGACAAGCTAATGAATCAAATTTTATAGCCGATTTCTCAGCTGATAAGCGCAACTCAACTGAAATAATTTCACATAAACATCCTGTTTTTATTGGATATTTCAACCAGATTTACCTTTGCTTTTACAAGCCGGATTGTTCTCAACTTTCTGAGTTGATAATTATTTAGGAACATTTCGGCTAAATTGGCTATATGAATTTGGACATTCGCCAGCTTTTGAACTTTCATGGTAACATATACAAAAATTTATAATTTCATTGATATAAAAAAGACACACTCAAAAAAATTTTTAATTTTTGTATATGTGTTCAGGTGGGCAACATTTATCTACCAAGACATTATATCATAGACTTTTTTTTTCTTTTTTCCCCCCAAACATTCTTTATTTGCAACTTACAGAGTTTACTGCAACTTTAAAATTTGCCTCTATTTATTTATTTTTATGCTTTTCAGCCTTAGATACTGGTTTGGTCGCTCTGAATCTTCTTCAGGATCATTTCCACGATCTTATAAAAGTAGTCTACGTCGTCAATGGTGAGTAAACTTCACAATCGTTTTCGCCAATTAACGCTTTCCTTTTCTTAGCGACTGCAAAGTCCTCATAATCTCACTGACGGGATTTTTTCTTTCTTCTTTTGAATGAATTTGAGATGAATTACATTTAGTCTTCCACTTCTTAATTTTATGAATGATAGTTTTGCAGCTAGGCCGACCAGCTTGCCTAAGGATCAGGGAACTAGCCTTGCATCAGAAAGGTTCTGGGTTCGAATCCCGGGCTGGCTTTCATTCTCTGAACTATCTGTCCTTACTGTGGGAGCAACAATGGCCCACCTAATGGGAGCAACAATGGCCCTTCCCTTCAGATACCTGTATGACGTAGATCAGTGGTTCCCAACCTGGGGGCGATCGCCCCAAAGGGGGCGATGGAGCTTCTTAAGGGGGCGATAATCCTTAGGGGGGCGATCAGGGGGCGACGAGTCCTCAAAAAATAAAAATTGCTAATAATATTAATAATAAAAGCTATTTGAGATTGAAATTGAAAATATATATGAAACCTATGGTTCTGATGTAGACAAAGAACTATGATAGTTAAAAATTAAAAAAAATTCAACTGCAGGATCGTTTTCGTCATACTATTTGGTATAGCAGGCGGAAATCTGATAAGTCACTCTGGTCCTCTGAACAATAATACTGTTTCCAGGCGTATTGATGAGATGGCCGCCGACGTTGAATCAAAACTCATAAAATTTCTGAAAGAAGGTAAATTTGCGTTGCAGATTGATGAATCAACTGTGATAGATAACAAAGCTGTTTTGGCTTAAGTGAGATTCATAAATGAGAGTAAGGAGATTAACGAGGAAATGTTGTTTACAAGAACTTTGAACACAGATACAAAAGGATCGTCGATTTTTAAATTGGTCAAAGATTATTTTGAGGTAAAAGAAATTCCCCTCACAAAATGTAAGTGCTTGTGCAACAGATGGTGCTCCAACCATGTCTTGTTGTCATACTGGGCTTCTGGGTCACCTTAAAAAAGAAGTACCGGAAGTTATCTCACCATTCATTATGTCATTTATCGTCAACTTTTGGCTGCGAAAAATTGGTTATTTCTGGCATCAATAAAATAAAAGCTAATTCTCCTAATAACCGTTTGTTCCGAGATCTTTGCCATGAAAATGATAAAGATTTCGAATTCCTGCTCCTGAATACAGCTGTGAGATGGCTTTCAGAAGGAAACTGAGCCGTTTCTTCGAACTGCTGGATTCGCTTACTGAGTTTCTCGACACCACTGATCCTGTATTAAGTGAGAGTTTGAAGCAACGCAAGTTGGAAACTGCGTACCTCATGGATATTTTCTAAAAAATGAACGAAATCCAAATAAAACTTCAGGGAAGTAAAATGAACATTATCAAGGCTAAGGAAATCAAATCTTCATTCATCGCCAAGTTTGATATCTACAAGTCAAACATTGGTCGCAAAGAGCTAATGCAATTTCCAACTCTTAAAAAGTGTTCAATGGTAGATATCGAGATTCTAGAAATTAAAATCTTAATTTTTACTGATCACCTTGATCAGTTATGGAATCAAGATTTAAAGATTTGATGAAATTAGAAATTCCGGATTGGATTTTCGATCCTTTCTCTTTTGAAGTTGTGGATAAGCTCACTTCCTCTTTGTAGACTGAGATTTTAGATTTAAAGTTTGACTGTGAGGCTAAAGTCGTCTTTAAAAAATACTGTTACGAGTTAGCTTGGGTAAAGCTTATGGACACTTATCCACAATTGTGGAAACAAACTGAGTCGCTTCTCATCTCGTTCCTGTCATCATATTTAGTGGAGAGAGGCTTTAGTTCTGTCTTCCAGCTGCTCACAAAGCAAAGAGATAGGTTGGACATTTGCTTCAAAGGAGACCCGCTTTTAAATCTGACGAGCATAAAACCTGACATTCAAGCTTTATTTTGAAATACACCAAACACAGGGCAGTGGTAAAAGTAATTGAAGTGGTAAAAGTGTACTTTCTCCCTCTTCATTTTTTTTCTCAAATTTTAGTTGTTAGCGTTTTAACTTTTTCTTGATTACATTAAAATATGAATTTAAAAAAGTGTACTTTTGTTTTGATTATTCCGTTTTAAATATCACTTCTTTTTGAAAAAAAAAAGATGCACAATTTTTTTTAATTAATAAAAATAACAGGGTAAATGTACCTCCTTATTTGCATTACAATTTAAATTAAAATCAAATAACATAGCATATTTTCAGTGTTTGGTTGCTCACAAGCAACAATGAATGGTTTTTTGAGCAAAAAGAGAAAGGGGCGATAGGTGTCAGCCAACCCCAAGAGGGGGGCGATGGTCCACAAAAGGTTGGGAACCACTGACGTAGATCATTCCCCAGGCGGGTATTGCAAAAAATGAAGTTTCGCAGCTAGTAGTATCATATGATAGTGTAGTTTCTTTTATTTTCAAGTACGATTCGCAAGTAATTTGTTACCATGTCCAGATCAGCTATTTTAATTAAGCTAATATTAATGGAGCCTCTTTACTGTACCGAAAAAGTTTTGTTTGGTTTAATTACGAGAGTTAAAATACGCGTGTATGGAACTCACTCTCAATGTAAGAGTTGAAAGAGTGTTTTTTTCTTCCTTTTTAACAAAATGGCATTTAGAGCGGGCAATTGGAAATTTTTTAAATTTTTTATAATGCGGGATTAGTTTGTAACTTTTTGTATTAAAATATGATCATCAAAATTTCTAAGAATATGCCTATATGTCTGGAAATATTTATAGAAATTCTTTAAAAAATCTTATTTATTCCAAAACTCGCGAAGTTCCATACTTATATACATCGCTGATATTAAAAATGTCCCGGGATTGTAACACGGGTCTTATAACGGGGATAATAGTTTTTCAAAAAAAAATTTTAAATGCGCGATTTTTTTTAAAAATTTAATTACTGTACATAAATTTAACCCTTATGCATTTTACATAAATTATTAGATATATATTTATGCCGGCCAGGTGGCCGAGCGATTAGCGTGCCTGACTGCGAAGCCATAGGCTGCGGGTTCGAATCCCGCTCTGGACATGGATGTTTCTCTCTCTCTCTTTGTGCTGTCCTCTGTTGTGTGTGTGTATGATGTGTGAAAGTGGCCCACCCTATAAACGGGTGGGCGTGGGCAATGTTGCTCGCCTCCGTGACTTTGGTTCACAGGGGCCCACTGGGTAACGCGAAATGAGCAACAATTCTGGCATAGTATAGGCAAAGATTCAAATTCAGTGCCTGCCATTGGAAAAAAAAAAGATATAGATTTATTTTTTATGGTTGCAATTATTTAGCAATATGTTTTTAACAAAGCTTTAGGTTTATATACTAGCTTTTGCTACTAAATTTAACAGGTGCGTCAGCCTTTACCAAATAAATGGTTCCTAGAAAATCATAAAACACTTCATGGAAAACGAAGTTTTTCTGAGGCAAAGAGTTTAGATATTAATCTAAGTATGTATTGCATGTTTTTTAAGGAAAGCTTACCCAAACTAGCGTATTGCTAATTGCGTGAACCTATTTCATAATCTTTTTGTGATAAGTACATTGTTAGATTTTTCATTCTAAAATTATGGTAAAATAACCAACAGCAGTCTGTCCACCCGATTAACCGTAAAATTTACGGTAAAGAATATTTTTCACTTTTACGGTTTTTAAACCGTTTATAACTAGTATGGTTGTAAAATCATGAATACAAAACTACACTTTTTTTTAACCATTTACAGCTACCATGGTTTCAAAATAGTAAAGAAAGAAATTTAACTGACATATGAACTAGGCTCTTCGCTAGATAATGGGCATTGGAGAGTGTAGGTAACTATAAATTCTTCGTGTGTGTTAAAGGGAATGAAGGTGTCAACGCTTGGGCTCGAACCCCCGTTCTGTCGGTCACGTGATTGACAGATTAGCTCTCTCGGCTATAATATGTACGCAGTTGCAAGAAACTATGTTGCTTCATAATGTGGACTTATTTGGTGCAATAAAATTCTCGTTATTTAACCGTTTTGTTAAAAATAGTTAATAAACGATTTTTCTCTCTGTTAATAGTCTCATTACCATCTTATTTATGGTTATTTGACTGTTTTTGTTTAAATATGGTAAAAAAACAGTTAAATATATTGTTATTTAGCCATTTTTTTCAAATTAACTATTAAGATATTATTGTAAGCTAGCGTATTATATTCGGTTTAACATGAATTTAACTGAGTTAAAGAGATTTTTTTTTAATGTATTTTTCAGCTCCTCCTCTATTTCACTCCAGTCTTAAAGTGATTAAACCAGTGATTCAAGACTCTCTCTATCGAAAGATCAAAATTTATAACAGTGGTAAGCATACATTTTGACACCATTTCAAAAGGTGGTCAAATTCTACATTGTAGTTTTAAATGATATGAACAGGAGTTAGAGTCCAGCCGGTAGAAAAATCCCAGTGTATTAAATGTTGACTGGTGCACGCTAAATCTGTCGGGGTCACAAAGTGCTCCAAGTTCCCTTAACAAATCAATACCTCTGGAGGTACTGAATTGGAGATAGATTATTCTCTGGTTCAGGTCAAAATTACGATCTGCGGATGGATGAAAGGTATGAGAATGAGTCTTCCCTTTGAAACGGGTTGTAACGCATGCGTATGGAAAAATCATGTTCTTGGTCACAGATGGAGCCACTGCTTTTCCACTTTCAATCGAAAGAAACATTTTCACAGATAATAATCCTTTTTATTTTCAAAAAGTATTCTTATTAAATAAAACCTGATATTTCGGAAAAGTAAGTAAAAGTAGTGAGTGCCAATAAATTGCCAGAGAAACTTTTCTCAAAGGGTGGAAAGCTGCGTCCCCCACATTAAACAATTGTCCACCCTGTTTCACCAAGGCTCTTCATAAATTACACATTTATTCATAGATATTTTATTTACGTCACTCTAGAGCTGCACAATGGGCTATTGGCGACTGACTAGGAAACATCGCTGAGGATGATTCAAAGACATGCCATCACAATTTCGATCCTCTGCAGAGGAGATGGCACCTCCGTCGCTTTGGTAGCCAAGCGACCAGCGCGCGAAGTCGAGCACTTTACGGTAGAACAGTTTAACGAGAACATATACCACGTACCCTCGGTCCTTACGTAGACCGTTCAAAGTGATCACCCACTCGCTTACCGACAGCAGGCAGTGATGCTTGACTTCGGTGTTCCACTGGGAACCGTGTCTTCACGATCAGTCCTCTGCGGGACTACGTAGTTTGTAGTTGCGCATCCTGGTCCATCATTCTAAATCATCCACCTAAAATATCCTCAGTAATAAATTTGTCTTCATTTCTTCTCTGATGCGTAATAAATGTATGCAATATATTCTTTTTACAGATGGTTTTCAGGAAGAGCTTTTGAAACACATAGACGCAGATGTTCTTCCAGTCTATTTGGGAGGCAGGAAGAAAGGAGATGATCCTTTAGGCAAACAATTAGTAAGTTTTGTTTTCTAATTGACTTGTAAAATGTACCAGCTGCGTGGTGTCAATTTTTTTTCTTCGTAAAACAGCTTCCTGTTTGTTGCTATGAATTCTGAAGCTGATATTTCACTAACGTTATTCCTAACTTTTTAAAAACGTAATATGACTTTAAGTTTGGTGACTAATAAGTAATTTTAATTACCGAGTAATTGTTTGGAATTGCATTTTGCCCAATAGGTTGCATTTTGTTGTTTTGTAAAGTGTATCAGTTACACGGTGTAATTTTTTTTTTTTTTACCAATTGGTAAAATGGGTCTTGCTTTGGAATTGATGGCGTTCATACACTTTTCAACTGTGTTCAAAAGTAAAAGTAAACAGTGCGCATGCGTTGCTATGGCGACCGCTGCTGTTTTTCTTTTTATTTTCACTAGCAGGCATTTGTAATGTATTTACATAATAATAATTTAAAGTATTTTTATATTCGTTTTATTATTAACGTATAATATTAAACTAAAACAATGTTTTACTCTTTAAAATTATTATGAATCATTTCAAAAAATATAAAGCAATGCAATACTTGTTCTACGTTCATTAAAGTTTGAAAAATATGTTTTACATCCTAAAATAACAAAAAAAAGAGGAAAATATATTGAATTCAAAACATTTTCATTTTTGTATGGAAACTTTAATGAATATAACAATTTCTATCTCATAATATTACTAAATATCAGAATTACATAGGATTATTAAATGTTTTTTGATATTTTGAAATGTAAACGAGCGTCTCTTGTCTGAAAGTAAATTTTTATTCCTGGATAAGAAAATTCCCTAGAAAATTGCGATGTTTTAAACTATACAAATCAGGGAAAATGGGAAAGTTATAACAAAGAATTACTTCTAAAGATTTTATATCAATCAATAACATAATGACATGCAGGTGGTATTGAGAGCTACAATATGAAATTTAAAATTGTAAGACAAATATTGCATTTCATGTAATAAAAATGTAATAAATAATGAAAATTGGAAAAAATTAACAAAAAGCTTAAAAAATGCTTTAAAATGCAAAATAGGCCCCAAAATTAAAAGAAAAACTGCCCTATAAATCTAAAAAAATGCTCTAAAGGACAAAAAATGTCCAAAAATGCAAATGTCATAAAAATCCGGGTCTTACTGATAAGTAATTTTGATTACTAAATAATTGTTTACAATTACATTTTGCCCAATAGGGTGTACTTTGTTGCTAAGGAGCATTACATCTCTTACTATTATAAGCGATATGTTTAAACCAAGTATAATTTTTCCGCAGGTTGGTCTTGGAGGTGAGATTCCTCAGTCCTACTATCCAGATAATTTATTGGATCCGACAGAAGACGGAGTGATCCACTGTACTGTCGCTGCCGGATCTTCAGTCAGTTTTCGGTTTCCTATAGTCCAGGAGAGGACGCTCATCACTTATCAGTTTCAGGTAAGACACTAAAATGTCTGCAACAAAATACAGCTCTCTGCATACAAATAAATTTGGCTTAATCAGTTCTCACTCTGGTAATGATAATTTCTGATGGACCATGATAATGATTCGTCAGATATATTTATCATTATATTTTTACTTAAGTATAAATTTGTTAATCTTAAAATGTAAGTTTTTATAACTTTATTTTTGATAATGATTCTAAAAAGATATTTTGAGAACGAAAACTGCGAGAAACGTTTTATACGCAGTGCCTATGAGCGAATTTTTCGAGCATTTTCGCGAATCAAGCATTTTCTTGGGTTATCTGTCACATTGCAAGAATTAATAATATTTGAAAATATTATGCATATGGAATTCAACAAGCCGTATTGCCAGACTTAACTCCTAGTAGCGTTACAAAAATTCGTATACGCACCTTTCTGAAAATATTTGTGTAAGAATTTTGTTCCATCTTTCTTTAAAGAAATACAGTTATTTAATGTTTTCGCTTCCAAGCCTTTTCCTTTAACAAAACATCAACATTCGTACTAACGATATTAGAGTTAAATACCAATTACTATGTTTTTAATATCAATTAAAGAAAAATGGAAGAAACGAAGGGTATGCTGCATTCTTTGTAATTGCAAAAAATGCACTTGGCTGTTTCTTTTTTCTCTTGCTTTTGATTTTATTTTATTTTATAACCGTCGTTGAACAGCCAACCCAATTTTTCATGGGTTTACAACTACTAATGCTCAACTCCGCAGCCTTGTAATTTTGAACCCAATCCAGAAGACAAGGGAACTCCTAGATCGAGTATTGGGAGAAAGTTTGCCTTCGTGGAGGACTTTTTCGATGGAGCTAACCCGCATTTGCGTTATATGAAGGGGAAGAGCACGAGAACCTCCCACGGTTATCCTGACGGCAAGGGGACTCTAACCCATGATCCGTCTACCACTGAGGATATTTCACGTCAGCACTGTAGTCGGTGCAAGCCGGATGTGGAATTCGTATCGACTGGGATTCGAACCCGGTTCCCCTAATAGGCCCCCAGATAGGCCGACTAATTACTGCGAACATTTCAAATAAGTTTCAAAAATCAGACAGTCCGAAGCATACTTTCTTAGAATAAATTTGTTTTACTCTTATTATCGTTTTTTCTTATCATTATCATTCATCCCCTTATTTTAAGAGGGCACTATACCGTGGAGAAAACCATCATGGCCAATTCTCTTTCACCTACATAAGTAATTTAAAATTTAGAGGAAAGTGAAATAAGGTAAACAACGAAACTTCAAGTGCAGAAAAAAAAGTCAAAATATTAAAATGGAAACAAACTATGTCAGAAATATTCAGGATTACACGAATGAGAAATAATCCTGCAATAATTTGTTTGCATTTTAATAACAGTTATTCAGCTTTTGACACTTCTAGGTTTACTTGAATTTACTTTTTTTTTAAAACTAATCGATGTGAAGGAGAATTTGCCATGAAAAGCTGCTCTTGTGAGCTATTTACACTTATAATGATTATACTTGAAAATGGTTATCATTGCACTTTTTATTATTACACTAATAATGATTATAATATCAATTATGAGTTACAATTTGCCTCGAAAAGCTTCTCTTGTGTGTATTTAAACTTATAATGATTATATTTGAAAATGATTATACTTGAAAATAATTATCCTTGCACTTTTATCATTACACTGATAATGATTATAATATCAATTATGAATTTCAGTTTGCCATGAAAAACTTCTCTTGTTGAGCAAAGTGTATTTAAATTTATAATGATTACACTTAAAAATGGTTATCATTGCACTTTTTATCATTACACTGATAACGATTATAATCTCGATTACTTGTTATCATTCAAATGTTTCTTCAACTATGGAATGCTGTGTTATCATTTATCTAGTTTCAAAAATGTGAAAAGAAAACGTTAGATGACGTAATGTTGTCTTAATGATTCAATAAGTTCCAGAAAATCAGTTCAATATCAATGTAGTCGGTTCCTCGACGTTGAAAAGTGTTATTAATATTTAGATGTTTTCTTACGTTCATTTCTCTGGTTGCGATTTTGAAGAATGAACTATTGTTTGTTTATTACAGGCTAAAGAAAACGACATAGGAGTGTGTTTATTTGTGGACGACGATGTTGTCATCGAGAAGCAGAAAAGGAAAGGTGAAGACGTCTCGAAATTGATGCAACTGGTGCCGATCATTCGAAGCCAATGCCATCTCTGTCCAGAAAGCGGTGGTTTTGTCACCTGGTTCACGGGCACACGTAAGCACTTGAATAACTTTCACCTACTGATCATAAGAACGGTAAGGGATCAGACTAATATCAAGGTAACATCAGATGTTACCTTGATATTAGTCAGCTTCAGACCATCTCAATATTAGCAATTTACTAATATTGTGGATAATAGCAACATCACAATGTTAGTGCCTCAATTTGTTTTCTCATAAAGGAAGTCAAACCTTTTAGGCAATATTGCACAGATATCTCTTACAATCACTGTGAAAAAGAGAGAGAGAGAAATAAAATTTTATGTCTTATTTTCTTTACTTGCCCTTTCAAATGTTCATCTTTTTTTATTTCATTTAAATTGTCATTTTCATCATCAATCAATTGGAATGGTAAAAAAGTTGATTCTATAGTCGAAATTTAAAACTTTCTTTGACGAAAAATTACTTTGCTTTTGCAGGGAAGAAATGCAAACTTTGTAAAATTTTGGGAAAGCAGGTACAAGAATAACAGTGTGCATTATTCATTTAGGAATAATATTGCTATGAAAAACCATTTCATTTAACTTGGTTCCAAACCAGCAATAAACACTTGAAACACTTAATTCATTAGTGGCGGGGCTACAAATCTAAGACGCCTTGTCTCCACGGCATCTAAAAACTGAATAATATTTTAAAAATTAATGACTTTTTTCTAAAAAAAACTTGAATATTTTTGATGAGAAAGATACTAAGCATAACATAGGACTGCAATATTCTTAACACATAGTATGCTGATCATCTAAACATACGTTTTTTATAGTGCAAAATGTTTAAATATAATTTCTAGGGTGTTGCAAAAAATTTAAAGTAGTAGCAAAACTCCGTTTTTCCAGTTATAACTCGTTCGTATCTACCTCAAATATAAATAATTCAGAATATATCGATTCAGAAATGTAATAGCTTTGCTTTATAAGTTTTTAATTCAAAACTGTAGCTAGGACAGATTTGTGCCAGCTTTGCCAATAACTTCTTTAAATTTCTATTCCTAACAGTTGAAATATATTTCTTAAAAATTATTGCAAATTACTTTAGGCCTTATTTATATTATTTTAGGCCATGGGACGAAGCATCGGAAGATAGCTCTGACATAACTTAAAAAGTATCAAATAAAACAATATGAAATTTTGGTCATTTCTAAAACAAAGCTTAAGGAATATTTTAAAATAGAAAGGGTATGATGCGGTTATTAATTTTTGAGTTATTTTGTGTCAAAGTACATGATTTTTTTGAAATTTAATTGAGTTTAGCGAAAACTAATTGCAAAGGAATTATAATATTATTGCCATTTTCTTTTATGTTTGAAAATGAGTATGACGTCTCACTTGTATGAATTTCGAATTAGTTTTGTAGTAATATTTACGATGTTTCAATTCAAAAGGAAAACTAATCGAATAAAATTTTAATGTTTTTGCAGGAACGTTCACTTCTAACTAAAAATAAAAAAATAAAAACTTCCTTTTTTTAGAAAAAAAAATTGCGGAGTTATAAGGTTTTAAAATTTTGATATTTTTTATATAATCCCAAAAGAATAGCGAAATATTTGTATTTTTTCTGATTGTATATGAATTAATATCAAGTGTAATCAAGAAATTAGTGTTTAGAAATTCAAAAAATTTTAATAATCATTTTTTGCAGTTGTGGTCTACTTTGACAATACATACAGCTGGATGAGTTCCAAAGAGGTCACATTCAAAGTTAACTTAGAGCCACTCACAGATTCGAACAATTATATGACAAAATGTATCAGAAAAGAAGTCATGCAGAAGATCTGATGGAATGCAACGCTATCTCTAAAACGATTTTTGACTTTCAAGAGAGCTAACAAAGAATTAAAAAAGACCAGACAGCTATACAAATAGCTATAAAAACATTTTGCAATTCAAGACATTTTACAAACAGATTTAAAGAACAAGTTTGCTCTTCACGGGATTTTACAAACAGCTTTAAAGAAGCATTTTGCTCTTCGAGAGAAGAGATTTTACAAACATCTTTAAAGAAACATTTTGCTCTTCGAGAGATTTTACAAACAGCTTTAAAAAAACAAAAGCATTTTGCTCTTCAAGAGATTTTACAAACAGCTTTAAAGAAACATTTTGCTCTTCAAGAGATTTTACTAACAGCTTTAAAGAAACATTTTGCACTCCAAGAGGTTTTGCAAACAGCCTTAAAGAAACATTTTGCTCTTCAAGAGATTTTACTAACAGCTCAAAAAAAATTTTGCTCTCCAAGAGGTTTCAAAAAACTTTAAAGAAACATTTTGCTCCTCAAGATATTTTACTAACAGCTTTAAAAAAACATTTATGCTCTTCAAGAGATTTTACAAACAGCTATAAAAGAAAAATATTTTGCTCTGCAACAGCTGTAAAAAAACATGATTTTACCGGGATTATTTCAATTACTCTCTGCCTTTTATTCGCTGCAAATCGTTTTATGTAAGCACTTTTTGAATAAAATTTCAGAAATCGTAAAGGTTTTATGTATAATTAGAGAAGTGATCATTAAGACTATGAAGGCGAAAAACAACGTTCCGAGTATAATTTAAATTGTGCAAGTATAGAGCGCAAGGAAACAATTTAAATTGTTTTAAGTGTGCTTATCTTAAATTGTGCTAAAGGTTAATGAGCACTTGTAAACGACTGACTAAAGTGCATGATAATGCTATGCAAAAGTAATTTAATAAAATGTCTGTGTACTGACATATTTTGAAAGAATTTCAATGTTGCCATATGAAGTTAACTTATTTTATGCCATGATATATTTTTAAATTTTCTGTGCAAATTGGAATTTTTCAAAATTTTCATGCTTTAATATCTAAAACAACATTATGTGATGTAAATTTTAAATTGGAAATAAAAATATTTTCCTGAATTTTGGTGTCTTACAATTCAAACTTAAAAATTAATGATGTCGTAAAAATTAATGATGTCGTAAAAATTAATGAGGTAAAAATTTTAATTTGTTTTCGAAGTATGATGATGTCATAACGAATGAATTCGTTGAAAATAACATTATCCGTGTTTTCATTGCATTTCCTTTCAAATTATGAAATTTTATGCGTTAAAAAACTTTCAACATTTATGAATGATGGTGCTTGAAGTTTGTGTAGAGCTAAGGAATGATAGTCCTAATATCTGAATACACTCATATATGACTAGTTATATTTATTATAACTAGTATAAATAATATTATAAAATATAGGACATGGTAAAATTTGAATTAGATTTTTTTTGCTAGAAAATTAAGTTTATTTTATGTTAATTATAAAAAAAATCAGTTCATTTAAATTTTTTCATAACATCACCTTTTTTAATGATTTTTTGTTATGATGGTATATTTTTGCATTAAACATTTATCTTTAAGAAAAATTTACGATATTTAGGGGGTTTTAGTGAAAAACGTATTTCAAAAAAAATATATAAAACAATAAAATTAAATTTTATTCAATACTAGCCGCCTCCTGCCACCAGCTGGTCAGACTTTTTAAATAAAATAAAAATTTCAACTATTTCGAGATTTAAAATCGCGTTATCAAAAATAAAGGAAATATGCAAGTACAAACTCTTATTCCACTAGTGAGAGTGGATTTAATTTTTGGTTTCTTACATATTTGCATTTTCAAATGTTCTGGGTTTTATTTTTCAGATTTGACCAAAATGAATATGTAGGTTCAGATACTAATTAAAATACTCAGTAGAAAATACTCTAACATTTTAAGCTAAAAAAATATAACTGTTCATTGACTTATTGGTGCTTTTTTGATGGATAATAAAACAAATTATCAACTTTGTTAAAATCAACTATGAACTTATTTGCTTATATTAATTCTCGATAGGTGAAAAATAAAGCTTTCTATTGCGAGCCAATGAATAATATTTGCAAGGTTTTTTTTTGTTGTCAGAACTAAACGAACTTTTATTGTTACAAATTTCGTTACTTCCCACTATACAATTTAACTATGTAGTTCATTATGGTCTGTTATTAATAAATGGTTTGGATAGATTAAGAAAAACATTAGTATATAGAATAAAGAGGGAAATAGCACTTTATTCTTGTTTTTTTTTTAAAAAAAAGCATCAGTGTAATGTAGAGTATACAGTACAATGGCACTTAACCTTAAAAAAACAGGACAGTGTCATTAACCCTTAAAAAACATTAGTGCATGGTATGGCGGGCAGTGGTTCTTAACCTTAAAATAAAGTTAGTGTTGGGTGAACCAACAAAGTCACTCCCAACCCTATATTAATTTTATTATTAAAAGCAATAAACAGCTATTATTAATAATAGCCGTATACCATACACTGCTATTTTCCTTAACCTTTAATTTAAAAAAACTATTAAAAAATAAATGTTTATTACTCGGGTAGACCACATATAGGGATTGTACCTAATTTCTTTAAGTTAAAGGAAAATACAGATCTGGAACAGTAAATAATACATTTTAAACTAAAAGAAGTAAATTGAAAAAGTAATAGTAATTCAATTTAATGGCGTTGTTGAATATGTAAAAAACGGAAAATTGAAATTAAAGTATCTATGTTAAAAAGTTTCAAAAATCAGTCTTTACATTTATTTGACGAGTTTAATTGTTAATTAAAATGGACTATAGCTTTTCAATCAGTTTCCCTTAAAAAAAATTACAAAAAGATAAAAGATTTTTTGATACTTAAAACTTTTCTTTTCTTAATATTGAGACTCAGTTTTTGAGATTTAAATTATATAAGTCTGAAATATGGGTATTTTATGTTTGTGGGTATCAATACGCTGCTGGTGGTTATAAGAACCATGTGTTGGCCTCTATTTTTTCGAGTTGTCACCCACGCAAACATTAATATCCAAGACAGAGTCGTGGTGGTTCAGGAGAAAGTGCACTGACCTCACAAGGAGGTGTCCCGGGTTCGAATCCCAGCTGCTGCTGGTCGAAGCGAATTCCTCAGCCGGCTCGCACAGACCACAAATCCTCAGTGGTAGACGGATCATAGGCTAAAGTCCCCTTGCCATCAGACTAATCGTGATAGGTTTTCATGGTTTTCCTCCCCATGTAATGCAAATGCGGATTCGTTCCATAAAAAATTCCTCCACAAAGACAAATTTCTCCCAATACTTGATCCAGGAGTTCCCTTGTCTTCTAGATGGGTTTCAAAATTACAAGGCGACGGAGATGAACATTAGTTGTAGTAAGCCCGAAAAATTGGGTCAGCTGTTCAACGACGATTATAAAACCATCTCATGAAAATTTGCTAGCAGCAGAAAAATGAAATTCTAATCGACGCTTCCGTTAATCGATATATATGTTACGGTTAAAGTAATAAATCAGGTTATTATCAATACTAACCGGTCAATATTAATAATAACCGGATCTTTTGGTCAAAGTAAGAAATATTCTTTTTTAATAACGGCAGGCATGAACTTTCGTTCTTCGCCTAAGAAGATGACGGAAGTGTTGCTCATTTATCGTTTCCCAGTGGGCACCTGTGAACCAAAGTCACGGAGGCGAGCAACATTACCCACGCCACACTGCCACAAATACCCGTTCATAGAGTGGGCCGCATTCATACATTCACACATCAGAAGACAACAGAGTGAGAGAGAAACATCCATGCCCAGAGCGGGATTCGAACCCGCAACCATTGGCTTCGCAGTCAGGCACACTAACCACTCGGCCACCTGGCCGGCAAAGTGAGAAATATTGTATATTATTCTTAATCAGTTATTATTAATAATAACCAATGAAGTTTGGTCAATGTGATTATACGGTTTATATAGCATTGAAAAATGGGTGCGCCTTTTTGTATATGTGTTACGGTTGAATTGATAAATCCGGTTATTATTAATACTAACCGGTCGAAATTCATAATAACTGCTTCTTTTGACCAAAGTGAAAAATAAAAAGGGGAGATATCCGTATTGTGATCTGTGGCAGAATAATTGCCAAGTTTTGGCCCCTCCCGGGCAGCGGCGCACGAGAAACTAAAACAAAAAAAATCACAGGAAGGGAGCAACTGGTAAGGATATAACTCATAGCCACCCCCAAGCAAACATCTACATGTTTTTTTTTTAATGTCTCCAGTTTAATATCAGTTTGGCGCCTCTGCGATTGTCGTTGGCGTGGCAGATCACGATGCGGAAATATCCCCAGTAAAAACGCGAAAGAATAACATTGTCCAAATTTCATTGGCTGTTATTAATAATAACCGGTTAATGTGATAAAATCACCTAAATTATTCCCTTTGACCGGCATTTTTGGTTATTATTAATATTGACCTGCTAATAATAATAATAACTTACTATTCACAATGAACGTAACATATCTATCTATCTATCTATCTCAGTGATTCTCAACCACTGTGCCGTGGCACTTTTGTGTGCCGCCAAATTCTTAAAATGTGCCGCCAAATATTAGAAATAGTACAATAAAAATTATAATGCTTTTTTTATTACAAGTAAAGTTTAAACTAAAAAAAAAGTGTATAGATATATAATATTATATATATACTTTTTATAATTTTTCCACGCTTTAACTGCGTGAACATGTCTTTGTGGGTGATTGTCTTGTCTCTGACAATCTTAAAATAAGAAGGAAGTGTTTAAATTGTCTTTGACACACAATTTTAAAAAATGTTGAAATTAGTAGGAAATTTAATGACTATTAAAATTATTAATTAACAAGGCTAAAACAAGCTAAATACTAACTTCCAAACGAAAATAAAAGCTAATCATTAAAGTAAGCTATGAATTTAATAGTTGTAAAAACAAATTAACAAAGGATAACTAACAAGAAAAATAATAAGCTAACAATTAATAATTAGCAAAAAAGTTAGTTAACAAGAAATCACAAAAAATAACAATGTAATAAAAACAACATTTAATAACTATAGAAAACAGGCTAACAATTAATAATTAGCAAAAAAAAACTGTTACTAACTAATAAAAAATTAGTCGAAAGAAATAATAATTCCCTTAATAAATGTGCCTTTGTAGTACATATTATTTTATTTCACATTCAAAATTATTATCACAAACTAATTAACACAGTGTATTATAGGTAAGTAAATAACTTTAAAAAAATTTTTTTTCATTGTGTGCCGTCAAATTTCGAAATCGTTAAAAGTGTGCCGCAACAAAAAAAAGGTTGAGAATCACTGATCTATCTATAGTGAAATGAAATAGAAAGATATGTTTATAAGAGAGAGAAAGCGAGATTTAAAATGCATGTTTGAAAAATGATATAAACGTTAACTTGTAAAATATATTTTTTGTACACATAAAAAATTAGCTTACAAATTTTAGGTACATTTTATATTACAAATATTTAAAACTTAACATACTTTATAATAAGGATATTAACAACCATTTTGTTCGGGACATTCATTTCCAGCTGTATGAGTGAAAATAAAAGATTTATACAGAACTGTTTTACTCCGAAATAAACTGTAACTGTTGTCCAAAACTAAAGAATCTGAAAATATAAAAAAAAAAATTTACAACTCTATCTATAATGAATTTTTTTAAAATAGTTTTTTTTTTACCATGGAATTATTACATTAGCTAAACGTTTCATACATGAAAATGTTTATTCCACTAAATTCTTCATGAAATATAAAAAGTTTAACTGTTATGACTGTCTTGCAAACTATTACTGAAAAATTACACTTCTCTGCATGAAAACCAGCTTGCGTAGTGTGATTTTTCGGCAATTGTTTGTTAGACCATAATAATAAACAGTTAACCTTTTTAATATTTTTTATAAGGCTGCTGCTATTAAATAATAATTGGTATGCAAGATTTACAGATGAATAAATGTCACGCATTTTATTCCTTTGTCTTTCATAAAAAGATGATTGGTTTTTTACATTTTCATCCATTCTCATTGGATAGAAATATTAAAAAATATTTAAACGAATCATAGGCTGTCATCAGTTCACTAACATAAAAGTTGTAACTTATTTATCAGTGATCTATAGTATATAAAACGCTAATACGTACGTATGTATCAATAAAACCGATGATATTTCTTTTCTCGCGCTGGCAACAGTTTTCATTTTTAATTGATTGGATTCGGCGCGCAAGAGCACGTAGTGAGCATCATATGGCTAATCTAAATTATATAAAACGCTAATACGTTTTAATTGATAGCCTTCGGCGCGCAAGAGCACGTAGTGAGTATTATATGTCTAATCGGGTGAATTCTCACAGAATTATCAAAAACATTCTCACAAAATTATCTCCATCGAAGCCGATGCTTTACATCCTGCGTTCAGTACTGTTTCATATTGTTTTACAACACATGGTTTTAGCCCTGGTGGGAAAGACTTTAAAACAAAACTAAACAGTTACTTTTCTCAACAACTGAAATTTAGAATAGTGTGATTAAGAAAAATATGTGAACTGTTTGCAATTTCAAATTAATATTGAAATGCATAGGTTTAGAATTTTGTACAGTGAAAAGTTTTCGGAATTTCAGTGTTCAAAAAAGTATACAAAAGCTAGACGTAAGAACGTATCCAATGAGCGAGCATCGGATTGCGAAGCAATCCGAAATGAACTGCGAAAGCAGTTCAGGGGGTTGGCGAGTGCCAGCGAGCAGGGGGCGAAGCCTCCTAGTATTTATTTATCTTCCCTTTTAAATATTTTTCTCTGCATTTACTACGTTATTATTTTTGATTATGATTCAAAACTTAAAGCGTCAGTCTAAAAGTATTGTTTCTCTATAATAAAGTAAATCGTATGGTATTACCGTAATCATATGAATATAATAATAAAAAAAATATTTTTTAAAATTTAAATCATATTTTTTTTTATATGTTCAAACCATGCTTTCTTTTTCTTTTTTTCTGTATTTACCAGATAAGTCCGATCAAATATATTAATAATGCTCAATATCCTTTAAAATAATTATATACCAATTACAAATTAATCACTGAATAAATAAAATCTTAATAATGTTTGCTCAATGTTAATACAGTCACAAATTTAAGACAAAGACATAATTTGTTACCAGATGAAGAATAAATAAATTAAGACCGGAAAACATGGAGAGAGAAAAATAAATTATCTAAAATTTTCCCAGGAACAACAAATCTTTCTTCATTAATTATACATACAAACTACTTTTTTAATAAGTTTCATAATTACTTTTGTTTACATGGGTATAATTGAAATGTGTGTTTATAAAACAAAAAATTATTTTACTTACAATATGGAAAGTTTCACTAAACTTTTATCCATATTTAATCCTTTTTGTTCATTTAATTAATTAAAATACACGCCCATTTCATTATTTCTCTAGATAAAACCTTCAATCAATAAAATCACACCCTAGTGAGTGTATTCATAAATTACATAAAAAAATATTTTCAACGTAAATGAATAGTTTCTGAATATCAAAAATATCAGGGGAATTAAAAGTAATGATTTTTAAAAAAAAAAAATTATCAAGTGATTTAAATCATGCCAACCCTTATTTTAATTACATAACTTTTAGTTCTGAGGTTATCACTGAATAATCAGTGAATGTCACTGCATATTGGCAGAATATATCGAATAATATGAATGCTGATCGGCACAAGAAACAAAAATTTTTACAAAGCGTAGAAATCAAGGAGAGAGTGCAATAAGGAATGGTGGTTAATAGACGATTCATTCAATCAAATCTGTCAAATTTTACAATTAAAATGCTTCAATATAATTAAAATATTTTTTGTGCGAATCAAAAAGGATGGTTTGAAGCTATTATAGCAAGAACCTCAGCCCTGAAATTCAGTAAATTAAGTTTACAATAACAAAAAAAAATTATAGAACTTACAGTTTCCAGTGTGTGTGGTCAAATAGCAACCTTTCTCCACTCCGTACTCATTGTTGATTTTCCGAGATTCGAGTATCGTGTCCTTGTAGAGGAGCGAGAAATGAATATCGCAGTTCTTGCAATCCACTTCCCAGGCGATGGTGGATCCTTGCAACTCCACCTTCAGGGAAACGGCATGTTTAGATCGACGACCCACCACCACTGTCTTCACATCCTCGTCTTCTGCGTTCAATCGATTCTGATTCTTTAGGTAATACTCCTTAGGAATGGGACCTGGTTGGTAGATCTGCAGAAGTGAAAACATTTTAATAATTTTTCCATCGACCACTGTTGGTTAAATAAAGATCACTATAGCAATCACGTTTTATTGTTATTATTATTATATGTTTTTATATTTTTTCCTAAAACTTAAATGACACACTCACATCACATTATGGTATAAAGATGTTAAGGCTTAATCTCGAAAACAGTTAACAAGCACATTTTCAGGCTAATCTGCAAATTAGTGTAATCCATTAAAGTGTAGAATCAAGTGGTTTCTGCAATTTACCAAGGTAATCTGTGCAGCAGCGTTTTCCGACTAGATCTTCAAATACGTAATTAACGAAGGGCTCGGTAGGATATTTCATACCAGAAAAACAACTTACATATTTAAATTTATTACCGTCGTTGAACAGGCGACCCAATTTGTGGGTTTACGATTACTAATGTTCAACTCCGTAGCCTTGTCATTTTGAAACCAATCCAGAAGACAAGGGAACTCCTTGATCTAACATTGGGAGAAATTTGCCTTCGTGGAGGACTTTTTTGATGGAACTAACCCGCACTTGCGTTACATGAAGAGGAAAAGCACGAAAAATTCTCATGGGTTGCTTGATGGCAAGGATACTTAACCCATGATCCGTCTACCACTGAGAATAGTTTACGCCAGCACCGTGGTCGATGCAAGCCGGATGCGGAATTCGTATCGACCAGCCATCGTTGGGATTCGAACCCGGTTCACCTTATTATAAGGCTCTATCCCCTGAGCCATCACGGCAAGTATGCGCATATGAGTTGTCGGACAACGCTACGTGTATGGTTGCGTATGCTGCCTCCCGCCAAGCTCCATTTTATTCATTTTTTTCTGTCTCAAAATGTGCTGGCAGATTTAATCAACATGGATTATATAAATGTTTTCTCAAAGAAATATATTAGTTAATAGTGCAGTACTACTTCTTATAAATAGTACAAAAATGCAAAAAAAAACAACAACTATAAATCGAAAATTTTTAATCTCTTTTCCTACCCCAGTAGTGGTTTTGAGGTGATGATGGTTTACAAAACCTCTGCTCCACTAAATACTGCTTTTTACTTTATACACAGGGACCACACTACTGGTTTACATTATGTTGTCTATCGAAGCTAGCTTTCTTTAAAACCATTATATCCACTAACTTTGACTTGATTCTTCAGACATCGAAAAATAAATAAATGGCATTATGCTTATTTATGCGCACAGAGACGTTGCTGTTGTTTCCTATCAAAGATTTGATTTCCACTTTAACAAGCGCCATGGCAGATTATCCAAGAAGTTCGCTGATTGCCCACTTAATTCGAGAAATGAAACGATGTTTTGACACTTTAACGAATCAGAGAATCTATGGAATAACTGATTTCTACATTTTAGCGCTAACAAATACCCTCATGTCCGAAAACACTATTGCAGACAATTCAAGAAATACAACACTGAATTAAGTGACATTTTAAGTCCATCGAAGTATACCAAAAACAACAAAAGGATAATGACATAAACTCGTAATAAGAAGTTCATAGCAAAATAGTCCAAAATGGCACCTGAGAGGGTTTAATATGGGGGGTATGGCAGCAATACAAGTCTCACAAAAAAGTCTCATTCTGTTTAAGAAGTTGGAGAATGATTTGTGACAATAAATTACACTGAGAAGAAAGTAATAGAGATTAAATTACAGCAAGTGAACTACGTGTAATTAAACCCTTGCAGAGCTGCATGCTCAGTAACAGAAACACTGCAGCACGGTAGCTGGCGCTGCAGATTATTACAGCATCTGCAGAATATATTTTAGCTTACTTTTTCCTTTTAACTTTAAAAAGCGAGCAGATGAGGAAAAAATAGCTGAGATTCCTTTTTAAAGCATGTCTAAACTAGTTTCTGAAATTGTAATTGAATTGAGATTACACCATAAAGGAAAAAAAGTGAAGAATTTCTTTTCGTCCTTAACTTGAATGCACGCTTAACTGTATAGGGATTTATTCAATATTTATTAGTATCATTGCGTGCATAAAATTCAACATAAATGTAAACAAAGTTTTAATGCAAAAAAGACCTAATGTTTGCCAATTTTGTTCCATGTATGTTAGATGAATTTAGATATTAGATGCAATTTGTCAGATACAAGTTGAATTTTTAAACTCTCTCTCAGATTGAGTTGAGATAACAGGCAAATTTGGATTTAAGAAGATAGTGCCGCAAATTTGTTGTAACATGTAAATTACGTTCTCTATCAATGAAAACAAAACATGAGACCGTAATTTTCTTCCTCAAACACCCTTGATTAATCATATCTAAAAATTGCATCACAGTAACATTCAATGCAACTGGGATTCTGTCCTCTTCTATCCAATGGGCTTATAGACAAAGCAAATACGGTTAATTCAATAATAAAGTATAAAATAATAAATATTTATAAATATTTTACTACGTTTTTATTAACTAGCTTTCGAATCAGTGGAAGTGAAATTTTGTAATCGTCGCCTTTTGTGGCTAACTAGAGCAAGCAAATCATTTTTGGTGATACTTGTCTGAAAACAATGAATATATTTCAATCATTTCTCGGCCGCAATGTGCAGAATTTATCGTCAGTTAATTTCTATACAGAATGTACCTTTAATCAAAACTCCGATCTCTTTACCTCCAACTAGAATGCTCAAATTTTAACTGAAGTTCTGTGCTAGAGCACAATAAAAATGTTAATCTGAAATTGTGAGCCAGTGTTAAAATAACGTGAACTTTCTGGGGACGATTACAGCTTTCCCGTGTAACAAAATAAGACACTAAGTTAGAAGGACGAGTTTCAGGGTACAGGGGGATGCATTTTCGGCGAAAACAGTGGCGATTATAAAACACATTTTTAACTGCCATTTTTTTTAAATATATTTTATCGATCGTTAATTTTGCCCTATGCCTATTATCGGACAAAAATGACGCTTCTGAAATGTTCTACTATTTAAAGAGTTGTATTGAAATAATTTATGTGAATAAGGAAGGGAAAACCAGTGATTTTGCCCTATGCCTATTATCGGACAAAATGAAATGTTCTACTATTTAAAGAGTTGTATTGAAATAATTTATGTGAATAAGGAAGGGAATACCAGTGATTTTGCCCTATGCCTATTATCGGACAAAATGAAATGTTCTACTATTTAAAGAGTTGTATTGAATAAGGAAGGGAATACCAGTGATAGGCATCGGGGATCACCATCTGGATCAGTTCTTTTTCCTCCATAAATTGCTGGAAGGACATCTGCGTCAACATACTCCAACAACTCCTTCTCCCAGCCACCTACAAATAAATGGTCATTATTTGAAACGTTCGCTACTTATGATACAAAGTTAGATCTCTTAATAACAATTATTAAGAGACTCTACCAAAAAGTGCAACATTCCGTCGTTCTCTACTAAAAAACTACTACTTTAACAAATTAAAATTATTCTGACTCCATTTTACAAAAAACAAGAAACACAATACTGTTATTTTACACAAAAATTTGTTCTATAATATCACCGTAGCAACCGATGTCGATTTAAAGTGTTCAACTTTTAACGATAGATTGTGTGGAGGACGCCATATCGCTTGGAGACATTTTCATAGCTCTTTCACCTCCACTGGTATTTTATTTTATTTTACCATCTTCGTACCGTTTTACATAATTCGTTTATTATATATTATGTCCATACATTTTATATGATTTTATTCAGCCACTTAATACCATTTTATCAAATTTGATCTCGCGATAATTTAAATGTAACATACATTTTAGTTTTGATTTATTTTGTCATATTGTTTGGCGCAGCATGTCCTCTTTTGTGCCATTAAATCCTATATTCAATTAATGAATCAACCATTGGTATTTTTGAAATAAAAAGTTTAGGAAAAAAGTAAGTTTCGGTAAACCTATAGTGAGTTATGAAATTTCAAATGCCTGAAAAATATTTTTTAAAATATCAAATTACAAACAAGTTACAACAGAGTTACTTTTGCACAGCTAAATAATCCTTGCCATAATTTGTTTGCATTTCGATATTTTGAAGAAGAAAAATCCAGCTTTTGAAATTTCAAGTTTGCACGAACTCACTTTTTCTAAATTTTAAATGATACTTAGTGAAAGAGAATTTGCTAAGAAGTGTTTCTCCCTCGGTATGGCGACCCCTTAAAAGTCACAACTCGTTGTGTACTCTTTTGATACACAATCTCTAGCACACGGTCTTTAGTTTTAAAGATACTAGCCAGACTAACATGACTGCTCACCACTATTTTACATTTATGGAAATATTAATATTTTCAAAGTGATAGCAGATGCTGTATTTAGTAACCAATAGCATCGAAATTTAAAAAATCGAAACAGATGTAGTATTTGGTAACCAAACCGAAGCAGTACTTAGTAACCAAAACTATGCGTTACGTGAAATGCGTTATGTTTCATTTGATCATTTCTCATCGAGTTCATTTGTAGTAACAAACACCGAATTTATAAATTCGACTGTTTATAAGCACAGAAGTTCAAGTTTATAGCCAAATCTTAATAAGAAGTAAAATTTTAGAAGTCTCACCCCCCCCCTCCAAAAAAAATGGTCTTAAAAACCAAATCAATTTAAGGAAAATATTAAATGAATTTATTTTTATAAATCAATCTGAGTACCAAAAACATTCCAAAGTAACATAACTAGAAAAAAATGGCTCTATAAAGGATTAAAAGATGAAACTTACTCGGTCAACCATAAATGTTTATGATCGCCAAGTGTCAACTCGCGAGGAGAAATTTCACGCGTAGTTACTAAAAGTGGTTACTGAGTAATAATACAAGTCTGGTTCCCACATTTGGACACCTTGACGAAATGAATAAAAAATGAACCATTCGAATAAAAAACGTTTAATCGACGTATTAAAATATACCAAGACCCTGGTAAAAAGGAAGCTCTTAGTTTCCAATTCAATTTCTGAAGACAAATGCGAAGTCTGAGGATTGTCGGATACTAAAAATATTATTTCGTTCCAGAAATAACCATCGTTATCATCTGAGAAGAGTTAAAATGTATTCTGTTACAAAACGGAAATGACTGATATTCCACGCAACTTGGTTTTTGATTTGTTACAGAATTGATACAGAACATTTGTTGTATCTCATAATTAAAACAACATGTTGCTGTGAATTTACAGGGGTCTGTTTAGAAGAAATTTAGGTCCGTTAACGGACCCTTCACAAAATATCGTTTCATAAAAACGGACCCTTCACAAAATATCGTTTCATAAAAACGGACCCTTCACAAAATATTTTAACTTTAAAACGGACCCTTCACAAAATAATTTATCTTTTAATCGGACCCTTCACCAATTTGCTTATCTTCATTATTGTTTTGTTAAGGGGGGGGGGGAGAGAAAGACAGATGTAAACGAACTAAATTTTGTCCTCGGCAGACGCTTCTACCTTTGTTCGTCCGAAATGAATAATCTGCATTCAGCAGTATAGGCTAAATACCAAATATTTGTATGTTGCATCGCTAATTTAGTAGCTGCAATTGCTGTTTATTTTTAAAATTTAATTTTTTTAATTATAATTTTACAGTGTTGAGCATAATCTTGTATGTCTTTACAATTTAAAAACTCCTTGAAAAAGTTTTTTTGCAATAACGGACCCTATTTGCACAAATTCACAAAAGCGGACCCTGGTTGAAAGAATGTGACTTAACGTTTATTTTATATTCACAAATTACATGTAATTTTTTCACAATTTTACAAAAACGGACCTTTTACAAAATGTCTGCACAGACCTCTGATTTATGTTGCACAGACGATGCTTGTGTTATTATAATTGAAATTAAATTGTTCTGCTTCTTTTTGTCTCACATCCACATTTGAATAACAGAAAGTGTACTCGTTTCATGAATGGATGGATTTTTTAAGACAAACACACGAAATACTAAAACTGATAAAAAAGAAAATCACATTTCTAAAAGGAACTTTCTATTACAAGTACACTACATCGGGTAACAATTTGGAATCAAAATTCTGGTAGTAATAATAAAATAGTGAAAATATTGCAACATTACAACAATTCCATTTTTTACGGTTTCTGATCTTAACTCCAGATTTTTGATCAGAATATCTAAAACAAAAAAAAAGGAATTTTGGAGATTTTTTTTATTTATTTTAAAGAATGTAATTCAAGCAACAAAAAAAAAGAAGATGCTTTGGTGAACTAATGTAGCAACCAATTTTTTATAATTTTAGTCATTTTAATGATAAAACATAAGATGAGTATTATTTTTTTAGTATATCAGACAATGTGCATTATTGTGAATATAAGAAAGACAAAATGGAAAATTAAACAAATTTAACGCATTTAAGAAAACTTATTATTAAACAATTAGACTTATTACTTAACACTTTTCTTAACGTATATTTTTTTTAAAAAAAGGTTTTTTTCTTCTTCTTAAATACGTTTTTATACGTTCTTCCAAAAATACGTTCTTTTTCCTTAAAGATATTTAAATCCAATAATCTGGAGATAAAGCCAAAAACAGTGAAAAATTGAAACGTTTCCTGGTTGCAATGTTTTCGTCGTCGTAATTTTTTAAAGTCTGATTCCCAGATTTTTGATTCAAAACTGACACCTAATTTAAAATGCTTGCATTAAAAAAAAATTCATTTTAGAAATGTTTTTATTTTCATCAGTTTTAGTATTTTGTGTGTTTGCCTTGAAAAATTCAGTCATTTATTCCTAATTGACATTAAAAAAATTATCAATTCCATTTTATTGTCCTTTTATTCAGTCGATACATTGTACTAAAACACTTTATCATCGAAATGGCTTGAATTAATTGCTCTGATTTCTTCCTTTGCGTGAACAAACACAGGTCTATCTAAAGAAGAGACAAAAGGGAGACTTTGCTTTAACAAAACTACTTTAACGAATCTTGTTCCAATTAACACTTGTCCGTTATTTGTGTTCAGACGGCTGTCGCCCTCGCCATTTATCTGGAGCAGTGGTGGTGACTATGGTTACGAGGTTTAACTAGATCATGTATGGGTGTTGGGTCAATATTTAAGGGGATGATGCTATACCACGGGAGAAACTTTTCGTTGCAAATTATCTTTCACCTCCATAATTAACTTAAAATTTAAAGTAAAGAAAAAGTGAGTCCCGGCTAACCAAGAGTAAGCCACGAAGATTCAAATACGAAAAAGAACATTTTAAAACATGAAAATGAAAATAAATTATGAAAAGATTACTTTCGATCTTTGTATTACGTAATGAAGAAGTTTTCTTCCAATAATTTGTTTGTATTTTAATATTTTGACTTTTTTTTCAGCAAGTGATACTTCGTGGTTTATTCTAGGCTTGTCTGAACTCACTTTTTCTTTCTTTTAAATTTTGTGAAGAAAAATTAGCTACGGAATGTTTCTCCCGTGGTATGGCTTCTTCTTAAGACAGCTTTCGTTTCGCGTCGGCGAGAGAAAGGGAATATGCGGGAAAAGGAAAATCCCCTCTTTCAAATGCGCTTTTACTTGTTTCCATAGCAGCAGACGGCCTTCGACTTTGCGGAGAGGGGAGTAATTTCTACAGATAAACTATATATAAGTAAATAACAAATACGCACATACTTCTTCCGTATATCCTTAGCTTTTGCACCGTATCCTCGGAGAGTAAGGATTTCACTAGATTGAACACCCATGAAAAGAAAGAAGGCGCTATAGGAGAAAAAAATCTCAGTTATTTCAGTTGCTTTGAAACACCGGTTTGTTCTTGGAAAATAATGCTATTTTTAAAACATATTAACAATATTTTTATGTATTTGTTTAATTAAAAAAAGTTATGTAAAAAAATTATTGGAAAAATAACTATTTTTATCACTAATTGTACGACCCGTATAATTTGTATAAATTAATTCTTGTCAGTAAAAATAATCTTTCAAATATTTTCTTAAAAAATAGTTTTGCTTTGCCTACAGATGTTTTTTAAATTTTGCATTCAATTTTAAAATATATTTTAACTATTTATAAATGAAAATAAATTGTTCCCTAGAGCTTTATAACAAAATTTAGTATGAAAGAGTTAACGTTCGACAAAATACGAACGAGGCGAAGAAGTTGTTTTTTAATATTTTACTTCTCAGGGCAAATTAATTATTTTAAAACGTTGATCCTACAGTTTAGAATAAACGATCAATCCCCTTTTTTTAAAGAAAGAAAAAAGAATCCAATTCATCAATTAATTCTGGAAAATTTAAACTTTAAAAATATAGTTGTGAAGGAAAACGAATTTCAAATATTTCATGATAAGGCCAGACGCAAAATGTCTTTGACCAAGCATTAAAAGTGTCAGATATGAGATTTTCATTTTGAAAAATTTGAGAACATATTTTGCAAACTCCCTACTTTCAGACCAAGGGACAAAAATAAGTAGATTTTTTAAAACCTAAACACTAAAGAAAAACAAATTAATTTACTTTTTGATATTATTATTCACATCTAACAATTAGAAAAGGAATTATTTATTCACATCTAAATATTGGAAAACAAAATAATTTTGTACTACGCCAAAAAGCCAAATTCTTTTAAGCTGTTGACGAAAAACTTTTTCTACAACTTAGAATTTTTAATTTTCATTTTAAAAAAGATAGTAAACGAAATATTGTAATAAGATTATTCAAAATTAGTCACAGCAACGCATAAGAATTTACATTTTTTTACCAATTAATTTTTTCTGATAAGATGATATTCAAAATTTAGAAAACGAAATAGCTTACTATGAATCACAAAAGCCACTTTTAGGTTTTCAGGATAATTAGCCTCGTACAATTTCAGGAAAGACACAAAAAGCTCATAAACTGGAAAAAAATAGCGAAAATAGGTATTAAATGCATTAAAAAAAAACTCAAATCAAATAATTATGTCACAAAATAACAGCATTGAAGTGAGAAGAAAAAATCAAGAAGAAAACATAGCATGTACCAGAATTCGGGCTGTGATGATTTTTTTTTTTTTGAATTTTTTTTATTTTATTTCCAATGAGCTGCATTATCGGTCTTGCCGATGAGCAGACCTAGTGCGTTCTCCAGAGGTGGTATCCACTCTTTCAGGACCACCACAATGGGTGAGATACCGTTGGTCATGCTAATTTGGACGTCTAGTTTCTGCCACACTAGATGGCAGCACCGAGACTCTATTTGGATGCTAAAGTGCACTAGGAATTTAATTTTGCCGGAAATGCCAAGAGCCAATAAGGCACTCCAGGGATCTTTTACATGCCGCATAATCATACGACATGGCCGCTGAGGATTTTCTGCATCCCGAAAATCCGGTGTCTGGGCCGGGGATCGAACCCGCAGTCTTGAGCTCAGAAGGCCGACGACAAACCAACTGCGCCACCCAGCCACTGCGATGAATTTAAAAACCGATTTTATTGCCTGATATTTTTGGTTATTTAATTATTCTAAAACCACAATTGAAAAATAATTTTTATACAATCTTAAAACTTTTTTTACAAGTGCATTATAAAGAGACTCACCAATTACTAGGTTCTATTCATTTGGCCGACAATGAAAACTGAACCATTTGAAAGATTCAGTTACAACTTAGAGGTGTGAATGGTTATAAATATTAAGAGCTTTCTTATTGCTGTTTACTTTCCGACGTAAATGTTATAATACGGCGTTTCTAAAAACATATCTATCGTGAAGGCCACGCTATTCTCCTCATCTCAACCGTTGTGACTCATGTGTGTGTAAAATAGAAGTTCCTAATTTTTTTCCATCAGTGGAACTCTAAATGATCGCGCTTTCTTTTGGCGGAACCCCGAGACTTTATGAAATTTTTTTATCAGCAATTATTAATTATCGAAAGACTATTAATTGTCTTAAAAATACGTAATGATCTAAATTTTATTAATTATTTTGAAAATATTTAGTGAGTGACTAAAAAACAATTTTTTTATTATATCGTTCTATCAATATTAATTTTAAAATTGGTTTTTATATCAGACAGTTGAACTCACAGGTCAGGAAAGCGACATCTAGTCGAGTTCTTATTTTGATTTTAAGGCATGCATAAACTGTAAATGTATGAAATTTGGTTTCCATTAACATAAAAACGAATAAAATAAACGCTTAGAATGGTTATCAGAGAAATATACTTCTTCTTTATTGAATTTAGGTATTCTTATTTGATTTAAAATGTTAATGGAATTTTTTCACAAATGAACATCCTTTTCATAATTCATTTATTGTATTTTTATTAGAATAAACTTTTTGCTAAAATTTATTTCTTCACAACGCATTTCAATTGAATCATTTCATAAAAATAACAAAAATATTAAATAAATAACTGATTATTAATTGGATATAAATTTAATTACAGGTTTCGACAAACACTACTAATTAAAAAACACATTACTAACTCTCGGAACCCTTTCGCGGAACACCATTGGGAAACTGCTGTTTTCGTAAATGATCTCGGAAACATCACTCAACTGTTTAAGAAGATTATCGATTCACTCGATACTTCGATTCAATGCAGAATCTTTTTAAACATTATATTTCGTAACAATCGTTGAACAGCCGACCCCATATTGAGTTTACGACTACCAATATTCAATTTCGTAGCCTTGAAATCTCGAACCCAATCCAGAAGACAAGGGAACTCCTGGATCAAGCATTTAGAGAAATTTGCCATCATGGAGGACTTTTTGATGGTACTAACCCGCATTTTCGTTACATGGAGAGGAATACCACGAAAACCTTCCACTGTTCGTCTTACAACAAAGGAACTCGAGCCCATGTTCTATCTACATGATACTGAGGGCATTTTACGTCAACACAAGGGTCGGTGGGAGCCGGGTGCGGAATTAATTCGCATCGATCAGCCATTGCTAAGATTCGAACCTTGCCACGTCAATTGACAGCTCTATCGTCTACCACAACGGCTCTGTGTCACATTGTAGTAAACTGGGCAGTAAGCTCATGGTAAGCTTATCGAAGAGGGTATAAACTATATACAAATTCACGTAATTTCATACTTTTAAAATTCGTGTAATTTTATCTACTTTAGTAATTTTTTGAACATTTTATTTCATTTGTCGCGTAGCTCAATCATTTCTATCCTGTATCAGATGGAAAAAAATTAACGAAAAATTCAGTTCACAGATTTCCGAGGTGTTCGTGACAAAAATTTAAATAATCTCTCTAGTGGTATAACAACCAGAGCTAATATGCATAAGTTACGACGTGAGTTGTTCTTTTACGTTTTAATTTATTCGAAATTTTACGCAGGCCTATAAATAAACATCGTTTATCTGAAAAAGGAAGTCATCTTCTTAGAAGGAAAAAAAATTACCGACACCGACAGGTGTTAAGATCTATAGCATTAGCATTGAGCAAGTATTAACTCAATCTCTTGCGTTACAGTACGGATTGGTTTGATTTTTACTTAAGGATATTTTATTTTAAATTTTATATCCGTCTTTGAACAGCCGACTCAATTTTTGGGTTTCAGACTACTAATAACAAGCTTAACCCCATCCCGCCCCCTTTAGGGGGCATTCGGGGACACTCCGAAAGTTCGAAGTGAGCGCAACAGTTCAATTACATAAGCAAACATATAAAAAAAATTTCAAATTAGAGTTTTGACAAATAGGTAGAAAATTAAATATGAAATCTAGAAAACAGTGCTACTTAGAAATAAACTAAATGCAAACAAACATTACAAAGAAAATAAACAGTAACAATCAGAAGAGATATTGATGTCGCATCATCAGTAGGTGTGCATAGTTAATAAAGGGAAACAATTTCACATGGAAAATATAGGATGTGCGTAACTCAGAATATAATTACAGCTGGCACAACAGTACTAAAGGTATCAGGAATTTTTTTAAAAAAACAAAAAAGACATATATATATATATATATATATATATATATATATATATATATATATATATATATATATATATATATATATATATATATATATATATATATATATATATATATATATATATATATATATATATATATATATATAAACTCTAGGAACACAAGTGATTAAAATTTTCAAAATGAGCAATCACATAGGGGCAGAGATTTACAAAGCATGAAATTAAAGCACAAAAAACATTTTAAGAGAAAATTCAAGTAAAAATCAAGCTATAACAGGTAAATCAATAAGCCGAGATTTAAAGCGTATCTTTCCTAACAATAGGCAGCAAAAGGCCATCAGGATTCAGGGAGGTGCCTTGTTACTAAACAATTTTCTTATTATTTCCTCAATTCTCTTTTTTTTTTCAGATTACTAATGTTCAACTCCGTAGCCTTGTCATTTTGGACCCAATCCAGAAGACAAGGGAACTCCTGGATCAAGTATTGGGAGAAATTTGCCTTCGTGGAGGACTTTTTGAGGGAACTAACCCGCATTTGAGTTACATGGAGAGGAAGACCACGAGAACTTTCCACGGTTAGCCTGACGGCAAAGGGACTCTAAGCTATGATCCGTCTACCACTGAGGATATTTCACATCAGCATTGAGGTCGATGCAAGCCGGATTCGTATCGACCAGCTATCGGTGGGATTCGAACCCGGTTCACCTCATTGAAAGGCGAACCCTCTATCCCCTGCTCTACTTGAGGATATTCAACAGAAGAGAGATTCACAATAAAACATTCTAGGAAGGTAAAGAAAAATTTCGAAGATGATGTTCTCTGCCTTACAGCCGGGGGTAGGAAACTAGTTTAGAATCAGTGGATAGCTTTTTGAAAAATAATATAAGCAGGTTTCTTTTGTCAATCCAATGTGGTTTTCTGAATGTATGGACGGTTCTGAACTTTTGCAACATCCTACATATACATTAGTCTGATTATCTCCCCCTAAGAAAATGATACTGCTCCGCCTAAAGTTGTCAGAGGAAAAAACTATTTTGTCGTCATGTAGCCTAGATTGAAAGTTACGTGTGTAAAATAAACCAATAACCCCAAACTAGATAAGAAGAAAAACGACATCTTTTCCAAAGTAAAAAGAGAACTAAAACAGTTTGTGGATGTACTCACCTTCTCTGTGATATATCTGTTTTAAACTAAGTCCGTTACAATCGAAAATAAATGTTCTCGTTTCCACCCACTCACCCGTCTGCAAAAAATAAATAAAAGAATAAATATAATAAAATAATAATAATTAAAAAAATAATGATAATAAAATTAAAAAAAAGAATATTAAAGATATTTTGGAACAGTTTTCAAATTGAAGAGCTTATTGCAAAGTAATAATAAGTAAAATATGAATTTTCTAATTAAAATAATAATTTAGCTACACGTTTCCCACAAAATGAGAGGCCATATAAAAATAGAGGAAATAAATGACTAACTGACAGAACTTAGTTCTTCGAAGTATGTCGTGTTAGGTATTAAAATTACATGCACAAAAGTATGAGATCAAAACTGGCTAAAAAAAACAATACATATTTACATATTGCGACTTTTTATATACATTTTCGGTATCTTTTCAAAACCAAATAAAAAAGTTAAGCATTAAGGTTCTGCGTCATTCGCCGCGTACAATTTGTCGAGGTACATTTCGTCGCAGCGATAATTCATCTTGGACACAATTCCCAGGAGGCGATTTTTTTCGGTTTTTTATGAAATATATCTATTTACGAAGAAAAAACTCCCTCGTTGTTGTCTATAGAAGCTAGCTTTTTGTGCTATTAAATTTTGTATTTGTGTGTATTAGAAGCTATTTCATTTGTGGAAAAATATTCAACTTATATGTGAACAATATATGTTGTTCAAATATTGCAAAAGCATTTAAAGGAATAGGGTTTTATGATTTGCTCATTGTCGCTTGCAAGGGGAGCGGAGGAGTCTGAGCAATGCTTACAATTTGGAAATGAATGACTTAGTTATATAGTAGGAAAAAAAAGTTGAGGTAAATTTAACTTAGCAATTATGCAGTGTGGTTTTCTTAATTTACAATTTCAGAATATAAATAATGAACGATAATTGTGAAATTACAAATGGCTTAAGTTACACATTTAAAAAAAAATTTGCCAATTTAAAACAAATCCAATTGAGATTTTGATAAAATATGCTCATTTTAAAAATAAAAAAAATTAAGAGTACATTTTAAAATTAAAGACTTGAAAATTATTGATGTTGTAAAATTTGTCAGAAAACCCATTGTATGAAGAAAGGAAAAAAATATCAATAAAAGTTGTGATAGAGTATTATTTCTTAAATAAATTTGAAATATTCAAAAAAATCAGCTGAACATAAGATATACTTTGGAGTAAGAGGGAGGATAATGGATGGTAGCAAAGTTCGCTAAAATAATTTTATTTAGTATTTCTGTATTGCTAAGTAAATAATGCATCGAATGACATTTTAAAACTATTGTTCTATGATTTACTGCTTCACATCAATACAGAAAATTAAGTAAAATTATATCGCCGAATTATTCTACTACCATCCAAATCATCCTCTTGCTTATACTTCAAAAATAAAAAGCAACACAAGATAATATCAGAAAATACAAAATCTAATATTATATAGCATCTAAACTAATGCGAAATAATATTACGGCGAACGATAGATAATATTAGTTTGCATAGAATATTATATTATATAATGCAGAGCAAACAGCGACCTCTTGTATCTTTCTAATATTAGAAGTTGTGCAAGATAACGTTAGATTTTACCAATTTTCTGATGTTATCTAATATAGGGTGCTACTTGGGTTAACGGACCCATTTTAGATTTCATTTTAATTTAAAAATAAAAGCGTTTTCACCCTTAGAACGAAATATTATTACTAAAATTGTTCACATGAGTGATCTTCTTCATCCAAAAATCGGCGGAAATTATGGAGAGAAAAAAATCAATAGTCTACTTCGACAGCGCAACAAGTAATTAATATAATTCCAGTTGTGACTTCTTGCGACCATGATTTATAGTACCAATAATTACTAGTAATCTTGTAATAAAAATCAAGAAGTCAGAACCACCTGTAACAAATCTGCTTTTTATACGAGATTAAAAAGTGTACCTCTTTACTGCGCCTTCTCATTTCTACTTTGTCAGTGTCCAGGAACCACGTAATCAGTTTTCTGACATCTCGACGCCGAAAGCAGCTCAATATGCCTGTTAGTACAAAAGCATAAATATTATTTTCAGAAAACTAGGTGAACAAATAAATAGGAAATGAAATTACCTTATTACATCGTCTTATAATCAGAATGTTCATCAAAATCTCATTTGACGACTTTGAAGACTCTTGAAAATTTACAGTGCAACAACATTAATAATTTAGAATGTCAAAAGCCATTGCCATTAATATTTCTTAATCAGCAGCGCCATCTGTTGTCTAACTTGGTGACAAACTTTGCAACTTGGTGAGAATAAATAAAGTGGTTTCTTAAGCAGGACGCAATATAAAAGACACAGCAAGTTGCACTAATAAGATTAATATAAATTATAAATAAAACTACCGATACTAAAATTTCAAAAGTGAATAGTTAAGACTGGTTTGATATACATGCTTAATAAGACAGTACTTAAACGTTAAAAATATTGTTTTGTAACGATGAAGCTTCTAAAAATATCTTAGAATTCCAAATTGTTTTTATTTATTCAAAAATTACTGTACGCAATGTCACTGGAGATCATTCATCATCATCATCATAGTTGACCAGACAGCCCAATATGAGCCAATGCCTTCCTCTGAAGATTTCTCCATGACAACTTCCGATTTACCTTTGATCTCCAATTCTTTTCATTAATTGTGAGAAAATCAGACTTCACTGAGTCAGCCCATCTTACCCGCGGCCCTCCCCGCTTTCTTGTTCCAGTGGGTCTAAAAAGCAGTATCTTTTTTATTGTATTGTCATCACTCATTCGAATCACGTGAGTCATCCAATTCATTCTATTTATTTTTATGTATTTAATAATATCAGGTTGTTTATAAATCTTGTGCAGTTTAAAGTTAAATCTCCTTCTCCAGTTATTGTTTTCATTTACACCACCAAGTATACTCCGCAAAATTTTTCTCTCAAATGTTGCGATACAATTTTCCTCCTGCTTTGTCATTGTCCAAACTTCAGAAGCGTATGTCAAGACTGGCCGGACAAGAGTTTTGTAGATCAAGAACTTTGTTTTTCTAGAAAGAAACCTAGATTTAATAAATCTTCTCAGCCCATAGACAGTCCTATTTGCCAGATAAAGTCGGTTTTTTTATTTCAGGAGAAATTCTGTTGTCAATGTTAATAATTGATCCTAAGTAAGTAAAACTCCTTACCGTTTCAAATCTATAAGAATTTATTTCAAGATAGGGATCAGGGGCTCTGTTTCTTGAGAATAACATATACACTGGAGATCATTATTTTAGCAAAAGTTATTCTTTAAAAAATTTAATTTTTCCATACATTTTTGTGGAATTGTACATTTTTGTGGAATTTTTAACACATTAAGCAGGTGACAATAAGCGGGTGACAGTCCAATAAAAGTGTTAGACAAGCCCTAAAAAATCAGATTTTCCCTATTTTTTTATGTTCACTGTTAAAGTTCTGTTAGTGGAATAAGGGTCTTTTTAGCACCTTTTACGAAATTATAATCTGAACCGTATGTTGAAATAAAGATATAGACATAAATGATCGATACCTACATATACTTTATCGAAAGTCTTTTTAGTGCTATAGTATATTTAAGTTAACAACAATCGATTCTATTTTACTCTTGAAGTGGCTCTATGATAAAAAGTTTTCAAATCAAAACTTTTTACATGTGGCCCGAATTCGGTGAACTAGGCCCCAGAACGTGAACTTCGGTATAGTGTCCTAATTAGAATTCAGTTATTTTAAATTGAGCTATTTTTAATTTGCAATTTCAAAAAGACTCAATAAAGAAAAAAAATAAAATTTTGTCAAAATCTGTATATATTTTTTAAATATATAAAGGTTGTATATACACTATTGCTCTTTCTACTATAAAGAAATTCTAAATTATGAATCTAACATAGAATACTAATAATAGTTTTGAAAATAACTAAGAAAATCGAATTCTTATTATATTCATATAAATACAGCATAAGCGTAAAGACTGAAAAATTACTTGTACATTAAAGTAATTTGTAATAATTAATTAAACTAATGATGCTTCACAAAACATAGAAATAAAAGATTAATCAATAAGGCCCAGGTTCCGGAGCCCCGTATGATATAAAGCTCTGCCTTTACTTGTTGTAACTGTTGTAGTTCATTTACGTCGCACTAGAGCTGCACAATGGGCTATTGGTGACAGTCTTGGAAACATCTCTAAGGACATGCCACCACAATTTTGATCCTCTGCAGAGTGGATGGCACCCCCGCTTCGGTAGCCCGACGACCTGCACGTAAAGTCGAGCACTTTACGGTAGAACAGTTTAACAAGGACCAATGCCGCTCATCCTCGGTCCTTACGCAGACAGATCCAAGTGGTCGCCCACCCACACACTGATCACAGCCAGTGATGCTTAACTTCGGTGATCTGATGGGAGCCGTGTCTTAACGATCAGTTCACTGCGGGACGCTCGGCCTTTACATATAATCTTCAATTATAATTCTTATCCACACATGGTCTAATCACTTTATTTTCTAATTTAAGCAACTTATTACACAGATAGAATTCACACTCATAATTGAAATCATTGTGGAGATGAAATGAAGGCTAATGAATGGGCACGTGAAATTGAACGACTATTCATTAGGCTGAATTTTAAGAAGAATTGGATCAAATAAAATTATAGTTACACTCAAAATAAATAAAAATTATAGTTAGTATTCTTTATGTGGGAAGTTATTTTTGACAAAAGCTTGCGTCATCTAAAGATTTTATCTTTGTCTCTTGTAACATATTTGCCCTCCAGTAGCATTCTGATAAGCAATAGTGAGTTTTAATAATACCTTTCACATCAGTGGTGCCAACTTTGACGATTCGAATGGGTGATCCGCCTTTATCATAGCCCAATAGAGGAGGTAACAGATGTTTAAATAGGATCTGAAAGAAAAAGTTCATTTCTATCATGCGAATAGTAAAGAAATATGTTCAAAAAATGTAGATTCATTAATTCCGCCTATACCCTCGTCTATATAAAACTTTTATGATCGTATGACAGATACCAATTAAGCAGAGATAGGTTTCTATTATATCACATCCCTGACTGCGATCTTGTTGTCATATTCATCGCAGATCTGTTCTTGTCATCAACGACTTATCGTTAATGCTATAAATTCTCTAATAACTTCAATAAGCTCAGAGCTCCAACTAAATCGAGGTTTTTTTATACACTGTTTATCATAAATTAAGGGAACGGCCAGATGGCCGAGCAGTCAGCATGCCTGTCTGTGATAAAATGACATAAAAAGTATTGACCTGACAATTAAGGTGTTACAAAAATTAGCATATGTATGAAATGAATGAATCAGAAGCGTCTGTTTGGAATAGAAAAAGTACCTTCAGTATGAAGTATAGTCACATCTAGGAGCAATGCAGCACACACAGCGATGTGTGATGCTTTCTATTGTGTGAGTTATTGTTCTTGCAAAGCATTTGTGAGCGTGGCAAAGGTCTGAGGAGGAGAATTGAGAACAGCTACAATTCTACCTGAAGCATCCCAGACGTGCTCGATATGATTCAGGCCCGGTGATCAAGTTGATCACTCCATGAGCTGAATTGTTTGCTGCTGAAGATAATCATCCACGATGCGAGCCCTGCGCGGTGTTGCGTTATCGTCCTGTAGCAGGAAATCATCATCTTTTGCTTCAGCATAAGAGCGCACATAAACATCAAGGATGTCGAATCATCAAGGATCACGTATAAAGAGATGATCAAGGATTATCTTTATACACGTGAGCATTCATGGTTACACTTGGAAAGACATGCATGTCTATCCACCCAAAGAGATACTACTCCACACGCAAACACTGCTTCCTTGGTATGAATCTCTTTCACGGATGTTTGATGGATGATATTGGGTTCTAGGTTCTTTTTAAATCAAACAAAGCCTACTATCACTTTGGAGGCTGAACTTGGACTCGTCTATGAAGAGAACAGGGATCCATTGGTCAGCTATCCAGTGGGCATATTGCTGCAGCAACATCAAACGTTTCCTTCTATGGCATGCTGAGAGTGGCAGGCAAATGGCTGATGGCCTAGCAAACAATCCACGTTCGTGAAGCCTTCTACCCACAGCTGATGTTGTCACCAATCATCCGGTGGCTGCACCAAGAGATGAACTGAGCTGACCTGGAGTTGCATTTCTATTCCTTTGTGCACATGACGATAAAATTCGGCCATTCTTGACGGAACCTTCTGGGTGCCGAACCAGTGGTTAGAAATTGTTGCCAAAGTCTGTGAACCACAGAAGGACTCACATTTAGCCATCTAGCCACTGAATTTGTCCTACTACTAGTCCTCCAATAAATCTTCATCACAGTTCCTCGAACAAATAATACCAGGAGACCATTATTACAAAGTGGCTATCTCAAATTTCTAATTTTAAAAACACAGCGTAATTTTCAGGCTTGCCATCAAATATACAATTTTATGCTCATTGAATATGACGTCATTCCATTGCAGCGCCACTCATTTACATATCGTCCTTTTTCTTAGCAACACTTATTTGACAACATATTCAAATTTCATCGAGATTGACTTATTTTTGGGAGAGTTATCGCTATTTTTGAAAATTTTCCTCAATTTATGATAACCAGTATATATTATGATATAACCAGTGCATATTTAATATTTTTGGATGGTGAGCTATATATTGAAAACAATTTCTTTCTTCAAAAATGAATATTTTTTATAAGTTTTCTGAAATTCTATTTCAGCACTGATTGTATTAACAAGAGAAAGAAAACAGTTGCCAAGACGCTTTTCTCGAAATTGGAAAGTATTTACGTTATTGTTTTCAATTTCTCGACACAATACGAGCTTTACGTATTTCGTTACCTTTATAAGCAGAATTTATTGCTCTGTCATCAATTATCTAAGCCATATCGTGAATTATAATCTCCAGGAGTTTATCGGCAAGTAAAATACTGTGCATTTTCTGACTAACTCAACTTTTTGCCAATTTCATTTTTTAATCAATTGACCACTTTTCAACATGAGCAAGCTAGAAGGCACAGAAATAACAAGAATAAAATAAAAATTGTAAAAGCTTTCAATATATATATATATATATATATATATATATATATATATATATATATATATATATATATATATATATATATATATATATATATATATATATATATATACATTTTCGTTCGCTTCGCGAAGAAACTATCCCTGTCATATTTTTATCATCCCCTATCAAACTGCGCACATTTGACACCTTGTTCAGGTTACTAGATCTAGAATATTTTACTAAGAAGAAAGTCCAGTTTTTGAAATCTGGAACATTAGGCAAACTTGGATTTGGTATTCCACGAAAACCTCGGGTTGAGGCATCTCTCAAAGTTGCATATCATATTGCTAAAAGCAAGAAACCGCATACTATTGGAGAGACGTTAATTAAGCCATGTGCGCTGGAGATGGTTGAATTAGTTTGTAGATTGGAAGAGAGAAAAAAAATCTTGAAGCAATTCCATTTTCAAATGATGTGACACGTTCAAGAATAGTTGAAATTTCTTGCAATATCTTGAAAAAGATCATCGATGAATTGAAAGTATCGCCATTTCCCTTTAGTATGCAACTGGATGAAACTACAGATATCTCGAACTATAGTCAACTTCTTGTTTTTGTTCGTTACGTGTCTCTTGATACTATCAAAGAAGAATTTTTATTTTCTGAGTCTCTTTTGCAAACTACAAAGGCAGTTGATGTTTTAGCAATGTTAAATGTTTTCTTTACTAAACAAGACTTCGGCTGGAAAGAAAAACTTCATTCACTTCATACAGATGGAGCACCTGTGATGCTTGGCAATAAATCTGGTTTTGCCCTGTTGGTAAAAAAAAAAGTCTCCTAATGTTCTTGTTACTCATTGTTTTTTACATAAACATGCGCTGGCTACAAAAACTCTTCCAACCAGAAGCATTATCAAAAGTTATTAAAGCTGTACATTTTATTAGACGTAGAGCTCTTAATCATCGTCTCTTTAAAACGCTGTGTCAAGAAATGGACGCAGAACATGAGGTACTCCTGTACCACACAGAATTGCGCTGGCTGTCACGAGGGCAGGTTTTGAAACAATTTTTCATGTTGAAGATCGAATTATCACTTGTTCTAGAAGAAAAAGATAACTCATTCTTCGAATATTTAAACAAAAAAGATTTTACCTATAAATTGGCTTACCTGGCAGATAATTTTAACCTCATGAACAATATAAGTCTTTTAATTCAAGGATCCGATATCACCATTATCGATGCAACTGAGAAATTACAAGCATTCTAATTGAAGATGCCACTTAGAAAAAAATAGAATTCAAAATGAGATATATGCAAACTTTTAAATGTTGGACGAAGTGCTTTCTGAAAATGGATCTTGGCAAGATAATTTGTTACTGAATAACTTAAAAAATGAAATCTGTGAACACCTGGAAGTACTTCAAGTTTCATTGAAAAAATATTTTAATTTAGATGAGATAAAGATAAAGATGAGTTGTGGATTCGTCATCCTTTTCTCTGTGATATTGACTGTACCGATGATATGAACCTTGCCAAAGATGAGCTTATTGATCTTAGAACAAAGTCGTTGCTGAAAATGGATTTCGATTCAAAAACACTAGGAGAGTTCTGATCTTCTGTGAAAGAAGCCTACCCATTGCTTGTAAAGCGAGCTATTTCAGCTATAATTCCGTTAGTTACGATATCTTAACGAAGCCGGACTTTCCACAGTTGTGACAATAAAAACAAAACATCTTTATCGATTGAATGTTGAACATGTTATGTGCGTTGCTTTGTCGAAAACCATCCCTCTATTCAATTTATTAATTAAGGAAAAGCAGCAACAACCTTCAGAATAAAAATTTTAATTTTAAATATTTTGTATACTACTGAAATAATAAAATTAAATGCTAAAATAAATTAAATACTAAAAATTGATGTTTTTTGCAATTTTTTTTCAGAGGGGTGGTCCGTGACTTCTTAAAAATTTTAAAAGTTGTCCATTGTATTAAAAAGGTTAAGAAACACTGCTATAGGGCATTAGCCGGAGATTAATCTCCGTATCCGAAGCACGCGTGGTAGAGCCTAACCCAAATCATTGTTGATCTTAAAGGATGCCGGACGCTCCCTATATGGTGCTATATCTACCCCCCCCCCAGTAATTTAAATCTTAAACTAAAAACAATTAAAACCTGATGAAAAAAATTTACAAAAATTACAAACAATTTAAAACATGTAATATTAATAAGTTGATTCTAAGTAATATTTCAAAAGCAAATACCATTGCAAGTAATTGCTCAATTAACTTCAATACTGTCAAATGCCAAAATATTTTAGTTTCAATCAGAAGTATTCGAAAGTGCACCAAGGTATTCGTTTTCATTTAAACGTCTTGACTTTTCAACGTTTTTTCACCGCGCATTCCGCCGTCGCGTATTGATAGCACTACGACTATTTTCCAGTTAATTTTGTGCAGCTAAATCATGTTCAGCTTTATGCCGTTGTTGATATCGCCTAAGATATTCACGGCGATCCATTTTTTATAAAAGATATAAGTATTTTAAAGTAAACTCTGTTCAATATATTTTGATAATTTAGAATGTAAATAGTTTTTTGAGAGAGTGTTGATTCGTGCTTCCAATAACTCTACCCGATTTATCAAAGCTATTAGTAGTATATAAATGCGGATCCTGGCTCATTTCCTCGCGCACGCTCGCGCACGAAAAAACAGTTTTTAATAAAATTGTATAATTCAAAGAAAATTAAAGAAAAGTGATTAAAAAGGATTTAAAAACTTACTTTTTTATTAAATATCTATAAAATGACCTTTTTCTTCTATTTTGGTCCTAGCACTTCCTCACGCACACCTTGGCGCACGCTCTCGCACGAAAAAACAGTTTTTAATAAAATTGTATAATTCAAAGGAAATTAAATAAAAGTGATTAAAAAAGTAAATTTTTATATACAGCATTATAATATTTTAATTAAATATCTATAAAATGACCTTTTTCTTCTATTTTAAGCCTAGCGCACTTCCTCACGCACGCTCGCGTACGTTTAATAAAATCGTATAATTCAAAGAAAAGTGATTAAAAAAGTAAACTTTTATATACAGCATTATAATATTTTAATTAAATATCTATAAAATGATAAAAACACTTTTTTTATAGAAAAAGTTCATTTTCCTATTAGATTGTGCCTGGCCCACGCTTTGGCGCACGAGTCTACTTGTTGATTTAATTGTTTTGGCTGATTTAATTCTATCGAGTCTACTTGTTGATTTAATTGTTTTGGTAGTAAATCCCCTAAGTAACCTTCCATTAAAGTATATATGTATTTTCCATCAATTAATCCTTCATAATCAAATATATAATCACCTTCATTTATTTCTTGAATTGCTTTGTCCGAAAGTTCTCCATGTTTCTTTTTTAGAAAATATTCTTTTTCAGTGAGAAATCCATTTAGTTCCACAATTATTTTCGCAACTACACTATCGCCATACTTTGTTTTTATTTTTCTCAATGATATCAGTTCATATAACCCCGGCTTTAAATCTTTCAACTTTAATATCGGGCTGTCGCTTCTGAGACTATTGAATACCGAACTATAGGACTATTGAACTATAGGAATAATAAGAAAAGAAACAATATGAAAGTTTTTATTTCAATGTGAAGAATTCTTATAATTGTTTTTTATCCTAAGAATTCTTTATTTTCCGTTTTTTAGTTTATAATTTTTTGATAAAAAGTGTTGTCAAGAAACTTTTTTTGAAGAATTAAATGATATAACATTATGTGTTTATGTATACTTTTTATATATTCTAATGTTTGAAGTAATATGATTCAGAAAAGTATGGAGTAAAAATTCGGTACTTGCGTATTAACGCCACCGCCGCTACAGATTTGGCGGTTTTTTAGTGCCGCCAATCTACACTTAAAATTTTTGCGACAAATCATAAAATAAAACACTTTATTTAAAATCAAAGTAGTCAATCGGATTTCGGTGGAAAATGGCCGATATAGAGTTTAGCATAGATTCAAAACAATCATATCGCCATATCAACTCTGATAAATAAGATTCCAAATGAAATAACATTTCCAAAACGTACGTTTACCAAGATAAAGTTTCCTGTCGTGGGAATTGGTACATTTTCGTTTTTTCGGTAAAATATTTCGCTCCTGAAAAAATAAAATTTAATCTTGTTTTGTTTTTGGCAAATCCCAAAGACGAATTTTCGTAGCACTAAAAAATGGCGACAAATAAGAATTGTTTTTTTGTTTTTGTTTCGTCAGAATTCTTTATTTTACGTTTTTTAGTTTCTAAACAATGATTTTTATTGAAACTTGAAATTTTTTGATAAAAATTGTTGTCAAGAAACTTTTTTTACAAAATTAAATCTCATAAAATTATGAGGCTTATGTATACTTTTTGTTCATTTTAATTTTTGAAGTAATATGATTTTTAAAACTATTGAATGTAAAGTTTAAATAGGCCTTATGTTATATCATAAAATTCAGTAAAATTATTTCTCGGGCATTAGGTTTTAACTCTTATAAGAATATACATATTTTTTTCTGTTTATGTACAAATATTTTTCCGATGTGTTTTGGATATTCCTTCTCTAATAAAAAGAGATACCATTTTGTTTTCGGTTGCATAAGAAAGGATATCAAAAATTTTTCTTTTTGAAATTTAATAAGCCACGATAAAGAAGGAACGTTACAATGTTACACGCTACATTAAAGACGTCTCCAGAGTAAATGAATGACTGTTCATATCGAAATCGCAGGTATTAGTCTCATACAACAACGCCCCCTATAGTTCGTTGCGATCGCGAATTTTGTATTTTTTTGACAGCATTATTAAAAATTATTACCTTTTCACACACATGCGTTCTCAATTTTGATTGGCTGTTTTGTGCGTTACTGCCCAGAAGTCTTTTGTGATTGGCTATGTGTTATCATTCCATTCTCTTCTTATATACATACTAGAGGGCTCCGCCTCCTGCTCGCTACCGCTCGCCAACCCCCGATAATTGCTACTCAATTACATTTCTGTTTGCTTCGCGAACAAAATTAAAGTCGTTTTCCTGGAGATTAGCTAGCAATTTTTCTACACCAAGATCACATAGAGAGAATATGATAGTATTGTAAAATCTCAGAGGTGCTTATTATCAGCATTATAAACTTATACAAAGCAATTTTAATACAAACAATATTATAAACTTATATAAAGCGAGGAAAGAATATTATTTAGCACATTACTATAGGGCATTAGCCGGAGATTAATCTGTGCATCCGAAGCACGCGTGGCAGAGCCTAACTCAAATCATTGATGATCTTATAGGATGCCGGAAGCTCCCTATATGGTGCTTCACCCCCCCTCCCCAGTAATTTAACTTTTAAACTGAAAAAAATTAAAACCTGATAGAAGAACGAACTTTAAAATATGGCAAACAAATTAAAACATGTAATATTAATAAGTTGATGCTGAGTAATATTTCAAGAGCAAATACCATTGCAAGTAATTGCCCAATTAACTTCAATACTGTCAACTGACAAAATATTTTAGTTTCAATCAGACAAAAAGCAAATTATATAATAAAAACATAAGTAACTGAAATTCGACAAATTAAATTAAGCAATTTAATTTTTTTCTCATACTGAATACTAATAAAAAAACAAATATGAAATGAAATAATTATGTTATCAATGAACAATAAACATTTTTAAATATCAATCATCAGTAAACAAGCAAACATCAATAACCTATCAATGATCAATAAACATTTGTCTGATATGTTATAAAAAATAAGGTGAAAACAAAAAATTAAAAATTATTTACAATAGATCTCTGAATATTTACAAAACCTAGCTATGTACAGTCCGCAAAAAAAAAAACGAATCACCCTGAATAACTTTCGTTCTAATGATCGGATTTTCACGAACTAAGTGTCAATCTTAATGGTTCCTGGGGGTGACCTCAAATATGTTAATTAATTAGTGCTAACTATTAATTAAGTTACGAAATCAGACACAAAAACGTACTTTCTCTGAATAAACATATAATTTTTTTTACATATTTGGAATCTAGACCCTTGAATTAGTGGGGGTAGACAAAATTTTAAAAAAATTGGGTGGTAAATTGGGCCGCAATAAATGTTTATATATTTGGCGATAGTCCAGAAAACCGCCAAAAAAAGTCGCCTGCACAAATAAATATTTTAAGATAACCCATTGACTAATTCAAAAGAGGAGTGCTTAATTTTACTAGGTTGCTACGCAACCAAACTCTGATAGTAAAAAAATTGAAATAATGTTCAGTGATTGCTCGGAGGGGCTTAATTTATTGTTAATAGAAAATATCTCGAAGTTTCCAGGCCATAAACAATTTTTTTAGGGGATTTCTGTCCAAAAAGCAAAAAAAATATTATTTTAATCTCCTTTGAAAAGTAAATTTGAATCGATTTATAAATTATTTATGATAGTTTTTAGAATTTAAATACATGAACTTTTTATCTGATATTGTTTAGATTACACTGTTTTTACTATATTTATTCGAGGATTTCATACTAAAATAAAATGAGCATAACTTATTATAGCTATATACAAAATTTTAGGGATAATCATTTTTACAGTTTTAATCGAGTCTTCTAGGCAAGAAAATTTGAAGAAAAAAAAAGTGCTTGAAAAGTAAAATGTAGATTGTATAATAATTCTAATGCACATTCACAAGGCTTTCTATAATTTACGATATTTCTTTTTTCTATAACTCAAGGAATTGCTGAATGTTTAGTGGCATTTTAAAAAGATTGAAATATGTTATGTTTAAGAATAAGATATTGAAATAATATGTTGCAAATTGTAGGATTCATTGCTTAAAAAATCGCTTCATTCTACTAGATATTTAGGTTACATCGTTTCCTTTGGATAAAGATGATTAGCAAATAGCATCCTCATGTTTCGATACATTCTGAAACTTATACGTTCGCAAATTCACCATAAAATGTCGCACAGCATATTCTTCAATTACGATAAGCTACATTTACCACCAAATACTGCTACTATGGTTATTTTTGCTTTCTTATATATATCTGATGATCTCTTTTTAAACAGAGTTCGCAAGATCCTTAAGATACTGAAATGGGGGCACAAAAACTTAAGAGATAAAATATTTAATTTCATTAACTCAAAATATCTGGTGTCAAAATGTTAATTTTTAAGTTAAATATAACTTTTACAATATTGATGTTCTTACATTTTTAAAGACCATATGAATCCTGATAAAATATTAAAATGCATATGCTTACTTTAACTAGTGTAAAATCCTTATCAAAATAATGATCAAGACCCAAATGTAAAACAGTATAATTGACGATAAAAACTCAACTGGCTTCAAAACATATGAAGAGGGAAGTAAAAGTCGACATGTTTCGAGTTTTCAAATATAATCGCCCATTCTCAAGACTTGTTAGGCTTGGATAACTAGTGACTTTTATTATTGGACGCTCAAAACATGTCTATTTTTATTATCATCTATTATTTTTTTAAATCAATGAAGTTTTTATATTTTCGATTCAGTTTCGTGGGATTATCCATTTAGTTACACAACATATTAAATTATTTCACTCGATATTAAAATAAGTTTTACATATGTTATAGGCACAGGTTCTTAGATTGAAAAAATAATAATTCACTACTTTGTAAAAAAATTAATGCAGTAAAAAAAAAATTTTTTTTTTGCTGCAAGCCTTAACATTTTAGTTTAAGGTCATAAAAAAATTCCGTTTACAATTGAAATTTCAAAAGTCGAATGTGAAAATGGATTGTCCCCTAGTACCAGGAAACGAAATTAAATAGTAACAAGGACAACTTTTTTAAACAAGTTAGCGTTTCTGTCCTACTGGAAGTTGTTTGAAAAGGTATTTTTTATATATCGATTCCAAAGTTTATTCTACATATATTTCAGGGTATACTTTCGGAGTATTTCGATCGAGTTTATTTTTACACCCTTAATTGCTTAAAATTATTAAATAATTTACTTAAAATAAATTATTCAAGCTACATAATTTAATGCATTTATAGTATAATAATAAACGGAGCTTCCGACGCATATCCTTAACCTTAATACCGCTATCATTTAATAAATGGAATAAGCTTAGATAAATAATAAAAGTTAATTTTTCCCTCGTGTAATTTTCAAGGAATAATATGTTTCGATCAAACAGATTTCATTCTGGAAATAGCGAAATTATTGAGTAGGTCCCTTGGAGCAATATCATTCTTATTTTCTTTTGACGAAACATAGGAAAAATTAGTTTTCACAGTTTCTGTAAAAAGTATGTTAGCCTACTTGCCACGTTTTTTTTAAAATTTTTTTTTATTAAAATAAGGTCGGAAATTGCGTATTGTGTGCACAGCTTCGGAATCCTTACAAATTTCAATTTTTAGTATTTCCTGATTAACAAAATAAGGCATTTTCCTGATAACAAATTATACTACAATAATATCTTGGAAATCATGCTAAAGTAAAAAATTAAACTAAATAGTTTAGTATATTATCAGAAAAAAAAATCTACTTGGTATCATAAAGAGTAAAAGATATAATGAAATAATTAGTGAATCACACGTGGTCAGATAATTAAAAATTTAATTTCACAACTAAGATAGTAGGACGACATTTAAGATACTGAGATATTTTAAGACACTAAAAAAATTGACTACGTATTCCACAGCTTTTTATGTTCGGTATCTTTATCCTCTTTGTAGTGACTTACAAAACATCAACACTATTTTAGATAATCTAAATTGAAGTCACAAGAAACAAAAAAAAAGACAATCAATAATTTATATTCTTTTTTCAAAAAAATAGTATGCTAAGTAAATAATCAGCTGTTTTGCATTAAATAATTTTAAACAGCTGAATGTTTTTAATTTCTTAACAAGGTTTTATTCTTAGCTAGCAGACAATAATTCTTTAAAAAAAACTTGACTATAATTTGAAAAGGAAACCTAAATTAAAGAAAATCTAAATTAAAGTTCTAAAAAAATTATTAGTATATTAATGAAGAAATAATAAACGTAAAATGGAAAAGAATAAGAATTTTAAAATGTTAAAATTTTATTAAATAGTTGGTAAAATAGTTCTGCGATACACTTCCGGAAATTTCTTTTAAGATTAGGATGATATAGGGTAAACCAACAAATGAAGGAGCATTTCATAGATATTTCTTAGAAATAAGATTTTAAACGTTTTAATTTAGATTGATTGGTAAGAGTAGCTTACTACCAAACAATAGGAAGCCCTTTAACAATGCATTTAGTTATCTGGTCTTTGAGTCTTCTCTGGAAAAAGTTTTGAATTTGTTAGTATCTGTTCAACGCCTTGTTTCTTTGACAAAATTATAAGGTCAGTGTTTGTTGTTATCCGTTTAAACTACAATTAATTGCATATAATAATGCTTTTTCTTTTCATTGTGAAAAAAAGAATTCAAAATATGGTCATTGAAGTTACGTTTTATTTATTTTAAGCATCATAACATAAGCAAGTACTGAGATTAGGGGGTGTTTATTAACTGGATTACAGAACGATGAAAAACCAATGTATAAACAAGTGTTCCTTTACTGGGATTTTTTCAAGTTAATGAAAATAAAAGAAAAATTTTAATTTTCTTGTACCTTTTGTCATATTATAAATCAAAATTATGTTAAAAATAAAAAAACAACAACTTCTAACCAGTGAAGGAACAGGCATGTTCCTTCACTGAGAATAGATTTCCCAGTGAATGAATAGTATGTGTGAAATATGATTTTACTTGGATAATTAGTAGTTCAGCGACATAGAGGACTCCTAAAATTCAGTTAAATGTTGAATGAATAGTTCCTATAACTATTTCGTTTAAATATGCAAATTTAATTGCTAAATTTATTTAAAGAATTATAATAATAATTATTTTATTATTTATCTTTATAAATGTAGGGATTAGTTATTACATCATACCTTAGACTCCTTAATAAACTATGTTTATTAACTAAATATAACAACTAAATATAATAATAAAAGCTTGAATGGAATCTTTGCAGGATTTTGTGCCAATAATTAGCTAAATTATTATCCCATTGCCGTCTTTAATGTCCTAACGGGAACTGGTAGGAAAAATCCATTTAAAGACAATTTTCTAGGTGAAAAACGGGTGAAGTTTTTTTAAGGTGACATCCACCGATAACTCAGTGCAATGCGAAGATAATTTCAAAAGGCAACTTCCCTTAGAGAATAATATTCAAAATACTGGTTTTAAGAACTTCAGAGAATCTTTAGGAGAGAAGTAGCCCTGGCATCCTTTTATAAAGTGATTGCATTTACAATGCGAATGAAACAAGAGTTGAATACTGCCCTTAAACGGGAAAAATCTGCGGCCTTAAAAATTGTAAGGATTTATATTCTAAAGTACCTAGGAAAGAAAAAGTACCTCCATTGATAGTTTTTCCTTACAAATTGTAAGGATTTATATTCTAAAGTACCTAGGAAAGAAAAAGTACCTCCATTGATAGTTTTTCCTTACAGAAGAATTCGTAGAGATATTACAGAATCAGTCCCTGCTACATATTTCATTGGAAAAAGCTATTCATGAAATGAAACAATGACCGCAGCAACATTTTACAAATATATTGCAAAATTTCTACCCATGGCTAATTAAAAATGCAATCAAATTCCTAATTTTGCTTCTTCTGGATAGGTATAAATCTCATATCAATTTGAAACTGAGCAAGTTTTGTTCCTCAAAATAAATTTTCTGGTTTAGTTTTCTACGTAATTCTTGGAAATCTCGTTAGATCTTGAAAACAAAAGAATTGTAAAACAATATGTCTAGAAAATTTTACATCCATTTTCAAATAAGATTTGAGGCATCAACTGATGAAGTTAAAATGCTTTTATGAAATGCGATATTTTTTCATTCGATGTAGAAAACGTTGACTGTAACAAATGCATGCAAAACAGACACCAAGAGTTAATGAACAAGACAACTTATCAACAAAACACATGCTTCGAGAGTAACGATGCGCTATTTCTTTAGAAGCTTGAGAAGGAAATCTCACAAGTTATGTTACAAATTTTTAAAGGAACATTGACAGAAAAGTTTAATCTCCCAAATATCCAATAGCCTGCGCTTTTCTCAATATTGAGGAATTTATTTCAAAAAGAACAATTGTATAATCAAATTTTGGCTCTGAAGCTGAGACAACTAACATTAATAATGAAAGTATCTTGAAAACCGATTTTGAGATAAGTCCTCTTGAGGCATTGTTAGTTGCAAAAACGATTGGTTTCATATGTAACTACTAGATATAAGTCAATGAGAGATGGGTTTTACTCAAACTTCGAAATTCCTTTTCTCATTTATTATCCAGTGAGGAATTCTGGAAATGGAACTGGAAAATCAAAAGAAATTTCGAAGATACATTTACATTGGCCAAAAATTTGGAAAAAAGAGGAAGGTTAAATCAAAAGAAAAAGAAATAAATTACTCATGACGAAGAGAAAAAAAATACTTAAAAAGATTTAAAAAAAAGCTTAAAAAATATGAGGAAAAGATTAAACAAAAAAATGATCGAATTATAATAATAATAAAAACATCATCAGATTACACAATGATAAACATTCATAATTTAGAACGGACTATTAAACTTTGAGAAAAAAATGAAAAACATTTTTTTAAAATTATGTATTCAAACATATTTTACTTTCCATTCCATGACTGAAAAAAAAAGTAAAAATTTCCACATTAACTATGGTTATATGTCGTAATTCCAAGAAAAATCTTGTTTTTAGACATTTGTGTGGCCTATGGATTCCTAACGAGCATCAAACATTATCAAAATTAAGTGTTCATTCTCTGGAAAATTTAGTGTTTATTCACTGGTAAGAACTGTTCCTTCACTTGGTCATCTTACTACTTATTATTTAAACCACCAAAAGCTTAAAACAATATTATGTAAGTTATCTAACTTTTTTTTACATAATTTGCATTTAATAACAAATATGTCGACACCATCATTTAGCTAAAATTACAAATTTTGAAATTTTTATGAATTTTTTTTAAAGGCAAGCTGAGCTTAAGTGTTCCTTCATTGTTTAGTTTACCCTATAAGATGTTGAGAAATTTGCGATGTTGTGAGAGATGTTTAAAAATGTTGACTACGTATTTTTATTAATATTTATAAAATATATATTCAAGAAATTGATAAATATATTATTCCAAATCTATGCATACGTATGTATATTATTGAAATTGTATCAGTTATTGAAAAACAAAATAAAAAAAATAAAAAATAATCACATTAAATAAGCACAATCTGGTGTATTCTATCAGAAGCACACTTTTTTAAAACTAGACATTTGTTGAATAAAGTGTTTTTTATTCAAAATTCTTTACTAAATTGCAAATAAATTATTAAATGACTAAAAAAGAAACATCGTATTTTATAGTGTGAAAGAAATAAAAATAAAAAGATTAGCAAACGATTATTAGCGAAAAAAATATGAATGAAATTTTACGCTACGCGCGCGAAGTCATGTTCCTCCCAAGTTTATCACATTTTAATATTAATCGCCCCAATTAGTTATTTCTTTATTGTCGCCAAATTATTTTTTTAAAAATAATTAATTTTAATTTTTCTCAGCTTCTAATAAATAAAAACAGTTGAAACTTTAGATTTTTCAATTGAAAAATATGTAGATTAATATGGTATAAAAAAATTCATACCTTATAATTCAATATTTTTTCATCCTCACTTTAATTAAATAATAAAAAATAATAAATAATTATTAAAAATTATTTTTTGCATGAAATTATCTTTGGGTAAATGAGTTTTATGAGTGGGTGCAATTTTTTTTGAATTGCTTCATTAGTTTTGAAAATATGACTGAAAACGCAAAAAGCGAAATTAACATTAAGGGGTACGAACTTTGAATCGCTCTCCTGACCAAACTATGGGGACCACATTTCCCAGATTGCGGCTACCCCCTATATTTTGAAGATAAGAAATCCAAATATGTAAAAAAAAATGCATGTTTATTCAGAGAAAGTACGTTTTTGTGTCTGATTTCCTAACTTAATTAATAGTTAGCACTAATTAATTAGCATATTTGAGGTCACCCCCAGGAACCATTAAGATTGACACTTAGTTCGTGAAAATCCGATCATTAGAACGAAAGTTATTCAGGGTGATTCGTTTTTTTTTTTGCGGACTGTACATTTTTCATTAATTTTTCTTTTCACATAATTTTGTGTACTAATGATTTGCACTTTTATGCATTATTTAAGAAATATCTCAAACATATACGAACTGTTAATTAATATTTCCGACTGAACGATTTTTTGAAAGTAAGTAAAAAACAACTAAAAGTAAGGAAAAACAATGATAAAATTAAAACATCCCTATATGCAGCATTTTTTATCAATTTCTTTTCCATAATATTCGTTTTCATTCAAACATCTTGACTCTTCAACGTGTCTTCGCTGCGTATTCCGCTGTCGCGTATTGATACCACTACGATTATCTTTCCGGTAATTTTGTGCTGCTAAATTATGTTCTATGTCACTGTTGATATCGCCTAAGATATTCACGGTGATCCATTTTTTATAAAAGATATAAGTATTTTAAAGTAAACTCTGTTCAATATATTTTGATAATTTGGAATGTAAATATTTTTCTGAGAGAGTTTTGATTTGTGCTTCTAATAACTCTACCCGATTTATCAAAGCTATTAAAAGATATTGGAATTCTAAAATAAATAACTGCGTTCTATCAAAACAAACATTTTATTATGAAACTTTAGAACAACTATCTTTTTACATTGCCACTCAAAATTATTAATAAACACTGGATAATCTAATCTGGATATCTAATGATGTCATAAGCAATCGTTTGCATAAAGATTAGTTCATAATAGTCATATATAATCGTTCGCATAAATAATCGTTTCGTTTTTTTATAGCTTTACGTAACGTGTGAGATTTTTTTTTCTTCTTTTTTTTGGAATGGCGATGTTATAATTTTGCTGTTGAGTTAATAAATCTTCCTTTTTAAAAACGTAATAGTAGAGTTTTCTTAATTATTTGATTCGAAGTCCTCTGAGATTTATTTGAGGTCAGTTTGTATTTTGTATTTTTTGAGAGCATTATTAAAAATTATCACCTTTCACACACATGCGTTCTCAATTTTGATCGGCTGTTTTGTGCGTTACTAACCAGAAGTCTTCTGTGATTGGCTATGTGTTATCATTCCACTCTCTTCTTATATATAAAGATATATATATATATATATATATATATATATATATATATATATATATATATATATATATATATATATATATATATATATATATATATATATATATATATATATAAGTTCAAAATGAAGAATAAAACAAAGAAAAATTATAGACAATGAAAAAAAGGGGGTGGGAAATAATAAGTAAAAAAAAAAAAAAAAAAAAACAACATTTTATTAAAAAAAAAAAAAAAAAATTGAAATGTTAATTAAAAAACCGGAAAAAAAGCCGGAAAAAAAAGATATAATCTTTTCTTCAGCCCACACGATTATATCCGCAAAACAGAGTGCTTTCTGATATTGTATCAATAAAGCCAAAGCAAAATATATTAATACAATAGTGTGAGGAGCACTCAAAAAAAATTTTTTATAAAATAACTACATAAAAATAGATCATAAAAAGTAAATATAACATGTAAAAACAGATAATAAAATAAAATAAAAAGAAAAAAGAAAAGAAAAAACATTAAAAAGGGGGGACTATAAAGCGAGTAGCAAAATCATAACAACTTACATGGACAGTTATTTTTCAAGAATGATTTAAAAATGTTTTCACAGAAAGATTGCCAGATTACAAAATATGAAAACAAAAGATGAAAACAAAAGCGCAAATTGAGTGTAACAAAAGGGTTCTAAAGTGTCGTTCTTACTGCACTGCTGAAGTGATTTGTTATTCTGAGTTTTGATTTGTTAGTTACCAAGGATGGGCCCGAAATGGATGTGCACAAGGTAATATTATACTGGATAATTTTAAAAATTGATCATAAATAGTTTTAGAAGATAGATGTTTATTTAAGAAAAAATATAAATTAGAAAAGAGAAACATAAATTGCCTGCTTTGCAAATAATTTTAGCCGCGGATTTGCACGATATGGATTAGCACATAGAAAAATTATTTAAATTATCAAAGAAAAAATTTTAATAGATAATTTTTAACACGGATTTGCCCGAAATGGATTTGCACATGGAAAAATTAACAAAGAAAAAATTTTAGCAGATAATTTTAACCACGGATTTGCACATGGAATTGTATAAATTAATAAAAAAATTTTTAGCAAACAATTTATCCACGGATTTGCCCGAAATGGATTTGCACATGGAAAAACTGTATAGATTAACAAGGGAAATTATTTAGCAAAGGAATTTTTAGTAAATAATTCTAACCACGGATTTGCCCGAAATGGATTTGCACATGGAAAGATTAACAAAGAAAAAATTTTAGTACATAATTATAGCCACGGATTTGCCCGAAATGGATTTGCACATGAAAAAATTACATAAATTAACAAAGAAATTATTTAGTAAATAATTTTGGCAATGAATTTTGGCCTGAAATGGATTTGCACATGGGAAAATCATAAAAATTAACAAAAAAAATGTTTAGAAACTATATCCACCAAAATATACGATTAATTCAATGATTTTATATAAAATTTTATTACATTAGTTGGGTATCCATTGTTTTTTATCAGATTTTGAAAGAGTTTATCGATTTGTATTTTGGATAAATAAATATTACTACATATTCTTTTAATTCTGTTCATTTCATTAAAAGTGGTATTTAAATAGATGCTCCTAGAAACATTAGAATTCCAAGTAACTAGTTTATTAATATTAAAATTAAAATCATTTCTTTTATCGTATAAATCAACAAAGCAGATATTTTCAACTTTCATAATACCCAAATCCAAAAAATTGAAATTAATATTATCATCATGATTACGAAGTAAGATTAATTCCTCAGGGTATATATCACTCAATAAAACAGTAAAATCTTGGAAATTAAAGATAATTAAGTCATCAATATATCTAAAAACAAATTTAATACTCAGAGTAAAATTTTTTTCATAATAATGCAAAAATAAGTTAGCTAAGAGAGATGAATAATTAGATCCCTGTGGTATTCCATTAATTTGAAGAAAGATATCCCTTCCATTGTAAAGATAATTACTAAAAAGACAAAAATTAATCAGAATTTCCCAATAATCAAAATCGCAACAAAGGATATTTTTAAAATCATGGTAATAATTCAAAAGGACATCTTTTAGTTTAGAAAGGGGAATGCTATTGAAAAGATCCTGGAAATCAAAAGTCGCAATAGAATTAATTTTATTATGTTTAATGAAATCTAAAATCGGTTGATTATTAGTGATTATCCAAGAGAAACCTTCTTTAGTAATATAGTTTATAATCTTATTTAAGTAGTTAGAGAAAATGGTGCCAGGTTTAGTTAAATAAGTATTAGACCCACATGTGATAGTTCTAAATTTTACTGGAATTTTATGAAATTTAGGACTGATAATTAAGTAAGGAAATTGTATATTGCTAATTTTAATTTTTAATCTCTTGTAAAAAGCTAAAATTTTTTTAATGGCAATATTATTATTGAAATTACTAAGTTCAAAATTTTTACTATTTCTTAATTCCGTATTTAAAAGTTCAGCATAGAATTTTTTACAGAATATAGCATAATTGTTATTAGCTTTGTCTATGGGAGTAATTACAAAATTTTTTTGAAGTTGCTTAATTGATTGAACAATATTAGAAAAATTTGTTGAATTGTTATTCTTATTTAAATTATCCTTATTATTGAAAATAAACTTTTTAAAGTAATAATAAACTTCCCATTTCCATTCTGTTAGCATACCTAAAGGTAAAGAGAATCTATTTGATATCTTTAAACAAAAACTATTGAGATCATTAAGAAAATATTTTAGAATCTTATTGATTGATATATGGTAAATGGGTCTAAATTTTGTGCCTTTTATCATTAAATTCCTAAGTTCCAAGTTTTCTATAATATTTAAATTACCAGTGATAATATGTTTATGATGTTTATCAACAAAATCAAAATATTTATCCTCCTCACAGTGACAATCATAATCGGATATATTAATACTCCCTAAATTTTTGCTTATATCATTATAGTTAAAAATGGTTCTACCAAGTGATTTGTTATATTTAAAACTTTTAATAATGTTAAAATCTTTTAATGGAAATAAAGCTTTAAAATTTTCAAAAATGTTGTGAAATTTGATCTTATCGAAAATAGGATTTTGAAAGTTAATAACGAAATATAAATTATCTAAACTTTTCTTATTATTAGGCAAAATTTTGCTCATTTTGGCTTTTATAAGATCGAAACAAAGAATTTTGAAATGTAAATTAATGAAAGAAAAGTTAATAATAAGATCGTAGAACTTATATGTTTCATAATTCTTAAGGTATCCGACTACCTTAAAAAAGTGGATTTTCACAAAAAAACACTTTTTTATTTTATTGCTTTATAATAATGCCCAATTTTTCTAGTTTTAAAAACTGGTTTGTTTTTGAATGCACGTCAAGCAGAACTTTAGTTATAGCTATTTTAGTAACAGATGACAGCTGTCCAACTTACCGGAAATTACAAAAATGAAGCCGGTAGTAGGTAATAGTTTCGGATCCATTTCTATTTGTGTCTTTATTTTTCTTAAATATTTAATGTTTAAAAGCTCTTAAACTCACGGCTAATAATCTGAATTATATTTTAATTAGATTTTGCGTTTCGTGGTTACTGTTTGTGGGTAACATGAAAAGTTAGCATATTTTCTGATAGTTTGTTTACATTTGAAGCGAACTTTCTATATATTGATTTTGATTTGTTTTGAAGAAATTTATTGATTTCTTTCAAAAAAATTTGTTATTTATTTTGATGAGTTTATTGAAATGGGTAAAGGACGTACTTCTCGATCTAAGAAACGTAAATATTACGGTAATCAACATGCCACCAAAAGCGATGATTTGAGTAAAGTTGATTATACCATTTATTCAAAATTGTGTAAAGCAGATGAATCTATTACTTCAAGCTCTTCAAAATTATCGATTTCTATGGATGTCAATAAAGAACTGATGCCTTTGGATAAAAACAATCTGTGTGGCAATCGAATAATTGATATTGAGATCCTAATGGTGATATTTGCTTGATTATGTTGTCTGGTTTGCTATGATAACAAATTGCATTTAGAAGAAAATTCTAGATTTGAGCTATTATAAATATTATACAAAATATTTTTTACTTCTAATTATTAATAAAAACTATATTTAGACATATATATTAAAGTGTGAAAATACAGTAAGATGGTTGTTTAATAAAAAATTGTTCCAGTGTTAAATGCTTTATAAGTAGTAGACTTTTGATGTTATTCACTAAATACTTTAAAATATCGCTAAATAATACGTTAAAATATCGCTACGTTAAATAAAACTAAGAAAATGTGTGAAGGAACGTGCCCCCTATAAAATATAATAACTTCCTACTGACAAACATTCATAGTTTTTAGAAAAAATGTAATTATAAACTTTAATTGTGTTTTTCTCAAAATGACAATTTTGCTGTTTTTTGTGTACGGAAAACAAGATAACTCAACTAATTATAATAAATTTGTCTTCAAACCTTCAGAGATTGTTTCTTGTATTGGTGGTTATGTAACAGACCTCCAGAATTCAGATAACTGTATTATTTTTTGTTTTATGAGATATTTTGCAGTAGATAATGTGAAGAAAATGTGGAAAAAAATGGAAAAATATGCTTAACACTGCATAAATTTTTTTAATTTCATGCTATCATTTAAGTTGAGGTTCATAACACTTCAGAGGGTTATACGAAACGGCTCAAAAAGTTTGATAGCTGCATGTACAATAGTTTTTTGTGTAGAGTGTTTTCCGTTAATGAGTTATTTTCATTAAAATTATCTAAAAAATACTCTTTAAACAAAAAATTTCCTGTATATTAAAATTTTCTCTATTAAATATGTTTATTTATATTAATATACAATATAAATTGCAATAATGTTGTGAAAAATACTTATTTTTCAAAAATTTTGTCCCGAAGGTAGTCGGATACCTTAAGGGAGAAGACAAAATCTTTAATTGGTTTAATACTATATTGTTTATTAAAGTCTTTTTCCATATTAGAAAGAAATTTTATATTTAATTTGTCACTATTAAGAGAGTTTCTATTACTTCTTGAACCCCGTTTACCTCGATTTGTACGCTTATCTTTAATATGAAAAAGTGAATAAGTTGATGAGTTATTGTAGTTAATCTGTGTCTAATTAGTGCTGTTGATCTGTGTCTTTGTCTAATGAGTGCTGTTTATTTGCAGCTTAAGCGCAATAAATGATACTTATTGTTTTTCTTAACTTTCTTAGTGTTTTCTTGTATTTATTTATTTATTATATATATATATATATATATATATATATATATATATATATGTATGTATCAAAATAACCCAAACGTCTTTTGAAACCCTTTTGTTATGGAAATACAATGAAGAGGGATGCTCCAACTTTTGTGTATACGTTTTTAATTGATTGTGTAACAAAAAACAATACAGACAATCACTAGGGAGAATCTCCTTACCTCAGGTGGAATATATTCATTCACTAAATATTCTTCATCAAATTCTTGACGAAATACGAGATGCTAAATTAAAGAGAGAAAAAATTATTTTATTTTCATAACAACAAAAATAAAACTGATAATTTTTAAGACATTTATCCTCCACCAAGGATAACAAACAATCTATTATTTCCATAACTAGCGGCCTTTTCTAGTTATCGTTTTCCAATCCCCGACAGCTCTCTATTTACATTTCTTTCCCACAGCTAATGACTTTAATACTATATTTTTATGTGAAATTAAAAAAAACTATATTTTTATTTTAAACTACATCCTAAAATTGACTTAACAACATGTATAACGAATGAAAATATAATCGTACGATGAATAAATAATAAAAATATCGTTGATAATATAATATATTTTATTTTTTTGTCCAATTTAGAAAATTGCTATGAAAAAATTAATGACAGTACTAGTGGAGGGGAACATGCAGAACTGTTTACGTCTGATGTTTAGTTAGAAATTGCCCCCTTTCTTATGACCAATCAGAAAAAGTAAAAAATTCTTAATTAAATAAAAAACATTAAAAGCAATAGCTTTACTTAGATATTCATAATCTGTTCTGAAATAATTCATTCCTGCATACTAATTAATTTAAAAAATTTTAATACAACTCTTGCTGAAACAAAGAAATGGTCACTATACAGAAATGTTGTCTAATGAGAATTGTCTAACGAGTCTACTATTGTCTAATGAGAATTTTTCAATGTTTTATATCTAACTTAAGCATATCCACGTTACTGTTTTCAGTAGACTTGAACCAGGCACTTTCTAAAAATCATTCAATATTGCGACTGAAACTTAAAAAGATTTTTGTCAACACGTTGATTGCCACGTTAATTTTACATAGCTTGCCCGTCTGACCACAACTGTAAATAACTACAAAACGACAAACTAAATTTTCAAGTATTTGACAGATTTTGCTATTTTTTTAAAAGGTTTAGCATGACATATCTAAAAAAATTGGTGAATTATATAAGCCTACGAATTGTTTAGAAATAGTGATGGATAAAAATCTACTAAATTGAATTTATTAAACCAAAAATCACAATTAATAAACTACCACTTGAAAATATTTATTCGCTTTCCGGAGCAAGTTGGCATCTCTGTGTATATAAATAAACTATTTTTGTGTGTTCTTTATTGCATTAATTTCTTCAAACCATTTTAGTAACGATAATAATATTATAAAATTAAAAATTTACTCGAATTATGTGTTTCTAATAATCTGGGCTTCGCCGGTCACCGGTCACCCCAGTGGCGCTACGAACAAAACCAGTGCCGGTCCCCGGTGCCCCCAATGGCATTCAACGTATTAATATGTTCTTAAAAAATATGAAGCATGCTAAATAGTTGCTCAAATTTTATTGACTGTATAGTTTGTTTGAAGTAATTTATAAAATGTATTGTTTGTTTAAAAATTTCGATCTTTAAATTTTCAATGACAAAATTTAATCACTATTTAAAAAATTTTTCTATTAAACAATTGATATTTGTTTGAAATTGAGTCAAATCAATTTCTTTGAATTGATTACGGTCACTTAAAAACCCAAATTACGCCGACCCAAAAAATTAAAAACATTCTTACCCTTCGAAACATTTCTTCTGCCTTTTTTAAATCAAAGCGTCTTGCTGAAATTGAAAACAAAAAGAAAATTGAATACTTATGAAAAATATGTAAAATTGTACTTAGTAATTACTGAAAACAATATTTCCCAAAGTGTTAAGAAATTTCAAGGATAAATCAGATTTACACAATCAAACCAGATTTTTCTAAAAATGGTTGTAGCACAAACAGTCTTTTTAAGAAAGTAAAAAAATTCATGAAAAGCGAGTTTTAAAAACTAGCACCACTGCTCAAAATACATGATTAAAAAATAAACGCGGATGTTAAACGAATAGTCATTTTTCAAACCGATAATTATTATTTATTTTTTACAGAATTATTTAAATTTGCATTAAACTTGCAACGCATATATCACTTTATACATTTTTTTAATATAACTCTTTAATCAACGGCTTTTTAAGAAAATTCTACCCTCCTTTTATAAGAGACCTATAAAAAAAGGTTAAAATTCCATAAAATCAGTAATACTGAGAAGACAATGTTTTATTTATAATCGTGACAATCTTTCGATCCCTTGGGAGTGGTTTTCGGTGGTTTAAACGAAACTGATTTCTTCTTATTTAGTAACTCAAAACATTTGTAATGTACTCAACCATCTTGTGCTATTTTTGCTTCGTAATGGTTGTTTTTTAGTGCCGTCATTTAATGTGCACTTATTTAATGAATTGGATATTCCAATTTAGCTTATTCATTTGCAACTAACATATTTATATTACTAATGATAAACACAATACTTTTAAATGATAATCTGAAAGAAATCAATAAGAATATTTTGCTAAATTTAATCCCGTTTGACTCATGTTTCTTCTGATGGGTTCCTACTTTTTCTCATTTATTGAAGTACTGCTTAAAAAGAGGTATTATAAACACGGATTTACTCTTTAAACATTGAAACGAAGCATTCGAGCTGTGCCCAAAACAAGTTCATTTCAAGATTGACCTAAAACAAAAAGAAATTTCATGTATTTTAAGATATACAGTCGGATTTCTATTTAACGAACTTTCATTTTGCGATTTCTTTTTTCGCGGAACCAAGAACATTTTGGAAATTTTTTTGAAAAAAAATTTCCAAATAGCGAGGTGAATTTTCCATTTAACGAACTTTTCTTTGAGATCCACTTTCCCAAAATATTTCAGAACATTTCAAACTTGTTAACCCATTTTAAGGGAGAAATGACCTTGAATTGATTTTCGAAGCTGCTAACTTTTAGAGAGAGCAGTGAAATACCTTTTTGTTAGCATTTCAAACGAAAAACTCAAACAAAATTAACGGAATTTATCAGTAACTTAAGAACGCATGCGCTAATGTATGTTTAAAATTACTTTTATAATAAATGCAGCTATAATTTCACACATAAATTTAGCTTTTTTTAGTTGAAAATATATGTAGCATGATTGTGTAACACTAGATAATGTTTTGCTCTATTCTTGCTTTCTATGCGATTTCTTTTAAACTAGTATCTACTATTTATAAAATAAAAAGTAGATACTAGTTTACAAGAAAAAGGTGTATCAATAGCTATTTCAATTATGCCTAGTGCTTATGAATTTAAAACTTGTTTTGCGCTGTTTAAGTATTTCAAAAGGTGATTTTCTATTTAACGAATTTTCCATATAACGAACTTATTATCGGGATTTAGCGACTTCGTTAAATAGAGGTCCGACTGTATATATTATTTGCAACTTAATTTTTGTAAGGATATTAAACATAGCTGGAAACATATCTAAACATAAATTTCGAGTTCGACACATACTGCTATTTTTTTGCCACTATGAAACAAATGATTCTAAAAACCTTTTGTAGGAAAAAAATGAATAAACAAAATTTATAAAACAATAACTATTCAAAACAATTACAAAATAACAAATATGTTACCTAAATTTTGTTACATTAAATAGTTGAATTCGACCTGCAGCAATATTTTTTTCTTTCGAAAAAAAGTCATTCAATATATTCTAAGCAACCGCTTTCGTAAAAGGGATAATCATAAAATTATTTCAATAAATTTTGAACCTGTCTAAAAATTTTCCTTTTAATATTTTTTTTTTAATTTTTACTTTTAAATTATAAATAGCTTTTATTGGAGGGGGGAGTTAAGAAAGAAATAACTTTAAAGAATTCTAAAATTGCTAGAAAATTATTGGAGAGAGCCCCTATACCCTCCCCCCTCATTCCTTTTTGCACTCTGGATCATTCCTTCACTCTGGAAGTTATTGAATATTCAACCTAATTTCTGCTGATAATAATAATAATAATAATAATAATATATATATATATATATATATATATATATATATATATATATATATATATATAGAGAGAGAGAGAGAGAGAGAGAGAGAGAGAGAGAGAGAGATTCACTAAGGAAATTAAAAAAATATGATTAAGAAAAAAAGTTTTACCACTTTGCATAAGCTGCAAGCACATAGAACCCATTGAATAATATAAAAATACAAATGAAGCACGGAAAAAAATATTATAAAAGAGAAAACGGAAAATTATTAAAATTTTTTTTTATAAAATAGCAAAAAAATTCGAAGAAAAAAAATCAAGAAACCAGAAGCCAAAATAAGGAAAAGATATAATCTCGTAGTCAGCTCACACGATTATATCCGCAAATGAGCGTGCGTTCTAATATTGTGTTAATATAGCAAAATCAAAATACATCAATAGAATACCATATCATTAGTATTGCATTAATATATTTTGCTTTCGCTATATTAATACATATGCCTCTATTTTTTATTACCTCTCAAAAACTGTAGCAAAAGATGATCATCATGCTTTGGCTTCAACACATCAGATAGCGCAGCTTTAAACTGAAATATAAAAAATAAATTGACATGGATATCCATATATCTTTAGTAGAATAATGAAAGGGACAATGGGGTAGGACCGATTACTTCGATTGTGTGGAAACTAGTTCTGTTATTTAGCTGATAAACTCTGAATTACAATTTACCAGTTAAGGAGGAATTATCATATTGGAGTGTTGTTGATAAGTTTGTTTTACTATGTCAAATCTCTAATGTTATCGTGTTTTTTTAGCTATTCTCATTTATTGGTCATTAGAGTTGTAAAAATTATTTTTAGGTCCAGCTTATTATACGTTTGCAAAAGATTCATACTATCGCAAACAATAAGAATTTTGTCCAATGGTAGCACTCTTCTGTTTCGTATCGATAACTTTTCGGGATAATGCAAGGCACCTTCTTCATGCATCAATGACTTTTCGTGGCTTATATTTTGTACGCAACAAAACTATGAATATTTTAATTGATTCTGCAGTTTTTAGGTCAAACAATTTAGCTCCAACATTCCTTCGAATCGTGGCAAACCGGTGTTACCCCACGTCCCCCTACTAAAAATATATGTAAAAGGAGGAGGAATACTCCCCATATAAAAGTCTCACCTGCTTGAGAGCATGATCTTGGGCTGGACTAAGATTTCCAACGTGACCACTCATTTTGAAATATTCTTAGCTGTTATATAACATTGTTCAGTAAAAGATGGAACTTTTCCGATGTTGTTGCTTAAAAGAGAAAAAAAATAAAGAAATAATAATAATTATTGGTATTCAAAAAATAATTCCATCTGCTTTTATATATCACAACAGAATTATAAGTGCTACCTCTAAAGCACGAAAGCCGTTAATATATATTACCGAGCTAATCTACAGTTTATCTGGGTGATAAAGTTAAAATGCGGAATCATGAGTTTTTCGCAATTCACTTAAGTAATGTACGCATTAACAATTTTGTATCGTTTAAGTTCAAAAGATAGTTTTACTTATTCTATCAGCAAATTTGTTGATTGCATTTACTTGATTTTTAGACATCGAGAAAAAGTTGACATAATGTTGATTTCCTTCACTGTAAAAATGTTTTAAAGCCATTTGAATCTTGGTATTATACTTTATAAAGTGATTAAGAACTGATTCTATCAACTAATGTGCTGCTTATTGGATTGTAGGAAATGGATTTTTTAGATATCGAAAAATAAACGAATAATATCGTGTTAATTTGAGCGTACAAAAAAGTTTACCTTATTTTCAAGTATTTTATTTATTAAAGTGTATCTAATGGGTAATGTGCAGATAATCGAAATAATTTGTAAATTACCTACTTAACTTGAGCAATGAAAATATTTTTCTGGCTCTTTAACCTTTTAACTATCATGCCCGAAATAATCTCGGGAACAGCACTGGTGTTCCAATGCCACACCCGAGTATTGTGTGACTCTGGGATTTTTTTCATTTTTTTTTTCAGTGTATCATATTGCTTATGCCCAAATATATATCGGTAGAAGTTTATTTCTGCTTCATCTCTTTGTCAAACCCGAATCTATCTCGGGAAAAGGTAATTTGGATGCAATTTAGAACAATAGATGGCAGCACTTAACTGAAGGTTTTAAAGGATAGAGGTTTATATTCAAAAAGTGCGGCATTTTTTTGTTGCAAAGTGGATCCAGTTCTTTGAAACGTTATATAGTTGATTTTTTTAAAATGAATAAATAATTTTTTTTTTCATTTTTAGAAAATGATGCTCCACTCGAAGCGAATTTTACCACTGCCACGTAGAGGGGCAGCCGTCTCAAGCAAATATGCAGTGGATACAAAACCTTAAAATTTTCATGCGTGTTATTCAAAATATCAATTTTTAACTACTAAGTATATTTTATTTTGCACTAAGCATTTAATTTTTGGAATAAAAAAATGTTACCAAATTACCGATTTATGTACCAAAATTAGCCGACCAGGTGGCCGAGTGGTTAGCGTGCCTGACTGCGGATTCGAATGGTTGCGGGTTCGAATCCCGCTCAGGGCATGGATGTCTCTTTCTCTGTGTTCTATGTCCTTTCTCCTGTGTGATTTGTGAATGTAACCCGCCCTATAAACAGGTTTGTGGATGTATGACGTGGGCGACGCTTCCTCACCGCCGTGGCTTAGCCATAGGTGCCCACTGGATAACGATAAGAGAGTAGCAATGGGAAAAGACCCAAGTGCCCGCCAGTAACCGAAAAAAAAGTTTACCAAAGTCATCAAAATTACTTGACAGTTAAAAGGTTAATGGATCACTCTAATTAATCTGCTCATTAGATAACTTTTAGAATATCTTATTTCTATATTTTAGAGGAAATATTTACTTTTGGCAATGATTTTTACACAGAAAATCTTAGTAAAAAGAATTTAAAAAGAAAAACAAACAAAAAAAAATAATAATGGTAAAAAACAAAATAATAAAACAAAAAATTTGAAATAAATAGATTCAAATTTTTTGTCTAATGTTTGTTTAGACCAGGATAATGAATGTTTAGACCAGGATAAATTATTACAAAATTACGATTTATTTATAAAAAATTTAAAATAGAATGCAAACATTAAACTTCTTATTCTTTTATTTATGCTAGTTCTTGGCGCATGCGCGTCAAAAAGTCCCGACGCTCTCGCCAACTCTGAGCCAGACAGCTTTTAACTGCCTTTGAAGGAAGTGAGCAATTAAAAACATTCCGAAGCTCACAATTTAAATAATTACTTACAAATTGTAAATACTACATAATAAAATTAAAAAGAAGCAATGGCCGCTGATCCGTCATTGAAACATTAAATTATATTTACTTCAAAAATATGAAAGCACAATGCAGAAAAAAAAGGAAGGAAAAAAAAACGTACCATTTTGACTAATTTTTGATGTGATGATCGGATATTCACGTTCTAGGATTCAATCTTATTGGTTCGAAGGTTTGGCTTCAAATATGCTAATTAATTAGTGCGGACGATATTTTAAGTTACAAAATCAAACAAAAAAAAAAAACGTATTTTCTCTAAATAAACATACCTTTTTTCTCCCAAAGGATTAGGATTTCTGATCCTCAAAATATAGGGTAATATTAATTTTACTCTTACTTACTACAGGGATCCCCTATTATTAATTTCACTTTTTGCATATTTCAACTGCATATATCATTTTGCATATTTCATCTTAGAGATGCATATTTCATATGCATCTCTAAGACTTTTTAAGCGAAACATTTTTGCACACAATTTCAAAATTCCTTTATTCAAAATAGATAAAGTATAATTCAATGGAAAAAATATCTTTTAGTAAATATATATTTATTTATATTATTTTATTTAATAATAATCTAAAAAAATATTAATTGTAAGGACTTTTTAGATCATTTCAAATATTGTAACTCTGCATAGTGAAATACAAAATATGAGCAAAGTCGGTCGAATAGTTCCGGAGAAATCAAATTCTAACTATAAGACTATTCTAAAATTTGATTTCACGGGAACTATTTGACCGATTTGACTTAAATTTCATTTTTTTTTTTTTTTTTTTTGGCCTTGTAAAATTACTTTCTTTAAAATGATGTCAAAAGTTTTATACCTTACAATTTAAATTTTTTTCGACTATTTTTAAATTAAATAACAAAAAATAAAAAAAGTATTTACTTAAAGTTATTTTATTGCATGGAATTGTACTTTCTCGAGCTAATCCTATACTGAAAACAGAAAACCAATCTGATTCTTCTAACAATCTGCGAGAACTAGAATTGTGATTAAAAAAAATTTTGTTTGCTTGCTTAAGTGATCAAATTTTAAAACTTGGTGTCCTCTGAAAGCATAATTTGATGCTCTGAAACCTTCATATTTAAAATATTTATTTGGAGTAACATTTACAGTTCACGAATGCTTGGAAAGTGAAGACAACGTTTTTTTTCTCCTCTAGGGCAGTGTTTCCCAAAGTGTGGTACGCATACCCCCAGGGGTACTGGAACAAATTAGCGTCGGTACGCGTTCTCATGTGAATTATCTTGCAAAAAACGAAAATTAAAAGAAAAAAAAAATTTTTTTTTTCAAACAAATCCAGCCATGAAAATTTACGATTACATATTTTTCTATTGGCTATTTTTTGCAGAGTTAACAGTTAATAATTAGTGGTGTCAGGAGCCAGTTGAGATTTTTAACTTTTGTGCAATTTTTTTATAGTAAAAAATACATTTTTTTTAATTAGTGGTACTCAGCGTTACGAAAAATTTAGAAAGGGTATGCAAAAGTCCTAAGTTTGGGAAACACTGACCTAGGGCAAAGCGAAAAATATTGCTAATTCTTGATTGCTGATTTTGAGTAAACCTCTCAAACAAAATTAATGCTTTTAAGAATAACATTCAATAATCATCATATAATAATAAAAATATATATCCCCCCCCCCCAAAAAAAAGGAAGAAAGGAATTGTCGTAAGTAGAAGTCTATACTCTTCATAAACATACAATTTTTATATCTTTGATACAAAAATGTATCAAATTATATTATATTATTATTCTTTATTAAAATATTTCATTTGATACATTTTGACGTTGACTTAGAAATTTGCCGTAAATACCGAACTTCTCACAGTATGCCGCACTCGTTATATCAAACTTTTTCTGTAGTTTCTTTTATTATTTTTAATTTTGTCTATTATTTTCATTTATTATTTATTGTTGTTAATTTTTTATAGATAATTTTTATTATTTTTCATGAATAAAATCTTACACTTGATGAAAGTATTGAAACGGCTATTAAGGTCTCTGAATATAATGCAACCTGTTTCATTATTGATTCAATCTTCATTTACTATTTATTTTTATTCATTTTTTACTTATTTCTTTTTCATTAATAAAATGTTACACTTGATAATAGTATTGAAACCGGTTCTATTACAGCCTCTCAATCTAATGTAACCTGTTTCAACTGCTTCCTCGAATGATTAAGTATGGGATAACCAATTATAAATTATTTTGAACCGAAATGAGCGAGTAAATCTTTTCCCTATTCCTCCATAATTATCGAAAAACTTATGTCATCTATTTAGATTATCCTAAAATATGACGAAGATTATATCGACATTTTCCTTGAATTTTACACTTTTTGTTCAAAATAATTTGGAAAGCAAGCTTTACCAAATTAACTGCTAAATTCTTTTTATCAGTACTTCAATGATAGTTTTCAAGTACCGTTCCATATTAAAATTGTATTTTTTAAGATGCATTTTATAAAATGTATAACTATATCTTATAAAATGTAATTATTATATTTAATAAAATATAATAATTATAATAGATATGTCATTATTACATTTCATGAAGCGTAATTTAATAAATGAAAATATTATAAAATGTAAATGTAAACTGAACTACTTCTGTTATTCTACAGATTATCTAGGTCAGCGGTTCCTAATTTCTTTCAGCTGTGGGACCGTAAACGATTGAACTTTTTTCAGCGAAACGCCGACATAATAAATAACGAAGTATGTGAACACAAAATGAAATAAAATATATAAAAACAATTGTGAACATACGTCTTTTATTTTGAAAACATTTAAAAAGAATGGAATTTTTCATCAATAATCTTAAATTAGGTTTCATATCGGAGAGTTAATCCACACTTTTAGCGCTGTATCTTGTTTGGCTTTAAATTTGTTTGTGAGGTAATATAACAGCGAAATAAAATAAGCTAATCAGCGAAATCATAAGCGAAAATGAAACAAGCCATATTATGTACTTGGTTGAAAAGGAAGCTAAAAGAACTGTTATAAACTTTAAAAACGGTTGACAGTGAAACATATTTCTCTCTTAACGAATTTAATTATTTTATTTTTATTTGAAAAGCATGATGGGAATAATTAATACAAATTTTCATAAATGCAGATTCCTTGCATAATATATTCAAGACATTGTAATAAGAAAAATATTTTTTTTAAACAAACAATTTTACTATTTATTCTTTATTGGAATTTCACTTTAAATGATTTCATAAAGACATCCAAAAAAATCAATAAGTAATAGATTATTAATTAGATCTAAATATAAATAAGGTTTCAAAAATCATTACTGTGGAAACTCATTTACCTTTCCACAGAACCCTATAGTTTCGCGGCACACCATTTGAGAACCAACCACTTATCTATGTAATGTGCTCTAGAGTGATCCGTTAAAGTACCGAAAAGTGTTTCATTTTATAAACTGATTTGGTAATCCGCGAATTTCCTAGATAATTTGCACATTAATTAATAGCCATTTGTTAAAATGAAAAAAATATCTATGCTAGAGCAGCAACAACCTTCCTGTTCAATCTCATTAACACTATGTTATTTGTTTATTTTTCGATATCCAAAGAATCAAGTTGATTCATTTAAACAATAAGCAAATTAGTTGATAGAATCAATAGCGTCAATCAATTGAAAAAAATGTAAAACAAAGAATCAAATGGTTTTAAATATTATTGCGTTTTAATAAAATGAGGAAAAGAGCAAAACAAGCATTTGAACCGTTAATGAGCACATTATCTAGGTAATAGGGTGATAACTCTTGATTCCGCTCTTTATTCTAAATGATCCGGAGATCGTCTAGGTCAGGGGTGGCGAACCTTTATACTCCAACGTGCCATTTTCTCTAAAAAAATTGCTTAATGAGGTCATAGACGTGCCGTCAAATAATTTTGACTTCGTGATTATTGAAAAAATAATAATACTAAATACTATCAACTCAAAACTCTTTATTTTCATTGAAAAAAAAAATACATTTCGCAATGTCTCAGTTATACACGTAATTCAACTTAAAGTAACATCAGTGTGACTTCTGTTGTTGCAGATTAGATGACCAATAACTTATATTAGGTAGTAAGATGTTAGTTTAAGCAGGACTGTTCATTTTTTTGCTCGTTATTTATTGTTAGCTTGGTTTTTACGGTTATTAATTGTTTTTTTAGTATTAATTTTTTTATTAATAATTGTTTATTATTTTGTTTGTTTTTTGTAAATTTTAATTTAATTGTTACATATGCTTCATAGCGTAATAACATTTGTGTAATAACAATTCATAGTGTAATAACAATTCATAGTGTAATAACAATTGTGGTCGGTGGAGTACCCAAAATATTGCGTCGCGTGCCATAAATGGCACGCGTGCCATTGGTTCGCCATCCCTGGTCTAGGTAATTTGTACAATAATGGCTTTTGAGCACTTTGGCAGGAACACATAATCAGTTAATAATAATGAATCGTATACATACTTATGAGCAATTTTAAATGACATTTACTTTGGCTTTTAATTCCAGATTTAAAAACTAATTTCAAGATGAAAAAGTCCTGGAAATTGGGTGATAATTGGGAACATTTTTCTGGAATAGGCCTCACATACCTTTTAATACTTCAAAAAATCGATTTTTTTAATAATATTTTATTCTATTCTATGGATCTTTCTGAAAATTTGGAAAAAAAAGCATAAAAAAATTCACATTAGATCAAAAGTTATCGAAAAAATAAGTCATACATTTTCTTTAATAAAATATGTCCTGTTTTGTGTTTAAACTCATTTATCTCAAAATGCTATTTTTACACCTTGCGCGCACAATATCTCGAAAACTATTAATTAGAATTGCACAAAATTTTTACAGCAGGTCTCAAATACCTGTTTCTATAAATTAACGAAGCCATTTGAAGGTGGGATTAATGTATTGACATTTAAAAAAATGAAATAACAATTTTTTTTGTTAAAATTTTTTAATAAATTTTAAAAAACTTTTAGCATAGAGAAAAAAGTAAAATTATTTGTTCATTCTTCGTCATTTTAGTTTTACCATATATTTCTATACTCACAAAAAAAATCAAGCAAATATTATGTAAACTTTTTCCAGAAGCTTGCGCGCAAATAAAAACAGAAAAATTTTATTGAATTAAAATATCAATTAATTAAGAAATTTCTTAATTTTTGAAAAAAATTTTTGCATTGTTTTCAAAATGTAGACTATGTATAGTGTCATATTTCAAAATTTGGTATTTTTAGAATAATTATTATAAAATTGGCAGATGATTGAAAATTGCTCGTTTTCTCTCATTTTTTACCTATTAAAAGGTATGTGAGGCCTTAAATAACTTTTAACTACTTTAATTTATTAGTTTTACTCAATGGTCGGGAGAAGAGCGCTATAAGTAGCGAAACTACTGCAGTCGCTACTTTTTACCGTAATTTGTAGTGCAGTGAGCTACTTTTTTAAAAAAGTAATGCAGTGAGTAATGCGATACAAAAAAATAGTATTTTGAAGCGGTTCTTGGCTACTATTTTTGACGATAGTTAAATAAAAAAAGAGAAGTTTAAACGCAAAAAAAATTTCGAACGTGATTGGATCTAATCCTTTGCGGGACCGTCAACGAACGCAATGAGAATGCCTCTGTGACCGAGCGTTAATAAGATCTACGTCAGATGCTCGGAAAAATAGGTGCGAAATCGGTCGAGTTGTTCCTGAGAAATCAAATTTTAAATATCTGACTTTTTTTAAATTCTGTTTCACGGGAACTATAAAGTACTTTTACAGAATTTAAAAAAAGTCAGATATTTAAAATTTGATTTCTATAAAGTACTATAAAGTACTTTTTTGTGTCTGATTTCCTAACTTAAAATATCATCTGCATTAATTAATTAGCGTATTTGCGATCACCCCTCAAACCATTAAGAATGAGTCCTAGAACGTGAAGTACCGATCATTAGATCAAAAATTATTCAGGGTGGTCCATTTTTTGTTTTTCCCTCTGTACTTCATTTTTTGGAGGATATAAAAAAGCATTGATCACTTAAATATTTGATAATTTCCTAGCATTTCTTAAATCACTGTCGAGAAAAAACATAGAGTTTGAAGGATTAAAAGAACAAATTCGTAAAAAATGCTTTAGAATGAAAAAAAACTATTTCATGTAAACGTGAATTAAAACTTAATATCTCCTCATATTTAAGCAAGACAGTTTTTTATTCAAAATCATTTTGAATATTGGCAAAAATTATGTTCTCCAGCTAAGTTTGTCTTCTAAAAGTCGCAAAGTAGTGACTACATTTCAAAAGTAGTTTTCCAAAGAAGTACCTAAAGAAGTGCTGTTTTAGCTGACATGCTTATTTTTGAATTTTCGTTTTGTTCTAATTTAAATTCTCCCATATTTATTAAATTTATTAACTACACTACCAATGGATTTTATTTTATATTTTACAACCGTCGTTGAACAGCCGACCCAATTTTTGGGTTTACGACTACTATTGTTTAACTCCGTAGCCTTGTAATTTTGAACCCTATCCAGAAGACAAGGGAACTCCTGGATCAAGCATTGGGAGAAATTAGCCTTCGTGGAGACCTTTTTGATGGAACTAACCCGCATTTGCGTCACATGGAAAGGAAGATCACGAGAACCTCCCACGGTTAGCCTGACGGCAAGGGGACTCTAACCCATGATCCGTCTACCACTGAGAATATTTCACGTCAGCGCTGTGGTCGGTGCTAGCCGGATGCAGAATTCGTATCAACCAGCCATCGCCAGAATCGATCCCCGGTTCACCTCATTCGAAGGCGAACGCACTATCCCCTGAGCCATCGCGGCTCACTATCAATGGATTATGCTTATTAATTATTTTAATACGCTTTTCTATAATTAACGGATAATGAGCTTTTAAAAACTAATGACTAGCTGAGAGACAGTGGCTCTGGACAGGTCATTATCATCCCATGGATTTTTGGGAAGGAAAACTCTATAGCAGAAGTAAACTCGGTAAATTCTAGAAAGGATTTCATCTTTTAAGATACCATTTTAACGTTTAGCGGTAAAATAGTGTTCGCGTACATACATAATCTCAGTACAAATGAACACACAATGGTTGCCACAAATATTTTAAATGATCAATGTTTATTTCACATTCGTTACCATTATTAAGACAATAATTAATCTTTCTGTGATAAGAATTCTAACACATCACTTATTGTAGTATTTACATACTATATTAGATTATTTTTTAAAAAAATATTCAATTTAATAACGATTTTTGTGCATTGTATTTATTAAATTTCAATTATTTCACGTAAAAATTAAAAAATTTATTAAAAAAATTACTACTAATCATATGTTTGAATTTATTTTAATGAAAAATATTTATTATTTTTATATTTTTTCAAAATTCCATGAATACCTCCTACCTTATATGTATGACTACTTTATAAAATAAAAACCAATTTAACGGAAAAATAAAAAATTCTGTTAAATGAATATTAAAAAGTTGTTTTTAGTAGTGTACTGTTTAATGCAGAAGTAATTGAAATAGTTTTATTGGAACATAGTTCAGATAAATAAAAATTAATATTTGCAAGAATTTTAGATTCGTATAATATATAAATTTGTTGCAATGGAGGTAAGAAAAGTGCTTCAAGCAATTATATGTTTGTTAAAATCATTTATATGATTTTAAATCAGTTTTACTAAATTAAAAAATCAGAAGACAACTTTAAATGTTCAAGAAAAGTCCCCCTGTTGATCAAGTAAAGTTGGTATTTACATGTACATTAAGTTTTATTAAAATAAACCCCATTACTTATCCAAGAGTGCATTTTAATATGACTTTTCCACACTAGCCCCCATGACATACGTCATATTAAAAGAGTGCATTTTAATATGACTTTTCCACACTAGTCCCCATGACATACGTCATATTAAAAAATATTATTAAAAAAGTATGCAACTAAATTAGCTTATGTAACACACAAAATGAATATAAATGTTCAAATTTTAATAATAGAGATGTTTAAAATGAGAGAGTTTCTTGAAAAATTTATGAAACAATGTCCCCATAAGTCCCCTATTCACTTTAATCTTTACTAATAATTGTTTTGAAAAGCATTTGCATTTATTTTAGCCATTTGTCATCCCTTCACAACAGTTACCCAATATACTGTTTAGTTTCTCCATATTTAGGGGTTACGAAAGTTATAATTTTTAGAAGTTAGAACTTTTGTCCTTAATTTACACGATTTAGAAAACTTTCATACAAGTAACCAAAGTTTTACAAAATTTAAATAATTTCTAAAAATTTAAATTTAAATATTCTTAAATCAAAAGATATTTTAAATCAAATTTTCGGCTTAAACAACCCCAAATGACGGTACTTTCTTTCAATTATTTGGAAACATTTTAAAAGCTTTATGACCACTATCACCCAGAATAATTAAAAGACATTCATGAAAAAAAAAAAATAGAACCAAATATTTTATTAAGTAGCACTTACGATACAGGAATGCTGTTTACGTTATTATTTTCCTAGTTTATACGAGCTCATTGAGACCAACTCTTCATTCGTGAATTTAAACAATATTTGATCTTGTAAAAAACAACTCTTAAAATATTTCGTTTAAAATACTGGTATGGCATTTGAGATTAACTTATTATAGAATGCTTATTATAAATTTAATAAATAGCTATACACAACGGTTGGAGAAATGCTCTTTCTTGATTTTATTTTTCCGAGTCAGATAAAGGTTCCTTCCTAGAGGAGAGGGTACACTGAGGAAGAGGAACCCTAATTGAGTGACAGAGTGAAAATACTAATCTAATAAAGCTAAATCTAATAAACTAATATCTAATAAATCTAATAAACTAATACTAATATCTAATAAAGCTGTTGCAAATATTTTCCGATATGGAACTCTAAATAATCAATCTTCTTCCGGTGGAACCCCGACTTTATGAATGAAGAATATAAAGAAAATTGTAATCTCCTCGCAAGATTCGAATCGAATATATATATATATATATATATATATATATATATATATATATATATATATATATATATATATATATATATATATATATATATATATATATATATATATATATATATATATATATATATATATATATATATATATATATATATATATATATATATATATATATATATATATATATATATTTCTACGAAGGCTAACTCCTAGATCCCAATACGTGATCTAGGAGTGTCCTCGTCTTCTAAGTTGGTTTCAAAATTACAAGGGTACTGAGGTGAATTTTGTAAGTCCTAAACCCTAAACTGGGTCTGATGTTCAATACCAGATGTTTTAAAATAAAATAAATGGAAGTTTAAAGGAAGAAGGAAAATTTTTCACAGTTTTATTATTAATAAATAATCTTAAATTTCGTTTTATACCCGGCAGTTGAATTTGCAATCCTGGCACTAAATATAGTCTTGTTAGGAATTTTATTTTGTACATAAGTCTGAAAGGAAAAAAAAAGCGGAATTATGATTTACGTTGAAATAAAAACTAACAAAACAAAAACTGCTGTAAACGTAGAAAATAGTTTTTTAGGAAGCATATTTCTTTATCAACGAATTTTATTTTAATTATTTTACTTTGATTTGAAAAACATGATGGGAAATACGAACGCTACTTTTTTATAAATGCGTGTCTTTTTCATAATTTATTAAATACATTGGTGTTAGAAAAATTACAGATTTCTTAAAAAAATTGCCTTTTTTTTTCATTGACATTTTTTTTTCATTGACATTTTATTTTCAATAATTTCGTAAAGGCAACTGACATGCGTATTAAATAAAGGATTATGGATTGGATCTAAATGTAATTACAGGTTTCAAAAATGCTAAATAAAAAAAGTCCTAACTAGCAACTGGAACCTTTTTAACTCGTTCACGGAACCCTAGGTTTCCGGGGATCACTTTTTGGGAACCAATAATTTAATAGAATGGACATAGCAACACAAGAGTCATGAGATTCACAGTCAACAACTTAAGCTACTGTTAGGGATTTAGTTTAAACCATTTAAAGTTTATAATTTTTAAATAACATATTTGGTTATTCAAGATATAAAATGCGATTATAAATAAAAAAATATAAATACACAAATTATATTACTTACATAAAATCGTTTTGATTATGGTGTGTGATGGGAAAAAAAATTCTGCAATTAAATTAAACATACATATTTACTTTTGATATTGCCGTCTATTTCATATTATTTAATTAATCTTACAAAAAACATGCAACTGCAAAGGTGGTTATTATTTGCTTGAGGATCACATAACTTTATAAAAAATATTAAAAGTAAACTTTGCATCACTTTGAACTCGTGCTTGCATTTAACACAATGCATAATTAAAACCACAACAAAATTATTCAGATTTAATTACATTTATTTCACGTTAAATAAAATATTTCAACTTTGAAATGAAAATGATGATCACAAGAAGAAACAGCTATGTCTTAATATCTTATTATCATTTATAAACGTGTCTTAAGTTACTTATAAAAAAAAAAATTTTTCTTTAAAACATGTTTTTTTTTCTTTAAAAAAAACTGTAACTGCAAATTACATGTTTTTTAAAGAAACACGTAATTGCAGTTACATGTTTTTATCGAAAACATGTAGCTGCAAAGGCGGTTCTTATTTGGGTGAGTATCACATTACTTTATAAAAAAAATAAAAGTAAACTTTGCATCACTTTGAACTCGTGCTTGCATTTAATACAATGCATAATTAAAACCACAACAAAATTATTCAGATTTAATTACATTTATAATAAAATATCTCCACATTAAAAAAAAATTGATGATCACAAGAAGAAACAGCTATGTTTAAATATCTTAGTATCATTTATAAACTTGTATTAAATACTTATGAGAAAAAAAAGTTTTTCAATAAAACATGTTTTTTTTTAAGAATACGTGTTTCTTTAAAAAAAAAAGTTTTTTTTTTTTTTTTTTTAATTTCTATTTTTTACTACGAAATTTGTTATTTTCAATTTGAAGGCTACTTAAGCATAAATCAGAAGTCAACATAATCGTATTTTTCCAAGTTTTAACATCTAAAAACTATATTCGTCGTTAAAAAATTGAAGACGAACTTAAAGTGAAATTGCTCAGTGAATATAGACTTACCTTCAAGAAGCAGAGTTGCGTCTAGGGTTTGTTGTGACTTCTAATAAGAAACATAGTAGGTCAACAGGTCTTTCCTTGCATTGTCCTTCCTTAGACGAATGCAGGTTATAGGTACGAAAGATGTTCATGATCAGAGTAATTGATAACATCAGCGCCATCTATATACACTAAACTGACGTACGTGGAACAATCATTATACAATACACGTTTATTTTAATGAAGGAAGTAAAACAGAAATCTATTCCAGGAGAATTAGTGTTAGAAAGCTCGTTCTGACCGAGCTGTTTCTGTTCGTAAAATAGCTGGAGGAACTTGGTTATGATTATAAAAATATAATATTCTATAAAATAATTCTGATCACTCAAAAAGAATTGGAAAAAAAATCAGGTTAATAAGTTGAAGCGATCTTAATTTAAAAATACTATTCTTCTAATCCTTTGACGCACACGGGACACCTGTGTTCTATCTATATTTTTTTTATTTTTTTTTCTGATGCTGCAATTACAAGTAATATTATATTTTGGTATTTCTTAATTATAAAAAACAGTCTAATAGTTATTAAAAAAATCTGTTATATTATCGAAATTATATTTGTATTAAAATATAATATCAAAAAAAAAAGGTTTTTCCATCCATATTCAAAAATTTATCAATAATTGATTTCCTAATTTAAAGACTTCAACGATGAATAACTGTTTCTCTTAGATTTAAATAAATGCAAATTTGAAAAAACATCGTTTGGAGGTTTTTAGCTTTGACGCAGAAAAAAGACATACGTGTCTCACTTTGTATTTCAAAACCATAAATTATTAAAATGCTAAATATAATATTTTTCACTTATTTTGACCTAAATTAATACAAAATATTGAAGAAAAAAAGCATGAAAATATGTTTAATAAAATGTTTTCGTCAAGGGTGAAGGTTGCGCTCCAGAATGGGTGACCAGTTAAAGTTTCTCAACCGAAGTGTTTATTTCGAAGTTAAAATACTCCATAAATATTCATTATTAATTGCGCAAAATTAAATATATTATGGAGTTTTGTAATTCATAATAGCAGTACTTGAATATAAAAAAACTAGGGAGTTGTAATGAATTAAAAACATAAGAGGAATAATTACAAATAATATGCATATATATATTATTATTAAGTCATTAGTCATATGTCTGTAATTTTCCTATGTTCTATCTTCATTTTGAACTTTTATATATATATATATATATATATTATATAAAAACTTAAAATATTGTTGCAAAAACTATAAATAAACAAGATAGTAATTCAAAATAAGCATGTTTAAATGAAAAATCTTAATAAATACTTTTTTTTAAAAACATGAATTTCAACTGGTGCCTCTATTGTATGGAAATTCGTTATGTTTCCCAGCGGATTAACTCTGAAATGCATTTTACTAGTGAAGAAGGAAGATCTACAATATTAGCGTGTAACAACTTTCTTCATTTTTCTTTTTAAAAAATTAAGAAGCGCTACTTTTTTTTTGTAAAGAATTTTGGACAGGCCTTCAGTAGTCTCTCCCCTCCTTGAGTACAGCCTTGACATAATTTTCTCATATTGTCTGATAAAATAGAAATATCTGTTACTTTTTCACTGAAATTTTAGTATTTTTAATTTTTCCCATTGAGTTAACAAGTGTACTAATGGGGTGAAACCGGATGATTTGAAATTTTACAAGAAAAAATAATTTATTAAAAAAAGTAATACATCAAACCTTTTCAAGTATGATATAATGAAAACACAACTAATGTACAGTGTGCAAAATAAAAAAGACATCACTCTGAATAACTTTTGTTCTAATGATCCGATTCTCATGTACTAAGTGTCAATCTTAATGGTTTACAGGGGTAACTTCAAATATGCTAATTTATTAGTACTAACTGTTAATTAAATGACGAAATCAGACCCAAAAACGTACTATCTCTGAATTAAAAAAAAAAAAATTGTACATTAGATTACTGACCCTCAAAATAAACATAATTTCGAAAATATTGGGTTATAAATTCAGCAAAAAGCAACCAAGTTGACATAATAAAAAATAATAAAATAAAAATTTAATCTTTTTCCTTCATCGTTTTCAGTTAGCACGGGAAAGCTTATTTTTTAATATTTAATAGAAAAATATCTCGAAGTTTCTAGGCAACAGACACTTTTTTGGGGGGTTGATTTCTGACCAAAACTATTTTTTTTTCTGCTCTTTTTTGAAAGTAAAATTAGAATTGATTAATAAATATTTATGATTTTTCCAAGATTTTAGAATTTAAACACGAAAACTTTTCATATGACATTATTTGTGTTTCTTTACGCTTTTAACTTTTTCAAGTAACTAGATTTTATACTAAAACCAAATTTATCCAAAATTCCTTTTAATTCCATACAAAGTTGTGGGGCAAATCATCTTTACACCTTTGATCGAGTCTTCCAAGCAAGAAAGGTTTAGCGAGAAAGGTTCCATATAAGATTGCGTAGCAATTTTCGGGGGTCGCGAGCGTTAGCGAGCAGGGTGCGCATCCCACTAGTTATTTAAATTAGTTTGAATTTAATTAATAAATGTATAGAATTAACATATATTTTTTTCACACTACACTTCACTACAGTTATAAATTTAAATCTTTCACAGTGAGTAGCACTATAACAGCTATCAAAGAAACATTTGAAGTTGATGAATTTACAAAAAATCAATATCAGGAAAGCAGGTGGTCTATCCACAACGGAAAAACATGGCATGGGGTCTGCGAGACAAAGAAGTTCAGGAACCACTGCTTTAGAGCATATTTCGATAGAGTTTATTTTTTGCTTACAATTATTGAAGTTATATGATATAATTCATACATAGTATGATGGTGAACGGAGCTTTTCCCCGCCTTTTCCCTCCCTGCTCTCTACAAAATAAAGGAATCAGTTTAAATAAATATTAGTTTAATTGTTCCTATCTATTTCAAGTAAACGAAAAAAATGTTCTGTGAAAAAACGATTTCAATTCTGGGGTTAATGAAATCATTAAAACGGTTCAATTGAGCATCAATGAAATATTAACATTCTTGTCTCCTTACGGAAAAATTGAAGAAAATGTTTTATTTATAATTTCTCAAAAGAAGAAAAAATAAGTTAAAACTATTTCATGAACATACAAATTACAGCTCTAAAATAAGTTGTATTCCAAAACTTACTTTAGTATTAAGGAATTATTTATTTTGGCATTAACACTAGAAAGACTAAAGTACTTATATGGCCCAAAAGCTGTCAAAATGACTGGATTGTAAAAGAATAACAAATGTATAAAAAATTTGCTTAAAGTTAATTTTTAATATTTTTTATATTATTTACAGTTATATAACAAGCTATTAGTAAATATTAACAATAAAAAAATTATATGTTGTACAAAAAATCACAAAATTCTAAAAAATTGTGTCATCATTGTTTTTCTAATTGAAATTAAAAAGCAGTCAAAATTACTTCCTTAGGCAATCTCGTGATAAGAATACCCTAAAGTTAGAAAGAGAACAATTTTTTGAGATGATAATTCTAAAAACAACACGGTTTTGGAATCTTTTACAATTTTCCATTTTTAGTGCTTGCTATTTAACAAAATAAAGTATATCAAACATTTCTCTGATATAACAAAAAAAAAAGTATAAATAAATAAAAAAAGTAGCCAATCTAGAGCGTATAATATTACTACGTTTCAAATTAATTTTTTGGTACCATATATCAGTATGTATTGCATTATTACAAGGTTTTATATTACTAAATGATTCGTCAGGTTCCAAAGGATTTATTTATAATGTAAAATGATTCGTCAGGTTCTAAAGGATTTATTTATAATGTACAAAGATGGGTGATACGCGGAAAAAATTCATACACCGAACAAATGCTCAATGTACACCGAAGAGCCATTACATTATGACCACCCTGTTAATAACATGTAGGACCACCTTTAGCCCTCAAAACTGCTAGCACTCGCCTTTGCATTGATTCCACAAGGTGCTGATAGGTAGTCTGAGGTATCTGGTACCAAGCGCTCACCAACTGGTCCTGCAATTCCCTCTCATTGCGAGGGGGTAGCATGGCAGCACGAATTTGGTTTTACAAGTAGGACCACAAATGCTCTATTGGATTAAAGTCAGGTGAATTCGGGTGCCAAGACATGACTTGAAAGTCACTGGAATATTCCTTAACGATTCGACCCTTTTGACATGGTGCATTATCCTGTTGGTAAACACCATCCCCCGCAGGAAAAACTGTTGCCATGAATGGGTGAACATGGTCTGCAACTATGTTCAAGTAGCTTACAGACGTCAGGGATTGTTCTATGAGGATTATGGGTCCTAATGTGCCCCATGAAAACATTGTTCCTGGGCGAGAAACCATGAAAACCTGAGCGAGCCAATTGTTATAGATGGAGGGTGGTCATAATGTAATGGCTCTTCGGTGTATATACAGCATAATGTCACCTTGCGCACATTCCTATAGAAATCCAGTTCCCCACATATGCAGCAAAAGTACTTCATCAGTGCTTGCAGATGGGTACTTCGTCCTTCCGAAATCTCACAAGCAGATATCACATGGTGTGAGATCTGACCCCTTCCTATCTAGTAATGAAGACTAAGTTAGAGTATTTTCTGAACATTTGTATAAGGTGGCAACAAAATACTGTTACAAATATGGAATTATATTACCTATAGATATTAAATAGAAAATGATGAATACACAAGCAGGATGAACACTATAAATGGGAATTTATTAAAAAAAAATGTTTATTTGAATCCGCCACCGTTTTTATCGATTACTAAAGATAATCTCTTACGCCATTGTCCGATGACTGCACGAATCATTTTAAGAGGTCATTTGCCCCATTCACGAAATAAAGAAGTTCTGTCCAAACCAAAGAATATATATAATGCCTCACTTCTTTGTCCAAACTTCTGCGCTGCTTAGCATTAACTTTAGATTGTAGAATTCCCCAAACACAATAGTCTAAACGATTTAGATCCGGTAAAGGCGGGGGCCAATCTTCTTGATAAACTTCGGGAAATTGACATGAAACCAAGCCTGTGTTGTTTTCAATACTTGCTTTTTGTAATGTTCAGCATTGATATTTACTCCTTTATCGATGCATTTCTGAAGAAATGTTCCTTTATCTGACATTGTAGCCCAACCATTGCAGAATATTTGTTCTGAAAGCGTCGTGCAGTTGGAACATTTTCATGTTTAATATCGGAGGTTGCTGCATGCATAACATTATTTTTATCATTATAACTTTGTTCTGGGCATAATATTTTCTCATCAGAAACAATTATTCTGTCAACCCTTCTGCTACCGTGAGACTCAGGAATTTCTTACATATTTGTAACCTTTTTTAATTCTTGTGCAGTTGTCAAACCTTGAACTTTTTTTTGGCTATAAAGGCAAAAACCCAGGTCATCATTTAATATAAACTCCTGTTTGTGAAAATTGCAATACCATGAAGGAATCGTCATAATTGAATGAAATTTAATACACAGTTGAGTGGTAGTGGTACAAATAAATGATTAAACTTTCAAAGCAAACAAACAATAACAAGAGATCGAAATCAGTATTTTATGTAACCACCACGCTCCACAATAAGTGCTGCTACACGACGTGGCATGGAGTCAAGCAACCTTTGAATGTCTGTCTGAGGAAGAGAATTTCATACTGCTTGTATGCGTACCCAAAGTTCGCCTGTAGAAGCAACAGGACGAGGATTATGAGCGAGACGCTGACCAACGAAATCCCACCCATGTTCAATCGGCGATATATCCGGGGAATACGCTGGTCAAGGAAGAAGTTGTACCTGTCGCGATACAAGGAAGGATTGAAGAGTCCTAGCAATATGAAGGCGGGCATTGTCCTTTTGAAATACATCACCTGGCAAGGCTTGAAGGAAGGGAACAGTTTGGGGCTGTAGAACTTCACTTATGTACCGGTTGCTGGTCAGATTACCCACAATTCGTAGCAATTGAGATCGTCCATCATATGCTATCCTACCCCAGACCATAACTCTGGGTGTTCGTCCACTGTGGCGTTCGATAACGCACTCCGGAAGATGGCGTTTACCGGCATAGCGTCTGACACGAATGCGGCAATCATGGTACCACAAATTGTAAGCGAGATTCGTCAGAAAACACGACACACTGTCAATCAGCAACCCAGTCCCTATGCTGGTTGGCCCATTGCAGCCGCAGTTTGCGAAGGTTTCGCGTGAGGGGGATCCTGTATAAAGGAGTCCTTGCGCCAGTCCACGCTGCAGCAGACGTCTACGAATTGATAAAGCACACAATGAAACACCTGTCGCTACTGACCACCGTGCTGCCAGTAGTCTAGAGGGAGTCGTACGACCCGTTAGCCAACGCCGAACAGGTGTCTATCATCGCGAGCTGACGTGACATTTCAGGGTCCACTTCTGCATTTCCGAGTTGTCCGACACTCGTCCATCCACTGCTTTCAAACACGCAGCACTGTGCTGCTGTTACGCTGCACAGTGCTACTGCACGATAAGATAATCCAGCTTCACGAAGGCCGATGATTCTCCCCCGTTTAAACTGCGTAAGTTGTTGAAATCTCGCTCTCTTTCGTCGAAAAGGCATAAGTAATGACTAAGCTAACGTTTACCACTAGCAGATAATCACCGATAACCATACTCACTTGGCTACAGCCGACTATTTATTCGGATCCATCCACCGTTCAGAGAGCGCTGCTCAGCATACGCATGCGCTACGGATCTGAAATTCTAATCATTTGCATATCATGCTCTACTTCGCATTTCCTGAAAATTTCAACTCACTCGCATAAGTCCTTCATGGTGTTGCAATTTTCACAAACATGAGTTTATTATAACTCGTGCAGTTTTCCGATCCACGTTCTTTTCTACAGCCATGTAATAGGCAGAACCTTGGAGATCTATTTGTATCGTTTCCCGAATTCTTTTAAGGCGCTCTTTTGTACGAACTGAGCCAGACGCAGAGCCGTTTTTAAGGATGGGCCAAGTGGGCCCTGGCCCAGGGCCCCGAGTTCTAATGGGGCCCTCAAAAGTCTAAAATCTCATTGCATTAATTGTTTGTTCTTTTTTAAATTCTAACTCAATTATTATTTATAACTTAAGAGGGCCCCAAACCCCACTTTTTTCTTCTTTTTTTTAAAGTTTTATTCAGAGCTGAGGCCCTCTGAAGCCCATAATATGCATATTTTTTTCTTTCTTACACTGTTGGATTCTTTTCAAAATCTAATCGCAGTGTTTACAAATATAAAATTGTTACTCTTCACTTTTCTAACTAAGAGAGCAATAAAAAGCTCTTTCCACTAATGAAAATATCCCCACTTTCGTAGCTACCACCCACAGAGTTGTCAAATAGCCTGCTCACCTTACACTGTGGGAAAATGTCTTTAGCTTCTTTATTGGCGATCGAAATGGGCTGCAGGTGGCGTAGAGCAGAACTCTTTTCCTATGGCAACACTTCACATGCTTTCCCCATTAGCTTGTGGAAAGTCATAGAGGAAGGAAGTGCGTTAGTTTCTCTCTTGATTTTCACATAGATTAAAATCTTTTAACTTGAAAAACTATATGGAACTGAAAACTACATTAAACATAGTTCTATAGAAAAGTATCATAGAAATTTTAAAAAATATTTTTATTAAATAAAAAGGAAAAATATTAAGAAAAGGGAAATTATCGTAGTACATTCCTATACAACTGAAAAGAGGAGGAGAGGGAAGGGAGAAGGGCTAAAGGCATGAAACCGGTCTCCCCCCAGATGGCGTATTCGAGTGTTGCGATCGCGAATATTGCCTCGGGGCTCTTTTTTCCTAACTTCGAAAATATCAGATATCCACAGAAACACCCCTTTGTCTGATAACTGCTCATAAATTTCTAGGAAGAAAAATTTCTTGGGCTGTAAATAGGGGGAGAGTCTTCTTAGAATTCCATTGGGTCACTCTGTCTTGAGATTTCCATAGTGCCTTTAAATTGGGCCTCGTTCAATTCTAAATTTTCTTTCATAGAAAATGTATATATATTTTTTTTTTATTTTTTTATAAAAGCATTTTTTTTAATCATCTTAAATATTTCAACTAGCCTAATAGTTTTATTTGCTTAACTTTTGTAGTTGATTTTATTTTGTTATTTTTCAAATTAATCGTAAGAGAATCCGTGAATTGGAATTTCTACATCAAATTTTCGTTGGATATTAAGAAGACATAAATCTTTCACGTTGGAGGTCAGCAAATGTTTTTATTATATCAATTTTGGTTGTGGTTAGGGAAAACATGAAAGGTTTGCGCAGTTTTTTATATATACGTTGTGATTTTTTTGTTTATTTATTTAAATGGCCGGCCAATATTCAATTCCCTCTTTGACTGGCCTGTCTGCTAAAACCCTTGATTTGTTCTGTTCTGGATGAAATTGAGATAACAAATGTAATTTTATTTTAATTTACTTACTGCTAATAGACAGAAACGACATAGGATTTTGTTTAATCGAGCATTGAAATCAAATGATCATCAACTAAACAAATGTTTAAACACGAGAAAAAAACTTTTTAAAACTCCTGTATGACCAAATTTTCCACGTTTTCCCTAAATATGAAATATGTTTAATTTGTAATATTATATTTCGCACACAAAATTAATTTATTTAGTTTGCTTATGATTTTATTGTTTATTGATCATATTCGTTTCTATTTTTAACTCTCTGATTTTTGTTGTTATTATGTGTCTAAAGTTAATAAGGCTTCTCAAATTTTTAATTAATAAGACTTTTAAATTTCCAAATCAAGGTCGAAACAATTTCTTAAAATTGTAAATCGAAACTATATATGAAATTTTGACAGCTTTGTTTTTATTTTAAACGTGTGCATTTAATTTAATAAAATAAAAATAAATGAAAAAAATATAAATAAATGCCTGAATAAAATAAAAAGCTTCGTTATCATATCATCTTTTCAACAATTTGAGTATTAATAAATTATTTAAAAATAAGCAAATTTTTAGTTAGAAGGTAAAATTTTTTTTTATTTGTTTAAAAGGTAATTGTGCTCCATCATTCGATGATGAGACTATTTAATATCTGTTCCTAAGGATCAGAATTCTCTTTTATTTTACTTTATTGTGTAATATATTTAATACTTTCATGCGATATGCTGCAGTTTTAAATGCCTAAAAGATGACTGAAATTGTCAATTCAAGAAAACAATTAATACTTTTGAACATGAATTTAAATAACTCCATACGTTTTGTTTGGCTATCTCATTTTACATTATCACAGTATTTAGAGCAGACAATTACTTGTCGGTGTGGATGATATAAGTAAAAGAAGCATACAAAAAAAAAATAATAATAATATTTCAGTTAATGCCCTCGATATTATATTTTTAAGCTTCTCACAAAAATGTGTTTAAAAAATAATTGTCACAAACAAATTAATATTAAGTAAGAACGAAACAAAAATGATATCAAAATATGCTGAATCACTAATGAGATAGGTGGGATGAAAGACATCGAAACCAATTTGATTGAATAGTAAAACTAGAAGGTGTTTCTAAAATCCGGAAATCAATCAGGTTTCAATATTTTTTAGTCACAAAATTTATCAGGGGCTATTCGTTAGATTTCAATATGGGTTATGTTTTTTCTTTGATTAAATATTAAGCATTAACAAATATTTGTCTTTAGAAACCTTTCATTCTATAATAAAAATAATTATTCTATAATTGTAATTCTAAAACTAATTGCTAACTGATATAAAGCTTTAGTGTGTTTCATTGATATATTAAATGTCTTCTATCGGCGGAACCCCGACATTACGATTAAGGTAATTAACATTATAACCTAAAAGCAGACTATTTTTAAAATATTTAATTAGAGGAATGTAGATTTTTCATCTTTTTATCATTATCAATCTTAAATAAGGTTTTATATCCGACAGTTAAATTTGCAGTCCTTGTGTTTAGTTTTGAATTTATTTTTGGTGCATATACATAAGCTGAAAATGAATAAGATAAGCCGAATTATGGTTCACTTCTAAATGAACTGAAGATACTTGTTATAAACGTTAAAAATTGTAATTTGGAAAGCATTTTTCCAGAATGGCAAGTATTCAAATGACTTAATTTATTAAATTTTAAAAAAAAATATTAAAAAAATATCCGCAAGGCAGGTGTGTATATTTGGGGCTGATGATTATGAAATCTAACACAAAACTGTGAGATCGTGGGTTCTATTCCATCTGATGACAGTCTTTAATTACAATTTATTAATACTGAAAAATGTTTTTCTTATTTTTTTTCAAGTATGCATGCTAAAAACTAATAATTTAACAATTATTTAAAAAACTAGAAGGCTCCGCTCCCTGTTCATTTTGCTCATTTACCCTCGTGGTTGCTTCTGCATTTATTGCAGAATAAGAAGTTAAGAACAGATGGATAAGAACAGTTTATTTCCATTTTTTATTCTACAAAAATTACGATTGAATTACCATTTATATTTTGAAGATGACTAAATTTCGGCAAATCAATAAAATTGGTACCAATTAATAAAATTAGAAAATTGGCACCTGCCGCAGAGTTATTACTCAATGAAGATGGACTCAAGGAATAGAGCATTCTCCTCTGAATGAGGTGCACCGAGTTCGAATCCCAGTGATGGCTGGTCGATATGAATTTCACACCCAACTTTTACCGACCACAGTGCTGACGTGAAATATCCTCTGTTATGGACGGATCATGGGTTAGAGTCCCTTTACCGTCAGGCTAACTGTGGAAGGCACTCGTGTTCTTCCTTTCTATGTACCGTAAATGCGGGTTAGTTCCATCATAACGTCCTCCATGAAGGCAAAAATTTCTTCCACTACTTTATCCTGGAGTTCTCCTGTATGATGGATTGGGTTCAAAATTACAAGGCTACGGAGCTGAACATTAGTAGTCGTAAACTCGAAATTGATTGGGCTGTTATAAAATAAACTAATAACTTGGCCAAGATAGCTTGGTTGGTAGGGGTATGGACTCCTGCTCGTGAGAATGGAAGTTCAAATTCAGCCGGCCGAATAATACCCATGTATAAAATGGTGCATGTTAAATCTGTCGGGGTCATAAACTCCTCCAAGTTCTTATGACAATTCAATACCTCTGCGAACTGATCCAGGAGTTTCCTTGTCTTCTGGATTGGTTTTGAAATTTCAAGGCTACGTAGTTAAACATTGGCTCAAAATTGAGTCAGTTTTTCAACGATTATAAAAAAAAAAAACAATAATCAAACTGTATTTTCTTGTATTCTTTCTAACTCCTAGCATATTTTCTGCACACCTTCATAATTTGATGTTTCTAAGTCTTACAGATTTTGAGCTGCAAAGCAAACTGTATGTTTACAGGAAATTGATTTTGATGATGTGATAGAAGATTCGCCTCTCAAAAAGCGCGAAAAGTATTGTTACCTTAAATTTTCGATAAAAATAATGTATATAAGTTTTTATAATTAATTTATATGTTTTTTTACTCTTAAAATAAAAAAAAATTAAAAAATTATTCAAAATAAAATTTTTTTCTCTAAATTTACTCATAAAGGGCCCCCAGATAATGACAAGCCCAGGGCCCCTATAAACATAAAAACGGCTCTGGCCAGACGACTGTAAAGACGACCAGGCCTTGGTCGACCTTTATCAATAATATCCAACAATCAACAGTCAGTGTCCAATAATCAATTTTTAGTTCTATTAAACCCAAGAGATTTTAATTGCTTAAAGATACTACCAGCAGAAAATCCACGATCGGAAAGCTGTTTAACCATCAACCTTTTCGAATTCAACTTTAAAACTGATACTAAATATTTTATAACCGTCGTTGAACAGCCGACCTAATTTTATGGGCTTACGACTACTAATGTTCAACTCCGTAGCCTTGTCATTTTGAACCCAATCCAGAAGACAAGGGAACTCCTGGATCTAGTATTGGGAGAAATTTGCCTTCGTGGAGGACTTTTTGATGGAACTAACCCGCATTTGCGTTACATGGAGAGGAAAACCACGAGAACCTCCCACGGTTAGCCTGACGACAAGGGGACTCCAACCCATGATCCGTCTACCACTGAGGATATTTCACGTAAGCACTGTGGTCGGTGCAAGCCGGATGCGGAATTCGTATCGACTGGGATTCGAACCCGGTTCGCCGCATTGGAAGGCGAACGCTCTATCCCCTGAGCCACCGCGGCTCATACTAAATACTTTGCCAGAAACTATAACTATATTTAGTTTGTAGTTGATCTGCGAAACGCAGTTATTTCTGATTATCAGATTTTAGTGCAATTAATAGCTTTCAACTACAGAAATGTAGGGGAAAATAATAATGTACCAATTTTGCCTTTTCTGATAGATGTAAATTAATTTTATGACACTAATTTAAACTCAATATGCATAAATTATGCTTCCTACAATAGTCTAAGAAAGAGCTTTTAAATATTCAATGTTTGATATAAAATTAATCACAAAATTAAGGAGAGAGAAAATTTTATTTAAAAGAATTAAAAGTTTTTTAGGCAATTTTATGTTCGAAAAAAAAAAAGACACGTTAAATTTATAATAATTCAGACCAACTAAATTTCATAAGGATTTTATTTATTGAGAAATCATACCTCATTCTATATAACATTGAATTGTATTCTATGTTGTTTGAAGAATTATATTAAGGTTTAAAATAAAACATGCATCATCTTGTACATATTGAGTGAAAGACTGAGTCATCTTACACAAAATGACTATATATAAGTCATAGGAGTTTCGTTAAACGATTTACTTTTAGTGTCAAAGCTGAAAATGAACAATAACTGTTTGAATACTTTAAATGAAGTCATGTATAGTGCGCCAAATAAGAAACGGGCCAGCCTGAATAACTTTTTATCCCAATTTCCGGATCTTTACGTTCTAGGACTTAATCTTAACACTAGAAAGACTGAAACTTAGTATATTGCTCAAAAGAAGTTAAAATGACTGGATTGTAAAAGAACAACTAATGTGTTGAAAAATTTGTTTAAAATTAATTTTTAATATTTTTTACACAGTTATATAACAAGTTATTAGTAAATATTAACAATAAAAAAATTGTATGTTGTACAAAAAGTCACAAAATTCTAAGAAATTGAGTCATTGTATACACCATTGTTTTCCTAATTGAAATTAAAAAGCAATCAAAATGACTTCCTTAGGCAAATCTAGTGTTAAAGGTTCGTAGGGGGTGACTTCAAATGTGCTAATTAATTAGTGCAGACGATATTTTAAATTGCGAAATCAGACACCTTTTTTTTACCGACGGATTCGGATTTCTGACGTCAAAAAAAAAATTGAATTGTAACATACAATTTTTTTTACATCATAATAAAAAATTTAATTTTTCATGGCAAATTACAAGATCTGAGATTAATCGGACGAATAGTTCCTGAGAATTCGAATTTGAAAAAAACACGGCTTCTTTAAAATTCGATTTCTCAGGAACTATTCGACCGATTATTTCGTAATGCAAAATTACATTCTTTAAAATGATATAAAAAACTATATACCTTACAATTGAACATTCTTGCGATTATCATTAAATAAAATAATAAAAAATATATATAATACTTCCTAAAAGTTATTTTTTTGCATGGTATTTAATGAATTCTATAATTGTGTGCAATTTTTTTTTTATTTTTAAATTCGCTTAAAAAGTTCTCGAGATGTGGTGAAAAAAAGTAAAATTAATATTACGGGGTCCAAATTTGTGACCGCTCTCCAGGGCAAACTACTGGGAGACTTTTGGGGGTCAGAAATCCGAATTTGTCGAAAAAAAGGTACCTATGTTTACTCAGAGAAAGAACGTTTTTGTGTCCAATTTCGTAACTTAAAATATCGTCTGCACTAGTTAATTAACATATTTCACGTCACCCCTTCGATTCCATTAAGATTGAGTCCTAGAACGATCGTTAGATCAATAGTTATTGAGGGTGATCTGATTTTTATTTTGCGCAATGTACATTGAATAATAAAGTAACAAAAATTTACATAATTTTCTTCATTGGAAAAATTCAGGTAATGGCTGCTCTCCATTTGTTGAAATTTAACATCATAAATTAAAGAAATGGATAACAAACCTCAAATTGAATATTATATTTTTACTATATATTCACTGATTGCAATATTTCTAATGTTATACCAACTTTCTAAATTTTATTTTTGGCGCACCAATGAATCTAATACAGTCAGTCTAGTAGGAAAACTCTGCCTTTTTAATTTAAGTGTCAGCTCTGAATTAGAAACAACTTTTAAATTATTGATGTAGAACAATTTTTTAATACAAAAAAATGGCGTATTTCATTAATACTTAAACTAGAAATTAAACAATTGAGATTTCTTTAAAAACAATCTAAATTTATATTACGAGGGAAAATCTTATTTTAGTCTATACAACATTAACATATTAGCTTTGCCATATCTTTAAATCACGCAAATCTACAAAAGGCAAGGCTTAATCTCTTGTTGTGAACTTATTAAAGGCTTTGTTTCCTATTGTAACGAACCTTAAAAGTTAATTTACTTAAAATGTCACTTCATGTTGGGTTATGAATATATAGATTATTGACTCGCATATTCACCCTACAAATGCAAATGGTATCTTTCGCATTATTTTTAATATTGGCGAAGAAACTGCTAATATTAATAATATAAGGTATTTATTTTAAAGCCTTTCTCAAAATATGTCAACTAAAATAAAGAATTATTTTAAGAAACGTGAGAAAAAGTAATTGTTATAATATTATAAAATATTTAAAATCTCCTATTCAATAATAAAATATACACCAGGAGCAGATTCGACGAAAACAGCCGTGACTGGCAAAAAATTTCTATATCGCCATTTGTTATATTTAGTCGCCCCGTGGTGACCGTTAATTTTAATCGATAGTGGAGGGTAGATAAAGCCAAAATAGTAGATATCGACCTCTGAGGGCCGATACAGTATTATAAGTAAGGGTCGATGAACGAATACCAATGCCGCAGGTAGAGTGAATCACAATTTTATTGATAGCAAAGCAGTAAACGCAATTTTAGTTTTAAAAGCCGCTTGTAATTAGAAAAAATGCAGTCAGCGAAGTTTTTACAGTAGATTATGACTTAATTAATTTCTTATTCCAGCATCACATTATATATGAAATCATTAAATTATTATATAACCTAGAAGCAAAGATGCTTTTAAATCTTTCAAGTGTGAGTAAAATACGTTAAAATATCCTAAACTTTGTAACGCGACCTTTCTCTTTTTGATTGCACTTTTTCCTAGCTCATATAGGGTTAAATCTGATCTCAGTCATATTAATTCTAGTTTCAAATGTGGAAGATTGAAACTAACAAATTTCGAACCAAATACTGCTAACCTTCCAGAGCGTCAAGCTCATTCTTCAAATTGATTTATGTAAAATGTATGAATTTTTCGAAATAAAATAAATCATTTAGGAAACAGGTAATTTTTCTTCTTCTTTATCGTCTTTTTTATTGAGGTGGTTAAGAGAATAATGAAATGTTTGGGGGTCGACGATCAAAAATGTTTGGCGACCCGTGCCTCTGTTCTTTTATTGCGCATGTCATGTTGGTTCTATACATAATGTGAACATAATGGCCTCTTCTCGAAGTTGTGTACGTCTTTTTGTGCTCTCTTTTAAGTTTATGCTTTTCTACACGGCCCTGCTATTCAGTTGAAAAACCCTTTCAGCTTTCCTACAGTCGCATGAAGAAAAAAAATAAACACACATACAAATTTTATATTTTATGAAAAAAATTTTTTTTTACTCAATTAAATAGAGCATCACTTGAAGCAATCCGTGCAGTTTAGACACTTTATCTTTAATTGCAATGAGAGTATAATGTTAGTAATTCAATTTCAATTTTCTGCAAAAAAAATTAATTTATATATCTTAGTAATCGGTTTGAAGGCCTTTGAAACCTACTTCAATACTGCAAACATTCTATCTGTTCGTTACAATATCTTGAATAATGAGTATAAAACAAGTACGGATTGACACTTTTGGGTAATTCTACAGCAATTCGTTAGTTCAATATTTCATGTTAAAACCAATTTCAACATACACATCTTAAGAGCAGAGCTTTCCTCAACTTAATTAAAATTAAAGAATCTAAGTTCAAACATAAGTATTGTTTTGGTTATTAGAAGAAAAAAAAGAGTTAAATCATAGATATTGTGCAAACATACACTTAGTTCAAACAAAATTATTCTAGAAGTACCTAGAAATCGAAAAGCAATATGGGAGAGGAGTTATAATTAATAAATGACATCAGTAACATTTGAGAAGGAAGTAAATAATATATAGAGTTAAATTAAAAAATATATCACATTTGAGTAAATACCACAAGGACACTTTTTCACAGATTGACATTTAGAAATCTGACACAGAGCTTCTCATTAATATGAACACACACAGAATGCTAAGGATTAATATAATTATTTTATTTATGTTAAAAATAGTCAATACAGTATAATCCCAACAATCAATGAGAATTATCCGGGCTTGTTTTCTATTCCTTTAAAAAAATTATTAACTTAAACTTTTTTTTTTTTCTTTTTGCTGCTGCAATTTAAAAATAAAAATTGCTGTAGTAATGATTTGGGTTTTTGACATCGAAAACTGGTCGTCAAAAATCGAAGATGATAGTTATGAAACCATATGCTTGTGAATTTTTAGAGTAAATTTAAAACAAAAGCATAGTATAATTATTTAATTTTTCACGAATTAAATATTACTCGTATTGTTGAAGTAATTTTGAAGTTAGTCTTACAGCTGCATAAAATTTAAATCATGAACAAAATCATTAAAAAAAAAGTTCAAAATATATATTTTTTTGTTGGCATTTTTCAAGAAAGGATTCTGAGAAAACTGCAGTAGTTTAACTTAACGCAAAACTAAAGCGTGTCTTTTAACATAACGCTTAAAGTTAATCTTTAAGAATGCTTTAGAACCATAGAACTTTTTTGTTAGTGCATAGTTGTGTATTTAAGTAATAAAAAAAAGATATTTTTTAAAGGCATTTTATTTACATGTTTATAAAAAATTGGAAACAGAATAAAGAAAATTAATATTCGCCCTTATTCACTATTTTCGATTTAAAATAATATTTTTAGGATGCAATTTTTTATGTTTTGATGTGACAATTTGATTCCTCGATAAAACTGACCAAAACTTGATTGGGTAAGACTATAGTTGTTACTAATACACTAACAGAATGTTTTACCTGAAAAATAGTCGGTTTAGCTTAAACTGATACCGGAAGTAAGCATAAAGGTTTTCTATTTACGGCCGACATTACCAGCATCTTCCTGTTCCTTACCAAGTCTGCAATTCTTTTCCCGTTTACCACTAGTTAGATTGGCAGAGTTTGTTAAAATATTAGATAGATGACTTCCTTTCCATGCAACGCAAATGCGGGTTAGCTCCATCAAAAAGACCTCCACGAAGGTAAATTTCTCCCAATACTCTATCCAGGAGTTCCCTTGTCTTCTGGATTGGGTTCAAAATTACAAGGCTACGGAGTTGAACATTAGCAGTCGTAAATGTAAAAAAAATTAATTATGTAAAAAATATTAATTTAAGTGCAAAAATATTTTATTCTTTATCTAATTTTATGCTTTAAATAAAATTTTCTTTAATAAAAACAAATTCAAAACAGATGTAGTTCAAAAAATAGTATAAAAAATTTAAGAAGTAAGCATATTTTAATTTACAACATAAAAAGTGAATGAACAAAGAAAGCTATAGGAACCTACCATAATTTAATTTCATTAAGGACAAAGGATGCAAAAATAAGCACTTTTTTTTTAATTCAAAAACATTAAACACATAATTTTGTCTTTCATTACACTAAGAAAAATGAAAATCACCGGATATATTAAATTCATTGCAAACACACAAAAGCAAGAATTTTTTTCTCAGCCGTCTTCAAAAAAAGTTTATGCACCCCTACTTTAAATTATCATTAATCTTTCATAAAAGCAACTTCTTTAACCCTTTATATATTGAGGGTACTTCAAAGTATCATTTTCATATTTAAAAAAAAATAAAAATGAGATAGCAAAAATATTTTTCTCAAACATTTATATGAATAACAAAGACATCACCATTTTATAATAGCAACTCAAAACTTCATAATTGGATACTTTTAGAAAATTGTTGTTGATAATAGTCAATAACTGTTTAGCTCAATGGCAAAGAAGATACCATTTCTGTGTGGCACAGTGAAAAAAATAAATCAGCAGATGAAGTGTTGGAACACAACTATGTAGCAAAATAAGCACTAGTGGATAGATATAAAAAATTTTATTTTCAGTTAGTAGCTAGTGGCCGGTAGACTAATAACTTAGTAGCCATTTTACCCATATTGATAGGCCCTTTTCATTTTACAAACACGACACTTTTTGCAAACTTTTTTTTTATTGGATTTTTAAAAAAAAATTCATATTAGAAATAATCTATGGCTATAAAACATTAATTCAACAATAAAAATAACAAATATGTGACAAAATTTAGTTAAACATAATGACTTTAAAGAATTTTATTTGAAAATATTTTGGGGGGTTGGTAAAATACTTTTAATACACACATTACAACTTTGAAATATATGAATTGTTAAAGAATTCCCCTTCCACATGAATCTTTCCACCACAAATTAATGGATTATAAAAAATCAAAATTTGAATAGGAGACATTGCATATCTTAATGAAAATTATGTTTTCCAGAGTCTCTTTCTGCTGTACTTTTATCATTAAACAATTTTCAAAAGAAAAAAAAAAAGACAGAAAGAAAGAAAAGAAAAATGATGTGGGAAAGTGACCGATTGCCAATTTAATTTAAGTTGCCTCTTTTTCTCATCGACTTGCAACGTGGCGGGTGATTATTTTCAGGCCTACTTAGGTATAAAACTTGTTTGCTATTTTCAATATTCTCCTTCATGGTTATTATCCAGATCACTGGGAATTATACTGCGATTTAAATTTACATTAATATTCACATGGAAAAGTTGAAATCTCTAAAATATTAAACTGTCTTGGGGAAGAAAAAAATCAAAATTCGCTGACTTGCAAAATTTAATGAACACCTCCATAATTATCAGGACAAATGGCACTCTTGGAGTATCTCTCTTTCATACTATTTATTTTTCTACATTTAATTTAAACAAAAATGTTCCGCAATGTTAAGCAAGCTCAAATAACATTAACTGCAACTTCTATCTCACATTTCGAGACTTTACAGCTCAATAAATAATTTTTATTTTATGGAACATATGCTTTCACTAATAATACACAAATTTACAATTCACCTAAAAAAAATTTACTTCAGAGACATTTGTACAATTTTTATAGGATATTGTAATATGTATTAAAGTTTCCATATCTTGAAGTGGAAAACAATATTTCAAGAAAAACAAATGAACTAGGTTACAAAAGACAGAAATTGAAAGATTATCCCAAATTTTAAAAACTTTGCGTATAGAGAGGTAAAGAATTCAAAGCAAATATGAAAATTTTATTTTTATTATCAAAAAGCTACTTATACAGCACTAACAATCCTCTATACCAGTGGTAGTCAACCTGAAATCTTACACCCTCTAGTGGCTTAATCAAGCTTCCAGCTTACACTGCAGGAGGTAAGAAAAAATAATTTAGAAATTGCAAATGAGGTAGGCAAGTAAAAAAAGTTTAAACTTGTGAAGTCAATTGTGAAAATCTTATCACAGAAATAATAAAAACACAATTAAATGGGACACAAAAAGATCTATAATCATGTTTAAAAAATTACAGTAGGATCCACTTATAACAATCCTGCTCTCAGTTATATTCCAGATATAATGAGGAATTGTTTTTTAAATGTCATAAATGTATTAATGTGTAATATTGTATAGATAAATGTGTAGCCTTTTAGTGGGCTATTTTTTCACTTTTGGAAGCATGAAATATCAAAATTGAAATGAAATTTAAAAGAAAACAAATTTAAAAGAAAAGAGAAACGCAAGTGAAGTACGAAACCTGATAAAAACACTGACACATACTAGTGCTGAAGAGCAATCACAAAATATGGATGATACAATTAATCCATTAAGTTAAAGACAAAAATTAAATGAAAAAAAAAATCGTAAAGCTAAACAATAAACAAATATATTTCAATTCTCAGTAAAGGTAAATTCAAAGTAATTTAGGGAAATTATTTCTTATGCTCAAAGTTTTTGTACTATTATTAAATTCTGAATAAGTAAACAACCAGATTTAATGAATATTTAATTATGAATTGTTATTCACAGTCCTTGTTAAATAGGGTTTAAATGTAGTATGTTGGAATTGGCAGGTGTTTAGATAATTTCACTACCAAAAAATTGGGCTCAAGGTAAAAAAATAATTGACTACCACTGCTCTAAACTTTATTTTCGCTAGCAACATTCAGCAAATAATTATAACAAAACAATGACAGAATTAGATTTCCTACTAGCCTTCAACTGAGAAGCACTGTAAGAATAATAAATATTCAATATGATGCAATTTTAAAATATACAATAAAGGTAGTTACATTCCACAAAACTTATAAGATAACACTATAAGATCTGTTATTAAATCACAGATGAAAATAATAACCTTGTCAAAACCTAAAGTTGAACTAGTTATTTACAACAAGCCCCAGCAATAAAAATATGGGATTGCAAATTAAAGCAAGGTAAACAAACCATTAGAAATTAAATTAAGTACAGTGCTGTTTGTTTCTAAACAAAATGTCCCATATCAAGGCCTGAAAAATAAAATAAAAACCTTACCAGAAATCTATTTTAAGTAAAACAATTTTTTTTTTACATAATTCTTAGAACTAACTTCTTTACCTCTATGCTGTTCATTACATGTATCCAAATTTAACACCTTTGCTTAAAAAAGCTTCAAATATTGTCATTCATTACTTTCTAAGAATATAACCTAAAATATACATTTCCAAAACAAATAGTGTAGGAAGAATTCTAAGATTTTATAGTGGCGTCCAAAAACTAAAATCTCAATAATTTATTTAAAATTTTTCTTATTGAAATTCTCCAGAAAACAGCAAGTTTTTGACTGAAAATCTAATGGTAGCAGCAACTGGAAAATGCCAGCTAAGCACACATTTTTTAGTTCTTAAAATTATTACAAATGTTTGGTTTAATTTTCAATATTATTTTAAGTAACATAAAATAGGATGCAGAAGTGGATCAAAATAATTTAGCCGTAAATGACTAGCTTCTCCAATGGCATTTCTGTTTTGATCTATAAATTATAAGAGTGGACCAGATTTACAATATGACACACATAAATCATAGCATAGAGGTTAACAAGATATTTCTTCAGTATACCTACAAGTAAATTACAATCATTTCTTATCTCTTCCTGTCAGTGGTACATATACATGGAAACAGCAAATAGTTTGATATAATTCACGTTATATACTTGAAAATAATTACTTTCAGAATGTTATACTTTCTGTACAAACATAATTAGTCGACTTAGATTTTTCTTTTTTGCTTCTCTTTAGGAAATATACTTCTCACCCAGGAATCACAAATGAAAAATATAAAATAAAACCCAGAAGACAAAGGGTTTTATTTATCTTTTAATTTTCAATGTGTGTAGCACCCATTGCTCCAGACAGCTCATCTTCGTAGTTGTTGCCATCGCTGCTGGTGATATGATCTGTGGAAGTTGTACTCTGTGCGTTGGAAGTCTCATCGTAATGAGGTGGTGATGGTGAAGGGTAGGGAGGGCATGAGGGTAAAATTGAAATATTTGCAACAGCTCTCTGTCTCTGAATCACAGGGTGATGTTGGCTATTAATGCGGTTATCAGTGGCTTCATCGTAGGGTCGTCCAGTAGCTGGATTGTAGTAACCAGGCGTATATGGCGGCGGAGGATCCTCTGATGGAAAACAATTTTATAAATAATTTAAATACTGTAGAGTATCGATTATCCGAGTCAATGTGGACCATGCCTAACTCAGATAACCGGAAAACTCAGTAAAAGGGAAGACTATTAAAAAAGGAAAGAAAAAGAATAGGTATAAATATAATATATTTAATAAATGCGATTCATATTAAAAAGCTTACTTAAAAACAACTAAGGAGCATACTTTACAAGATTTAAAGAGCTTTTACTTAAAAAAGTCCTTAATCGTTTTTTGTTTTAAGTTACTTTGGCACTTTTCTGCAGCAATGTTTCACCACTTTTTTAGGGATAACAGGAAGGCGGGTGTCGCCTCTTCTGGCTGTTCTATATATTCAATAGCACTTACAATAGCTTTTAGTCCATCTGTAGGTGAGATTTTTATATGTTGATTTATATTGTCACTGTCTTCATCCTCTTCAGTAGATTCATTTTCATTATTGGCGATATGAACGATCATTTCATTGGATCAAGTTGTTGCATTTCGTTTTCCTAACTGTTTTGAAGTTAAAATTCAGATTTTTTCTCCATGGAAGTTTTAAGAATAAAAAATGAACTAGAACAAAAAATCCTCGAAATATTTGATAGCTCGGTTAAAGCGAATAATCGGGAATCTACAGCATTAAAAAACAATACACCTCATATTTAAAATATGGAAAGTATAATTCATAACACATGTAATCAGGGGTCGGAAATACTACATTATTTTTGTAGTTACCGATTACTTTGTAACAAATGTAATTAACTACAACTATTTCTTTTTAAATGTAGTGACTACAAGCTACTTTGGAATTGTAGTAACAACTTCACTACTTTAAGGAGACGAATTTTGCTGGTGAACTTAATTTAGACCTATGCTAAAAATGGTTTTGAAAAAGAAACACAGGTTAACTTTAAATATAAAGGAATAATTAAGGAACATTTATTTATATTTAAATGAACTAGTTCATTACTCCCAAACATATTTTTTGAATTTCTACATTCAATCTTTAACTATTTATGCCTCTCTTAACAGAGAATATTGAATTTTAGAAATGCGAAATTATCAAATACTTTAAATTTTTTAATTGTTAAATGCTCTTTTATTTCTTTTGAGAAATTAAGTACATCGAAAATACGCTCCCTTCCTTTGAAATAATATCACTGTTTCACAAGTGTACATTCGCATGTGAAAATGTGATGAAAGTGATTAATTATTTTTCTTAATGGCTAGTTTAAATATTAGTTAGATATGTTATTAAATGTGAAATGCATGTCACTGCTCAGCTGAAAGCACAGGGTCATTTTCATTGCATCCATTGACGGACCCATGAAGATTTGTATCCATCAAATTTGAAAAATTAGTTGCGTTAGAACCGTGTTTCTTTCCTAAACTAACATTAAAAGTAGCCGCCGGGAACTGTTACATACAACTGCTTTTTTTTTTTATCCCACTACTCACTACATTAATTTTTTTAAAGAAGTAGCACACTACAAACTACTAAAAAAGTAGTAACTTCAGTAATTTCACACTTGTATTGCGCTACTTCTGACCAGTGATGTAACTCAAGGAACTATGACAAAAACTGTGCTCTTCAAATGGCTATGGAGCTAGCTAGAATTTACCTTTTTTCAATTCAAAAATAAAACTCATGAGTTAATCCTTTAAGCATAGAAAATTAGGACAAAATTGTACTGAAATTTCTTCTTACATTAGTATTTTTCTATTGAATAGCGTAGAGAACATAATAAAACTAATGTATGAACAATATATTAGGTTGAGTAAAAAGTTGTAGCTTTTTTTTGCAACAGATGGCACTAGTGCAGTTTCTGAAATACTTGAAGCATGCACAATAATATGAATGTCAGTTTAAACTTCATTGTAAAGAAAAAATTGAATTATTTCTTTAAGTTTTGGATATTTGATAGCATATTGAACATGGAAGATCAAAGTGTTCATTTTCGCCACATTTTACTTCTGTAAAAGAAAAAACGCACACCAAACTTATGAAACATTGTGTAAAGATTACGGTGACCAGTTATGGAAAAGCCAAAACTGCTTTAAGAAATTCTGGGCTTGTGATTTTGACAACAAATATCTCAACTAAGGAGGTAGGAAACAGAACATAAAATTAGTATTATCAATATTCTCTATAAATTTTTTTTAATAGGAATGTTAAATAACACTCAGATTTTATTTTTGGACTTTTCAGTTGATCTTTACTGTGTCATTTTTGGAATTTTTCAGATGTTTATCTTTTAATTTTTGTTATTTTGGAACAAAGATATAATTGAAAGTTAGAAATATTATGCAACAAATTTTCTCACACATCCCTGTTTTAAAAACCACTAGCGTTATTTATTCTAGCGATAACTCTCGAACAAAGAATTTTGCCTTAAGGGGATAAAATAATTTCAAACACATAACTTTATTACAGACATAAGTTTATTTTAAATTAGAATTCAGAATTTTAAACTTTTGAACTAATGACACACATTTAAAATATAACATTTATACAAAATAATGGCAAAAGTCTTTAACCTCCTTCTTATGAAATTTTCTTCATAGTGGATTTTTTAACTTGAACCAGTAAATTTTGCTATAGAAAGACTAGAATGTAAAATTGTTTTAGTCTCAATATGTTACCTCACTACTTTAAAAAATTCTTGAAAAAAAGAATCGATTTTGATAAACATTTGCATGGGAAGTTTTCAATTTTAGGAAGTTTTAATTACAAAAGCCAGTAAACCAGTTGAAAATAGCCAAATTAAGTATTAGCACAGGCAGAGCTAGAAATATTTTTAAGCAAGAAAGTATATAGATTTTGTGACAGGTTGGTTTAACTGAAACACTTGTTCAGTTTGTTTTTTTCACCATACAAAAACACTTAAAACAAATAAAGCTCTATGCATAAGAGAAATAAAACAATACCTATGATTGAGCTTGCCGGTACCAAACGGTAATTGTGACGCTTGTAAGTATGAACCCTGTCTCTTGCTTTTGCAACAGCTTGTTTACAAGCACCAGACCCTTAAAACAACAAACATTTAAAAATTCAAAAGTATAAATTATCTAAAAGCATAAAATAGGGCAATGAGAATATGCCTAGTTTTCAGTGGGTCTGCTCCAGAAAAGAAGAAAATTTCCTTTGAAAAAACATATTTTAAATAACATTCACCTTTTTGAATTAAAAAATATATATATTAATTTAAATGATTAATACTTTTTCCCTTGATATTTTGTATATATAATTATATACCTGAACATATAAAGATACTTGCAATAAATGCACATAATAAATACAAAAATTAGCCAAAAAGAGAAACCAGATACACTTACAACAGCATTCACAAAGCTCCTGGTTATTTTTATGCACATTAATTTACTTACGAGTGTTTTGAAAAGACATAATCAAAACTTCTTTAATCAATGGATCTCTGGCTAATAGGAATTTTAGAATTTCTGCAATCTATGAAATATTAAGAGTAAAGCTTATTACCCTGTATTCACAGAATAACGTGTAGATGAATTTTAAAATTTTTATAAAGAATTAAGCATTAGATCTCTCATACCTGCTAGGAAACAAAATAAATTTAACTTTTTTTTAAGCAATTAAAAATTAAGGTTTTGTGATTGAAATAATAATAATGCTTCCTTTAAAACACTGCTTAACTTAATTGATTTGTATATGGAACAAATGATGGATGTTTTAAATATTTTCAGCCAACCAAAGGAAATACCTCTATGTCATATAGATACTCCTCTATATAAAGCAAAAAATTGATTTTGAAAGTTTTGGCAAACCCTAAATTAATATTTTTTACTGGATAATCTAAAACAAAATTTAGCTTGTATAACCTAGAATCTGTACCGCATGAAAACAGAAACATTAAGATGATAAAAACAATATAAATAATTTCAAGACAGTAAATTTATTTTAAAAGTAGAAGCTAGGGACTTCTAATTTTTAAAAGGAAACATAAGCTTTGTCAATTATAGAGGACTAACTGTGTGCAACAGAGAAAATAAATAACAAATATCTGCAAAGGACCCTTTATCTTAAAATAAAATATTCACTGAAAGCCAAAGGATAACACAACAATAAAATTTATATAACGTTGTATAAATTGTAATTAAACAATAAATTAGCAAAAATAAAAATTATTGTCTTCAAATCACCTTTTTAATGTTTTATAAAGTTATTAAATTACTTTAGTGAGATCGAATTTTGATCTTAGTATTTTCTAAAATGCTTCATTTTCTTAATAAAATGTTTTAAAAAATGTATTATCTAATAACATTGTTTTAAAAAAACTCATTTACTTTACAAATTTTCTTACAAATGATAAACTTAACAGAAGGACAATTTACCTGTTCTCAATTTTTAGAAAATTTTCGGGTGAATTAGACAAACAAGCATCTTTTGAAAATTCCCAGTTTTACAAACTGGCTTTAGTTTAACAAAATTTTTATAACTTTAATAATAAACAAAAAAGAGAGAAAATAATCTAAAATTACTTGCTAAATCGATTTAGTGATAAAATAAGCATATAAACGATACATAAATAGAAAACGGTTTAAATAAGTTATAAGATCTGTGAACAAACTAAATTTTTATAAATGCCAGTAAATTCTATAAATAATACAATAAACACATTAAGAAAAATAATAATTTAAAGAAGGAAATTTACAATTGTTTTTCAGCAAAAAGAGAACATTTAAAAAGGAAAATTGTTTCAATTATTAAAAATTTTGCTTTTGTGCAACACTAGTAAAAATTACCTGTATATTTCAGCTCATTCATATCTCGACTGTGAACATCAGGTAAATAGTGAGATACTTCCTAGAAGACAAAATATTTAAAATTAGATTTTAATATAGATGACTTTAATCTTTAATTGAAAAGCTTTTCTTCCATTATGATAAATGAAGCAGGGTCCATAAGGGCTTTTCTTAAAATATTAGATATTGATACTTTTATACTAGAAGACAATAAAAATATTATAATTAATAAATGTTTGGCCAAACACAATTTAATTGAGACTAAATTGCCCTTTGCAGAGTAGGATCCATTATAGGCCCCGCAACAATATTCTATTCATAATTATTTTCTCAAAATGTTTAATAAATATTTTTTATACCGAAATGATAAAATATTTAACTAAATTCATAATATTTATTCGATAAGAATCTTTATTTATATTTTAAAAAATGTTCTTTAAACTTAAGTCTACTAATTTTAATTACTACTTTAAAAAGAAATAAAGCATACTAACTTAAATAAATAATTTCAATGCATGAACTATAATAATTTACACATAAATAAAAGGTACTTTAACCCCTTAATTGCCGCGGGCATATATATACGTCTCGGCCAGACGATGCGTTAACTGCCGCAGGCGTATATATATACGCTTTCCCAAAGTACGATGCTTTGCATTGCGCTGCTATAAATAGAACTACACCCCCTACTTCAGAATGCAGTAAAATGGCCTTGAAAGTGTTTGCTTTGCGAATGTATTACTAATTTCAGAGGAGGGGGATTGGGAAAAGGAAGTTATGGAAAAGTGATATCGTATTAATCGCTTGTGTGTATTTATTTGAGTAAGGTCGGTTTATTCTTTTTTCGCTTCTGTTTCCCGTATGTATTTGGTGCTTTTTATTCTTTCCACCAACGCCTTCAAATAAAAATGCATCGCGAAAATGTGCTGTTTGTTCAAGGAAAAAAATTTCGTCGTGAATCCCGCTATCAATGCGATGAATGTGATGTTGGTTTATGTGTCCAACCATGTTTCAGTATTTATCATACAACAGCTAAGTTTTAACATCTTTTATATTGTATTTTTATTATTTAATTTAAATTTTATATTTTCTTTCTTTTCTTTTTCTTGTCTTGAAAACTTAAACTGTTTTTAAATTGCAAAGTGTGCATCATTTTCCCCACCAAAACACCGTGTAAGAAAGTGCACTTGAGCAAAAAACAGTGGCACTGGGGAGTGAATCATGTTCATTTTACTCAGCAGTTAAGGGGTTAAATCAAGATAGTTTATCTAGATTTTTCATAAGTTCTTTCTCATGTTCAAATGCAAATAAGTGCTCAGTTTTTTTTCTTTTAATGAAGTTATATTTAGTACAAACTAAAAGTATCCCTTCAAATCTAGTATACTTTAAATTATTTAAATATAATCAACTTTGACACTACCTTGCACAATTATCCAATCAAGAAATCAAGAATTTTTAAAAATTTATGCCTGACAAAATAATGCCTCAAAATGTAAGCACCATAAATAACATTTAAAAAAAGTTAAAACTAGAAAATGTATTTTCTTAGGAAAATAAATAAAAAATCCAAATGTATGGAAATATTCGTGTCAAGGCAGTTAACAGACTCATTTTTAAAATTTGGTACAGTTAAGAAAAAAAAATATTGCTTACTCTTTGCGCTTCAAATATGATTGCACATTTATTAGCAAGCTCCACATAAGCTTCTGAAAGTTTGAGAAGACCATCTTTGAGCCTTACAACCTTGATGGCTTCTGTTTTGTGAGCTAATTCAACAACTAGAAACAAAAAAATTTAAGATGAAAGAAGTTTATAACTTCAGAAATTAAGTACAGAAAAATAACAAAAACATACCTTCAAGTTGTGCTAGATACTTAGCTCTTTCTGCTTGTGACAACTTTATTTCAAGATTATTAATTTCCTCCTCCGTAGCTTTCTAATGTAATAATAAATAAAATAAATTGGTTTTAATAAAATAAAAAAATAAAAACAATTGTAGAAAAAAAATATATCTTACTTACTTTAGCTGCTCTCTTTAGCTCTTTGCGTATTCTTTGCTCGTTTTGCTCACAACTAACCTGTAAGAAATTTTCAGTTTTGTAGAATTTCACTTGTAACAGTAATACAAACATTTTTAAGTATATATATTATTAATAAATAACTTACAATAAAAAAAAACAATAGAATAAAAAATTATTAATCAGTAAAATAATTTTTAAATGCAAGGTTGCAACTGAAAAAAAAAAAATTCCCGGACTATTCCAGATATATTTTTTAAAAAATTTCACTCTAATATCGTGGCATATACTGATAGTAAGGAGGTCGAAATATACTGTAAACCAAAAAATATAAATTTTTGTAATTTATACATTACATTTTATATCAATAAAATAAAACACCATAATACAGAGAAAAAATGCCAATAAAGGCAATAGAAATACATCATATAAAGGAAAAAAATTATTTTAAAAAATAATAGCATTTTGTCTCATTCAGCCAACACAGATATCAATAATGTTTGTTTTAATTCTGCAATTTGGAAATCAAGCAGAAATTTCAGATTCCCTGTTTAATTTTCGTTTAGTTTCGTATTAATTCAATTTTGTATCCTTGCTTAATTTAATTTTATACATTGCACCTACATGATTCTACCAAAATAAACAAGAGTGAAATTTTTAAAGGAAAAAAAAGTTTATTTCAAGTCTTTATGCAAATAAAATTCTATTTTTCTGCACATATTTATAAATATTAAAGAAATAAAATTGTAAAAAATAATCTCACTTTATTAATAAATCATAAAGTTATTTAAATTAATAAATATTAACTTGCTATTAATATTAAAATTTAATAGCATCTCTTTTATATACGGTTACTCTGCATTACAGATACTAGTTCATAAAAAAAATCCTTCTAAAAATAAAATATGCAAAATATGACAACTGGATAGGATTGTCCTTTTAGTGATGAATATTTTTTTCTTATATTATATATAAAATATTAAAAATTAAAGCAATTTGTTAAAAAAAGGAGCAAATAAAAAAAAAGTTTTACCCTTTATTATGAAGAAAAAATTAGAATATAAACTCTAAAGGCATATGTATATGAAATATATGCCTTTACAAAACAAGAGTATAAGTATTCTGAACATTTTTATTCATATATAAAACTAATGTTAAAATTAATAAAAATTAAACTGTAAAATTATAAAGAGTAAATCAGACAAGTACAGAATATTAGAACATGTTTATAAGAAAAAACGCCATTTATTTTTCTCTCTATTATAAAATAACACCATCATTTTTAAAGAACATGATAAAAACATTTTGTTATTTAAATAAAATATGACTGTGAGTGGGGATTTTGTTACTAATTCAGATATTCGGAACACTATGAAATTGGGGGGAGGGGATTCCATTTTAAAAATTAGATTTTTCGTCAACCTAAATCCATGAATTTCCATATTTTTTTTTAAAAAAATAATAAAAATCATGACAAATTTTGTTCAAAACCGAAATTCATGACTTTCCAGGCGCGCAGATACCCTGCATTTACACAATCTACCCACAAATTACAAATAAGTTATTGAACAAATACTTACCAATTGATTTTGAGCAATATCCAACTGTCTTTCCCCTTCCAGAATCAATTCAAAATGACTTTTGAAAGTTTTCAGGTGTTCTAAAAGAAATAAAAATGTTAGATATAGTTATCAAGATTCTAAATATTATAAAGACGGCACCAATTCCAGCTTGGATCTAGTGTAGCCACTGGTAAAAATATGCTTTTAACAGTCAGGGTAAAAATCACATTTTACAAACAATTTAAATAAACTACTTGTATCGATATTTTCATTAAAATGTTGATAACATTATGTAGATAAATGCTTCCTATATACACTTTTCCTTACTCAAATTTCAGGTATTTTTTCAATTATTTAAAAAGTGTTTTTGCACATAACATTTTTGGATTTCTATTTTCAACTTATTTGGTTTTTTTACCTAACTCAGCACTGTGCTGATGTTTACCAAACTCATCACTCACACACAATAATCAAAATAGAGTTCTATAAAAATTAACCATTTTAAGAAAATCCCGTTGTTTTCAAACTAAAAATCAACGAAAGGGTTGAAACTAGTTACAAAAGTTAATTAAGGCATGCAGAAAGATTTTTATTCTATCAACGTTTGCTGGCATCAAGGATGAGTTTTTTCCACATTTATCAATTTAATAAAGAAAATCCCCCTTCAGAAAGAAAGTTTGCGTTTTCTGACTTCACAAGAAAAAAAAATAGTTTCTATGCTTTTTTTTATATTATATTTATGCAAGCATGATTTAAAAATCACACATCGCTATTAGTGTTTAAATGATTTAAAATCGCACATCGCATACTGTATTTATGCGACTTATGATTGTATATAGTGGTTCGTATTTGGATGATCTATCAGGGATGAGGTTTTTCCACTTTCATCAATTTAATATAAAAAAATCCCTCTTTCAAAGATAGTCTTGTCTCTTCTGAATTCATAAGAAAAAAAATTCGTTTTTATTCTTTTTTCTACTTATGCAAACTTGATTTCAAATCACAGAAGTCGATTCCTGTTTAAATGATTTAAAATCGCACATTGCAAACCGTATTTATGTGACTTAAGATCGCGCAGCGTGTTTCGTATTTGGATTATTTAAAAGTCAGTATTATGATTTGTGTTCAAGTGATACAAAAATTTACCTCAAAATTTGTATTAATGCAATTCTAAAATCAAACATTGAGATTCATATTCACATGATTTTAAAACCAAACATAGAGATTCATATTCACACGATTTTAAACTGTAACATTAAGATTCGTATTTATGTAATTTGGAAATCAAACACAGACTTGCATTCACCCAGCTTTAAAGCAATAAAAAGCACTTAATAAACAATCAAGTAGAGTGTAATAACATAAAAAATTATTAAAATTTTTTTTTTAAATATTAATCTAAGTTTTTGAGATCAATTGTTAGCAATTATAGTACCATTAAAATACTACACCAATGAAAGTTCATGAATTCCTGAAGCACTCTTATTCTTTATTTTTCTGGTTACGTATATGTTACGCATGCGTTACGCATTTGTTCATAAATATGCCTTTGTGTAATACATATTTTATCAAGTGATGTGCCAATCTCATCAGTAATAATTATAATGTAGTCCAATTAAGTTGAAAACATAAGCATTTATGTAAATAGTAATTGCAATAAAAGTATGCAAATATTATTGATCATACCTATGAAGTCTTTCTGAACATCAGTCCACATACTATTCAATTCTCCAAGTTGGCTCATTATATCCTGAAGGAAAAAAAAAAATTGTTTTTTTCATTGCAAGGAATAGAATAAGATTGAAAAATAAGATCATAAATTTATATAAATCAAGAAATTTCAGAATGAAAAGATTCAACAAATAGAAAGAATGCAAGCTAGAAGTACATTAAATTTTTATACTAACACCCTATGTGTCAAAGTTCTTATATTAAAAGAAAATAAAAGTAGAAGAAATAAAAACATGCGAGCATTAACCAATTAGATTAGAAAAGTATGTGAAAACAGTTAAAATAGATATATCATAAATTTTCAATAACTTTACTTTAATTAGTACATAACTTTTTATTAGTACAATATTAATTAAGTATTACCTTCTCATAACATAAGAAAATAATTTATAAGCTAATGGACATTAATTTACAAAATTAATATCATTTAAAGAAACAACAATAGGAAAGATAACAATCAAACCTGAATTGCTCTATTTTCATCACATGTAGCCCACTTTACCATATCTTGTGAAGCTGTAAAAAAAAAAATTATAAATAAATCATAAAACAATAAACTTAAAAAAGTATGTAACGACACAAAGAAGCAGTTTATTTTTAAAATTAAAGCTTGGGTCTGTATAAGTTCATATTTCCAAATTTGGATCACATATATCTCTAATTTGGAGCATATAATAATAGGAGAAAGGACAGCAACAAATGTATTTTATCAAAGAATTATTTGTTTATTATAGCATATAATAACATGAAAAACTTGACAAATCTGGTGGATCTAGTTATTAGTCTTTAAAATCTAGTTAAGTCTTACAAGGTAGCCACTCTCCATGTAAAGCTAAATTTTCTAAAATTTCCTAAATAAAATAAACATTTTGAAAACTCCTATGATTCAAGTTAATATAAATTTAATAACTACTTAAAAATTCATATACATATTTGTTTCATTGTTGCCAACTTGGATAGTAAAAAATTCAGCAGATTTCACAAATATAAATTTCATGATAACTTCTGCATACTATAGTAAATATTTCACATATAGGGAATTTTAGGAATTTTTATAATCATAGTACAAAAATTTTAGTACCCGAATAACTATAAATGGTCTGCCATATTTTTAATTTATGCTTGAGTTTGAAATGTTTTTATTACGTAAGCTCATAATTTTTAATAATAATGGAAAAGTAATTTATAATTAATAGTTAAAAAATGTTTTAATTAGTTTAAAAAGCAAGCTTTGAATGAAAATAAACTGAAAATTTTAGAAATTTTTTTTAGGAATCTTACTCAATTTTAGGGAATTTTCCAAAATGTATAAACATTAGAAGAATTATTATTGAACCAGTAGAGCATGAGAAACTGACAAAATTCAGTCTACCAGTAAATCCAGTACAGTTGACAGTTCGGTTATATGTATTCAGGATTTAGAACAGACAACAGTGGCAACTTAACCTTGAAACTCACAGAAGGGCGGACATGCGCAAAAAGGATATGGAAGCGGTGACGTGACGCTGTTGTCGATGTGTAGAGTGCAAAAAACAGTCAATCTGCTCAGAAGGGTAGTTGTTGTGTGGCGTTAAGGTGAGGATTTTCTTTTCCATCGCTCTAAAGCATGTTTTCAAAAGGTGATCAGCGGTCGTGACTTGAAATCGAGGTTGTATGTGGCAAAAATGCAACAGAATTCTATCGAGGATTAGTGGAAGCCTGTGGCGCAAATGCATTACTGGATAGGACAGTAGCACGATGGGTTCAAGCATCTAATCTTTTTTCGACATTAAGCCTTTTGAAAACATGCTTTAGAGCGATGGAAACGAAAGTCTTCACCTTAACGCCACACAACTACCCTTCTAAGCAGATTGACTGTTTTTTTAACTCTACACATCGACAACAGCGTCACCTCACCGCTCCCATATCCTATTTGCGCATGTCTGCCCTTCTGTGAGTTTCAAGGTTAAGTTGCCACTATTTAATTTACAACCCTTGTATTTAAAATTCTCATAATTAATTTTATGAGAAGCTTTAGATAGGTAGAAATAGAATTAGAAGAATACTTTTTCACCAAAGTCTAAAGATATAGTAAAACTAAAATTTTTAATTAGAATTATTTATGAATTAAATACGAATAATGTATTAAAATCGATAACAAGAAAAAATATAAGTGCCTAATGATGGAGTGAAATGCTTTATAATAAGTAAATATAGTGATGCATATGATAAACAATATTGCTAATTATTGATAGTTCAAAAAATTTTAGAATTGAGGGTAAATTTCACTGAGAATGCGAGGTTTTGCAGTACAGTATTTTATAATTTCTAGAGAATTTCAGATTATCTCTGCTCTCAGAGAGAGCAGCCATTATGAGCCAGAAAATTTATGCTTATTTGACTTGATACCCATGAAAACGTGCTGAGTGAACCATACAATGAAATCTTGTTAATCATGAACATGTAATTGAGTTTTAAACTTTAATGATAGCACAATTTAAATATTTATTATCGTATCTTAAATTTCAGTTAAAGAATTTTTTAAAAAAATAAAGCCATTTATTAAATAAATAGCCAATAATATATAACTAGTTTAGAATATCCTTAGTATTTTGGGCAAAGATTTAAATGTTCAACACTGAATTTGCACTGAAAAGTAGGGTAGAAACAGTAAAACAACAATTATGATTCTCTGATACCTTTCTCATAATCAGGAAAAAAACTAATTTTTCTGAGTTGACAAACTGGAGGTTTTATTTAGAGTTTTTTAAAAGTTAAATAATAATAATAACAACAAAAGAGAATTGCTAAGTTTTGAACACTCTAATAAAAACTAAGAAAATATAGTATATTACAGATTTTAAAATGCATTACAAATTTTAGGAAGGCAACACCTTACCAGAATTTTGGGCAGTCATGAAGGCTTTAGTGGCATGCCTCAAGTCTTTCAATTCTGAAATCACCATGTTCAAATCTGAGTGACCAGCTCCAATTGATTTTAAACGCACTCCACTTCTGTAATTATGAATGCTTACCTATTAATTTAACTAGTTTACTCTTATAAAAAATTATTATTATTTAGTTTTTAAAATGTCATTCATGTAATGTTTTCAAGTTATGTCAATGTCATGTTATGTTTTCAAAAACATACAGTTATAGTATTGTATAAGAAATATTAACTGCATAATATGATTATTACTCAAAATGCTGCAATAATTAAAATCAATATTAACCTCAAGGTTAATACCTAAATACAAAGTATATCATATCAATTTTATTTACAATTTTATAATGAATAATTATGATTAATGCATGAACCTAATATTATAAATTTAAATTTTCAAGTATTAGTATGCTTTTAATTGGTTTTTCTCTTCTTTTTTGAACACTTGTTTTTAGGATTGGCAAAAAGGGCAACAGGATTCAGAATAAGCACAGTCTATGTGGGTTTTTTCATGAAAAAAACTAATTTTCGTTAGGGATAAGTGGGTTTATTCATGAAATGATTCAGCTTTGCCCAGAGATACGAGCGTTTTTTTTTCTAGTATATTCTATATGTATAGTACATACTGAAGCAATTAATAAAAAAAATGCTTATAAAATAACTATTTCAATCATTTTTTTTGCGTTCTAAATGTATAATGAATTACTTAATAATAGAGTTACTGAAAATAATCTTTGTAAAATGTAAAGTATAATATGTTGTACCATTAGTTTTAAATTATAAATACATATTTATGAAATGAAATGTGCATGTCTTTTTGTAGCACATGGTGTGTTTATTTGTATCTTTCAATGCTTATATTCTTTATATGTCCTACAATGTATAAAAAATTAACAACTTTGTTATACTTTGTCCTTTTGAAATAAATAAAAATTTTAAATATTTGTATTCTAAGCATTCCAAGTATATAATTTAAAATCTTACTGAACATGAAGGAATATATTTTTTTTCAATTGTATACTTTTTTATCTTGTATTTGATTATATTAAATTAGTTTACATTAAAATAATATAATTTATATGAAAAGTTAGATAATTTTTTAAATTTTTTTTTAAAGAAATAAAAGAAATTATGAATTTTGTAAAAAGTTTGTAAACAAATTTATATAATTTATAGAAAGTTAAAGTTATCAAACAATAAGTTGATAATTTTATAAAACAATTCTGATAGATAATTGCAAGAAAATTAAGTGGAAATGTTAAAAAACCCACTAAGTAAATATAAAGATTGGCTTTTTCAAGTGAACTCAATCTGTAAAAACATGTTGCACGTTTCTCGGCTTAGTCCACCTTGACTAAACCCACTTGTTTCATAAAGACAGCACCAATATCCTTAGCCATACTATTAAATTCTATACAACACAATTAAAAATAAATTAACTGTGGTAAGTGTCACCTGCGTAAAACCTTGCTTGCTCGATCCATGGAATACTGTTGCAGCTGCAGATAAATAACTATAATCTTATCTCCTAAGTGAAGATAATCCAAAGAAAACTGAAGGAGAAAAAAAGCTATAATTAAACAGAATTTTTCTAAAAAAATATAAGTACGGTTTAAAATTCATATGTAAGTTACACATATAAATATATTAGTTTGAGCATGAAAAAAGTGTTAACAGATGAGTTAGTTGTTCAATAGATGAATTTTGCCAGGAAACTTGTTTTTAAAATGACTTTAACATGAAGTTTGAATTTTTAAGTACCTAAATAATGTTTTTGATTTACTGTTGATTTTTGATTCACATAACACTTCCTGAATCTTAGCTAACTGTAAATACTCAATTCAAACAAGATGATCTTGTAAAATATCTAAAAAGAATTTTTTTTTTTACACTTTAAAATGCATTAAAACGTACCTTTATACTGCCTTTAAAAGGATACTATGTCATAATTCGGGAATTAACACAATCAAATACAATAATAGCTGGTAGATAGACTGCTACTATTGATCTGCTATTTTAAAGTTTTCAGTTAACTATTGGCGCAAACTATACACGGATTTCATTGCCCTAGTAGCTTCTCTCGAGAATTCTGTGATCACCATGGATTTATTTAAAAATAAATCTTAACAGAAAATATTCTAAAATTGCAACCAAGATTAGATTGTTTGCTCTGAAAATTGTATTCTTTTTACTTTTTAACTATTTTTTTATTATTTAATAAATATGACGAGAGGCCACAAATTTTCGATTGATTGAATTATGTCAAATAAAGCTTTTTGATAAAACTTAGTAAAAAAGATCATTTTTGTAGTCTAGGGAGAGTTTGAAAAGCAAATGAAAATGGAAATGCCGATCTCCCATTTATATTTCATGGAAAATAAAAAAAATCTAATCCACTTCACTAAAAAAAAAAAAAATATATAGCATTTGTTTATAAGCATTCTCATATTATAAAGAAATGTGCAATTTTAACTAATAATAAAGAAATAAAAATATTTGAGTTGTGAACAAATGATAATTAACTGATCTTAATAAAGATATAAAGCAAGATATAATGACCAAAGCAGTGATGTTTATCTCATACAACAATCAAAATCCCTGCATAATAACTTATTTTAGGAACAGGCATATTTAAGTCCAAGTTCTGCAATGCTGTAAATTACTGATTCATTATATAAGCAATTATACAAATTTGACATTGATTAACTTAAAGGAAAGCAATTTTAGCTTTCTAAATAAAATAATAAAAACTTTGGCACAGAAGAAAGTGGAAATAATTCAACTAGTTACGGTTATTTTAATGTTATATGCATGGAAAATTCGTAAATTTTAAAAGTCTTGTTTCAGAACATTTGATAGAATTCTGCACTCTGAATTAACAACAAAGAAAAAAAAAAACAGCAATATTTCATTTTAGTTTCAATGAAAAATGGATTGTTGGCTTTGAGATTTGACATCCTATATTTTTATTAAAAACTATATATTACGCCTGAGAACTATTTAAATATTACTCGGAACAGAACATTTATAAGTCTGATATATAACAAAGGTTACGAATATAGTACTTTTGGAAAACATGTACATAAGGATAGTTCTAAATTCGAAATGAAGTCAGTAAAATAGCGTTTCCATAACTCAAAAATCTATCAATACAAAAAATTCAATAATTAAGCATTTTACATAAGAAAACATAAGATGAAAAACTAACGTAAGTTGATTTATAAACTTAAAGATGTATTCGATAAACAAAACTTTCGAATAGGCACAAGTTCATAAATAAAAGTTTTCTTCTTCAGTATAGAATATAATTAGCAACTAAAAAGTACATATTAATAATAATTAGTATGAAGATACAAGATAAACTTCATTCACATCTTAGCCACAATAAATTATGTAAAAATACATAACAATGAAACTAATAATAAAGCCAGACCAGCCAGACAAAAATATGTCAAGAAATCAAGATAAATCTCTTCTCTTCTTTTCATCAAAGTTTTATAAAAAGAGTACTACATCCGGATCGGGTTGATCCGAATAAACTGCACCAATCACGTTCCGATTCATTCAATATTTCAGTATAGTTTGAGGACAAATTAGTGGGTCGTCCTCAAAAAATACTATGACTTGATTTCGTGATTCCTAACTTCATTCATAATTTCATAAACTTGTTTTCATGACAACGAATAAGAATATGATCAATTTATCTGTAGATCGGTACTTTCTTTACTTCAATTAGCAATGCTGTTGTTGTTGTTGTTGTTAATTTACGTCGCACTACAGCTGCAAAATGGGCTATTAGCGACAGTCTGGGAAACATCCCGGAGGATGATCCGAAGATATGCCATCACAATTTTGATCCTCTGCGGAGGGGATGGCACCCCCGCTTCGGTAGCCAACGACCTGCGCACGAAGTCGAGCACTTTACGTTAGCACAGTTTAACGAGGACCAATACCGCACACCCTCGGCCCATACGCAGACTGATCCAAGTGGTCACCCACCCGCACACTGACCGTAGACAGTGATACTTGACTTCGGTGATCTCCTGAGAACCGTGTCTTAACGATCAGTCCACTGCGGGACCAATTAACAATGCACAATGGGCAATTTGGATATGGTCTTGGAAACATCTCTGAGTATGATTCAAAGACAAACTATCACAATTTTGATCCTCTGCAGAGAGAATGGCTCCCCCGGTACGGTAAACTGAGCACCGATATCACCCACCCTCGGTCACTGAGCAGGAAGATCAAAATAATCACCACCCGCTCACTGACCACGGTCACGATACTTGACTTTGGTGTTCGGCTGGGAACTATGTCTTTACCATCAGTCCCCTGCTAGACATAATTTATTTATTAAAATTTCTTTAATTTTTGTTGTTGTTTATTTACGTCGCTCTAGAGTCTACGGTCTAGGTCTACGGTCTGGGAAACATCCTTGAGGATGATTCGAAGATACGATATCATAATTTTGATCCTCTGCGGAAGGGGGCTCCCTTACTTTGGTAGCTAATTGCTGCCTCACAGGACCAAACATGTGCTTCATGTACATGTAGATATTTCATGTTAAGCCGCGTTAATGAGGTTCAACTGTATCTGTATTATTTTCCAGACAAAATAAAGTGTCTACTGGATTTCAGAAAAATAAGAAATTATCAATGGTGGCCAAAACCAATTAAAAAGTATAAAAACGCTAAAAAAACATACGAAATTCAATACAATGACAAATATCACTCTTCACATAGAACATTGATTGAATTACTACAACAAATAACTACGATGGAAGTAAAGGACACTCCTTCATGTAAAGATATTGAGAGAGTCGATTCGTAACCTTGAAGGTCACGATCGAAAAAGAAACCGAAAGCGTAACCAATGGCGTAAAGAGGTGCCTAGATTCTCGAAGTAAACTACTTGATTAGATGTACCCCTAAAGATGATTGTAATTAATGCAGCAAATACAGTAGTCGGAAAAAAATTGGAGTATTTTTATGTAAATGTAGGTCGTAATTACTCTAAGCAATTCACTATTTCAAAAAAAATATTCTGAATTTTTCATTAAGTGTATAAAATACATAAATTTAATGACCCCTAAAACTTTATTACTAAACTTCATTATTAAATCACATTCATAAAATATTTTGCTTAACCCAAACATCCTCCATTAGATAGTTTCCTAATAAAAATAATAGCAATGTATATATATATATATATATATATATATATATATATATATATATATATATATATATATATATATATATATATATATATATATATATATATATATATATATATATATATATATATATATATATATATATATATATATATATATATATATATATATATATATATATATAAAATGCGCGTACCATATTACATCCGCAGCAAATGTTGTGCGCTTCTCCCTTTTCAAAAAAAGGTGAATTCAAAGTTTTCAAGACACGAGGAGGGATGTGGAGGGGGGAATTATAGAGTGGCTCACGTTTCATACGCGTCATTTGTTATAAATATTATCGTAGAATTTTTTCCCAAACCTATACAGGACTGACTTAGGCATGGTTTTTGAATGCTTTTCTAGTGACACCAATGCAAAAAAAAGAAAAAACTATATATAGAAATATTAACTATTGAACTAGAGAAAATAAGCTATATATAAACATTTTTAGAATAATTCATTTGATTTTAGCAAAGTTACTCGTTAAATTATTAGATTTAAAACAGCTCTAAAAAATTATAATGCTAGAAATACAAAACTTATTGTATAGACCCTCGCAATGTCTGGCTACATTGCGACCTATAAACGTGATTTTTTTTCTTATTAGAAACTGTAGAAAGATTGCCATTGGCGATCGCAACACTCGAATACGCCATCTGGGGAGAGACCGGTTTCATGCCTTTAGCCCTACTCCCTTCCCTCTCCTCCTTTTTTCAGTTGTATAGGAATGTACTACGATATTTTCCCTTTTCTTAATATTTTTCCTTTTTATTTAATAAAAATATTTTTTAAAATTTCCGTGATACTGTTCCTTAGAACTATGTTTAACGCAATTTTCAGTTCCATGTAGCTTTCCAACTTAAAAGATTTTAATCTATATGAAAATCAAGAGAGAAACTAGCGTACTTCCTTCCTCTATGACTTTCCACACGCTAATGGGGAAAGAATGTGAAGTGTTGCCATAGGTAGAGAGTTCTGCTCTACGCCACCTGCAGCCCATTTCGATCGCCAATAATACATTTTAAAAAAAGTAGTAAAATAAATTTCTGCCTAACCTGTTGTTTTTATAACAGGTATGATTAAATAACAGGTGCAAAATACCTGTTCCGGAAAATATTGGTCAGCTCTACTGGCAACCCTGGTACTCTTATTTAACAGAAATATACAGTTAAGAGCGTTTCCAAAAAACCTTTGTCTAAATGTCTTGTTTTTTAAAAGTGTAATCAAGAAATTTTATTTCGTTTTACATTAAATATTTAAAAAAGTTCCTTCGCTTTATTAAAAGAAAACCATTTTCTTTAAGTTATAATACTTATAGTCTGTTTAAACAATTAATTTTAAATACAAATTGATATTTAAAGACTTGTGGGGGAATTATCGACTATGTCAACCTTCATCTATCAAAAGGTACCTCATGATAGAATCAAGTTAACATGTCTTATATACTAGTGAATTGGTATTTATTATTTATAGTGGTAGTTACACCACATTACTCCCCTTCCAGAATTTTATCTGTGATAGAATTCGATGAACAGATACCAGTAGTTGATTAATGCTGTTTTATTTATTAACTTCAATTTTTGCTCATTATATATATATATATTTTTTTCTTCCAAGCATTTCGCTCGTTATTTTTTTTTTATAGCTTTTTCGCTATTTTTTTCCATCATTTTTTTCTAGCTTTTCGCTATTATTATTTTTTTTCTAGCATTTCGCTCATTATTATTTATTAACCGGGAGACTTTATTTACTTCACCGGATTTTTTTTTTTTTTTAAGCATATCAACTGTTTAATGTGGATTCATCCATCAATATTGACAATTTCTTATCACGTCCGGGTCACCAATGTGGGGGAATTAATTATCGACTATGTCAACCTTCATCTATCAAAAGGTACCTCATGATAGAATCAAGTTAACATGTCTTATATACTAGTGAATTGGTATTTATTATTTATAGTGGTAGTTACACCACAGACTTATTTATCTTAGTATAAAGATTGTTGCTAAAATTGTAAAAAAAAAGTATATTTTGTGTACTAGAAATTGAAATTTTGAACATGCCTCCTGTTGAAGCATGTAATAATTATAAAAAAGATGCTTTTAAGCTGAAATATCTACGATTTACATAGAAATACTAAACTATTGTCAAGAAAGCTTACTAGTATTTTGCAGTTTCTCTAAAAAAATTAATAAAATAATGATGAGCTTAAATCAGGAGTTATTCCCTATCAAAACGTGTCTTTTTTAAATAATGACTTAATCACTTCAAATTTAAATAAGCTCACTCACTCGTTCTCTCTGTATATCTATGTAAAAATGAAACTCATTTTTGTGACATTTGATCCTGTTATCTGAAAATAAATTAAGTTCAAAAAGAAGATGTCCTGTTACATGCATTGTCGTCAGACGATGATTTTCAGTTTGGTAGTGCTTTCCTATTTTTAAAATAATTTTAGTACTATTTTTCCAAATGAATTTGATTGATTTGAAATTATTTCAAATTTGAGCATTTCATTGTTAATCAAATAACATAAATTCATATCATTATGTATCAAAAAAATCTTGAAAATCTTAAACTTAGAGTTACTTTACCTTCTGAAACCCAAGCTAAAAATAATGAAAGGAAATAGAATTTTTAAATTGTGATGCGTTGATTAGAAGAAAAGAAGCACATAAACAGGGTTAAAAATGTTTAAAAAAGAAATTTCAACTCAGTACATTTTTTAAATTAGTACGTTAAACAATTTGAATTTTAAGCATTTATCGTGTGTACTATCAAAACAAAATAATATAAATAACAAAATTCACAAGACCAAAATAAGATATTTATATGCTATAATATGCTAAAACTTCCCAAAAATTTACAAATAGGAAATTTTTTAACTTTTGTATAACTTTTCATTGTAGCTAAATTGGATAAAATCGCTTTATTTTGCTTATTATTTTATTTTGTCCCTGTTAATATTTTGAAGAATCCCATTAAGATTTGACAACCGAAACTAAAAATCTGAAGCTAAAGAGCTAAGTAAAATTGATTATAACTAAGTTTTATTTTGAAAGTGTTGTTGATGAGAAACATAATCAATTTTCTGTTAATATGTGTTACTTTATTTTGTGTTTATTTTTTATTTTCTTTATTTTATGATGAATATCTTTGTGAATATGTGTTTAAGATTTGCACTGAATTTTCAGTACTGTTTCAATATCAACATCACTTAAAATGACAAGTCAGAAGAAAAATTGTGCCCCAAACTTGTCATTAGCCTTTTATCAACTATTATACCCTAGTATTAAGCATATTACAATTAATGCCTTTTTATACTTTCGGTAACAAAATTAATTAACTAAAAAAAAAAAAATCTTGTTTTTTCAATTTGACTAAATCGGAGAAAATATTTTTTTATAGGAATCATCGTTTTCGGAAAATGAGAGAGAATTTTAGGGTGTGATAAAAATTATAGCAAAAGTATGTTTTCCGCATTTTTTTATATGATGTTATAAAATAAAATAATATCTTCTACTTAAAAAATATTATTTAAAAACAATTTTATTATATTACTTGAGTTTTTTACCTACTATATTTTATCTCAAGAAATAATATAAATTTCTATTAACAATAAAACTCTACTCATTATGGTGAGGATTATTGTTTTGTATTCGGTGAAAGAGTGTTAATTGAAATTTCAGCACCCTAGTTAGTCAAAAAGTATTCTAAATTTTTATTGGTGATAAAATGTTACATCTTTTTAGCCTTCAAAAAATGACTGAAGCTTGCATTATCATCCTGAAGAGAGCTCCAGCTTAAATATGAGATCTCCATCTAATACTGTGATTAAAATTGTTTACTTTTTTAAGCAAGTATATAATTTTTTTTTTACTTATAAAATTAATGATAACAAATAATTTTTAATAACTTCAGATTACTATCTAAGGAAAATTAAATTACTTTTATAAGTTATTTTATTTTCATTATGTTAAGTTTATGAAAATGTTTTTCTTTGTTTTATGAAAAATATTTTTTATTTTAAGATAGATCTATTTTAAAGATGACGCTATTCTATAAACCATGATTCTCAATGAACTACATTAACTTTTATGGACGTTACATATACAAATTAAATTTTTTTTTATAAATAAGTATTTAATTTTCCATATTTAAGACAAAAATAGTTCAGGCATAAATGTGTATGTACAAAATGTTTTTATTTTTATTTATTTAAGTGTTAAAGTTAAATTTTGATGATATCATTTAATCTTTGTTACTTTTTGATGTATATATTGTATGAAAAGTGATTAAAATGCTTTTCTTAAGCATAAATTGTTAAAGAATTTAATTAATGTTTCTCACTAAATTTTATTAATATTTTTTTTCATCAATTTTTTAAGTCCTTAAAAGAATTAACTGATATAGTAAGATTTTTGTGGTGCTTCAGTAATTCGGCTGATTTATTTTAATATGTTTAATAATAATTATTTGTTTATTTTTTAGTCTTGTCGAACATGCTGTAAATATTGTATTACTCGATGATATAAGTATATTTTATTTTTTTAATGAAATTAAGTTTCTTTTTGTAATGTTATATACTATTTTTAAATGTACTTTTACCTGGTTAATGTTATAGTTTATATTTTGTTATTGCTGATTTGAAATATTTTCATTACATACTTCTTTTATTGATATTAAAAATTAAATGTAATTACATGTGTTTCATATGAAATTGATAACTATAATTTGTACTGTTTATTTGTACATTATTTTTTTAAAAATTATGTATCAAGCTGAATATGCAGTCAGGGGTCTGTTTACAAGAAATTTGGGTCCGTTAACGGACCTTCACAAAATATTTTAACTTAAAAATGGACCCTTCGCAAAATAATTTATTTTTTAATCGGACCCTTCACAAATTTGCTGATCTTCATTATTGTTTTCTAAATCGAATAAACCCTTCCCAGGAAGGGCGGGGGAAAGAAAGACAGATGTAAACAAACTAAATTTTCTCTTCGGCAGACGCTTCTTCCTTTATTCGTCCGAAGTGAATATTCTACGTTCAGGAGCATAGACTAAATACCAAATATTTATATGTTGCATCATTAATTTAGTAGCTGCAATTGCTGTTTATTTTTTAAAATTTAATTTTTTTAATTATAATTTTACAGTGTTGAGCATAATCTTGTATGTCTTTACAATTTAAAAATTCCTTGAAAAGGTTTTTTTGCAATAACGGATCCTATTTGCACAAATTCTCAAAAGCGGACCCTGGTTGAAAGAATGGGACTTAACGTTTATTTTATATTCAAAAATTACGAGTAATTTTTTCACAATTTTTCAAAAACGGACCCTTCGCAAAATGTCTGACAGACCCCTGGCAGTGTTTTTGTTTTATTTATTTTTTAAATTAAAACAAAGTAAAGATTATTTTTATTTTCTTTTAGTTTTGTTTTAAATGTTATAATTTTGTTCTATTTTTAGTAAGCACAAATGTAAGGGTTAATTTAGTTTACATGCAAAAATCTGGCATGCTTTTCTTAGAATCTTGTATGCTAATTTTTGTTGATGTTTTTTTGCAATTAAGAAAAATATGAGCCTTCTATATATACTTTTTCTTTGAAAATAGTTGACCATTTTAAATATACCATCCTTTAACTATCTGCTTATATTTCAGTTCTGAAGAGAGGCTGCACATGTTCCAGAAAGAAATAAAGATTTAACTAACTAGAGGGGAAAATTTAACTTTCAATGGGGAGGGGGGGGGGGCACAATAATTTTTAAATTATATATTGATAATTAATTAGCCTACTTTTACAATTGAGGAGAAAGAATTTTCTCAGTGGTAGTAACATTTATCATTTTGTATAAGTATCTTAATTTTAAAAATTAAATTTGAAGATAGTTTAATTATCATGACAAATCAATGATTTAAACATCAGTATGTTCGATTTATTAGTGAGGCAGTTTTGCTTTTAAGTGTGGATAAAGTAGCTTAATTTTTAGAAAACTCTTTAATGTCTCAAAACATCAATGTGCTACCACTTTGTGAAATTTTTGTAAACGTAAATACAAGTGTGCAGTTATAGATAATGATTTAACTAGTTCTTATGATAGTAAAATAATATTGATATGTATTAACAATTTATGAACAAAATATATATTATTTTTGGGGTATTTATTATTAAAAAAATGTTGTTTACCTTGTATTCTTTAAAAAAATGTAATTGTAGCAGGTCTTATATGTTCTCTATAAAATAATTAATTTTTTAATCTTTTCTTTCTGTTATATTTTAACTACTTTAATATTTTTTATCAATCTTTGAACTTCATAAATTCTTTTGTTTTAAATTTATTTTTGTTAAGGAAAACTTCCTTAAAAAAAGAATAAAATTTTTTAACATTATATTTTGAAAATTTTAATGTTATAATTTGCATATTTTTTCCAAGTATATTAAAATTTGTTTGAAAAACAGCTATAAAGTTCTTTACACTATTTATGTAGATTTTTCCAAATCTACGTAAATAAGGTTTAGTTTGGAATGCAAAACACTCATTAATTATAAAGTACTTATAAACATTATCATATTCAAAAATTGCAGGTTATGAACCCTGCAATTTAGGTTTAAATCTTGTTATTTTTCCACAAAATAAATTTGTTTTTGTTTCCTGTGTTGTTGTAAGCGATTAATACAAATTTATCTAATTAAGATAAACAGGTTAAAGACTTAAATTTCTTATATAATTTATATATTATTATTTTTTTTACCAATTCTTATTTCCATTGTATTCGTAAATTTATTGTATTTAGAAACTGAATATTTTTATCTTATATTGTAGTTAAGACTTTGAATAGTTTTATTATTATTTTTATAAACAGAATATTTTTACTTTGATAAAAATAATATTAATAATATTTATCATATTATAATTTTATTATTAATTTGTTATTTTATTAACTAATTTATAGTTTTGCTTTTTTTTATCACATTCATTAATAATTGCATAGTTTAGTTTTGAAAACCAGCTCATTTCTAAAAAATTAAAAATCAGTTTGTTTCGATTAGAGTTTTGATTTCTTCAAGAGTAGCACAGTTTTTCCAATGATATTTAAAAATTTACTGCTTTACCTTTCAATTTAATATATATATTACTTTTTGTTTAAAATTAAAATTTAGGGTTTTTGAATATCTTTTTAAAAACTTTATTATACATTATTCAGTTTCCCATGCTGCTGGTAAAGAATTTTTCAAAAATTCATTTTTTATTAAATCCTTATTTTGCATTGGACTCAATTTGTGATACCATTGGATTTTGTTACCAAGGTGATTTGTGCTTTGCACAGTAAAGCCACTTTCAGCCATGAAACTTTTCAACCCTAACAATAGTGTGGATTGAGCTGGTTTTGAAAGCAAATGATTCACATTATTAGATCTAATTGTATTAATAACAAGTGAAAATTTGTATTGTTACAGACCTGTTTCAAAGTGATATTTTGTTAGATCAGTACCCTGATTCTATCGACGACAGAGGTTATCTATTTACTCCTTATGAACCCATAGAAGATGAACCCATTCCAGAAGTATCTCCACAATCAAAAATAACATGTATGTATTGTTCTAAAGTATTTGCACACAAACGATATTTAGTGGATCATTTAAATACTCATACAGGGAAAAAGCCGCACATCTGTAAATATTGTTCTAAAGCTTTTACCCAAAGAGCATCTAGAAATCGGCATGTAAAACTTTGTCACAAAGATATTATAAGTCAATTGAATGATATAAACAATTTATTGTGATCTATATTTCTGCTGTACTATGTTTAATAAAATTGCTATTGTCCAAGAATCATAAGTTTTTCTATTTCATTTGTAAAATTTTTCTATTGCTTTTTGAAATATCAATAATGAGATTTGTAAATGGGTTAAAAAGTTACCGTTTATATGTGGGTAAAAAAGGCTCTTGTGTCGCTACTTTGATATGCTAAAGTTATGAATGGCTTTAAGTCCTTTTAAATTTTACATATGATACTTCTTTTTCTTTTTTTTTTTGTTCTGACAAGTTGTAATTGAAATTAAATTTTTTATAATTGAGTTCACTACCTGTTTAATAAACAGGCTATTTTGCACTTTTTTGGAGGATTTAGTTGAGTAACTTCAACAGCTGGTTCTTTGCATTTCTCCCAGTTCAATTTCTATTTAACTTTAGTTAAAAATAATTGAGATTGCATGTATTTGTATGTTTCTATTTTCTACAACACAGAAAAGATTAAAGATAGGGAAAGGCAAAACACACATATTTCGGCAATACAGATAGGGAAAAGAAATTTAAAAAATATATATATACCCTCTGAGCTCCATGCATTGGTTTCTTTGGATTAATTATTTCACCCTTTTTTTCTCTCCATTATTTGATATTTCTTTTGTTTGCATTAATCAATTTGGTTGCATATTTGCCTCTAGTAAATCTTTCAACTTGATATCAGTAACAAAAATGACTGGAGACCCATAATTTATGTCACATTTTATTACAACACTTAGATTTCTGTTAACAAATATGTTTTTGTTTTTAAATTTTATTACACCACACAATATCATAGCAGTTACACAAAGCATACCGAAACTTATTGTGATATAAAGTAGTTAGTGATTGTCCAGCAGTCTTGTTAAATGAATTTTGATGTATGATTTCAAGATATCTTCCTCTCATTCATTTTACACAAATGAATGTAATAACTGACATTCATTGATCATTCATGACACATTTGGAATCTTTCTCCTTAGATATATATTATATGTACAACAGAAACACTAACCACACATGATTGTAAGATACAACTTTTATCATCATCAATAATTAAATAACAAAATTTGGTTATCATTCAGACATAGTTGAATGAGATATATTAAGAGACGTTGCATCATAAAATTATATAGTATTTATAAAATAACATAACTACTTTGGATTATATTTTGAAATTTGTGTTTGTTCTATTGTAGAACTCCAGTTTTTCAAGCAAATCTAATTTTGATCATCAAATGTTATAGAAACTTGACTCTACAAAATTCTTTTAACAATAATCAATTTTTTAAAAATCTCTATGTATTACTAGTTGCTTTCAGTATGCCACCAATAAACATCTTTAAAGATTTTCTAGCAGACCATATTATGTGTTTGAAAAAGATTTGTACAACTTAAGTGAAATTAGTTTCGTATCTGAAGCAGCCATTTTCACGTTTTGATGATCGCTCGTATGTGTAGTACGAAAGCTCTTATATATCCATTAGATGTCACATTACAGAGTTATATGACATATCTACGTGACTTATATCACATAAATGGAATTAGTGATATAACTATCAAATCACTGTTAATCGATAACACAATTAACTTTTATTTATGTTACAGCATAATGCCAAAACGGAAAACCCTAAAAACCATACGTTGTGTCAATAAAAGAATGACTTTTTTTAAAATAATTAATAACAGTGTCACATATTGGCATAACATGATTATGCAAAAATTTTGCTAATCCTTTATGAATTAAGTCCAAACTACTTTAATTTTATTAGTTACAAAAGTGTCATAGTGAAAATGCAAAGTATTTTGTTTTTAGCATATTAGACAAAAAGTTTTATTTTATTTTACAATTAAATTATATGTTCAATAAATTTGGATAATTATATTAATGTACTTTAATCGGCTGAAAATTTTAATAATCTCAAATTCTTCAAGTATTATAAATTACAGCTTTGATGAAACATAGTTATTTCACCTCTAGCATACTATTTCAAAGACTGATAAAAAATTTGTTTCAATAAAGATGGTCTTCTATTTTAAAATTGATTGATAAATTAAATTGGATATTGATGTATCCTAATCACCCAAAATTTCATTAAACTTTTCGAAGTTCAATTCAAAAGTTTAATACTTACAAGATTAAAGAAAAATAGTTACATATTTCCCTCTGAGAATATAATTATCATTTAATATATTCTATTGTTAAAATATTTTTTAGCGTTTTTATACTTTTTAATTGGTTTTGGCCACCATTGATAATTTCTTATTTTTCTGAAATCCAGTAGACACCTTATTTTGTCTGGAAAATAATACAGATGAACTTCATTAACGCGAAATTGCTTAACATGAAATATCGCCTCACATGAAGCACGTGTTTGGTCCTGTGAGTCAGCAATTAATTATTATTGTATTTTACACGAAATTTTCAAGCTGATTGAAAGGAAACTGGACACAACACAGATAATAAATAAGCATGTGAATAAAATTTCAATAATTCATTTTAAGGAATGCTATTTCTATTTTCTTCCGTTTTTAGAAGTAGAAGATGATCAAATAAATTAAATAGTAAAAATAAAAAAGTTTAATAAAGAGTTAAACTTTTCATTTTATTTTAATTTGTTTGGTTCATAATAATATTGTTTGCATACATTGATGTAGTACATAACATGTATTGTTGTTGTCGTGTGTATGCAAGCAGTGCTAGTGCAAAGATTAGAGTCCTCCAAAAGTCTTGATAACAAGATTTGCAAGTTCTGGAGCCCGATGGCCGTGGAGAATTTCAATGGGGGGTGCTCCAAGTTGAAAGAGGGAGCCGATAATGGCCTGGCAGTCAAAAACATGGTCTGCAGTTAGTTGCAAAAGAGGACAGTACTTGCAGATGGGATAGGATTTTATATTGGTGCTTGAGATCTTCATGCCTTTGAAATGTCTAGTACGTAGCCTAGGCATGTACTAGACATTTCAAAGGCATGTATTAATAATAAGTAATACATTTTTTTAATGATGTATCAGATAAAACAAATTTTGGTTAACATGAAATAATTAGGATAGATTAACCGATTTTGCTAAAAAAGGCTCGATTGTAATTAGATATTCACATAGCTGGAGTTCTACCGTTCTTCATTGTTAAAAACTCTTATTTTGTATTACAAATAAAATTTTTCGAGAAACCCAATTACAATAAAAACTGAAACTTTTAATGAAATTGCTTCTCAATTGTCTTAATGTAGTTCATGTATTAATTAACTTGTCTAAATTTATTTCTAATGTAATAATTTATTACTTGTTTTTAACAATTTTTAAATTTCCACACCCTGAAATTGATTTAAATAACAATTAATTTTATTAATATCTTAGGTTTTGATCAAATGACACAATTTGTTTTGTTTAATTTAATCAATTATAAAAAAAACATTGTATAAAAAAATATACTTAGTTGATCACTAGTAAACGGTATTAGTGATTCAAATATTATTCGTTCTGTAAGTTTAAACATAAATATTATGAGAATTAAATTTACTGATGGTCATATTTTTTTTTGAATTATAAGCTTTTAAAATATAGTCATGCTAACCCTGTGTTCATTGAAGTCCCATCTTCTACTAAACTTTCAGTTGATGCATAAAAAAAAACTTTTGTTCCCCCTTCCCCCCTATGTCATCCAGAGGTGCCAATCATTACAACTAACCTTACATACATTAATTATTGAAATTTCATTGTCAAGAATTGTGGTTGAGTAATAAAAATTGCAGCTATTGAGAATTTTTGCAATAATTTGTTTCAAATGCATTCCCCGCTCCCTTAACTACCGATAGTATGAAATTTTGTGGTTTGCAGCCAGTCTATGATAATTTTTTTTTCTATTCCGTAAACAATTCTAAAAGCAATAAAAAATAAAAATGATTCTTTAGAAGCAAGAAATAAAAAGTAATAAGAGCATCGAACACTACCCCATCCTCCTAGCTATTTTTAAAAAGATGACTAGTTTAAAATTTAATCGAAACGCAAAACAATGGTTTCAAGTAATCAATTTATCATTTTATAAAGAGGGATACATTTTAATTTGGTACCTTTGAGTTAGTGTTATTCTTTTTATTTAATAGTGAAATTCATGCATAATTTTGTTAATATTATGTACCTATATGGAATTAAGTAATATATATATGCACATTAAAATTGTGCTAATCTTAATTGTGTTATCTCTAACTAATAACTGTAAATTTCTGATTAGTGATAGCTAGTTTGGAAAGTTGGCACCTCTTGTTGATGAGAAAGTAGTATGTCACCAGGAAATTTCAGAGCACCTGTAGTGCTAAATTAGACGCCTTTTCATTCTAAATATAAATGTTTTCTGTTTGAAATATTCAAAATTGAAATAGATTTCAATTGCAATTTTTTCCTCTATCAAAACAGGCATATTGTATTAATTATGATGCTTCTTGGAATAAGAAATAATGTTCTTCTAACTAAATGCACTAAACGATTGACTAAAACTCTAAATAGAGCATACAGCATAGTAGGTGCTTCGTTGTTTCAAGATGTACAGTTAGTTATGTTTATTGCAATCTTAATCTCCATAATTTTTAAATATAAATAAGACTACTTTATTTTTCTTTTGTATTTTATGAAAATATGTTTATATTAATAAAAAAATGTACAAATCTAGTTATATATAATAGATTATTTTTAAAATTTTAATATAATAACTAAAAGCAATAGCTCAAATCGTTTTCTAATCTAAATGTAATCTAACTATTTTATTTTCATATCGTAGGCACTCTCAAGAGTTTATAAAATGGTTTGATCATTTAAAGATAAGTGTCAAAATGTGATAAATGTAAATGTTTGCATGGTATTTTCAAAAGGAAATTGTTTTTTAGATTTAATGTACATTTGTCGTTTAGCTGAAGAAATTATTTCAATAAATATGGTTTTGATAAATAAACAATTTATTCTTAAATATTATGGTTGTTAGCTGTTTAATTTTGAAAACATCCTAAAATATAATTTTATTATAATATTTAAAATAATATAACTATATAGGTGCAGCAGATTTTATTTTTTAAAAACTTATTTATAATTATCTGAGCCAATTGCAAAATTCAGTTTTTGTGTTGTCGAAGATATTCAGCTGGCTTTAAAAAGTATAAAAAATAGTGAAAAAATAAGGTAGTCATAAATAATGTTTTAAATATTTCTAGGTAATTAAGGTAAAGTACTTCCATCCTTAATAGTTGAGATAATTTTTATTATATCAGAAATTATTTTCAGATTACTAATAAGTACTAGTAAGTACTAATGAAGTTTTATTGAAGTATTTGTAATAATCTAATTATTTCTAATGAATACTTGTATTGCATATAAAAGAGAACAAATTAACAGATTATGTATTTTCTGGCCATCTCAAGATGAACCCTTTTCTTCACTGGGAACTCATCTCGTGACTTCCAGACTATACTTCACTTTTAAATTGTTTATTTAAAAGCAAATCACAATACAAATATCAATGTCTTGTGCAAATTTGTGTGCATCTTGCTGTACAAGGTTAATTGGTGTAAGCCTTAAGCATATTCATGAAACAACATAATATTTATCATATTGAATTTTTCATCATGATGCTAAGTGCCAAATTGTTGTGCTCATGCAAATGCTTCTTTGAGTTTATGTTACTAGAGCTAATTAAAAAACTGTATGTTTCTGATTTTGAGATTTTTTTTTAAATGTTCATAATTTTATTTGCAACATATAAAATTAATTACTTGGTTAATTATTTTAAATTTTTTTAAGCATCTTTTTTTTTTTTAGCTAAGTCGGAAAAAACAGAGAGCATTTTAAGTTATCACAGCTGGCAGAGTATATATATATATTTATTTACTTGTTTACACTTACTTTTTATATATTAGAATTCATTTATTTTTCAACTTTAGTTATTTAATTTTATAGCAGCAACTTTAAACAAAATCCTAAAATGTTCTCAGTTGTTTTTCTTGGAAGACAATTTTGTGTTCACAGTGTAAGGAATAAATAGGAATATTATAAGTAGAGAAGATACTTACTTTATAAGTGAAGATCACTCAATATTAAGCAGATTGATAACAGAATTCATTTTTTTAAAATGTTTTTGTGATATGTATTATATTCATTAATATAATTTGTACAATACTTATTAAGTGTAACCTGTAATAAATTTTTTATTATAGTATACGAACTGCACCATAATTTTTTGTTTTTGCAACTTTCTGTGGTCGTAACATATGAAATATAATCTTTCCATGTTTACAATTTTATTTAATTACATTTAAATTGAAAAGGTTTTTAGTCTTAAGTAATTTCTTTCATCATTTGAATGCATTATCCATTAACAATTTCTTTTTTCCTTTTTAAGAGTAAAGAATTAGGCACTCAAAATTTTAATCCACTGGTGAAAATGGGAAAATTAAAAGTGTTTCTTGTGTTTTTTTAAAAAAATATGTAACGGTTTTTTAAAGGAGAAAAAAAAACGAAATTTAAATGCATAAATAATTTGGATTTAATTTAAATCCAAGCTTTAAATATTAAATAATTTTTGTAATAATTCAAACGTTATGTTAAGACTAATTTTAAGCTCTTATGAATGGGTAGTTTCATTTTTTTAAAGATGTGTGATATCATTTTACAATTCAGTTGCTTAACATTATTTTAATTTACATGTCTATATTTTAAGAAATTGATTAATAAGTAAATAAGCGTATAATATACCTTTAATAAGTATGTTTAACTGCGGTATTAATTCATTTGTGTATCGCGCTTAACCTGCCTTTCTAGTCCACTTGCGGTATAAGCCATTAGCAAAAGGTTAATCCAAAGAATTTATTGTCTGATATCATTCTTTCTTGCTTGCCTCTCCGAAAACCACAATTGATGTCTTTTTAATGGTAGATTTATTCTTTCATTACAAGGTTATACAATTTGTAGAGATTTAATGAAAATTAAAAAATATATATATCTTTGCAGTAAAAAAAAATTAAAATAAATAAAATAAAATGATGGTTTAAGAAAACATCCTAATCTTTTCAGTTTTTTTTTTCCAGTTTTGCCAGAAGTTGTTTATTTTGGGGGTAGAAGTGGTAATGATATTCACTAACAATATAACTCTAAGTACTAGCATTAAGTAGGAAAGTAAGTTTATTAAGAAAGTAATTTAGATGAATGGTAAAATTTGGAAAATTGAAGTTGTAAATCCAGAGATCCAAATTGTACAAATTAATTTTAAATTTCTTTATTTTTAAAATAAAGTTACTATTTAGCAATCATTTTTGTAAATTCCTTTTTTAATGAAACATTTAAGAGTAAGAGAATGTTAAAATTTTTGGCAGTTGTGTCAAAATTTATGTTAAAAATTTTAAAGCTTTATTATTTCTGTTAAAATTTTATTAACATTGTGAAAGTGAGCTTTTGAAAAATGTAGCATATTTTATAAATGTATTAATTGTTTGCAAAAATGATTAAATTGTTGCTGTTCTAACGATATTTGCTGAACTGAACTTCAGCGTTCAAAAATAAATAAAAGTTTGGGTCAAATTGTTATTTAACGGAACACTATCAGTTAAAGGAAATGGTCTCTATTTTGTTTGATAGCAGTTTAAATAATAATTGTAAATATAATTTTAATCTGAATAATTGAAGGAAAAATTCCTTTAGTGCATTAAATTTAAAAAGCATTTACATAGTTATTAGTCATAATTAGTAATAAATCTATGCTAAATATATTTTTATATTTTTTCATAAGCAATAGCTTTTTATATTTATAACCGCTGTATCTTCAAAAATATGTTCCAAGATGTACGAGTTTTAAAATTGTTCTAATTACCGAGCTCAATCATTTGCAGATATAAGAAATATTTTTACATATCTCTAGTAATATAAGCTCCATTGCATATTAATAATGTGGGGAAAATGTTGCATGGAATAAATATATATATACATAATGAAAATAAGTATTTCACACATTTTTTTCAGTTAGTAGTAGATTAGGCAGTATATATTTTCTCATGGCAATGACACATCTGTCTGGCTTCCATTTCACACTTCCTTTAAATACTTAAGTGGACAGCTGTATGTCTTATCATTAGCACCTGTTCTTATCATTACCATGCCATCTCTTTCATCACCCACTTGGATAATTATCTGAAAATAAATATAATATTAATGATAAGTACAGTATGCTGGTACATAGTATGTACTATAATCCAGAACAACTTAAAATATTTTTTTGCTTCCTGAAAAATTTATGAACAGAATAATGTAAGAGATAACTTTTTAAGAGTTAAGAGACAATAATCTCTATTTTTTTTCGTTCAAAAATATGTCAGGGTACCAAAATATGATATTTTGAAACATTTGTTTTTTAAGAAATTCATGAACAATTGGCGATCGAATGGGCTGCAGCAGAACTCTCTACCTATGGCAACACTTCGCACGCTTTCCCCATTAGCGTGTGGAGAGTCGTAGAAGAAGGAAGTACGTTAGTTTCTTTCTTGATTTTCATTTACATTAAAATCTTTTAAGTTAGGAAACTACATGGAGCTGAAAACTACATTATATACACAGTTCTGAAGAAAAGCATCACGAAAATTTTGAAAACTATTTTTAATAAATAAAAAGGAAAAATATTAAGAAAAGGGAAAATATTGTAGTACATTCCTATACAACTGAAAAGAGAAGGAGAGGGAAGGGAGATGGACCAAAGGCATATGAGCGTTGCGATCGCCAATAGATAAGATAATTATAATAGAAGATAATTGCTGTATTAGTTAAAAGTCAATTATAATTACCTTAGTTGTTCAGAAACTTATCAAAGCACTAAGAGATTTTTTTGTAATCAAGTTTTTGAATTTTTTTTTCTCCTTGTAAAGTTTATTAAGACAAAATGATAAAGATATTGTCAAGCTATTGTCAGCGAAACAATTATCTCCTCCATGGCTTTGTTTGGAAACTTGTCAGGGTAAAATCCTGTTTTAATTACCGGGGTAATTTGGCTCAATTTTTACAATATAATAAAACACCATTTTCTCAGAAATATCTTACAATTAGCTTTAAAATTTCGTATAGTTACAAGTTATTGTAGTAAAGTATTTTGTTGTCTGAAATATGTCTCTGATTGTTATATTTCATTGAAAAAAAAAAACTGTATTTTAAATTATGCAAAAGAGAATGATTTTTCATAAGTGGTTCTTACAATCGAAAATTTTTAGAATTTTTTTTTCTGTTATTGAATTTTCATATTTTAATCAAATACCTAGGAATGTTCCTCTGTTTTCCTACAATAATGATCTATTTTTTTAAAGAATATTTTTTATTTATTTAACAAGAAGTCCTCTTACTTGATCGCTTAGTAATTTGTTGCTGTTCCCTTCATTGTCACTCACATGCACTGCATGGATGACTTGTAGTGGTTGTTCACCAGGATGCAGCCTAGTCACATACATTGATGGGAAAAATCCAATCCTACCCATACATTTACCCTGAAATATAGATCGAAATAAATCTTTAAATGGATGTGCAAAAAAAAACTATTTATAATTGTTGCATTCCTCTAATAATGTGAAAATATCTCACTATACTTCCTGTTATTTATTATGTGGGTTTAAAGAGAACTTTTTAATCCTATGGGAATCATGGGTGGCGCGCCACACTGTTGAACGGTAAATTTGAGGGTTCAAAATTAACCGACTCAAATTCGATTTAAACTAGGGTTGGCAAGTTTTTGACAATTGATAGTTTTATCCCTCGTGACAAAAAAAAAAAAAAAAAAAAAAAAAAAACCTTTTGGACATAATTTTTGAGGAGTGCCAAAATTTTAGTATAAGGATAATTATTAGTTTTATAATAAATAAGAATATTCATAAATAAACATACATATAAAATTACAATTAAATATGTTATTGAATTATTTTGATATTAAACTTTCTTTTTTATTTTGACAATTACTGTCAAAAACCCAAATTTTTAAATTCAAAATATTAAACAATTACCGTAAACCGGGGTGAGTCTACCCATTTTTTCAGTTTGTCAACTTTCAAGTGGTCAAACTTTTGTAAATATTAAAGAAAAAAGGCTTTTAATAGGTGTTTCGGAATCGCTATTTATCCCTTTTTAAAGCTGTGAAATCGATTTTAGAAAATATTAACAGTTACGCTGTTACTGTATATTTTTATAGAACTGCTGACAAATCTCTCGTGGGCGAGTTTACCCATTCTACTAAAATGAATGTTAACATTGTAAATAATCAAATTTTACTATTAAATTGTTATTTTAGTTACTATATAGGATATTTATGAAGTAAAATTCATAACTTTATTATATATTCCATTTTTTTATTCATAAAATAACACAAATTGAGTATTTGATCGATTATCACATTTTGATCACAGTTTTGTTTTTATAATCATTAACATTATAAAATAAAATTTTTTTCTGATTATTGTTGATAAAAATAAATTAAAATTAATATAAATTTACAATTAAATAATTAATAAATAATAATAATTAAAGATTATTAACAAAATCGAAAGTCAAACATTGGGAATTATGAAAAATCCTTTTCCCATTCTTTTGGGAGGTAATAATAATTTATAAATAATAATTTATTTAACTTGCATTAAATAAAAAAATTTAATTTTGTAATATAAAAATTGAAAAAATAGGTAAAATAAACATATTTTATATTTACGTTTATATTTAACCTATAAATTTTCTTATTAATGATAAATTTATCAATGCAGAATTAAAATAATACACTCAAATTCATTTAAAATGACTTAATTTTAATATAAACAAAGTTCTAAATTATATTATTATGCTTTATTAAAACTAAATACGAATGGGTAGACTCGCCCCGCGAATTCTGGCTTTTTGTTCACAACAGCAAAACTTACATTCTTTTTGTTTTTTTCATATAAAATTAATGTAATCTCAGTCTTAGATAAGTTTATCACTTAACCAAAGTGAAAATAGTGATAATAATAATATACTTACGGAGCACCAACTAAAAGTTTGCTGATTTTCAATACAAATCTCTCAAAAGACGTTTGAACAGGTCGGTTAAAAAGACACCAAATAAATAAAAACGGATCAAACTACTACAGCGCCATCTTCCTTAGAGTCTGAACTAAGTCCTCCGTCGGTAAAATTTTTTTTATTTGCAATTTAAAATAGTGAAAATTAAATAAAACTAAAATGGGTAGACTCGCCCTGGTTTACGATATAAATAAAGATGTGCTAAATTTAAATTTATCCGATCTGTTATCTTCTTAAATTATTTGAAAATAAAACTACAAACACGATCAGCTTTAAAAAGCACTTAACAATAATCTCTATCATTTTATATGTAATCAAATTTCATTTAGTACTCTTATTTTAACTCTTCCTTCTCCGAAAATATGTAATAAAAAAATAATAATAATAAAATTGAAGCTTTCTGTACTTTCAATTCATTTTTCAGAATTTTTATAAATAATACAGAAATTCAAAACTAATTTCTCGATTGATGCTGAGCTGCATAGTTTAGAAAGTGGACATACTGAAGATATTATAACAATAAAATATCATGTAACTAACAAATTTATACTAATAACCGTACTGAATATTAATAGTAATTTAATTAAATCCTTGAATTGATTGATTGAAAAAATTATTAACTAATTTAAATAAACATTTGTATTTTTTTTATAAATTGCAATTAGTTGACTAATCAGGGAACTATAATTATACATTAATATAATGGAGAGGAGCCGCGATGGTTTAGGGGATAGAGCTTTCGAGCCCCCAATGAGGTGAACCGGGTTCGAATCCCGGCGATGGCTGGTCGAAACGAATTCCACACCCGGCTTGCACCGACCACAGTGCTGACGTGAAATATCCTCAGTGGTTGACGGATCATGGGATAGGAGACCCCTTGACGTCAGACTAACCGTGGGTGGTTCTCGTGGTCTTTCACTCCATGTAACGCAAATGCGGGTTAGTTCCATCTAAAAGTCCTCCTCGAAGCCAAATTTCTCCTAGTGTTTGATCCAGGAGTTCCATTGTCTTCTGGATCGGGTTCAAAATTACAAAGCTACAGAGTTTAACATTAGCAATCGGAAACTCAAACAATTAAGTTGGCTGTTCACAGACGGTTATAAAATAAAATAATTGGGGAACACTTTTAATTTTACTTAATCTAAAAAATCTGCAGAAATTAAAACATAGAATCAAATTAAAATCAATATTTAGATTGATAATGATTGACAACTCATAGTTATTGCCTGTAATATAAGTTGAATAGCTATAATATGGGTCTCAAAGTTTTAAGATTATCATTCGAAAAACTAATTAATATGTGATCTATAATATAAATCATAATTACAGAAGTATACAATGCAAATATTGTGGATGATTTAGTATCCAATAAAATGTCTCTAATGTCAAAAGGTAACTTGCCCCTGGTTTTTGACAGTTTATGATTATTTTTGACAGGTTTTTGGCGCGTCATCTCAAAAACTAATTCTTAACGTCAAAACTCGAACCCTGATTTAAACCAAACTAATGGTAAATAAAATCTCACATTTTAAATTTTTTCATATATTACATTTAATTAGTATTCTTTTTTATATTTTGGTTAAAATAAAGTACTTTGTATTCTCAATAAATCAATATGATTTGAAATTTTTTTTTATAACCGTCGTTGAACAGCAGACTCAATTTTGAGTTTACGATTACATATCTTCAACTCCGCAGCCTTGTCATTTTGAACCCAATCTAGAAGACAAGGGAACACCTGGATCAAGTATTCTGAGAAATTTGCCTTCCTGGAGGACATTATGATGGAACTAACCCACATTTTCATTACATGGAGAGGAAAACCTCCCACGATTAGTCTCACAGCAAGGAAATGCTAAATCATGATCCGTCCACCACTGAAGATATTTTACGTCAGCGCTGTGGTCGGTGCAAGTCGCATGCGGAATTTGTATCGACCAGCCATTGCTGGGATTCGAACCCGGTTTACCTCAATGAAAGGCGAATGCTCTATCCTCTGAGTCATCAAGGCTCGATTTGAATTATTAAAGCTAAATGGGGGGGGGGGGTAAATAAGAAATGTTGTTTTTTATAACTTCATTCTAGATGCTTTATTATTGACGAATTTTTACACGAATTTTCTTCAAGATATACAAAATTAAATAATTCAATATTTACAAAATTAAATAATTCAACATGTCATTTGTTTGTCGTGCGCATACAGTTCTTAACTATTTTTAGTTTCCCTCTTATTCCTGGCTATTGTAACTGGAGCTGTTAGTGGTAGACGGTATAAACGATTTACAGAAGGCAATAACAATTTAAAGATTTTGGATGTATTTACTACACCAGATAACTTTTTTCTTCAACACACCGATTGGGAAAAACTTCTAATTCTTTTTGAGTTTGAGTGACAAAATAATTTTGCAGAGGAAAACGTGTCATGACAAGTTTGAAATTTGCTTTAGATTAAAATGTTGTAGACAAAGGCGGGTGTAGCTAGTCGTACAATGGTTTAAAAAGCGTGATATATTATTCTAAGTTTTATATTTTCGGAAATCGCTAAGACAATTCAACAAGAAAAAAGATTTACGTTGAAGAAAAAAAAAGTTTTTTAATTTTCTCTCTCTTTTTTTTTTGGTGACAAAAGCCGTGCTCTTCAATACTCTCACATTCATTTTCAGCTTTTCTAAAACAACGTCGTAGTTTAGCTATGGCAACGAAAAACTCTTCACTAAAATGAAATTCGTATTGTAAAAAAAGTTTTTTAATAAAAGAAATAAATAAACGTTTTTGTTTATTAGTATAGTAAAATAAGTTTATGCAAATACAGAAGCTCTTTTTAGTGAAATCACATTATGTTTCCCGTTAGCACGTAATTCAGCACTGTTGCCAACATTTTTTTGAAATTTTATTTTTCAAAGAACATTTTTAACTTACCTCCCACCAGTTCGGATCTCTTGTGTCTGTAACTGTGATAATACAGCCAGCTCTAAGGGGGGAAAAATAGAAATTTTTAGCGAGTAATATCGAACAGAATGTAGTGAAACAAATTTGTTTCTATCGATATTTGATAACGGAAATCAATTATTAGTTTAACTTAGAAATTATATTAAATAAAATTAGATTAATTGCAAAAATTTCTATTTACACAAAAACCAATTGAAAATCATGTCCCGTCCGCGTATTTCTATTGGATGGATAAATCATGTGCTATAATCTAATTCTCTCTTTTAAAAACAAAGATCTCTTTGGTTGTCATCAGCATAAGTTAATGGCATTTTTAAAAATATCGTTCTGTGAATATTTTTGTTTACCCCCTATTTAAAGGTATTAACCAACTTATAACATTATTAAACAGTATAATGAGTTATATATTTTATTAGAAATTTTGTATAAAATTTTAAGTCAATGTCTAGTTATCATCCTTTCTTACTAAGCTTTTGGTTTTGATTTGTATTCTAACCTCTTCACTACTGATGTGTAAAGGAAAAATATAGCAAAAAAAATAAAAATATTTTATAGTTCCGAATTCGTATTTTACTGCCATAAGTAATAATGAGATAAGGAAAATATGAATTATGCTGCCAGGAGGCTAATAATTTTAGGTACATATACGCGGACCTCAGGTTTTTATTAAGTAAAAGAATATAAAGACCGGATTCAGGAAGGGGAAAACCACCTCAGAGCAAATTTTTAACATCCGGCAAATTTTGGAGAAGACAATAGAATTTGGTATTAACACGCACCATCTGTTTACTGATTTTTAAAACAGCCTACGATAGTGTTAACCGAAAAACTCTAACATCAGTTTTAAGAGAATTTTATATACCGGAGAAACTAGTGAAGCTGATTGACTTGACACTAAAAGTGAATCCAAAATCATGGTCAAGATACAGAATAGTTTTTTTCCATCCAATAGAAATTAAAAATGGTGTACGACAGGGAGGTGACTTGGCATGTCTCCTCTTTAATCTAGCTTTAGAAAAAAGAATAAGGAACTCAAACACCAACACCTGAGGAAATATCTTCAACAAATCAGTTCAAATATTGGCTTCTGCTGATGATTTAGATATTATCGCTGGAAAGCAGACAGCACTAACACAATTCTTTTTATGTCTGGCGAAAAAAGCCATTAAGATGGGATTACGAATCAATGAAAATAAAACTAAATATATGCCCTGCGCAAAAGCTGGCTATGAAGAAACACAGTTTGAAATTGGAGCATACAAATTAGAAGCCGTTGATAGCTTTACCTATTTGGGGTCTAAGATTAACAACAAAAACGACACTACACAAGAAATACACACGAGAATCACGATGGCCAATAAGTGTTTTTATGGCTCAAGAAAATATCTTAAGTCAAGCCTAATAAAAAGAAAAACAAAAGTGTTACTCTATAAATGTCTTATACGACCAGTGCTTACATACGCATGTGAGACCTGGACAATGACTCGTGGAGATGAAAATATGATAGCTAGATTTGAGAGAAAAATACTGCGAAGCATTTTTGGTGGAATAAGTAAAAACGGTACCTGGTTTAGAAGATCAAACACGGAACTTTACAAAGCATATAAAGAACCTGACGTCATTAAATGTATCAAAATTCAAAGGATTAAATTTGCAGGCTACATTGTGAGAATGGAGGATAGCAGGACAACCAAAAAAGTTTCCAGTGCCAGGCCAACGGGTACAAGAAAAAGAGGACGACCAAACCGAAGATTTTTAGACTGCCTTGAAAAGGACCTACAAGTTTTTGTTGAAAGAATTAGTTTATATTGTTGTAAATAGATGGCATCACAAATGCTGACATAGATGGCAGCAGTGTTGTCTTTAATATAACCTCTTTTCTATAATAAAATATTTAGTCCAGTTTCAACCTTCACCCAGGTATGTGGCTCCATTTTCTTGTGATCTCATGCTTAATTATTGGGTTAAGTTTTTAGGTTATGGGCCCAGGATGATCCAAGAAATTTATGGCTAACATTTATTAAGTTTAATATATTTATTTTTAAATTCTTTGATAATTTTTAGAATTAAAGATAGATAAATTATGGTAGCATGTGTTAACACATGGTTAGGCTTAAATGCTAACACTTAAATAAATGTTGTTGTTCTTTTTAAACTTTGTAACTAATTTAATCTAACTATGTTTTAATAGAAAATTTATTATTTTATAGTTATATTTTTTGATAGTTTAATTTCAAGTTTACAAAGAAAAATAATCATGCCAGGGGGAGAAGGTTCTTTTAGCCATAAAAAATTAACTGGGAGGGTAAATTATGCTGATTGGAAGTTTGCCATGAAAATGCACTTAATTAAAAGAGATTTATGGGATTATGTTGAAGGGAAAAAGGAAGATGCAGCTTTAGATGCCAAAGCTTTGTCATACATAGTTGAAGGGGTTAGTGAAACAATTTTTAATGATTTGAGGGACTTATCTAGTGGCAAAGAAGCCTGGGAAGTATTATCAAAAACTTATGATGATAAAGGAATAACTAGAAAAGTGTCTGTAATTAAAGAATTGGTTAACACTAAGTATTCAGATTGTAAGGACATGTGTGACTACCTTCATAAAGTAATTTCAGCATATCAGCAATTAAAATCAACAGGAGTTAAAGCAGATGAGGAATTAATAGCTGGAATAATTTTAGCTAACTTACCTGATAGATTTGAACCCCTTATTATGGCTTTGAAAAATTGTGGGGAAGAGATAACTGTTGATAACGTTAAAACTAGATTAATGGCTGAGGATGATAAACCAAATTCTGATGGGAATTTAGATCAAGCTTTCCTTAATGAGAAGTTTAAAGGCAGGAATAAGTTTAAGGGGAAGTGCTTCAAATGTAATTTGTTTGGGCATAAAAGTATAGATTGTCAAAGACCCCTACGCCAGAAAAATGCGTATGATAAATTTAACAAAAAGGGTAATGTAAGGCCTACTTCTAGTAAGACTCCTATGAAGGAAGAAGCTTATGTAGCAGGTATCTATGTTGCAAATTCTAATCCAAATCCTAATGTTTGGTACATGGACTCTTGTGCTTCGTTCCATATGACCCCATATAAAGAATTGATAACAGATTATCAAACTGCAAGTATTAGTCAAATTAAAACAGGCAGCTCTGTTATAGAAGTTGAGGGGGAAGGGAGTGTTAGTTTTCTTTTATCTAGAAATGGGGAGAAAGCAAAAGTAACTTTTAATAATGTATTGCATGTTCCAAAACTAACTGCTAACTTGCTATCTATTAAGTATTTAAACAAAACTTTTGGGATGGTTACTACCTTTACAGGGGAAAGATGTTTTGTTCATAAGGGTGATAATTTAGTAGCTAGTGGAACAGGTGTAAGCGATAGATTATATTCTTTAGATATTCATAATGATATGGCTTTAATTACTGCTCAAAACTCATCAAATGAAATATTGCATAAGAAAATAGGCCATATAAGTGAAGGAGGGATGGTTAGATTGCAAGATATGGTTGAGGGTTTCTCTTTTAATGGGAAAATTAATGATTGTATACCATGCATTAAAGGTAAAATACATAAACAACCATTTCCCAAGGGTAAGGCTAAACGAGCAAAAGAATTGTTAGGCTTAGTGCATAGTGACCTCTGTGGACCCATGAGTGTTTTATCAATAGGCGGTTCTCGGTACTTTATAAGTTTCATAGATGATTTGTCACGAATGACTTTTGTTTACTTTATAAAGAATAAATTTGAAGTTCTTGGAAAATTCAAAGACTTTCAGGCATATGTAGAAAGACAAACTGGCAAACCTATTAAGGTTTTACGCTCTGATAATGGGACGGAGTATGTTAATAATAATGAGATGGATAGTTTTCTAGCTTCCGAAGGGATTCAGCATCAAAAGTCTATCCCTTATACACCGGAGCAAATGGGGGTTGCAGAGCGCAACAACAGAACACTCGTTGAGCGAGCTCGGTCTATGTTGGTGGATGCCCACCTTGACCAGGAATATTGGGCTGAAGCAGTTGAAACAGCAGCTCATTGTAAAAATATATCTCCGACCATTGCGGTTCCAGACATGACACCTTTTGAGAAATGGAGTGGTGAAAAGCCAAACTTGAAATACTTAAGGGTGTTTGGGTGTCGGGCTTTTGTTCATATTCCCAAACAGAAGCGTTTAAAATGGGATGTGAAAGCTAGGGAGTTAATGTTTGTTGGGTATTGTAAGGATAGGAAGGGCTATCGTCTAATTGATCCAACTAATTATAGTATTGTTGTAGCCAGAGATGTGCATTTTTTGGAACATGATATGTATCATGACAATAACAGTGACAAAAGTTCACCAGAGTTCAGTGATGACTCTTTATTCAGTGGGAGCATTGTTGATTTTGACAACACATCAGATAAACTCCAAAATGATGATAATGTTAGCAGGGGTGATAATGAATTAAATTTCCAAAATGATATTAATGCAGGTCAGGATGACATTAATGGTTTGAATAGAGGCGATTTTGTAAATAATGATGAGAGTAATAATGTAACTGTAGATAATGACATGCCGAAATTGACACCTATAGGAAGAATAGTTAAACTTCCTGTTCGTTATCAAAATTTTGATACCAATGGTATGCCAGATTTGCAAATGCCAAATTTAGATCCTATTTGCTTTGCCGATGCTTTAGTGGCAATAAATGAACTTCTTTCTGAACCTAATACTATTGATGAGGCACTCAATGGTAGTAATGCTAGGCATTGGAGAGAATCTTTATGTGAAACAATAGCGGGCCACATTAAAAACAAAACTTGGGACATAGTAAATAAGCCTAAAAATAAAAACATTGTTGATTGCAAATGGGTATTCAAAAGAAAACATAATGTTAATGGAGATATTGAAAGGTACAAAACCCGTTTAGTAGCTAAAGGTTTCTCCCAGATCGAAGGAATAGATTATACAGAAACGTTTTCCTCTGTAGTTCATTATGTAACATTAAGAGTTTTGTTGGCTTATGCAGCTATTTATGATTGGGAAATCGATCAAATGGATGCTGTTATGGCTTTTGTTCAAGGGACACTAAATGAAGAAATATATATGAAAATTCCAGATGGGTTTAGTGAGTATTACGAACAAAATTTAAATGGGAAACTTCTTAATAAAGCTCTAGATGGCTTAAAGCAAAGTGGCAGGCTTTGGTATCTGACATTAGAAGAAGGCTTAGTTGAAATGGGATTTAGGCAAAGTTATTTTGATAGTTGTGTGTATATTAAACTAAATGATAAAGAACTTGTAATTGTAGATATTTATGCAGATTATTTATTAATTTTTAGCAACTCAGTAAGGCTTAAAAATTTAGCAAAAAGGCAACTAAGTAAAAGATTTGAAATGAAAGATTTAAATTCTTGTTTAGGGATTAAAATAGAATGTAATAGATCAGAAGGGTCCATTAACCTAAATCAAACCCAATCTGACAATGAAGGTGGTTCCAATAAGGCACAATCAGATGATGAAAATTCTAATAAAGAACAATCAGATGAAGAAGCAAAGGCTTCAGGCTCTGACAGAGAAAACGTGTGCCACGAGATGATCGTGAAACTTGATGATGAAGGAGAAGAAGGTGGTAAAAGACAAAAACGTAAGAAAGATAGGGAATCCAAGCAAAGGAGTATAATCGTTTCTAAAGCAGCTATTTTATCAAGTGAGGAGTCTGACAGTGGAAAAGAAAAGTCTAAAAGAAAGAGGAAAGCAAGTACTAGCGATATTACTCAAAGTGATGAAGACAGTGGGCCTAAAAAGAGGAAAGTTGCTTCTGATAGTGGAAGTGAAGATTCTGACAGTGGTAATGCAAAATCTAAAAGAAGAAAAGGAGCAAGTGATGGCAGACAGAGTGATGAAGACAGGCCAAGCAAGAACAGAAAAAATGTTTCAGACAGTGAATTAACAAGAGGAGAATTACACCTGACAATAGTCAAAGTGAAGAAGAAAAACGCCCAAAAAAAAAGGAGAAGGATTGCTTCGGACAATGGGAGTGAATATGATAAATATAAATGTGGACTATTTAACAAAAACTGTTAATAGAACTAAGTATGAATATTGTGGAAGATCAATGAGACTAAAATGATTTAGTGATATTTTTTTTTTGCACATTTGTGATTTTCTTTTAGTATTCCCAAAAATGTAAACTAAAGTGGGAGTGTTGAAAGAATTAGTTTATATTGTTGTAAATAGATGGCATCACAAATGCTGACATAGATGGCAGCAGTGTTGTCTTTAATATAACCTCTTTTCTATAATAAAATATTTAGTCCAGTTTCAACCTTCACCCAGGTATGTGGCTCCATTTTCTTGTGATCTCATGCTTAATTATTGGGTTAAGTTTTTAGTTTTAAAGATAGTAAACTGGAGAACCTTGACTAAGGGAAGAATGTCTTGGCATAGGCTTGTTGAGAAGGCCAGGGCCCATCCTGGGCTGTCGTGCCAATGAGAAGAAGAAGAAAAGAATATAAATATTTAATGAAAAGATTTAATAGTAATTTAGAAAGAAAATATATTTAAAAATCTAAGCACATTGCAATACTGCTTTAAAAATCAGTTTCAAAACTAGTTTAATTATGCATACCACACAAAATAAATAATTATTAAAACTAATCTAACAGTAATTATTAAAAAATATTTAATACTTGGGAGTGAAGTTTCCAAATTATGGAAAAAAACACGAAAATTTAGTTATTAAATATAAGTATGTAAGAAAAACTAATTAAAATACACATAAAAATATTACTAAATCCATATAATAGATGTAAAGGATATTGGATGGATATAAAGTGAATATACACTATTTTTCATTATTATGATTCCAAAAGATAAACTCTGCATAAAGTGTTACAAAAAAAATTGTTACATTAAATTTTTTTTTATTTTTTGTGACATCTTCAATTTTTTAAATTAAATTTTCAAAAGGAATACATGATTTAAAAATAAAAAAAATTATTTACTGATTTTAAACTTTTTTATGACGGTGAAACGTTTTTTAAAAGATAAACAGATCTAATAATAATAATAATTCAAGTTTTTCATCTAAAAAGTGTTTTATTTTTGCAATCGGAAATAAACGAAAATTAAAAAAAAAAAAAAAAAAAAAAAAAAAAAAAAAAACATTTATCGATATTATTTTTGTTTAAAAGAATAAATAATTGCAGGGGGAGTTTTTGTAAAAGTGAAATTATTAAAACTTGGAGAATTTTTTTTGCGCATTCTAATATGAAATAAATTTTTTTTTATTCAGTAAGAATTTCGCAGCAAATTTATTTCATAATAATTATTACTTTTACAAATCTCTTATTTTGCAAGTGAAAAGAAAAGAAAAACATAATTTAAAAATTAACAAATGAATATTTAAATAGTTTTTGAATTTTAATGAGTAGATTTTTTAATACATACATTTTATATAAAGAAATAACTCATTTTTTAGCATTCAGAAGTGAAAATGCGTCATCAGCTGGGAAGTAACCATCACTCTCTCAGCTATGACGCAACCATCCGTTAATGCATACACATTTTCTGAAAACTTTTTTTTAAATATTTGTTCTACCCTATGTTCTTTAATTCGATTGGAATTCCACGAATTCGTTTCGATAGGAATTTCTACAGTTTGGTCAGGAGAGTGATACAAAGTTTGGGCCCCTTAATTTTACTTCTTGCATATTTCGCTGTAACTCGAGAACTTTTGAAATGAATTGAGAATATTTTGCATACAACTACAAAATCAGTTTGGTCAAAGAATTCAAATTTTAATAAATATTTTATATTATTTTATTTAATGAAAATCAAAAAATTTTAACTTCCAAGGTTTAAAATTTTTACTTCATTTTAAAGTATGTAATTTTACATGACAAAATACAAAATTTAGCGAAATCGTTTGGGGAAGTTCCTAAGAAATCGAATTTAAAAGAAGTCGTGTATTTAAAATTCGATTTCTTAAGAACTATTCAAACGATTTCAATTCAATAAATATTTTCAAAAAATTATTTTTCGCATGGAATTAACTTTGGATAAATGAATTTTTTTAATTGTGTGTGAAAATGTTTCAATTCAATGAAAGGTTCTCGACGCATGGCGAAATACGCAAAAATTATGTATGTTATGCATTGTGCATGTAAAATTAAAATTTTGTAAGTATGTTTATTCAGAGAAAAGACGTTTTTGTGTCTGATTTCGTTCACTACTCACTGATTAGCATATTTGAGGTCACCCCGCCTCGAATCATTAAGATTGAGTTTTAGAAAGTGAAAATCCGTTCATTATATCAAAAGCTATTCAGGTTTTTTTTCTTCCTTCTGGCGTATTCTGATTTCTTTGGGAACTAAAAGGTGCCCAAAATCCAGAAGCAAAAGGTGAAATCCAAATGAGTTTTTAAAATGAAATTAAATACTCTTCATTTTTCTTCTAAATTTTATAGTAATTTTGTAATTACTCAGGATATTTCCTGATAATTTTAAAATTTTACACAGCCCTTTAGTTTAAGAATATTTAAATAATTTTTTTTCTATTGGATATGGAAAAAGTGTGAAAATTTGAGATATTTTGTGAAACGGTCTCAAATATTTTCTACAAGTGTTAAGTTTTGGTTTTTTTCTTTTATTTAAAATCACACACGATGTTATTGAATTTTGAGAATTGTAAAAAAGAAGAAAATAATTACTTCAAACTAACATTTTAGAATTAGTACGGCTTAAAACCTCTAAAAAAATGCAATTTAGAGCCACTTACTTTAGATCTATTTCGTCTTTATGACGTCCTTGGAAGTTGTATAGGACTACGTATAAATTAGTTGGCAAAAGACGATGAGGTTTCTATAAAAGCAATGAAACGTCTGTTATTCATACGAAGTTTTAAATTATGATGTAACTAAAAGAACCCGAAAATACTTTAATAAATAAGTTGGAAAGCGGGTCTGATGGAAAGCCACGAGACCCTTCTACTTCGAAATTTCAAACAGTAAAATTAAAAAGTATTTTTTTGTTTTGTTTATTGTTTTGAAACTTACAATTAAATAAAATTTTCTGTTATAATTTAAAATTAAAATAATGAAACAGCTAGGAGTATCTCAGTAAGATGCATTAACGTATGTTTCGCAGCTGTTATTCATTCTGTCCATGTCCACTAAACTATCTAGGTGTCCCTGGGGGTAGTGTTCCACTCCTCTTTCAAGGCGGCTATCAGCTCTTGCAGAGCTCGCGGGTATGGCCGGTTCTTTGTGACACCAGCCTGCCAAGAGTATCCCAGAGAAGCTCTATAGGGTTCAAGTCCGGTGAGTACGCAGGTCATAGTAAACGGATAATACCATCACTTTCTTGTGTGTCCAGTTGGGCGAATTGTCGTTTGTAAACAAAAATTCTGGACCTATCACCCTCTAAAAAAGTCGAACATGATCCAGAATAATCTCTCCGCTTTACCGATGGGATGTAGCGCTGGAGATGTGAAGCGGCCATTCTGCGTGATGCCTGCCCACATCAGCAGTGCCTGGGCCACACCGATCATGTTCATGAACATACTGTTCGTGTTACCCTCTCTCTCCACATTAACTGGTGGCCAGAATGGAATGGGATTCAACGTAGAACATCATTCTGAACCACTGTTTGTCACCCCCAACCAATGCGTTATTTACACCAGCGTAATCTTTTTCGAGGACGGTGTGGTTGAAGCAATATGCATCGAACAAGCTTCCGTGCATTCAAAGCAATTTGATTTAATCACCGTTAGTTTGATCTGGCAGGTGGTTGCAAGGTCTGTGGCTATCTTATAGTCTGTCTAAGCTAGGAATTCCTTCCGCCACAAAGTCTGAGACGGTCTGGTGCTATGGAAACAAGAATGGCGCATTTTAGGGAGGGTAGCTTCACTCCAGGACTAACACAATAGATTCCCTTTCACCCGGCGACCCACCAGGGCCGCCTCGACCCACTAGGGCCGCGGGGCTTCTTTCGAGGCGGCCCTGGACCCACTCCAAAATAGTGATCCCGCTCTCCTACTTGAAATAGTCATACCTCGTTACATTAGTCACCGCCACGTCACCACCACATTAGTCACAGTCGCTCGTTACATTAGTCACCGTCTTAAGGAGCTCTTATTTTAGACAAACTATACTAGGGGTGACATTTCGGTTGCTTTTTCCCATAAAGGTTACTATATCTTTGGCTGTTTTCATCATAAAGTTAAATAATGTTATAACGGTATTAATTAATTAATTAAAGTTAATTAGTTTTAATGTATAAATGAGGTTTACCTGCCTCATTTATTGGTATTTTCCAATGAAATTTTTTAATCTTCCCCTTACAATATTATTTTTTGTTGATTTTAAATATTATTCAAAATTAAAATCTAATGGTCAAAAGTCATTTCAACTTATTACATTAATTAAACGAAGATATCACTTTAAAAAACAATTTAAGGTAAAAATATTTCTTCACCCTTCTATGATTAATGAAGGTTAAGAAAGTCATTTTTACTTTTAAAATTATTTACCAAAATCAGTCAATGCATGTAATTAAAAACTAAATACAAAATTATTATTTAAATTTCAAATGAATGATAGGAATTAATTTTTTTCACCTAGTTACTAAATAATCTCTTTTAATAAAGTATATTCAACGAATTTTTAAAGGGACCAAAAAAATTTAATAAGAATTTCAAAAAACAAGTATGTGGATGAAGTCAAAATTGTTACAGTGTACATTTATTATTGTGATGCCTCAATAGGCATTGCATATTTCCCAGCTTTTAAAATATCTAAAATGAATTTTTTTAATCATTTTTCAATCAAAATTTAATGAAATAAACCAATTATTTAATTTTTAAAAAGCTAATATAAATATTTTATTCTTTTCTTAACAATCACTGCAACGGTTAACATTTTATTTCAATACAAATGTAAAACTCAAATTAATTCATTGTTGCGACTAAATAGAAAACAAAATCTATTTATAACTTTTTATTCTTAATTTCTTACCCCAAAAATGTTTCAGTTACAAAGTTGTACTGATTCTCTCAGTCTTTAAGGCGATTTGTTTTCGCCAAATTATTTTCAAATGTAATAATTTTGGCTATGTTATCGTTCGATTAATTGCCAACCATGGATCTCTTCCTATGCTCCAAACTGTCCGTTGGGAACAATTCACTTACTTTTAATTTAGAATTTTAGGCGATCGGACTGGGGGCTTCTGCCTCTTAGTTTAATTGATATCTTTACAGAACCATTCCAACCGTAGAATTTATATCTTTACAGAACCATTCCAACCGTTGAATTTATATCTTTACAGAACCATTCCAACCATTGAATTCATATCTTTGCAGAACCATTCCAACCGTTGAATTTATATCTTTGCAGAACCATTCCAACCGTTGAATTTATATCGTTACAGAACCATTCCAACCGTTGAATTTATATCTTTACAGAACCATTCCAACCGTAGAATTTATATCTCTGCAGAACCATTCCAACAGTTGAATTTATATCTTTACAGAAACATTCCAACCGTTGAGTTTATATCTTTACAGAACCATTCCAACCGTTGAATATATATCTTTACAGAACCATTTCAACCGTTGAATTTATATCTTTACAGAACCATTCCAACCGTTGAATTTATATCTTTACAGAACCATTCCAACCGTTGAATTTATATCTTTACAGAACCATTCCAACCGTTGAATTCATATCTTTACAGAAATTCTTGTTGATAAGACAATGATTCTCTCGATCCCTTTGAGGGACTTTCTTTCATTATTTCTAAGTACGGCCATATTTTCTAAATAATAAATCTTTTTTTCTTTTTCTGGTATAAGTATCCCTTTTAACAAAATTAGAATGTATATCACGCGGTCAAAAATATACTTAAATTCTACAAAAAAACTACATCCCCAATACAGTAAAGAATTTGGACTAAACTGCTAAAAAATTATATTTCATTTTTTACCTCTCATAATGGCAAACTGAAACCGTGTAACCAAATGTGTGGTCACAATTAAACTTTACTTTGTATTTTATTGTTTTCTTAGACTGGTTACCCTTATACTATACTTTATGATTAACTTAGAATGTGATTATCCTTATACTGCATTTTATAAAAGGTAGAAAATGGTGGAGAACTAAACTAACCGGTGAGGGACAAGGAGATGTAGACGCAGAACTAAGTGACTTTTCATTATCGTCTGGTAAATCTACAGAACTCATTCGAACATTCTTTGCTGCCAATAAGTGCTGCCGGCTACCGTGGATAGGACTTTGTGGAGCTGCAATAAATGAACGAATCAGTTATTTTGATGAGTTTTTTTTAAAAACCATTCTTAGTACTTCGATAAAAATAATAATAATACGCAGGGTGTGCCGTAATAGCTGCCCTTAATGGATCCAAAAGAGCAAAAATTAGGGTCGCACTTTAATATTTAAGTGAGGTATAACAGAAACGTTTTAAAACTCAGTTTATTAAACTATTGAGGTCAATTGGTTCTATTCGACAATTCTAACTGGATTTTCATTCCCTCTCTCTGACCTTAATAGTATTAGATCATTGCTTGGAAAGCCTTTTTATTCTCACTTAAATACCAATTAGTGATGTTTTGTTCTCATAGTTTTTAAACATCGTTTTCTGCTAAAAGTCTAAAGATGTGCATTTAAGACGATCATTATAGGACACTTTGATTATGAAAATCAATTTATCCTGTGCAAGTGAATATCAAAAAGTGGGAAATATCAAATAACATAAAGTAAACAAATGAAAAGTTCTGGGTTTTCAGAACAACAAACATTTTCATATTTTGCATCATGAAGGTATAAATATAGATATTACTTCATGTATTTATGTCTTGCACATTTGGTGCATGCGATAGAAAATGTATCATGCTTTGTGGGAATTTAAATAATGTCAAGAAATAAATAAATAAAAGAGCCAAAATTACATGAAAATGTTATTTGTAATTCATTATACCAAACTCCAGAAAGATAGACTTACAGAATTTCTTTTCAATTAATACAATCAGCTTTTCGTTATTTGGCGGATTTATTATAATTTTTTTAAATCATTTCTGGAGCTTTTTGGTTCTCTTTCTTTATAGTCATAATTGGAGCAATCAATCGAAATATTGCGAATTGCAACATTTTCCTGTCTTATTAGGATTTTTATTAAATATAACTTCTAGAGGTGGTGATAAAATATAAATCAGTCGTTCAATGAAATCATTTTTTTTTAAAAAATATTAAAATTAAAGCATGCAAACAATATGATGTAAAAGTGCAACCAGAAATTGTTAGTATTTAATATTGTCTCTTTTTCCAAAATGCAGAACACCATGCTAGTATTCGATGTTAAAGAAATATACATTGAAAAAAAATACGATTTTTTTTAAACATACAAACTTTATATGGCTACTTATATGCTGTTTTAAAGCTCTCAATTGATTATTAAAGGCGAGATAAATTTTTTTAAAATCAATAATTTGATTCTTGGTCTTTCCAATTAGGGACTCTGATATGGGATTCTGGTTTTTCAGTCGAATATCTAAACATTTATGTTGTCAATCTAATAATATGTATTACATTGTGTGCAGTGCGAAGTGGTGGACTGACCAAGCTGGTGGTGTTGCCTTCTATGGACATGTTCGCTGGACTCTGGACTGTCCAGTGAAAAGCTCTTCATTCTTAGGGACAATCGCTTCCTCTGAGGACTGTGGGGTGCTGAAAAAAATAAATGGAGAAATACATACTACAATGAATTTATGAAATGTAAACTTAATTCAGTCGGAATCTTTTTACATTGAATTAAGTTACAGTAAATTCAATTCAGATTAAATGTTTATTTAACGTATTTTTCTTTACTCGGAATTTATAAAGAGTTAATTCAGAATATATGTTTCTTCATTGTATATTTTTACAATGAATTCAATAATATTTATTGTAATTGAAATTGCTTGTTTCTCTAAAGATTATTGAGAATAATTATGTACAATAATGTAATGAAATTTAAAATTATTATAATAAAAATGTACAATCCTCATAAAAACAAAACAAAATGATTTACATTTCTTCTTATTTGATTGTCCAGATGTTCATAAACACTTATCGTAATGTTTGTATTACCTATCTAATTCATGTAATTCAGCTGATATATGCATTCTCTGTTCTAAGCTTGATTAAAGTTTTATTAGTAGATAACACACATATCAGGTAAATACATTTTATTTGACTCTATTTTTTTGTGCCTCTATTGAGAGAAAATCGAAGAAAATAACTAAATTTACACTATTACAACCTCCTCAAATTTTAGGAGACCTCTGATAGTAAAAGAGGATTCGAAAATTATCCTACCATTAAATGCTTATTCGATATCGCAGATTTTTGAACCTTAAAAATTAGGCAAGATCTGACCTTATCCTTAGAGATGACCACCAAAGATTATCTTAAGAATCAGGCAAGATCTAACCTTATCCTTAGAGATGACCACCAAGGGTTATCTTAAGAATCAGGCAAGATCTAACCTTATCCTTAGAGATGACCACCAAGGATTATCTTAAGAATCAGGCAAGATCTAACCGGAACTTTAGAGCTTTGGACTAACCGGGATTATCTTAAGAATTCTGCAAGACTTAACCCTAGAATCTGGACCATCCAGGTTCACTTTATAAAGTAGTCTAACCTTAAGGTCGAATTTGTGGAATCTACTGTCCTTGAACTAGATGGAAGTTTACCTGGCTGAACTAATTTCCTGTATTAAAACATAAAAGCGCAAAGTTGGTGCCTCGAAGTTAATGAAGTAAATCAAACAATAGATGGGATTCTAAGCTTATAGCTGGATTCAATTCCAGCTATAAGCTTAGAAGTTTTTTTCTTCATATTTCTTTTTGCTGGGGGCCGGGATAGTTTGGCTGGTAGGACACTGGGCCCGAGAGATTGTCAGTTTGATCCCCGCCGGCTGAAGACTCCTCGTGTACAGAGTGGTGACTAGTGCAGGATAAATTTATCGGGATCACAAAGTCCTCCAAGTTCCTGTAACAAACCAATACCTCTGGAGATACAGGATAGAAGATTGATAGCTCTCTGGTTCAGGTCAAAATTACGATCCACGGATAGAGGGATGATGTGCGAATGTGCCCTCAATGTAAAACTGGATGTGACGTAAGCATGTTGTCTCCGGATCATTCTCAGGAAAGTTTTGCTGACCGTCACCAATAGTCTATTGTGCAGTTCTAGTGCGACGCAAATAAATGTACCAATGTTCTCTTTACTGCATATTGTACTTTTTTACAGTTTCATAAGCTGATTATTAACAAATGTAAAAAGGCTCATAAATGGATCTTGAAAAGTAAAGAGGTTTGAATATGATTTGAAAGCACTCGTAATGTAAAGAAAGAAGATCTTAGCATTGCGAGTAATAATATTGCAATCAAGGAATACAAATATTATTTTTCAAAGAACGTTACGTGCAACCTACTTCATAAATATTAGAACATAATAAAAGATTTTTATATGATCAAAAAGTTTTATAAATCTATTCATTCATCAAATCAACGTTGTTGAGTAATTAATTTCTACAGTTATTGATTGTGTTTTAGAAATAAAAAGATATTTTTGAACAAGAAAAACGTCATTTTAAAATCCATAGTTTAAAACAATATATTATTAATTTGTTTGTTTGTTATCGTAACTACATGACAGAGAAGGGTTTTTATACTGTTTTTAAGTGAAACATAATATTGATCAAATGTTTTAAATTTAAAACATATGAAAGAACATCAAACCAATTGACAAATGTTGCAGAAAATAGATATATTTTTCTGCCTGCAACATTTTCAATCAATTTTTAATTTTCTGAAATCAAGATATTTTATTAGCAAGATATTGATTAAACGTCAGATAAGCAAGATATTTAATTTAATCAAAATGTAATTGTTGAAGATATTGTATTAAACCTTATATATAGATACATTTATAAAATCACGATGAAAAAAGAAATAAATTTTACGCAATAATATGTTAAAATTTTTTTATGGATTGCTATTGTTGGAATAACTTAAACAACCTCGAGATGATTGTAAAATAGCTTTGTCAATTTATGAGAACTTGTCAAGTATATCGTTCGAGAAATTTTGTATGAATGCATTGCAAAGTTCGAGAATAATGTAAACGATTACTGAACTCTCTCTGTTAGAATACAGAGAAAATACTAATACTCCGTTGCAAGTTCAAAAGACCATTATGGTATAGGATTTACAGTCCCTGCCCAAATTATTAGACGAACTATAATATTCTATGTAAATTCTTAATTATCAGGTCATACTTTATTATTTTTACGTCTGCACTTGCTTACGTTCGTATCTCAATTGGTTAACTTTGTAATGCAATACGTTAAAAATAAATACTAATAGGAAGCATATAAAAATCTCCTGTACATAAACCCATGACATATATGTTGAAATATAAAAATATTGCATATAAACTCGTGCAAATCATGTAATTATTAAAAAAACTACAGTGCGTCTAATAATTTGGTGTAGTTATTATAAATTACTAATATAACTCCTGATATAATAAATATTCGATATTTATGTAATATATCATCTAATTTATCGTCGAATTTATATTATATATCGTCCAGTTTAACCAATTGATACACTGACGTAAACAAGTGCAAACCGGTTTCAGTCACGTAAAGACAATAAAGCTGTATAGTATTACCTGGTAATTAAGATTTTACGTAGAATCTTAAAGTGCGCCTAATAATTTGGCTAGAGACTGTAAATAATGATCCGTGACTACATATAATAGTTCCGTTTTATTTCGTTATCAAATTATACACATATGCTTTCAAAACAAAATAAAAACCTTTTGAAGTTCAACACGTCAGACAGAAATTTAATTCGCGTTGTCTTTTACGATATATATCACAGAATTATTAAAAAAGAAGTTAGACTTTAGAATTCTTACTAGAATCATAGACTTGGCGACATATTTCGATAAATAAGGAGAATGTTTGATCTTGAAAAGAAACAACTATATGACATTGCAAGAGCACTGGATTTGTTTTGTCCATTATAAATGGCGCGACATGCTGACATGCCTTTGGCGAATAAAATGGCTGATAAGGAATTTTTACTTTTGTTTCACAGTTGAAGAAAAATGTCTGCAAGAATCAATATGTATGATTCCTTCATCAGTTTCTTTAAATGCGAATATAAAGACGCATTTGTTACGATTTTTAAATATTATTCTTTATTATTTCCCGCTTCTCGTTAATTGATTGTTCAATAAGTTTTGTGTTCCTCATTTCACACGATTTAAGAAAGCAAGCAGAAAAAAAAGATCATTTCAAGAGTTGGCGATGTTTGAGAGCTTGGCATCCATTTGGGCGAGTAGTTTAATGCAAACAGGCTCTTTTCATAGGGATGATGGTTTTTTATTAACTTGCAACAGAGTATAGTTCTTCCATATTTAAAAATGAAGTTCGAAACATATTTTATATATGAGAAAGAGTGGAGTTAGACAGGAATAAAAAAAATATATTTTATAAACTATCGCAGTGATTTAGGTTTAATTGAACTTTTTCAGACTATATCATTAGAGAAATTTTGCAAGGCGGTACTGTTTCCGATAGTTTCAACGTTACCTATTAACTACTAAACGCGAAAATTTCTCAACCAATCAGTATTGCTTAGGAGTGGAAAATAAGGTTAACGCTACGGTTAATATAAGACAAACGTCATGCAAAATCTCTCTATTCTCTCTTTATCTTTGTTTAGCGTCGTCGTTATCCGTGATACAAATATTTACTATTTTAAGTGTTTAACAGCGAGAATCACGTTTCAATAAAAAAAAGTAGTGGTTGCCTATTGAAACTTTAATCGCAACTGTGAGAACTGGATAAGATTTGTTAGTTTTATACTTGAAAGGCACATAAGCACCTTTTATACAATTTCGTTTCCTTGAATGGTATGCTTGTATAGGGTCATATGTTGGCAAAGCTTTTTTATAATCACCCTGTATGTGATCTATCCTGCAGAACTTTTGATAATTACTATTTAAAAAAGTTTTAGTGTGGAAATAACTTAGTTACGACAAACAATAACTTATGTTTTCTAATTCTTTTTAAAAAGGAGAAATTACTTCTGCTATAGATAATAATTTGACTTAAAGTATTGATTTAAACTGTAATTAACAAAATTAGACTCCATTTGATCGACATTACACTTATAGTTAAGAAGAAGAGTTTTTTTTTTGAACAGTGGATATATATGTGATGATTTGTGCATGCTTAACAGTTACATAACAACTAATTGTTGAAACACCAAATGTACGTTAACAAGGTGGCTGAAAAATCTTGAGTTATTTAAAAGTAAAAATAATGTTTAATAGAATTATGTTTATGAGAATACATTTCTGAACATTTTGTAGCGAGATTTATTTTTATGAAAGATATTGCAATAATGTTTTATTTCTTTCCGATTACTGCATACCTGAGTTTTTCGTGAGAACGAATGTTGCGAAAAAAGGTTCGAATTTTTACTGTATGTTCCCATCCCTGCGTAGATAAACAATACAGAAACCATTTACCTACAGAGTAAGCGTTTTAGTAAAGTAAGTCGTTATCACATCAAAATGCTATTTTAGCATTAATTGAGAGTCCCCAAAATGACGTTTGTTTTAAGATTAGTAATTAAGTTCATCAACAGATGGCAATGGTAATTGCAAAAACTATAAAACAGCGATTTCCACTGTATGTCAAGATCATTCCAACTAGTGCAGTGTGCTTGATTTATTTGTAAACTGGCATCCCGATATTAAAATAAAACTACACAAATGATGTAGCTAAGTTATATCCGAACACCTAGCTTATGTTCTTTGTAAATAGAATACACGACGTGATTTCCTCACTCTCCGCACTTTCCCTCTTCACCCAAATTTCCGCCGATCTTGATTTTTTCCTACGCCAGTTTATTCAACTGCTTACTGATATGTAGGCTGGGATAGCGAGGTTGGTAGGGCGCTCGGCCCAAGTGAAAGAGATCGTGAGTTCGATCCCCGTCTGCAGAAGACTCCTCGTGTACAAAATAATGACTAGTTCACATTAAATATGTCAGGGGCACAAAGTTCTTCAAGTTCCCATTACAAATCAATAACTCTGGGGGTACTGGATCGGAGATTGATCGTGGTCTGGTTCACGATCTGCGGATGGATGGAAGATGTGTGATTGTGTTCTCCCTGTAAATCGGGCTGTGACGTACGTGTGTAGCAGAAGTTCTTGTCCATACATGGCGCCGATGGAAAGCAAGAAGAAGCGCACCCCTCAGCCTATAAATAGGTTTGTCAGTATTGGCAAGTAGCATAAGACAATAAAAACAACTCAAATGTGCTACTGTGGGAAAAACGTGATATGTTCCTCCTTTTTATGGCAATGGAAAGGGAGAAAGTGTGGAGAATAGGGAAATCACGCTATATCGAGATGTCTATTATACTTAAAATAGCGTAAGATAATAGTTTTTACCAGTTTCATGCGTGTAGTTCAAATTTTATTGATTGAGCAGAATAAAATTTAGTTGTACGTATTTCTAGCCATATCTTAAAAAGTAGCAGGGATGGTTCAAGATATGGTGTATTCACCTCTCTCAAATTCGTATCTCGGTGATGACTGATTGGTTTATGTATTGCTTCAGGTTTGCACCAACCATAACTGATAAAATATATTTACAATTATAGACGAAACTGAGGGAGAGTCCCCTTGTCATCGAATTAACTGTAAGAAGTTTTCCAGTCGATGTTGGTTACATTAATGGAAAAATATACTCTCTGGAGATAAATTTCTATTATTTTAACCAAGCGTTCCCTTGTCTCCTGTGTTGTGTTTAAAATTAAAAGGCTTTGTGGATTAGCGAATCTGATATTCGATTGCCTCCACTTTTAAGATAAAATACAATATTTCTAATAAAAATTTTAATAATGTGTATAAAAATTGAATAATTTTTATTAAAATGTTTTTGATTTTTCAACCACCTTCTAGAACAAACATATTCTTCAAACAAAAGTACTTTGAAGTTAATTCTGAGGATGCATAACATAAGTATGATAATCTGGTTATGCTAATTGTGAAGTACAGTCAGGCGTGCAAGTCAGAAAACATTGCATGCGTAAATTACAAGCAAGATGTCTCACAATTAATCGAACGAACCTTAAATTCTTTTAAACCCTAGAATACAAAATGTTCTTCATACCTTAAAGATACGCAGTTTTTGTCCCATTGCGAAATTTAAAGATTTCTAACTTTTAAAAAAGGGAAATAATATTACATTGGATCTTTTAAAAGAAAGCAGAATTTTTGCCCAAAAGTTCTAGGCATATGCCACTTTCAATGTTATTAAAATCCTGGCTTTGTACTCTTTGTACTTTAAAGTATTAAAAAAAATAATCTTGCAAATATTTATGATGACATGATCATATTACGCAGATTGGGTATTATATTTTTTTAAAAAAAATATTAAATTGCAATAATAGTGTTGAGATGTTTAAACTTCGAAGGCTAACATATTTCCTATCAAAAGAATGCGAAATATATGCAAAATGAATTTTTGGTTTTAAGATAACTTTTAAAAATTTGTTCCTAGCCTCTAAAAAATCTTAAAAATGCATCTATTTTGAAGAAAAAAACAAACAAACAACAATTTGAAATTAAGAATATGAGATTAATGTGGACAAAATATTTTAAAAATCGTTTGCGTATAAAAATTGTGTTCTACTGGTTTTAATGGAAAAAAATCATACTAAGATTTTTCTGTTCTGGTTGAAATTTTTTTTGTAACGGTAGACTGTAAAGTTGTGGTAGTATTTAAGTCGAATTCTAAACCATTCATGAATTAATACGCTTCTTTTCCATAAAGTTCTTAAATGATGAATGAAAATTGTGTTTAGTTAATGTTCTTTTTTTGAAGTTCTTAAATAATAGAAAAAACTGCGTTAAACAATTGTATTTCATTAAAGCTCATTAATATAACAGGTGGGCTGAAAAATTCGTAGGTTAACATAGAAAAAAATTTTTTTTGGATAAAATTTCATTTTATTATTCAATATAGTTTCCGCAAGGGCGATACAACAATTATAGCGGTCGTATAACTTTTCGATACCATTTTTATAGTACGATTTGTCTTAAGCCTCAAAATAGGGCTTAGTTTCTGTGACTACTTCTTCATCCGAGCTAAATTTCTTTCCAGTGAGCATTCTCTTGAGGTCTGAGAACAGGAAAAAGTCACTGGGGACCAGATCTGGAGAATATTGTGGATGCGGAAGCAATTCGAAGACCAACTTATATAATTTTGCCACCGTTTTCAATGACTTGTGACACGGTGCATTGTCTTGATGAAACAGCACTTTCTTCTTCTTCAAATAGGGCCGTTTTTCTGCGATTTCGTAGTTCAAACGCTCCAATAACGCTATGTAATAGTCGATGTTGATGGTTGTTCCTTTTTCAAGATAGTCAATGAATATTAAACCATGAGCATTCCAAAATACTGATGCCATAACTTTGCCTGCTGACTTTTGCATCCTTCCAAGCTTTGGAGTTGGTTCTTCTCGTGCAGTTCACTCGCTGACGGTCGATTGGACTCCGGTGTGAAATTATGGAGTCATGTTTCACCCATTGTCATATATCGACACATAAATTCAGATTTATTACGATTAAACAGCTTCAAACACAGCTCAGAATCATCAATTCGTTGTTGTTTTTGGTCAATTGTGAGCTCGTGCGGCACCCACTTTGCCTAGAGCTTTCTCATACCCAAATATTCATTCACGATATGTCTAACAATTTCCTTTGATATCTTTAGAGTCTCAGATATTTTGATCAACTTCACTTTACGGTAATCTAAAATTATTTTGTGGACTTTTTTGATATTTTCGTCGCTAACAGCCTCTTTGGGGCGTCCACGGTGCGCATCTTCGTCGGTGTTCATTTCGCCTCGTTTAAACTTAGCAAACCACATCTCAATGGTTGATTTTCCTGGTACAGAGTTCGAATAATGTTTTTCAAGAAAATCCTTGGCTTCAAGAGTATTTTTTTTCGCCAGAAGGCAATGCTTTATAAACACGCGAAATTCCTTTTTATCCATTGTTTTTAAACTAACAAAAGTTGCTTCACTAAAAATACTACATCTCACAAACTGTTAGTTCGACAGCTGTCAAATTTATACACGTGTCTTTCGAAGGTTAGAATTGACTAAAAATCATATGCTTTTAATAATAGTAGCCCCATCTATGTGTCAGCCTACGAACTTTTCAGCCCAACTGTTAGTACGAAAACTGTGTTTAGGAATTGTAAATTTTTCATAGTAAAAGTTGTTTAATTCTGTATGAAAATTGTGCTTAGATTATGTATTTTTAAAATTTTTAAAATCTCCAATACTGACCGAAAAGAATGTTTAGGAATTGAATTCTTTTCTTTTAAAGTTTGTTCTTTTAATATAGAAACATCTTGTATATATGTATTTAAATTTCCAAACGTGTGAATGCTTTTTAATGTCATACATCACAAAAAGAGACACACATCAAATACATTTAGATTGATTTAAAGCGAATCATGCATTCGTAAACGAATTGAACTTGCGAGTTAAAAAAAATAGTGTGCTGTTTTATTCCACACATTTAAAAGAACATATATACCTGATACAATGATCCTGTTTCCTCCCATAGCTGATTTACAAAGAGAAAAAATATAATTTTATAACAACAGATATCGAGATTTTGGGTAAATTTAAGAGTCAAATTGAATAGGAAAGGGAATATAGTTTTATTTTATTCTGACACATGAAATACACAAAACACCATTATCATGCATTCTGATTTTTAGAATTGACCACTTGATACAGAAAAAGCATGTGTGAAGTTTGAGAGAAAAATACGTTAAGTAAAATTATCATTCAAACATCAGAAATATTTTAGAAACTATATTTTTGCATTGAAAACAGTATTATTTAAAAAATATCTGTAACTATAGTCAACTTTGTCATGCCGTTAAGCATGGAAATATGTTATCAATATTTTACTTCACATGTGCTCTCACTTAGCTATTCAATTGTCTTGTGTTTTTCTGCATTAAGTGCATCAATTATACTCTAATTAAAACAATTGTTAAAACAAATATAAGTTACGTGCTGAGTACATGCATAATCTTAACATCGAATTAATATGAATTAATTTCAACATTTAATTAGAACTTTTTAAACAAAGAATTTTAACATAGCATATTAAAATAATTTTCAAAATAATTTTGACGTTTAGATTTTTTTTAAACACCAGGGTTTTACTGAGAATGTTTGACATGAATAATATGATTTATAATTGTTTTGAAATTGACAATAACACTATGATCTCTTACGACAAACTTTTTAAATATTTAGATGTCAAAACACCAATTAGAAATTAAAATTCGTTAAGATTAGAATACAATAGTAACATGTATATTCATGCTGGTATTGTTTTTTAGTCAATAACTTTTCGCATTATCACGAGGGCATTATATTGAAGAGAGAAAAACTATACCATTTCTTTTTTAAAAACTACATTGCAGAAGAAATGTTAGCTGATTGAAAAATGGTTATTGTAGCATAAGATCTTGGAGGAAAAACATTTTAAATAATTATACTAAATAGAAATTAAGTAATCTTTAAGAATTCAAAACAATATTAGTAACATATACTATATCCATTCTAATGTTATTTTAAACAGTAAGTTCCTAGACAAAATTTTTAACTCTAGGGAAAACTTTAACAATCATTTTTAACCGAGATTTTTAAACTTTAACAATTATTTTTAACAATAATTTTAATTTACCGAGAGAGTTTCTTGTAAACTGAAATATATGGGCGAAGAAAAAAAAAGAGTTTTGCGTAATGGAGAAAATTCAGTAATATGCTTTTTCATTTTTTAAAAATTATTTTTTGAAAATAATATTTTATTTATTTGAAAAATGTATTTCATTCGGAAAATAACTTTTTTGAAGACAAAAAGTTTTATAATCAGATTTAAACTCCTCAAAGTTCTTTTTAGCATTTTTGTTGATAAATTTAAATGAATTATTGAATCATTTTGATAACATTATTGAAAGACTTTTTTTTATTTGAACACATTCTGAAAATATGAATTAACAAACAAACAAAAATTATACTATGAAGTGATAGTCAGCTATTTTTATTGCTATTAAGTTACTATATAAGTTACTATAAATGCTATTAAATTACTTTGAGTGGGTAACATTACTTGAGTCTGATTAGGTATCGAATGTAGAATTTAATGACGCAATATCCTCCTACTGTAGCGCCATTAAACCCTTTATTCAAACATAATAAAGCTTTCTACCTCTTATTTTGTTATGTTTCCATGTTAATTTGGCATCAGACTTATTTTACAGCAACATTATAACATTTTATTTCCTTTACATTGAGTGCGTCATGACGTTTGCATTTAGTTCAGTATAGCAACCATTGAAACCCTTAAACTGTACATTTTATCAGATTTAAATTTTATTTTTTAAATTTACATAAAAATTGAACATCTCTTCCACCTCTTGATATCCTAAAGCAGGGGTTTCCAACTGGCGGCCCGCGGAGCCTTTTTTTGTGGCCCGAGAACTAAAATATGTTAGTTATCATTTTTTGCAGACAATTTTCGTAAAAAATCAATATGGGTTTAAAATACTTTTCTCGTTAATAAAAACCTAATTTCTTCGTCTCTGTGAAATTTAACATACCAACGGTGCAAAAAAAATTATTTCTCAGGTTTTGCATCCAAGAAAATATTTATTCAAATACAAAAATAATTGTGTATGTTGCTCTTTTTTATTTCATTTTTTTTTATTTTGTGAATATAATTTAGCACGTCTGTATCAGAAATTTTCTCAAAGAAATTCTCCGATTTAACTTCTTGAAACCACTAATTTAGGACGAGAATTTTTACACACACATTTGCGAATTTTAAATGTAAATATCTATTTTCTGGTGGTTGCAGCAGACAAACCTCAATTTTCTCATTGAACATTTTGTATGCTACTATGTAAATTTTAATACTAACCTTTTTAAAGTTAGCAATTAGATATCTGTTGCACATAAATTGTTTTATACATTGCACATTAAAATTATTGTAGCCCAAATTTTTATTACTTATTTAATATTTTTTAAAATATTATTAATAACAATTGAATATTTTTAAAAATCTACTTCTTATTTTAATTTGTAATTCAATACTTTTGTTTTGTAAGACCTGGTGGAAATCTGACAGTAATATTTAATGTTTCTTCATAAAAGAGTCCTACATAAAATGCTGACAAAGTTGCGGCCCTCCATTTGATTTGTGATTTTAATTGTGGCCCCCGGACTCATCTAAGTTGGAAACCCCTGTCCTAGAGATTAGTACTTTTTTAAGTGTTTTTATTGATAGTAAGCTATTTTAATATTTTCAAAATTTAATAGAATTCTTAAAAAAAATAGACGTCCACAATCTGCACGGTTAATTGTTTCTTAAAGAATTTTTTAACGACTATTTAAGTCAAGATTTCGTTTTTAACTATAACTAAGAAGATAATATTTTACGGGGTATAGAGGAAATTTCTTTTCATTAAATTCCGTTGCCTAGCAACAGAAAGAAAAAATGGGTATTGACGAGGAAAGTGAAAGAATTCTATCTAACTGCTTAGGAACGAGTCTTATAAGATTTCTTCATTGACTAAATTCCTCCAGAACATCGTAGAGTGTTTCCAATAAAAGTTATCAAATTATTAAATAATGAATTAAGTTATTTTTTAATTGCCTGAAATAAATGTTAGTTTTGAAAATTTTTAATTTTAATAATTAGTTGGTTTCATAATTACGTATCATGTGCGTTCTTGTGAATAAGCATTGTGAATGATCTTATTCCTCCTTATGCATGGTAGATTAAAAAAAGAAGAAAAAGAAAAGAAAACTTGATGGATATTTGAGATTTGTGACAAGGGAAGGAGGAAATTGAGAGAATCTTTAATACTGCTAACAAGACGAGAGTACTGCTTTATACTTTAATACTGCTAACTTTCAAGTGAAAATTTTTTTTAAACGCCAAATCGAATGAAACCGAAGCTAAGTACATGAGACTAATGGTTTCGAAATAATTAAGATTTTAAGTAAAAACAGTTCAAATTTTGAACTAAATCTATTTATGCACCAGACATTCCTATCTAGGCATGTGAGGTATTGTTACCAGATATTTTTTCTAATGCTGAATCGAATCTATTTTCGTGCAGAACAATACTATTTATGCAAACTAAGCATTGATTCCTGAGTTTTTTATTACGTAGAATTATGTGAGACTAAAATGAAATAGGCAGGACAAACAGTGCAAAAGTTATAAAAGCGTTTATGTAAAAGAGTACAATTTATACTTATACCTATTTAGACATCTGGTATTGCTATATAAGGTAGCATAGTTCTGAATTTTTATGCATTGTTTGACTATACATTTAATGAGACTAAAAATAAGTAAATCGAACTAATAGTTTAAAGGTTATGTAAATTTAATGTATGAAAATTGTAATTTCTTATTTATAATACACCTTTATGCCTTTCTATCGAATTAACTTGGTTTTTATTTGATTAAGAGTAAAAAGGTATTTAAAAAAAATACTGTCTGACTTTTCATATCGCTAACAATATCAGATACGTCACTTTTTACAAGCCGAAAATTGTAATGTTTACTCATAAAAACTTAATAACTCTTTTAACTTTTAAAACCTGCCTTGATCTATAGTAATATTAGACCCATCAATATGTATAAGTCAAAATTTATGCTGCCTTACAAAAACCTTTAATTGCTATCATTTCAGGTTTAGTCTTATTCGATTTAGAACAAAGGAAAAATGATACCCCCTAGATAGGAATGTTTAAATATCTCCCCTCCCCAGTCGTGGTACCCACTATCACGTTATTAAATTCATGCTTGAAACTTTTAATTAGAATTTTCAACATCCTTAGTTTCAAAGAAATACGTCATAACTTATTTTCCTTGAGATTTGTGCGGAATCCATTAAAATAAAGTTGTAATTTTTATACACGACAAAAAAAAATATTTCTTTAATTGGACAAAGCTCAGGTCTCTTTCTTAAGCGATCCGTCAATTTTTTAAAAGATAAAATTACGATTTTTTTAAAAAAAAAAGGTTTTTCGTTCCCTTTTACAAAGAGTAAATGGACTGAGTAAAAGTTTGTAAGAAGGGAAACCATTAATATCTCGTTATCAATTAAGAATTCGGTTTTTGAAAAAGAACATCATTTAAAAATTTAATGGATTCAACAGTATGTTGCGCATTTTACTGTCACAAGTAATTAAGGTTGAAAATATTCACTGCAAACCGAGTTTTCATATTCAATTAAGATGCTAATAATTGTTTTGGGGCGAAAAAATGTAAAAATGTAAGTCTTTAAAGTTCTATCAAACAAAAGAAGGAAATTGATTGAAGGTAGCAGAGTAAAACAACCATGATCATAAAAACACCTTTTTAGATTTTGTATAATTTTTCTTTTATAATATAGATCAGATATAATTTAGATTTTGTAAAACTAAAAGAAATTTTTTAATTGAAATTTTATATTGTATTGTTTAGAAGACACTACAGTGAATTTAATTTTACAAACCCCTTGATTCTATTTCAAATTAGTTCTCGGTTTAAAATGTCATGAATTAAATTGCATTTTCACTTCCTGAGATTATGTTCAAACTTCAAAAGGTAAATTGATTTTTTTTCCAGGATTGATTTCTAAAATACAATGAAATTAATGTAATTACAACAACTTAAATTCTGAGAGAACTTGAATTTGTATATTTTAAACGGGTGCTTTAAAATTTTAAAACGCTTTATTACCTTTAAGAGTTTCAATAACTATGCTCAAGCAAAATATATTTAAAAAATATCCTCTTCGGGCAGTTATAGTGGGGTAATTTACAGTGTAGCTTAATTTACGTTGCATCGTGGTTCCGTTAGACTAGATACTTTAGTAGCACAGTGGAAAATTTAAACTATCTAACATAAGATTTTCTCCGAGTAACTTCAATCTTGGATATTATTACCCATAAATCTGATTTCAAAATTACCACGTCACTAGAAAATTTGCTCTCTGCTAAGATAATTACGAGTACCAAAACCTTAAGAGACATTTCTTTAATATGTTCGTTTTTTTTTTTAACGTGAAGCTTACCATAAAAAAAAAACTTTTGTCTTGGAATAGTAATGTCATTTGAGTTGGGAACAGTGTAGCACATTCCGGATATTGTGCTATTAAACTGTACATTTAATTATCAATTAATCCCAATAAAATGATATTAATGACATAACTTAACGTTCAAGTAATACCAAAGTTCACGCGAATATTGTCACCTGAATTATAAATGATTGAAGTTTTATTATTTCTATTTTGAATGAAGTTTTATATATTCAGTGTTTCCCAATTGTAATTCTAAAATTTTGGATTAAAACGAGTTGTAAAATTTAAATTATTAATTTAAGTATAATAAGTTAGCAATTTGTTTTCAATATTTTTTTTGTTGATAATCTAAACTTTTTTTAATTTTTTTTCTTCAATTTTTCGTATAAAAGACTTTTTATTGCTGAATTTGTCTAAGTTCATAGTGTAAACCTATGAACTTATATTTGTCAGTTTTCATAGATTGTTTAACTTAAATGAAAATACAGCAATATTAAATGCTTGTAAGCATTTGTTTGCCCTACATAATATGTGCAAAAAATATTTACGTATTACAGTCATTCTTGCTCCTTATGTTGCATTGTAACGTCAAAGTTTGAAAAGTTAAATTCTTAATATACTTCATCAATTTATATAAAATGAGAATTCGTGTCCCTTTGACATAACTTGATTGATTTCAAAAGTAAACTGTGAGAGTGTGATTACTTATCATTAGCTTCGTTTGACATTTTAAAATGAAATTTTGATGTGCCTAAAACAAATGGCTGTTTCGATTAAACATCCTATAACAAATTTTATTCTCGTAATGTAAATTACTCCACCCTCTGCTTGCAATCGCTCACTAAAAAAAAACTTTGACGTAAAATAGCTAAGAAACCAATGTTTTCTATAGAGTTTCTTACATACTAAAAACTATGAACTTATACTGAATCTGCATACACATAACAAAATCTATATGCATGTAAAAATAATCTCCATAATTTGCGCACTGAGATTGGAACATTTCATCTTGTTTCTATTTATTATCCAAACTTTTAGACCTTTTATTGTACTTTATTGAATATAATATGTAACTCCCTATCCTTCCTTTCAGCTCGTCGAAAAGTCATCTTGCCAAACGAATTGACGAGAAGTTTATTCGAAACGATGGAGAAGTGATGCAATTCTAAAAATCTGTTTATGTCTAAAAATCGATCTGAAAACCTGTCTTATATAAATATTAATTTAGACCACCCTAATTTAAATATTTTAATTTTTTTAAACAGAAGACGGTAGATTGTTCAGCCATTTTCTTCTTCTAAAAAACAGAAAAAAAAATACCAATTATGTGTTTATTAGGATTCTATAGTTGAATTTCATGAAAACATGTAAAAATTAAAATTTTGCAAATGCAAAATTAAGCGGAAAATTTTAAAACAGTTTTTTTTATCTTCAGCCATAAGACACGTGGGTGTAAAATATTATAATTTTACCGAGATTACTATTTCCTTTGTTTTGAAAGGTCTGAAATATAAACTATTTAATCCATAAAAAGAAACTCTAAATAGAGGGAGACCTTTTGCTCGTTTTCAGACATAAGAGTACGTGTTTTCAAAAATATTATTATTTCTGCTCATAGTTTTCGTTAATTTGAATTGTGAGGCTCTCTATCACAACAAATCTGATTTGACAAAAAATAATTAAAAAAGTAATGAGATTATCAATAACAGTTACTTGGAATGTTTCTTAAGCATTTCTCTTAAAATTTACAAAATTGTATATGCTTCTTTTAATCCAATCGTTGTTGCTTTATGAAAGTAAAAAGAGCACGTGGTAAAAAATTTTTTTGAGGCGGTGGTAGCTTCGGAGAAGGTTATTTCAAATATTTTTAGATTATTTTATAGTCAAATTAAATTTAGTTTTAATTTAAACTTCTAAGTCAAGACTGAAAGGCTCGGAATGGATTGTGTCTATATCCTACGATGAATGTTGACACGGCATTCCTAAAACTGATATGAAGAATGTCGAAGCAGCATTCTTAAAAATCGATGTAAGAAATATCGATTGAGCATTCCTGAAATCGATGTGAGGAATGTCGACGCAACATTCTCAAAACCGATAATGTCGATAATTTTTATAATGTCGACACTTCATTTGTAAAATAAGTAGCAGGAATGTCGATGCAGCATTCTTAAAAATCGATCTGAGGAAGATCGACACAACATTCCTGAAATCAATGTAAAAGAATGTCGACACAGTATTCCTAAATTCGATATAGTGAACATTGAAACAACATTCTTAGACACTGATATAAGGAATGTCGGCGCAGCAGTTTTAAAATCGATATAAAGGAATGTAGTCATAGTATGCCGAACATGTTTACATATACACAATTTTTTACGGCAGCATTTATCCTTCGGTTATAAAATAATACTATAGTTTCTCAAATTTCATTTTGAGATTTCTTTTTTTTTTTTTTTTTAATTGAAGAAACAGGGAAAGTGATAAATGAAAGTGTTTATATAGAGGAAGAGAGTGCATGAATACAGTGCAGGAAGTAGAATGAGAGGAAGCAGAGAGGATACAAGAAGCAGGAAAAGAAAGAAGTTTTATTAAAGAACTCATAATTTACAGAAAAAGGAAGAAACTGAAAAATGAAGGACAGAACAGAGTAACATACACATAGAAATAACAGACATTTGGATCACCTCTAGGAACTCGTTGACATGACAAATCTTATACAGTACTGGTCAAATTATTCTCAATTATATGTACAGGGTTATTCATAATTCCCTCCGCCTGTAAACGCCATTTTTCTTTCATACAATTGGCATCAGTGGTACATGTTACTGCCATCTACCGGCAACTGCTTAAATTAAAGCTTGAATACTTTCGGAATAATTTCATATGTTCTTTTTTGCCATATTCGTCTTCGTTTTTTTACTATAACGCTTCGAAACCCCGTAGGGAATTATGAATGACCCTGTATTCAGGTCAGGTATTAAATGATGAGCAGTGTTTTAGCTTGAATGTGTAATTTAGCATAAAGTATGAAGCTTTTTTTTTATAGGGTGTTCCATAATCACCTCTCTTTATAGAGTTCTTGTTAAAACGAAGTAAAAAAAGAGTATGCACATTAGAAAATCAGGATTAATATTTACGCGAGAAAGAAACAAACAAACAAAGAAAAAAAAGCTTAAAATCTGCCGAATCATGAGTGAGGAAGGCGGAGGAGCCAGCTTGGTAGCCCTATGAAACTTTGAAGGGTTTCGAATAATTTCATTTTAACTCTAATTCTGCAATAAAAAAAGATTCACTGCTTTCAGTCCTGTTCTCCTCAGTGGTGGTTCATTAGATATCTGAAATCTTTTTTTCTCCTTTTCCTCTCTTAAATATAAATTCGTGACAAGTGACGTGCGTTCACTTTTACAAGGATTTAAAAAGAATTTCAAGGATTTTCGACAAGGATTCTAAAAATATAAATTAAGGGCAGTAATTGTGAAACACCGCGCATATTTAGTTATAAATAATGTAATTCTAATCATAAACCTTCCAACTTAAAAATTTAGTCATAAATCACGGAATTTTGCTTAATTTTTTATTTTCTTAAAAAAATAATTATGAATGTCATCTATAGGGTTGATCAAAATAAGTTCTAGATTCGAAGTGTACTTAGAGAAATGAGTCAGATACGCAAGGAGGTGTAAACTCACTATTCACAGAGGTAAATTATTATTCACTAAAGTAGATTGTAAGGTACAATCATTTAATAAAGTAGTTAATTTCTAAATCATCCAAATAATTTGACCAGTGCTGTATGTCTCTACTTAATATTTAATCTAATCATATACATCAGTTGAATTATTACTTAGACAAAAATATATTATTTGTTCTGTTTTCAACTTCTCTATACATGAGTATTTAAAAAAATTAGTTTTTAGTAAAATATATTTAGCTAATATATACAAGTAAACAGCATACGAGTGTTGGTTACCAAGTGCGAATGCCAAATTTTAAATATATATATACAAAAAAATTATTAATTATTTCAAAATTATTATAAAGAAATAATTTTTAGTAATGTGCTAAACTTCATGACTTTTATAGAATTAATTTATTATTTAGTTATTTTCAGTGCGTTTTTTCTCAAGTTATTTTACAGTTAAGTGGGAAATTTTTAGGGTTCTTAATTTTTTGAGCTGAATAGAGAAAGTTATTAATATAGAATATATTTACTATTGAATCTCTTCTTTGTCTTAGCTGTTTTTTTTTGGAATAGAAGTTTTTTACTGTTATGTCAAAAGCTTTTGATACAGTTGATGTTTAAATCAGAAACTTGCAAGAGTGCCATTTATTTCCATTATGTACCAAAATGAAAAAAGAATGTAAAAACTAAATGAACTAAAATGAAGAAAGAGTTTTTTCTTTGATATAGCTGTTGCTTGGTTCAGAGTCGTGTGAGGACACCAACTCGTGGAGTGGTTGCCTGTTTAGTGTAAGAACACAATATACTTTGCTTCAAAATAAAAAAATTTAATAGAAAATTTTTGTGGAAAATTGTTGCAAAATTTAGCGTACAATAAACTGCTTCTGATTTTTTTGAAATTCTTCCTATTCTCAAATTTTCTGTTAAGAGTAAACTCTTAAAAAACACATACCAATCATGAATCTTTCTTTTTTTTAATTTTATCAGTAAAAGCGTTTCATTTGTGTAGGAATTTATTCATAAGATATGTATCCAATGATATATTTTTTCAAAAAAAAAATCCTCTTCGGATAAATGTTTAAAAATTTTTTATTTGCCGTGAGAAACGTTTTTCGTTAAATTATAACATAAAAATGTAATCAATTGCTTAAAAGAAATAAACAATAATTCAATAAATTGATAATTAAAACTTTTTATTTATTGTAGTTATTTTATTTGAATTTAAGATTCGAATTGTCAGAGTATAAGTTATGCGAAAAATATGTGTTCATTTCCAGGATGAGAAATACAAACTGGTTCTTCAATAACATAAAAGAAAGAGAAAATAAGAACTGAAATACAGATAGAACAGAATATTACATGCAAGGATTTAAAGCAAGGTATTACAAGAGTTTCCACAGTGCAAATGTTGAAGAAAAGCATATGTTTTCAAGGTTTTAAAGCAAGTTTCACAGTGCAGTTTTGTACCAAAGCATATATTTTTATAATAATTTGCTTAATTAATAAACAAAATGTATGCATTGATTTTATCACACAGTTTCAAAAATTTTTGGGGACAACCACAAATTGCATCATTGAATTGCTCAGTATAATAAACCATCTTAGTAGCTTCATCAAAAAACCATAAACACTTTTCGTAAAGCGTTTTTTTTCTCCACATTTTTAACCATAAGGTTTTTCTTTTCCTTTTTTCTATAATCAATGTTGAGTTTTTTGAATTATTCTTATTTTTAAATTCTCTCTAGAGTGTGAACTTTCAAAAAAATCACTTACTAATCATGAGCTTTTCTTTCAAACACTAATTTGGAATTTTATCAGTAAAGCATGATGAAAACTTTTTTAAAAACGAAAAACTCTCAGGATAAAAATGCTTCAAAAGATTTTATTTACTGCAAGGAACTTAACGAGTCAATAACTGACCCTTGATTTCTTTATTGTCGAAAATTATGTTTTAAAATTGTAAATTTTTTTCAGATTTTTCTGTTTTTGAAAGAATTTAGAGTGGTGTTTCCCAAAAGTTATTACTTTTAATCAAACTAAGGTACATCATGACACCTGTGGGTCAGAAATTATTCTATAACCTTTCTGTTTTAAAGGAGCTTAGTAAATTTCTGACAAATTTGATAACTATTCTAATTTTTTAGCGAAAATATGAATGCCATGTTTTTCTGTGCATTCAAACTGGCAGGAAAAAAAAAGCTTTAAGTAATGTGGACAAAATGAATCCTAACATACAAATCTTTTGAAAATAGCTTCTAAGATGGTTTTGAATGCATACTTAACACCATATTTGTGAGTCAATGCAGAATATCATATTTTATTCACCTGACGTGGAAGCATGATCACCTTGGTTACCGGACACAGTTAAAAGATAGGATGAGGACGAAGATGCGGAAGAGGATGCATTCGATCTCACCCATCTCTGCTGCTGAAGCGACGTCAGGCTAGAACTGTTGCTTCTGCCGCTGCTCTGATCTCTTGGGGATCCACAAAGAGTAAAGTCTTTTTCACTCCGTTCCTTTTTAGGATTGTTGCCACCTAAGTCACCAGCCTGCTTCAGTAGTTGGTAAATGGGATCGACATTTTGTTGATTGTTTCCTGTTGTGTGATAAAGGTTTTAATATGCTACATGAGGTTATAAAGGATGAATATTTTAAAAACGTTTTTTGCTCAACAGTAAAAGTTTTAAATAATAAATAGGATTGAGTTTTCATCGAGTGTTTTCTGCTAAATAGTAAAAGTTTTACAAGCTATACAAAGTTGAAGTGAGTGGATTTTTTAAGGAATATTTCCTGCTGAATAGTAAAAGTTTTAAATGGTAAAAAGGATTAAGGTTTCATTGAGTGTTTCCTGATAAATAGTAAAGGTTTTACAAGCTATAATAGGTTGAAGTGAGTGGGTTTTTTAATGAATATTTCCTGCTGAATAGTAAAAGTTTTGAATGGTAAATAGGATTAAGGTTTCATTGAAACTTTCCTGCTAAATAGTAAAAGTTTTAAATGGTAAATAGGATTAAAGTTTCATTGAAACTTTCCTGCTAAATAGTAAAAGTTTTAAAAGGTAAATAGGATTAAGGTTTATTGAAATTTTCCTGCTGAATAGTAAAAGTTTTAAAGGGTAAATATGATTGAGTTTTCATTGAATGTTTCCTGCTAAATAGTGAAAATTTTAAAAGTTATAAAAAGGTTGAAGGGATTTTTTAATGAATATTTCTTGCTGAATTGTAAAAGTCTTAAGAGGTAAACAGGATTGAGTTTTTATTGAATATTTCCTGTCTAGTAAAAGTTTTAAAGCTATAAAATGTTGAAGTGGGTTTATTTTTTAATGAATATTTCCTGCTGAATAGTAAAAGTTTCAAATGGTAAATGGGATTGAGTTTTCTTTGAATGTTTCTTGCTAAATAGTAAAAATTTTAAAAGTTACGAAAGGTTGAAGTGGGTGGATATTTTAGCGAATATTTCCTGCTGAATAGTAAAAATTAGAAATGGTAAATAGTATTGAGTTTTCAGGGAATGTTTCTTGCTAAATAGTGAAAATTTTAAAAGCTATAAAAGGTAGAATTGATTTTTTAATAAATATGTCCTGCTGAATAGTAAAAGCTTTAAATGTTAAATAGGATTGGGTTTTCATTGAGTGTTTCCTTTTAAATAGTAAAAGTTTTAAAATATAAGGCTGAAGTGGATGGATATTTTAATAAATATTTTTTACTGAATAGGAAAAGTTTTAAACGGTAAATAGCATCGATATTTTGTTAAATGTTTGCTGCTGAATAGTAAAAGTTTTAATTCTATATAAGGTTGAATTGGATCGACATTTTGTTGGAGTAGGAATTTTTACGGTTTTAAAGAAATTCAGAGCACTAATTGTGCAAATTTGCGTTAACGTTTTACTTTTGGAGTTATTGAAAGCAATAATTTTACTCGATTTTGGATTTGCAGTTAAAATGCAAATTTTTTTGTTTTAATTCAGCATATTCAAATACTAATGAGAAAAACTTTTTTGGAGTGTTGTAAAGAAAATAATTTTTTTCGCTGTAGGTTTAACTATGCATTTTGTATTGTTATAAAAAAAAGTTTATTTTGAGCAAAACTAGTTTATCTATATTGGAGCAGTTGAACGTAAGTAGAGCAAATTTGCACAAAACTTCACATAACTATGTTTAGCATTAAGACCAGCTCACTCTATTTGGTTTATTATTTGAGCTTTTTGGGTATTTAAGTAATATGTCTATTCTTTTATTCACTATGTTGAGTTCGTGAGTTAGTTAAAACGAGAAAACCACCAATTTATTAATTTTAACTAATGCTAATTTATATTAACACACATAATAACTTAATAATTTATTATAACACACATTATTTATTTTCCAAATTAATTAAAAATTTTGATAATACCATATACTTTTTGCATTCAAAATAAGAACACAAATGCGATAAGGAAGCAATAAGCGAATGTTTTATTCACGAATCACATTAATTTTTTTCCCTTCATTCTTTCTCTTCTAACTCATGTAATATCTGAATTAATATTTAATTACTTTGCATTGGCCTTTAAATTGTAGGATTTTAGATTAAAAAATATATGTAAGCTTATATTTGCATAACGGGACAGTAAGCGATTCAAGTATAGTATAAAGAAAGTGAGAGAGCCCAGTTCTCAACTTCAAATTTAACTTTCCCAAACACATTTTAGAGCATTGTGCGTTTTCATTTAATCTTACTGCAAATCAAATTACTTGTTTATTGTTTTGTCGGAGAAATCACACTTATCTATCGTAAAAACAGGCATTAAAATATGTATTTCATGAACCAGAATGAAATAGATCATTTTACAGTTGGAGAAAATTCATTTATCTGACGTAAAGCAGGCTTTAAAGTCTGCACTTCATTAACCAGAATGAATTAAATCATTTTTCTTTCATTACTAATATTTTAACCTAGAAAGTATTTAAAACCTTTTTTTTTTGAAGGCTAGAAGAAATGAGGTAACACTTAAAAAAAGAATTTAAACGAGGACCTTATACGTTTTTATTCCTCATAAATCCAAGTTTTTTTAGGACTAATTTTTCGTTAACTTTAATACCTTTTACGCAAACATTAAAAATTTTTTCCCTTGTAAAATTCTTAATTTTTTTACGAATAATAACAAATATTATAACTTTAAATCCACACGTAACATACCTTCAAAGTTACTTGTTTCATAGTATTTTTTGCTTCTTCTTTTCTTTGATCACGTGACTCTGTATCTCACACACATTTACACAATACATATAGTTCAAATAATTTCTTTCCAAAATCCCGTTTCCACAACTTTTCTTTCTTATTGGGCCACTTAAGTTAACATAGCATAAAAATGTTTGTATATATAAAAGCTGGGGGGAGTCCATCTCGAAATGGATTAACAATAAAACCAGGATTGAATGTTGTAAGGATCAAGCTAACACATGTTAAGCAAGCAAAGGTCAAATGTTATCATAACAGTAATTAGTTAAAAACAACGTGTTGAATTACGGTTAGAATACAGTTATACGATGTTTACGGAGCAATTCTACAAAGCAGATCATTCGAACGTGCATTAGTAAATATGACAGAAACTTAAGCAGCTGGTTAATATAGCCTTTAGATTATTAATTATTCAAAAATTATGAAAAATAAAGAAAAACAATCAATTAAAGGGGATGAAGGCATGATGTAACATCATGAAGAAGCTGAAAAATTGAAAGAAAGATCTTATCGTAAGGAGATACATACATTCCACTTACAAGTAATAGATAAGTAAATTTGGAACAAAAAAAAAGTACAAAGAAATATTGTTTTGCACACAAAAGACATCTCGAAAATGTTTAACTAATGTAAAATTCTATGAAAAATACTAATATGTTTGAATAAGTCATTTACTTAAAATCTAATTGTGCTTCTATTTCAAATAAAGATTTTTTTGTTTCATACGCAGTTTGTTTTCGGATTGGTTATTCCAGTAAATTCAAGAAAGTAACGGAATCTCAGCTCTGATTGAATTCAGAGTAAATGGTTAAATATTTAGTTCATTGAATTCGATCAATCTATTGCATTTTCTAGTAAATATAGAATTTTACATACTGAATTTCGTAACTTTAGATAATAATTTTATATATTGATTGTATTAAAATACTGAATTTTGCTTTTCTGAAAATCTGACAATTTTTGTGTTTGTATAAATTGTTTCCAGTCGGAAAAACATTTGTGCTTAAATTAATTTCCAAGATGAATGTATTTTTTTAATTAAACAATTTATCATTCCACCATTTTATATGTAATGTTTATAAATTCTAGGTATGATTAGAAGTATGTTGTAAGATAATTTGAAATAAGAATATCACTTTAAAAGTTAGAAGTAATTAAAGCTTGAAAAGGAAAGGCTACTGCAGTTATGCACTTTTCAACCAAAAGGAAAATTATTTGCTAAAATTGTTTTTGAAAAATTTATTCTTAATTTGCAACAAATAGAAATAAAGATGACAATAATCAGATAAATGAAATCTGAAAAATAAAATACCCATTAATTTATTTAAAACATCATTAAACATTAAAACTTAATTATAAACTATGCATTTAATAAAAACACAATGGCGTAGCAAAATTAATGAAAATCTAAAAGCAATAACACAAAAAAGCAGTGTTAGCACAGTTAACATATATTAAGTTTTACTTGTTTATTATTTTTTTTATTATTATTATTTATTTATTTCTTTATTATTTCTTTATTATTATTATTTATTTATTTATTGTTATCTTAATTAAAACTTAATTATAAACTATGCATTAAATAAGAACACAATGGCGTAGCAAAATTAATAAAAATCTAAAAGCAATAACACAAAATAGGCAGTGTTAGCACAGCTCGCCTCCATTAGGTTTTATTTATTTATTATTATTATTTTTTGTGTAGAAAGCACACATAAATGAATAAATAAAACAAATATAAAAAATTAAATATACATTTGTTACTCGGACGACGGGATTTTATCAGATAAGTGACTAATTTACGAATGTATACTTATCGCAATATTCATTAACGAGTTAATAAATATACCTTTTAAATATATAAAATAAAAATAAGAAAAAAACAGCCCTGACAACTTTTAATTTAATGATCGGATCTTCGTGTTCTGGTACTCAATCTTAATGGTTTGAGAGGGTAACCTCATATATGCTAATTAATTAGTGCAGACGATATTTTAAGTTACAAAATCAGACACAAAAACGTATTTTTCTGAATAAACCAATTTTTTTTGTTGATGAATTCGAATCTCTGACCACCAAAATATAGGGGGTACCCGCATTCTGGGAAATATAGTTTCATCTGGAGAGCTGCTCAAATTTTGAAAATCATAATGTTAACTATACTTTTTGTGCATTTCCCCATATCTCGAGAACTTTTTACGCGAATTGAAAAATTTTTATTTACAATTATGAAATTTGCCTAGCCAAAGATAATTTCATGCAAAAAACATTTTAGTAAACATTGATAATTTTTTTAACAAATTCAGTAAACATTTATAATTTTTTATTATTTTATTTAATAACAGTCGAAAAGCTTTTTAAATGTAAGGTACATACATTTTTACATCATTTTAAAGAGTGCGATTTTGCAGTGCAAAAATACAAAATTGAATCGAAATTGGTTGAACAGTTCCAGAGAAATTGAATTTTAAATCTAGGATTTCTTTCAAATTCGATTTCTGCAGAACTATTTGACCGATTTAGATCAAATTTAATACTTTGCTATGTAAAATTACACTCTTTAAAATGATACCTTACAATTCAAATTTTTTCGACTATTATTAAATAAAATAATAAAAAATAATGAACATTTATTAAAAGTTATTTTTCTGCATAGAATTATCATTAGACAAGCGAATTTTATAATTGTGTGCAAAATTTTTTCAATTCACTTATAAAGGTTGTGAGAATCCGAAAGCTGAATCCGTCTAAAAAAAGGTATGTTCAATCAGAGAAAGTACATTTTTGAGTCTGATTTCGTAACTTAAAATATAATCTGCACTTATTAATTAGACTGCTACTCTTTACGTCACCTCCACAAACCATTAAGAACGAGTCCTAGAAAGTGAAGATCCGATTATTAGGTCAAAAGTTATTCAGGGCGGTTCGTTCATTTATAATTTTTCTTCGTACTGTACGATGCAAAATAAAAAGACAAATAAAAAACCTTCTGATCTAGCTTTCAGATTTTCACGTACTAAGATGCAATTTTTAATGTTTCGAGAGATTGACTTAAAGTAGGCTAAAGTGCGTAGACGGTATTTTAAGTTGAGAAATCAAACATAGCGGCGTAATCAAACGAATCGATATTTTAGGTCACGAAATCTAAAACAAAAACGTACCTAGAAAAGTATGAAGATGGTCATACCAACAAAATTATATCAAGCCGTAGAAAAAAAAGGAAAGGTGTTACACATGTGCGTACCAACATAACACAAAAGAAAAAGAAACATCGCTGAAAGGAAACACAAAAGTAAGTTCCATTCATTTCATTGAATTCTAGTTACATTAAATAAGATATGGATATTGGAAGGGTTATCGAATGCGGATCAAAGTCTTAATTTTACATTCTAATCGATAATAATGTGTTTGTAGATTGCTCTTTATGACGCAATACATTAAAAAAATGCAGTTTAGGCTGAGATGAACCCACATTTTGCCATTTTTGAAAATATGTATCTGGCAGTTTAAAGAAGACATTGAGAGAAAATTTGGGTCCGTTAAAGTTAACTTTAAACTGTGCTTATTTTGTCACGTATCTGGAACTACTTGAAAGAAAATTAAATTTCTTGAACATAAAACGTTGATCCGATGTAAAATGTATATATTTTTAAATATTTATTAGCTATTTAATTTTATATAATAGTTCTAGAAGCATGGAATTTTAAGGTACACAAATGTCTTGACTGTGTCATTATAAATAACTAAGTCCAAAACTTGATCGAAATCGATGTTCTTAAAAAATGAAAATGTAAAAGTTT